>NC_055990.1:158576515-159229683 GCF_018446385.1 Zingiber officinale
AATTAGAACAAAAGAAAAAGGAGGGATGAGAATCGCTTACTCATGCTGCAGGGCAGATCGGCCGGGGTAGAAGATAGGCCAAATATATACATTACTCCCGGAAGGAGCAGCTTGTCAATGTGATAGCGCTGACCCACCAACCGCTCGGCCGCATGAAGGTAGGCCGCATCGCCTCTAAATTTGCCGAGCTCCGGTTGTGCCGGCATCGCCGTCTGCCACTTGGTACGAAAAGTTGGCAGCTCGGGAAAACGCACATAGAAAAAATGCTCCTTCCAATGTTTGTTGGAGCTCGGCATACTATCAAAAAGGACGAAACCTATCATAGACTGGAAAATAAAGGTACCCCACTCGGCTTGCTTGGGATAAAAAAAGTAGTGAAAAATCTTAGGGTCAAGGGGGATGTTGTTCAGTTTAAAAAGGACTATCACTCCGCTCAACAGCCTAATGGAGTTAGGGACTACTTGGCCGAGCAGAATGCGAAAATAATTACAGACTTGTAAGAAGAACTTGTGGGGTGGAAAACGCAGCCCGACCAAAAATTGGTCTCGGAAAAAAAGAACTGTGCCGGACGGCGGTTCATGAGGCCGATCGGCCGGTGTGGCTAATACTATTTGGTGGTCGGAAGGAATGTCGTAAGTCCGAGCGAGACGCAACGCGTCCTCCTCGTCGAACCGGCTCTCCATGGTCGAATACCAAAGACCCGGAGCACCGCCGGTCGGCTGTGAGGTGTTGGTCATGGTATAACGCTAGGGATGGACGCACGATGGAAGGAGGGAGAAATAAAAACAGGGAAAGAATGCGGGATGATGAAAGAAATAGCTAATAGAGAGAAAAAAGGAGAGGCAGCAAGGAAAAGGAATCCTTACAGGCAAAGAAGATGATCGAAGGGGGCTGTAGAGTCGTCGGAGAGCTGAAACGCAAGGTCGCCGGAAAAAAGGAACAGAGGGATGACTGGAGACGATAAGGTCGAAATGCGGCGAAGAGCTGGGGTCGGGAGCTTTATAAGGGCGGCCGCGATCAATTTACACCGTCCGATCCAGGTCATCGATAACGAGGTCATCCTCCAGCCGTTCATTTCAAACGGCGGATGTCCCATCGGAAGTGACGTCACCGCCATACTCTGACAAACGCACGATCGCCACGTGTCAGCAGAAGACTGGTCGCATTTAATGAGCGCCCCTTACTGTGCGCAGCACACTTGATGGGCAGTAGGGGAGAGCATTGGTCATGGAGTCCAGAAGAATACAAGGCACGGACAAGATACAGCCGAACGGATGAGCACTCCTAAACCTGGCCGAGCGGACTAATGTAGCGGTCGTTACTCAATCAGATCGGCAGTCCAGTCAGTCGGACTTCGCCTCCTTCGACTAGACTTGAGGGGGAGGCAAGTGATCCGGCGGTTAGAACAGGGGACCCCCATTCTGAGGGGTCCATGCCACGCTGGAGTCAAAAGGCCAAGTGGTCGACCGGATAGGCAGACAGACCTGGAGTCAAAAGGCCAAGTGGCCGACTGGATAGGCAGACCGACCGGCCTAGGTAGACCGACCGGTGAATAGTTGAGGCAGTAGGCGCCCCGACTAAAGTTGGGGTTCCGACGCTTAATGGAACAGTAGCAAAGAGCCGAGCGGAAGACCTAAGAGAAGGTGATGTACTGCTAACAGTTCTTACATAGCACCCTACCGAAGTTCTCCCCAGCATATCGCTGCAAACGGCAGTCCGGACGTGAGGAGAGTGCCGCCCGGACTGCGCATGAGATGAGATCCGTCCGGCCGGCGCGTGAACTCCCCGTTCAGCCGGACGGACAGACGTCCCGACCGGCGGTGGGTAAAGGAGAACAGGAACATCTTCTGACAACCGTCAAGTCCTATGGCCAGGCCATACTCCAAGTCTGACAACGAGGTGTTCTGCTGTCCCATCGAAGACGTGATTGGACTGTAGCAGTATGACGTCAGGTAAGCGTTCTGACAGACACATACCGAAGTATGAGCTACGGACATGTATGTGCCTCGGTGGACGCACAGGAACCTTTTCACCATTCTATATAACGAGCCTCATACTTCGCCGGAGGTACGCGTTCAAGGCCTTTGGAGCTACTTTTTCCACCATCTGCTTACCTGACTTGAGCGTCAGAGGGTCGCCGCCGGGAGCCCCTTCCCGGCCCGACTTCTGTGCAGGTTCGCCGGAGGTTCGTGCGACCAGTCGAAAATCCACGCCAACTGCCGGAAGCGCCACGTGCCCAGCGTCCGTTGATTCGGCATTCGGACAGGATGAGTAATCATGAGTTCCAATATAATCATAAATCTTAATTAGTCAAGCTCAGCAGTGGCAATTTTTTTGGGTTTATTTTGGTAAAATACTAGTTAAAATTTACTTTAAAATTAGTTGAAATTACTCTAATTAAAATTGCTCAAATAATGTTATAATAATTTGATTAAAACTTCTATTCGCGCTAACAATATTTTAGAAAGATATTTTAAGGGGAAAAAACTTTTTAGGACACACCGACAATAAAATAAAAGAGCCTTTTTTATTTTAACCAAATCAATTTCGAAATACAGTAAATATTTTTCATCAAACAAAACCTATAATAATGTTCATCTACGTAAACCCAAAAAAAAAAAAGGTAAAAGGAGACCATACGAACCATATTTACTTAACGGACTCAGGCTATCGGGTTTATAGGTGGTCCATACGAACCAAAAATTTCGGATATCCTATAATGTTACCCTCCATTTTGCGTGGATGTGTTCGACATTTCTCCAATGCTAAAGGGCGTTATTGGATTCGGACTCATTTCTTTTGCCCCACTTTCCCTGACCTGCGAAGGCGCTCGGAAACTTCCGCGACAAATGGCAGTTGCGAATCGCAGAATGCGAGCGCAGAAGCGGAACCCGTCGTCCCAGATTTGACGAGCGCTTTCTTGATCTCTGCGTTCGTCTTCGTTTTTGTATAGATTCGATCGGTTCGAGCTGCAATGAAATTCTTCAACGATTTGCCGCCGATGGATCACTTTCGATCCGAAAACATGAGCCTCGTGCAGCTCATTATGCCCGTCGAATCCGCTCAACACGCCGTCTCCTACCTTGGTGAGCTAGGACTCCTCCAATTCAAAGACGTGAGTAGCCCTAAACCTCCGGATCTGCCCTGTTCATCCCTGAATTCAGCTGGTTATGTTTGCCTTATCCTAATATCCTATTTGTCTTGATTGTGGAATTGATTTTCATTCCTGCCTTGTACTGATGTGGTCGGTACTGAATATAACATCTTTCTGCCACAAATGCTCCATAAAATTAACTCGTCCAGTGAAGGGTGAAAAATTATCGCAATTAAATCTCGACGAATCATTGGCTGTCAGATTGCAAACGACAATATCGGAGATTGTTCGATATGTTGAATGTGATTAGTTTTGGGTCTCGGATTTTGTTTGTTCTAAATTTTTGATGCAGTTGACTTATGGAGCATTTGCTTTCTCTTGACTCTTCTTTTACTTTTGCAACTCTTAGTGGTTTTATGCTCTTAAGAATGTGGAAGACTCATGGGCATAGAGTTTCTAATTCCTCTTTTAAGATCGTGAAGTGATTGGTAATATAACCGCCCTCTCCTACTGTCATTGCAGATCTGCGATAATATATAATATGACACGCTATACTTTCGTATGATAATAACTTATGTTCTTATCAACCTAATTACGTAACATTACTTTCACATCCGTTTGCATAAACATGTAGGTATTTGATATTTATGCCCACCAACATTTATTTGTTTGTGAGTTTGTGGTCAACCCTGATTTCTCCTCATAGTCATGCACATTATTCAAAATGATAAATTGAAACTGAGCTAGATTTTTCAATATTGTTTAACATAGGCAAGGTGGCTTTGGTCCATTATAAGAATATAAAGGTGATTGATGCCGATTGTATGACAAGATCCCTTAACCAACCATGATGGCGTGAAACTCAGTGTACCTCTCCTAACACTTTTGTGCTGTGGAAAATATACAAGCAAATATAAGAAAATGGCAGTGAACTTGGCAGAATGGTCCACCTCTCTTGAATAGAAGAAAAATACTGCTGCCCGGGAAAAGCAAGACTGGCCATGACCAAGGTCTATTCTCCAAGTATTATAGCCAAGAACAACCAATCAAAATTGTGCACTAAATCTAAGACTTGGCACAATCACTCAGATTCCTTAACTGAGTCTTGGTGATCTATCTTAGTCATGTATCAAACTAATAACTATTAAACCACCAATTAAATTAATTATTTTAAAAATGTGTTTGCCCATTTTGAAATATTTAAAACTAAATCCAGAGTTAGTAAGGAAATTGAGTTTCAAACTCTAATGATTCATATATAAGAGATTGATATTGAGCTTAATCTTCCTTGCATTTCAAGATAGGGAAAGGTAATGTTTTTGACAATTCATTTCTTCAACCTTGACCTAACTCATCCACTTGATTTGTTCAATTTTACAATTAACAACATTTTAGGGTAGTCACATTCTCAGCTCACTGTGATGGTTGACACTTATTACTAAAGGGCATAATTTTTCCTTTTTCATACCATGTTGTGTTGACAGTTGTACACCAAAATATGTAATTGTGTGACATTTGGCATTGCAAATGCTGCTTAATGTAATTCTACATGACTTTATAATTTTTTCCTATCTCACTTGTTCAACTGGATTACCTTAGCATTGCATGTACCCAATGACCTTTTTGATGCCTTGTCAAATTTTCATATTATCTTGCTAATATATAGTCATGTTGAAACCTCCATTTGTGCTAATCAACTAACATTTCTCTCTTCCTATTGCATGTGCAGTTGAATGGTGACAAGAGTCCTTTTCAGAGAACATTTGTTAATCAGGTATGTACTTAAATAACCTTTTTAGATTTCTTTTATTCTAACTAGTAACCTTGGATTTCATAGGAGTTGAACTGAACTGTTAGTGACTTGCAAGTGATATCAGACTAAATATAAGCACAAAAAGCACGGTGTTTGGTACAATCATCTATTTTGAAGTTGCATTGGATAATTAGAACCTTTGGCTACTTCTTAAGGTTCTCATTTATATCAGGTTATGGTGAAAGAATATAATCAATTTCCTATCATGTTATGTTTGAAATATTATAATAAATGTAATGTCTTTATATGCCACTGTTGGCCATATTAGTTACCTATGGTTCTGGATTATTCATTTGGTTTAGTTAGCAGTAAGTAGGATTCTAAGTCAATACTGGGAGACCTATTGCCTCCATCCATTATGATGAGTCAGGACACAAACATGCAGCATTTTTGGCATACTAGCCCGGATGAACAGTTGGACTGACTTAGAATAGGATCAGAAATGGTGAAGTGTGGAAACATTTCCAGAACTTTAATGCTAGGCAGAAGAATAGCAAGTCATGGTGAAATATTCTAATTTCTTAGATGTCAATAGGATTTGGGCCACATAAACCTATATAGACTCTAAGCAAGGTTTTCTTAGTTGATCTAGGCATACTTGTTATTGCTATCAACTTTCAAGCTTTCGTGCTTCATTTATCTTAGTTACTGGGACTGTGTTTGTTCTTCCTGATCTGGAAAACTAATGTTTGGAGTGACAACACTGAAACATAAAGTAATGATACAAAGCTGTTGCATTTTATGGACTAAAGTGTTCATTGCTCAAGGAACAACATTTGAAGGGAACTAAACTATCATATAAAAAATAGGAAGATTTAGTTCCATGACAATTACACATGGTAATCACCCTTCTAGTCGTTACTAATATTCAATCCATTGAATCAATAACCCTGCTGCAGCTTGCTGCTGCTGCTGCGTCCCAGTCAACTTTGATACTCAATCAGACATCATGTTGCCAATTTCACATAGTATATGCTTTGCATCTATTAAATAGTTCACAATTTGCATCAATTAGAACTTCCTACAATGATTTAATAATGCAATTGCAATGTGCAAAATAATTGATTGGCTTCAATAACATGTAGGGTATGTATATGGTTTTGATTTTCTCTAGGATAGAAATTATAAGGCAATTTCAAGCAGTTGGCAATCAACCCTCTGCTTAGTGCCTAGATGGTATGCGGGAGTCTAGACGATTGACATTAAAATAATATTAAAATAGGAAAATAAATGTATTGCATTAATAATGACTAATATTAATGCGTATGTATACAAATTGTATTCTTATTTAATATAATTATAAATAAATAAATAAATTATAGTTCATAAGTAAACACCAACACATAGTAAAAATGAAATATTTTATGTTTCATATTAAAGCCAAGAATCACAAATCTAAAAACAAAAAAAAATGTGTGCTGAGATTAAATGTTGAAAATTTTAACAATGATTAAAAAAATAGATGAGAAGATGGAGGTCTCACCTAGGGAAGAGAAGTGTTGATTGATAGTTGGAAAATGGATAGTGGCCCCCCTACATTGAGTGAAAAAGAGGATAAAAGTGCATGAAATGAGAGACTCAGGCAAATAAGGCGAATCGAGTGGGCTAATGAGTAGAAAAATAATTCAACAACTTATTAAAAACCATTTTTGTTTTCTTAGACTGGCTTGCCCAACCACTTAGGTAGTTTGCTTGGGTGGTCTGCTTGGGCTGCTTTTCACAAGGATTGTGGATCCCCTAGAAACTAAATGAAGTGGCACTTTGCTGAAACTGCTTAGGTGGCTGCCTTTTAAAACAATGTTTGGAAGTTTGTATTTCGTTTCATCCTTTTTTAATAGAATGGTATGCTAGAAAACTTATACTTAAATGATATCTTAAATGATATCAGCCAAATGATTATATTGAAAATCACAAACTAAGGGAGAAGGCTAGGGTTTGAAAGAGTTGAGTGGAAAATTTTAGAGGCAATGGATAGGGAAAGATTTTTCACTAGTTTGTAATTCTTTGGAAGGAAGGAAAAAGTTTAGATTTAGAAAATTGATTATTTTAAATTTTTTTGATTACTTTAATATATTTCATAAAAAACAATAATGATATTTGACCAGATTTTTTGGTGAAAATTGAACATAATATCGCCTCTACCCCATTCGGGTGGAAGCAATATGTTTATTTGCCAGGAAACATTTAATAGTTGCTTCCTTTTGTTCTTCTGTTTCCTTTGACAGGATCAATGGGCTCATTTCCTTCTGTCAGTTCTACTGTAGGAAAGACGGCTAAGTTTTTTGTACAGTTCTGAATATCTGATGGTTCTTTTCTCTGTTCTACCATCTTGTTATTGTTGTTGGCTTCTTTTGCTTCAGTTTCTTACTACTTTAGTCTATAGCAGGTTGTGCATCTGGATTAATTACTATATTATCTGACATTAATTTTTTTCTACTCTGAAAGGTAAAGAGGTGCAGCGAGATGTCAAGAAAACTAAGATTTTTTGCTGATCAGATAAGCAAGGCTGGTGTTACAACTTATCCAAATCCTGATTCAGAAGAAGTGATTGACTTGGAACAACTAGAGGTAAGTTGCTTTGCTCAGTAAACTTTTATCTTATCATCTTTTGGGTCACAATCATAAATTTACTAACAACATCAATATTCTATTACTTTAGATAAGATTGAGTGAACATGAGGGTGAACTTCTAGAAATGAACAGAAACAGTGAAAAGTTGCAACAAACATATAATGAGCTCCTTGAATTTAAGTTGGTGTTGTTAAAGGTAATTTTCTAGTTACTATAGTGTGTTTTGGTGAAAGATTATCTTAATTTATTACTGATGTTTCATGAAACTGAAACTGCGAGTTTGTCTATTTCTTTCTTAACCCAGTTTGCAAAGTCCTAAATGTTCTTTTGTGCTTGAAATTTGTTAGTAACATCTAATTTCATCTGTGAAGATTCAAGTATGCTTATTGATTTTTTTCCTCCATAGCCTATAGGTTATTTGGTCATTATATTGACTTCTAGTTTTGCTGGTTCTGCACAATATACTTCTTTGGATGCTTTTATCCATGTGTTTGGTTGGCTAAAATCTCCATGGTAACCTAACATAAGAAGAATTTATTTTGTATTTGTCTTCCACTCTTCACTTTTTCAACCATGAGAGAACTATAAACATATGCTAAAAAACATATTACATAAGAAGGCTTGATATTTTTGCCTGTACTGCTTGATATGGACATCAGTGTTCCTGATTTAAAGAGTACACATTTGGTATGAAATTCAAAAAAGAAAAAAGTAATGATATCATTATGCCTAACATACATGCATGATAAGATATAAAGAGAATTATAGGACCAATTCAGAAATAGATTATTTATTTATCCCTAACTTGATTGTATGAAACTTGTATTATGATATAGAAATTTTGACTAATAGTATGAACATTATCTCAATTCCCATTATCAATCTTTTTTAAGCCATATTTATATGAATGTTTAAAATGTAAATTCATACAAAAATAGGTCTACATGGTTAGGCTAGCATCAATTTGTACTAGAATTATCTGAATTACTTAAATTATTTTAATTTTTGTTACACTGCCAAACATTTTCTTTGGTTACTTCTACTTCGTACATCTTCCATTCCATTAGATTCAACTATTTTTACTATATATCTATTAGATGTCTTTGAATATATCTATGCCATCTCAAATTATTTTCTTTGTTTTATCAATCTACTGGAGTTGCATCTAATTGCTCTCAAATATTAATATCTTTATTTTATCCATTCTAATAAATTCACAGATGCACCTAAATAATCGCTGCTCTACTATATTAACTTTGTGTATGTGTTGCTTCCTAAGAATCCACCACTTCAATCCATAATATAACAAAAAAACTAAATATTTTAATTACATATTAATGTCCATAACCCTAAATAAGTACTTCTATTTATTGTAATATCAGTATATAATTATGTAATGTAAATCAAGTGTGCAATCATCTAATGTGAAATATGAAACAATGTATTATTCAGTATTTTGTTGAATACATTTTCGTTAATATTGTAAATCAACCATCAAAATTAATCATATTTCTCATAAGCCAATTAAACTGTCACAAATTTTATCTTAGTGGATATTATTTCTGATATGATATACCGAACATATGATGAATTTTCATATTGTTGAAACAGAAAAAGTTATTCCTGCTCGTCACACTAGTTTTTCCAATCCAATAGATCCTAGATCCAATCATAGCAAAACAAGTTTTGAGTATATTTGCTATTGGATTGCTTGTTTGATAAAAAAAAATAACTCCCATATCAAACTAGGTTAAAGTTAATTCATGTGGAATCACTTATGGTTATGCAATTAACCAATTACTAAAAGCTTTAGGTTTAGTGATACAGGTTATCGAAGTTTAAAGTGTTCCAGTACAAACAGGGAAAATCACATTCGTTGATTTTCTTTATGATCATGGGAAAAATTTTTCAATAATAAAAAAAAAGAACAACAGATTGTCTGTGGGCAGTCAAATTGCAACCATATTCTTTGAACATAAAGGGAATTCCTCTTATGTTGTTTCTTGTATTTATTGATATCAGCGGAATGTATTTTTTAAGGCATTTTCCATGCTTCAGTGGATTTGCACTTATCATGTTCTATTCCAGGCAGGTAGATTTCTTGGCTCAGCTCAAAATCATCTAGTCATGGCAGAGACTGAGTTAGTCGAAAATACATACTCTATAAAAAATGAGGACAGATTATCTTTGCTTGAGCAGGTTATTTTGCTTCTCCTTTGCTAACTGTAGTAAGTAATGCCTTTTAGTCATTTGGTTACTGAAATGAGAATATCATTAAAAGTCTATGCAGCCTGAGCCTTCAAAAAAAGCTGGATTGAGATTCATCAGTGGAATTATATGTAAGTCAAAAGAGCTAATATTTGAGAGGATGCTGTTCCGTGCCACCCGGGGTAATATGTTTTTCAATCAGGCACCAGCAGGGGAGCAGGTCATGGATCCAGTGTCTGGTGAAATGGTAAGAGTAACCTTCCCTTGCATTCATTTTCTAATGTTAGTCATATTCTTTGGTTGGTACTTGATGCGATTTATTTTCTTAATGATTTTGAAACATAGTGAATGTCCCTGACAAATAAAACTAATAGTCTAATATTAGCTTAAGCTCAGTCTTCTTTTCCTTAAGCTTCTTTTTCAGCTGTGCTTTATGTTACACGTTGGTACTTTTTTTTAATGATGTTCAGTACCTTTGTGCTTGTATTGTGTAGGTACACAAGACTGTATTTGTAGTTTTCTTCTCTGGAGATCAGGCTAGGAGCAAAATACTGAAAATATGCCAAGCTTTTGGTGCAAATTGCTATCCTGTACCCGAAGAGAACAACAAACAGAAGCAACTGACTCATGAGGTATTCTGTTTCATACTCAGTTCATCATGTCATGTCATTAGTCTTAACTAACCATTTAGACTTCACTATGTGTAACAATTATGGTAAGGATGACAAGTCTGAAATATATAGAATTTTCACATTCAGTAATTGCCTCTTTTTTAGTGTAAAATTTTATTCTGAAGTTTATCAGGAAGTTATATAATATTTATGAGTTATCTTCTGCTGTTCATGCTACCAGGGCATATCAATCCTCTTGAAATGATATTTTTTCTTTGGCTCTTCTCCTTGAAGAAAATGTAGGTTATGCATTATCTGTCTGATACTTTTTAATCTTCTGAGATGCTGGTAATTTTTAAGCCATTCATCTTCTCATTTTCTTAACTAACATTATCATGGAGTTGAATATTTTGAAGAGTCAAGTGTTATATATATATATATATATATATATATATATATATATATATATATATATTTTATATTTATACATCTAGGAAAGAATTTTAAATTAATGGAGAATAATGTCTTATATTGTTATAAATTCTCTTATTGATGTTTTTAATTGAATTAATTATATCTGTATTCTGCCCTTGCGATTATGTGATTGATCTCAAATGCTTAGTTTTTCCCATTGCTCGGTAGTCTTATAATAGATGCCAATCATATTTCTTACCACATCCATTGTTTGCTATATTATAGAACATTTTGTATCATCAGGGAAGTCATTTAGCAGTTTGGCGTTTTGTGAACTTGTCACTATGTTTGTGGTTGAAGCGGGGGAATCCACATCATTGCTCTTGTTCATAAAACTAATTTTGTTTTATTTTATTCTCATCTAGGTTTCATTGCGCCTCTCTGAATTAGAAGCAACTCTAGATGCTGGAACATGCCATAGAAATAAGGCCTTGGCTTCAATTGGTTCTCAACTGTGGAACTGGACTATCATGGTATAACTAGTTACCATTTGCTTCCTCTTCTATTAGTTTGATTTGAACAAGATTTGTCATATTGGTGAAATAACTTTCCTGCAATACATGTTTGCATACCAATTTATTGTAAATAAGGAGTGCACTACTGATTTCATTCTATTTTTAGGTAAAAAAAGAAAAATCTGTATATGATACTCTGAATATGCTTAACTTTGATGTCACAAAAAAGTGCCTTGTTGGAGAAGGATGGTGTCCAACATTCGCTAAACCACAGGTGATAAATAATTCATTGTATTACTATCTTAGTTGAAATTATAGAATTTGAAAGTGTTTATATCATGGTACTATAGTTAACATAGTGATTATTTATAATAGTTTAAATGATCTTTTGGTGCCACAGATCAAGGAGGCTTTGCATCAAGCAACAATACATAGCAATTCTCAAGTGGGAATAATATTTCATGATATGGACTCTTCTGAGTCTCCCCCAACATACTTCAGAACAAATCGGTTCACAAATGCATTTCAGGAAATTGTGGATGCATATGGGTTTGTCCTTGGAAATCTATTAATTTCTCCTTTTTCCTTCAGTAATTAACTTGATATGGAATATGGATAAATTACAATCATGTTGAAAGGAAGATGATTGCATGAATTTGAGCTAGTGACGATGTTATTTGCCTTCAAGCCTCATATCATTTATCTTTCCTTTTCCCTTCACTTGTATTTTATTAATCTGTCTTTTTGTATTTTTTTTATCTAGATAAAACTTTTTGAATTAGAGCACCTTCATCATTGTTTATCCTGTTAGTTTGCCCATATAAAATCTCAATTACTACAACTACTTGAATAGGATGCTATTGTTCTTTGTGTGGCTGCAACAAGTAATTTGACTATTTTTTTTAACATTTCCAGTCGTTGAAGGTTCTCAATATCTAAGAGTATATTTCAAGTCACTTCTTTGATCAAAATAGTGCCATCAGTTAATAACAAATATCATGGAAGATTGTTTTGAATGGATTCTAGAAATCCAGAATTATTTAGAAGTCCGTTTCTCAGGCAATGGAAAGGAAACAAGCTCGAACATAATTGACTATTTGATCTTCTGTGAAGAGACTTTGCAAGAATTAACTAATAATTGAAGAATGATTCTTAACAAGTTTTTGGAATCACGTTTTGGTAATTCCACATTTATGATAATGTTTCTTGTTCGTGTGCAGTGTTGCCAGATTTCAAGAAGCAAATCCTGCTGTTTACTCGGTCATTACCTTTCCATTTTTATTTGCTGTGATGTTTGGTGACTGGGGTCATGGTTTATGCTTGCTGTTTGGATCGCTGGTCCTTATCCTTCGTGAGAAAAAGCTAGGATCTCAGGTTCTTCTCTTCAACTTTTTGAGAATGCCTTTGGAAATTATTGACTACAGATTTGTCAAGAGTTTCCGAGTTAAATGCCACTTAAGCCAACATGGTATTTACTGTGTGGAATATTTTGTATTGAATCCTTTTGTAATGCATCTCACTCTTACTTGGATATTTCTCATGTCTCTAATAGAGTAGGAATTCATGCCTACATGTTTGACTCTGTAGCACGCGTGAGAACCATGCTAGATTTGCAATCCTTGGATATTCCATATTATAAAATGCCTTAAATTGTCAGATCTATAAATCTATGGATGAACATTTCAAGTCTGATCCTATGTCGTCTAAAGTCTCTGATATTTCATATCATTAGATGCTATGATTTGTCAAATTTATAAATGGATGGATGGACATTTCAGCTGTATGTACTATGATGTACTTGCTTAGAGGCCTATTAGGATGGTCTGATACAGTTAGGCAATGAATTGGTCAGTGGATGTGTGTTTAAGAAATCTGAAATCAGATTATGTGCCTACATTCACTAGGAATTTTGAGAAATTATTGCAATTTCTAAGTATTGGTAGAAAGGGTTTGTACTATGTACTTTGCTCCTGATGGATCCATTCTTGTAGTCTTCCAATTGTTGAGCTTATTCTGGTGTACAATCTCATTATTCCATGTACAGTTGATGTTTAATGTACAACAATAACGCTAAATTGTGAGTACTTAATATTTGGCCTATGATGTATTGGTCTTATTTTTCATTCTTCTACTGTCCACACCTTCTCTAACATTCAATATTCTTAATTATTTTTTGGTCCATTTGCATACAGAGCTTCAGTATCTTGTTCATTGCCCCCCATGGGTGTAGCTGAGTAGGTACTCGGGTGGCAGAGTTGCTTCATTCAGTATACTGTTCATTCATTCAACATTAAATTAACACTATCATGACTGAGCCTTGCTTTTGAGTTGCTATGCCAGTTACTTTTTTTCTATTCATTCATCTCTCTGGTCTATTTCTATCTTGTCACTTTTACTTCACTCTCTGAGAACCACTATAAAAGGAAATTGTTCATTTTTTTTATTTTTTATTTTTATTTTATTTCTAGCCTTCCAAGAACTAGGAAACCTAAGTAGATGGCTGATGGCTTAATTGGGTAAAAAATGCAAACTTTTCTCCCCCTGAGAACTGCAAACTTCCAACTAGCTTCCAACTCTTATCTCAAAAAAAGGAAGAAAAAACTAGTGAATTGATAGCTCATTCAAAGGACTGTATGAGACAGTTGAGGTGTTACGCATCATAGCATTTACCAACCATCAGCTAGGAAAGAAAATATGTTTCAAAGTTGTATATAGTTTATTGATTTATCAATCATTGTGATATAGTTTGATCTCCTTTTATGTACTTTTTTTTGCTTCTATGCAAGTGCCATATGAAAGATTCTTCACCCCTTATCATTCTCTTAATTGGGGGATGATTATAATTTTGTCATAGGTACTCTGTCTAAATATAGGTAGGTCCCTGCCTTAATATAGATTATCATTATTCACATTTTCACATTTTACTAAGCCCTGTTCTATTACAAATTAGGTCCTCCACACACTCTTTATCCTTGACATCCCAAAGGGTGAATGTTAAACTAGTACAAATCTTTATCCTTGACATCCCAAGGTTGGTGTATTATGGCCTCTGGCTTAATATAGCTCATATTTTAATCTCATTTCTACTGTTCCTTGATATCTCTTTTTTTCTTTTAGAAGACCTCATTGGTGGACATCCCACATTCTGAATGTTTGAGCTAACTAATTGTAAGACTAGGAGTTTGCATTATATTAGAATGATCAGGTAGTACATTAATTCTATTATGACATTCATCATTGTAGAAATTCTGAATCTGGAAAATTTTAGATTCTTAGTCCCCTCACACAGATACACTCCCTTTGCAACCAAAAACATTTATCAAAAATTTTTCTGTTCTGCTTCTTATATCAATTGTAATTGATTATTTTGCATGACCTGAACGTGGTAAGTAGATAAAATGTTTTGATGATATTGCGACTGGCTGGTTTGGTCAACTTTTGGTTATGATGACCTAAGATAAAAAAAACTTCTTGACTGGGTATATGGACTGCTTCCCAGAAACTCGGTAGCTTTATGGAGATTGCATTTGGAGGACGCTATGTACTACTGTTGATGGCCTTCTTTTCAATATATTGTGGACTCATATACAATGAGTTCTTCTCTATTCCCTTCTATATCTTTGGTGAATCTGCTTACAAGTGCCGTAGTACTGATTGCAGGTAAATGATAAACCATGCCACTGTATAATAGTTATTTGGTTCAGTGGATTTTATGGTTTCCCGCACATTATTAGGACACTGTAGTCAACATAAGATGGACACATATTGTTAATTTTTTTAAAGTATTTGTTTTGTATTTGCATTGACTTATTGTCTCTTTTCCCCTACTGACTTTTCAGCACAGGTAGCTTGTCATTATTTTAGTACATGATGGATAAGACATATAACAAGATAACATAAAGCAACACAATGAGAGATAGTAATTATGATGCTATTTCTTTGTTTTACACTCCCCAAGTCAGAATCTCATATTTTTTGCTATAACCGAAAGAAAATCTTCTGCATCAAATCCTATGAGGCCCTCTGCAAGTCTACTTTTAATGTGTCAAGATTTGAAACTCTGCAGTTTCAACATCATATCTTTATGGTCTATGTGGGTCTGATTTGAAACTATGCAGTTTCAACATCATATCTTTATGGTCTGTGGGTCAGACTCAAACCTTTATTGCGCAGATGCACAGTTAAGGTCCCTTTCTGTTTGAACACATTGAGGCTCCTACTTCCAAATACTCCATGTTAAGGTCCCAATCGAATAAAATACCCAAACAATGTTTTAACCAAGGCATGCTACATGATGTACAACAATGTTTTGGTCAACATTGTTTGAAGGTTAAAAATTGGAACTGTATTTTATGGGGTCTTGATAGGAAGTTCTAAAAATAGGGTCTTCGGTTTGTCTTTTATAAAAAAAGGGCATTTCTTGGCCTTTCTCCCTTAATTAACAGAATATCTTGGCCACCTGAATGACCCGATTGATGATGACCTAGTCCACGACACCTGGATTCCTCTAAAGCCAAAATAAATTGCAGTTGCAGTCTTGCAACTCTGATGTTTGTACTATTTGCCTCTCCATTCCGGAATGCTATTCATCTTTGATGCTATTCTTTGTCCTAGTAGAAAAATAGTCACTGGGATGTCACAAGATATGAAGTGCATCTAAGCAATTTTGTCTGGTCCACAGTCTATACAGGTACCTTTGCATATGCTAGTTTTCGGTTCCAATCTGTAACTCATTGGAGCTTCTCTCCTTTCTGTTTTTACCAAAAAAAAAAAAAACATTGATAATCAATGTTAGAGCTGAAATATATGCCTTTAACCATAATACACAGATAATTACCTTCTGATCAAAGATATTGGGTGTGAATGAGAATTCAGAACATACTCCTTGAATTTCAACGGCATAGTTGAAGAACCACTATGCTCTCCTTTAGTGCATTATTAGATTTTAAGATTACTACATTCAAAAAAAAAATGTATAAGATACTGGCTATGATAGTTTGCTGGATTATCCTGGACTTATTCCTAAGTTTTCTGTGTGGTGCAACATGGGTACCATTTCCATTGTTAGATACATTGGTACTTTAGTTGATATAGCTACTAAAAACTTCCATCAACCATGATAACGGTCAAACTTGTGTTAATTAATGCATTTATCACCAACATAGTTAATCATTCCTTGCCAAATGCATTGACATGATACATTCTCAGCTCAAATTTTAAAACCCCTATGTAGTTCAGTTAACTCTGCTGTTATAGATATTGTATGGTTCATAGATGATTGTACTTTTTCTCAAACTCTTGCTTTTATCACTTTGAAAAAATATTTGTTTTTCAGTTTCTCCAGGTTTTTAATTTGTTATTTAAAAAAATAGTGTCATTCATTTCTTATTTTAGTCGCTGCTTCTTAAGGATTTTTCTTATATACTTCATTTCAATTAGCTAAGCCTTTTGTATTTATGATATCAGATGAGTTAAATAAATTATTCTGTTTGGATTTTTTCTGAACTTGGTATTTGAGTTGTGCCTTTTACACTAAAGAGATATTCTTGTCTGATATCTTTCCTTTTTTTCTTTCTTTTTTTTCAAACTTTTGTTTCAGTGATGCCCAGACTGCTGGTCTTATTAAGTTCCGTGATCCATACCCATTTGGGGTGGATCCTAAGTGGCGTGGAAGTCGCTCTGAATTGCCTTTTTTGAACTCACTCAAAATGAAGATGTCTATATTGCTAGGTGTATGTCAGATGAACTTAGGAATCATATTGAGTTACTTTGACGCCAAGTTTCATGGAAACCCCCTTGATATACAGTATGTCAAAATTGTGCTTGAATATATTCTATCAACCAAGGTTTTGAAATATTAATTCCTTTACTTACTTTTTCAGGTATCAGTTTATCCCGCAAATAATATTTCTCAATAGTCTCTTCGGTTATCTTGCACTTCTTATTGTCATCAAATGGTGCACAGGATCTCAAGCTGATTTGTATCACGTAATGATTTATATGTTCCTTGATCCATTTGGAAATCTTGGAGAGAATCAATTGTTTTGGGGCCAGAAAGAATTGCAGGTCACTCATTGTTCATCTTATTTACAGAAAGATGGCCATGTTTTTGTGTGCTCTACACATTTAAGTTTGCTTGATTCTGTATGCAGATGTTGCTATTGATTCTAGCTGTTGTGGCAGTTCCTTGGATGCTCTTCCCAAAACCATTTATATTGAAGAAACAACACACAGAGGTAGCATTTTAGTGTCTATGCTTACTGCCTCCATTTATGGATGATCTTTGAGAAAAGTAGCTTTGGATGTTCAAGAAAAGTCACTATGAAACTGACTCCATCGCTTGATTCATTTTTTTTTCCCTGTAATGACATGTGAAATATCTGTAGTAAGCTTGTAGAAGCTATATTTCATTTTCAAGAAATTGCAGCCCTGTTTCTATTTAACTTGATACAACGTTTTACATTTCTCATGAGTCTTGGCTCTTGAGACTTAGCAATAGCTATAATTTAAGAAATATGCTTTAGAGAATATCCAAAGCATCTATTTATATTGTGTATGATGTCCTTGAATAGCGATTCCAAGGCCGGACCTATGGCTTTCTTGGGACATCTGAAATGGATCTTGATCATGAACCAGATTCTGCAAGGCATCAGCATCAAGAAGATTTCAATTTCAGTGAGGTATTTGTTCATCAGATGATACATTCTATTGAGTTTGTCCTAGGTGCAGTCTCCAACACAGCCTCATACCTCCGCCTTTGGGCCCTAAGGTAAAGTGTCATATTAGACCAGGTTAAATTTTACCAATGTCTGCCAATGGTTGTTTTACTGACTTTACTGGTTTCTATTGGCATTCAGCTTAGCACACTCAGAATTGTCAACTGTCTTCTATGAGAAACTACTACTACTTGCTTGGGGGTAAGCAAACAAACTTTAATAATTCATCTATCACTTCCTCTAGCAACATTTATCATTAAAATTGATGCAGCAACAAATTAGATTGCTCCTATTAAGTTTCAGCATGGGTTGCTTCAATGATTCTCTTACACCATATAATACTGTTGTATATTTATTCTACAATTTCATCAACGCCCACTGCAAAAAACTTGTCAAATTCTTCCATTGCGATTGTATGCCAGATTTACCTACCATTTGCACAGGTATGATAGTATAATCATCCGGATAGCAGGTCTTGCTGTCTTTGCTTTTGCGACAGCATTCATTTTGCTAATGATGGAAACCCTTAGTGCATTCCTTCATGCTTTACGACTTCATTGGGTTGAATTCATGAACAAGTTCTACCATGGTGATGGCTACAAATTCAAGCCTTTCTCCTTTAAGGCACTCGCAGATGAGGAGGATTAATAGTTGGTGCAAGATGAAATCTTTTGCTTCACTGACAAGTACATGAAAGTTTGATAGACAAAATGGAGCAGTATTGAATTTTCTATAGCAGTGGCATGGTAAGAGAAATAGGGGAACAAAAGACACTTGAGATTAGCACAATTTTCCACAAGCTGTGGGTTTCGATGGCCTTGACATCATGGACGCTTTTTGGCGTCTGACAGGCCAAGAAATCTCACAAGAAAGAGAATTCTTCTGGATACAGATTAGCTCCATAGTCAAATGTCCTCAAGGATTTTGTTCCTATTTTTTTAGTCAAATAGAAATGTAGATTATGTTGAATTTGAGGCCTCCATTTGCCCTCATAATTTGTTCGAATCGGCACCATATGAATCCACATATAATGAAAATATTTCTCCTCTTCTTCTTCTTCGTATTTCCATTATTTTGCTTGTTTGTGCTGATTGCTGCTCCTTGTTATCATGTTTCTGTCCGACTATTCATGTTGTTCAAGTAACGAACCGCGAAATTGCTGAGTCATGATGCAGCTTTCAAAGCGGTCGATTTGAATGGATTTGGAGTGGGCGAGTACTGGTCTCCCGGCAGCTCAACTCACTAGACTCAGTCAGATTGTGCAGGTGTTTTTGCCTCGGGATATTTTCTTAGGGCTGTAAATGAGTCTAAGTTAAATTTTGAGATGTTCAAGTTTATTTAATAAGATAATCGAGCCAAACTAAGTTGAGTTTAAAATGAATTAAAATTTTAAAATGATTATTCAAGTTTAATTTGATTTATTTTTTATGAGTTTGAGTTTGTTTGAAAATTGACTTGAGCTTATTTATTTAGATGTTATCGAGCTTTCAATTCAAAATTATTTAATTGTTTGGAACTTTGTTCAATTAGTTATTAATTAATTAGTAAATTTAATAATTTAAATTTATTTATTTATTTTATTTTATTATTTATATGATATAATTTTATTAATAAATATAATTCGTAAATATTATTTACGAATATTATTAATATTATTAGCGGCCAAACATTCAGATTGTCGACTTACTGTAAAATATTATGTGTTTTTCGGCCGGTGGCCAGTCACCTAGGATAGTCAATAATTACTGTGTGAGTGAGAGAGAGAGAGCGTGAGCGTTCCTCTATCCCTCCTCTTCCGATCTTCCCCAATTGATTCGACGCCCCTCCGCCTCCAGCAAAAGTCTTCTCCTGCTGAGCTCTCTTTCTCATCATTTCCCCTACCATTTCTCATAACGAATCGAACCCTGGTGGAGCCTATCGTCAGAATCTTCCCCCATTTCGATCGATCGTAGCCAAAGAGGAGGCGGATCCAGCGAGGATGAGGGATAGAGGAACGCTCACGCTCTCCCATAATATAATAAAGTAATATCTTGTATAATAATTATAATAAAATAATAATATAATATAATAATTACTTTATAATTATTATTAATATAAAGTAATATCTTGTATTAATTCATATAATAATAATAATAATTATTATTATTATTATTATTGATATTTTTATTTTAATTTGAATTATTAATATATCAATTCTATTTAAATAAAATTATTTTTTATTATTTTTTCTAACAATATTAAATTATTCAATAATTGAGAACTTATAATAAATCAATATACAACTTATTTTTATATACACAATAAATATATTTATCTTATAATTACTATAGATAAATAAAAAATACCGAAATTGTATCGACACGACACGATACGATACCGAAATCGTATCGTTCCGGTCTGAGACCGAAACCTCGGTACGGGTCGAAATTTTAAACCTTGGGTCTAACTACAGTTTTATACAACTTTCCTTTAAGTTTTAAAGGTATTTTACGGCCACATAAAACACCCGACTTTCTTCTCCATTTCAACTATTTTGCTTGTATTCTATATAAGACATCTCTCAATCCCTCCATCGTTTTGTAAAAATGATCTTAAATATTTAAAGCTCTCGGTTCCGGATAACTCGTTCTCTCCTATCTTAATAATTATCTCATTACGTCTAATATTATTAAACTTAAATTCCATATATTCTGTCTTTATTCTATTAAGCATAAGACTTCTCCCTTCTAGTGTTTCTCACCAAGATTCTAGTTTAGCATTTATTCTTTCATGTGTTTCATTTAGGGTTGGAAAAAATCCCGAAAATCCCGACCCTTCCCCAATCCCATCCCATTTCCGACCCGAAAATATCCTGACCCGACATTTTCCCGGCCCGAAGGTTCGGGATTTTTCCCGTCCCGATCATTATCGGGAAAGGGATCGGGAAAATTTTTTCTCCCAACGGGAATCCCGTCCTGACCCGATTATATTATAATATTATTTTTTTATATTAAAAATATTATTTTTATTATTTTTATTATTTTTATATATTTTAAGCATCTAACCATTATGTTTATTTTTTTTGTCTCTCCATTTTTCTCATACTTCATCATAATTATGTTTTTAAATAATTTATTGACAATGTGTGAAGAAGATAGTCAGTTAGTTTATTTTAGCATATGAAAACTGATAAAATGATATAAAGAATAATTTTTGTGATCTTTTTTCTGTAGGTTGAATCCAAGCATTTCTAAGGACTAAGGTCACCATATCATCAATTCATTATTGATATAATGACTGACATGATAACTTTTTTTTTTGGATTTTCTTGTATTAGGTATAAAGTATAAACTAAGTAGTAGTTTTAGTTTTAGTTTTAATATATTTATGATGTCTTAGGAAGATATTTTAGTTTTTAATGGTTATGTACCACGAAATTGTTTTAATTTATTTGTATTGTACTAAAAAATTGTTTGAGTCTCCATAGATTTTTTTTTTAAAAAATATTTTTCGGTATATTCTTACGGGTCCCTACCTAATCCCGAATATTCAGGATCCCGAACATTCGGGTCCCGATACTTTTCGAGTACAGGATCGGGAGAAAAAAAATTCTCAATTCTTATCAGGACGGGTATTGGGTAAGGGGGTTACGGGACGGGTCCCGACCAGATCTCATCCCTAGTTCCATTTACCAAAACAATATCATCTGCAAATAACATGCACAGTACAATGTCTTGAATGTGTGCTATGAGTTCATCCATAATTAGTGTAAAAAGATAGAGACTTAGATCTAATCATTGATATAACCCTATCTTTATTGGAAATACTTCTGTTACTCTGCCTGAAGTCTTTATTCTGATCGTTACATCCTTGTATATATCCGTAATTAGTTTAATATATATTATGCTAACACCTCTCTTTTTTTAGAATTTATCATATAATTTTTCTTGGAACTCTATCATAAGTTTTTTCTAAATCAATTAATATCATGTGTAAATCTTGTTTTTTGTGATATTTTTTAATTAATTGTCTAGAAGATGTATAACTTCTATTGTCGACCTTCCAAGCATGAATCCAAATTGATTTTCAGTTATCGTGGTCTCCTTCCTTAATCTTTTTTCTATTATTTTTTTCCCCAAAGTTTCATAGTATGACTCATTAGTTTAACACCTCTATAGTTTACACAATTTTGTACGTCTCCCTCCTTATATAAGGGAACTAGAGTACTTATCCTTCATCAGACATTTTTTTTATTTTCAATATCATGTTAAATAATTTTGTAAGTCATTCAATATCTTGTTTCTCTAGGCACTTCTATACCTCTATCGAAATATCATCTAGTCCAATGATTTTTCCATTGTGCATCCCATTTAAATTTTGCTCTACTTCTAAAGTTTGAATTCTACGATAAAAATTTAAATTTCTATGCTCATTTGACCTACTTAAATTACCTACGTTAAGTTGGTCACCTAAACCTTCATTAAAAAGTTGATGAGAATACCTCTTCCACCGCTCTTTTATTTCTCCATCGTTTACTAGTACCCTATTACATTCATCTTTAATACATTTTGATCTTGTCCAAAAGCGGGAAGGTGAAAAGCTGGGGATGTGGCGACTTCGCTGATTAGTTGTAGAACACACTCTGATATGCAAAACAAGTAACGTCTGTGCCGAGCTAAGGAAGGGGTCCCCGACGTTAATCCTTCGATGCTCAAGCCAGTCACCGGAAGTGTAGAAGGAAAGCGGAGCAACAGTAACGTAGGCACAAACAGTGAATAATGTGTATCTCTGCCAGTGATAGACCTCCCTTTATATAGAGCTTTGGTGGGCGACGTGGACGCTCCTCAAGGCGTGAGCACATTCTCCAATATGTCCTATGAAGGGACATGTCAGGAAAGTACATCTGACACCATACCTTAACAGGGCATGCATATCCTTGACAAGACAGTAGAAACTCTTGCCGTATGATCCGCTTGTCGATCATGTCTCGTGTCAGCGACACTATCTCCTAGAAAGATATCGAGAGATATGACAATGGTGTCATTGCTTGGCCGAGCGGGGTAGCTGCTCGACCGGGACTCCGCTCTGTTGATAGCCAGGTCCTGTTGCGTGGCCGAGCGGGATAGCCGCTCGGTCGGAACTCCTCTGCTTTGTCGACTTCAAAGAGATGACAAGGCTGCTTGGTCGAGCGAGGTAGCCGCTTGGCTGGGATCCCTCCGCTATATCAATCTCAGCTACTCTTCCCTGTGGTGACTGTGTAGTAGCATGCCCTCCCCGGTCGGATAAGCTCTCCGGTCTTCTTAACATCTTGCTTTTATGCCCTGAGCATCTGATTATCTTATCATAGTATCCTGAGCTGGACAGATGGTCCGCTCGGACATGTCTACCGCCGGTCAGGTACTGTAGTCTCTTGCCGATCATGCCCTAATCGACCCTTCCCTAGCCATTGTAGCTAGACTTCGCTCGACCACCATAGGTGAGCCTTTTGCCACCTTGGCGTTGACCACCTTGACTTAGACCTCCACCTTGACAGTTGACCCCGTGCCAGGTGGGCCTCCCTATATCGCCGCATCACAAGCCTCCCCCTCAACTCTAGTCAAAGGAGGCTGCAAGTCCGACTGATTGGACAAGTAACGTCTTCAGTGTCTTACACGATCGATTGGACCCTACATATACACCCCAGTTTCTGATCGGCACAAATATCTTTGCCGTTCGGCTTCATTTCGTCAGACTGGGTTTGTAGCTGTCGCTTGGATCACGCCCCAAAGCAGATGGTGCCTCGGTCGTTCAGCTATGTGATAATCCATTAATTGTGCTCGGTTGGGACAATGGGCGACAACACTTGACAAATTTTCTCTTTTCCTTACGCTCCCTAGACTAAGCATCCTGACGCCATCCAAATTTCTTGAAAACCATGCAAATCTCTGATTATTATGGCCGAGCACGCGACCATACCTTTTAATTAAGCTTCATTAATGTCTTCCGTTAGCTGAACGTCACGTGTCCCATTTTTTGTCGTCGTATGTTTGACGTGACAGACGGATATCCGCTAGCGATGTGATAGACGTCTTTTCAAATTCGACGACTGGATCTTCTCCTAGTTTTTCGCAACCCTGGATCGGACAGCTCAGGTCGATCGGCCGCGAGGTTTATAAACCTCACTTGTGTCGCCGACTTCTTACTTCCTCGCGCTTTCATCTTCTTCCTTCTCCGCAATGCTTCACTTCTTCTTCTTCTTCGGCGATCTTTTCTATAAGCTTCTTTGCCTTTTTCATACTCAAATCTGTTCGTTGTTCTTCCTCGACTCCTCTATTTTCGTTGGCTAATTCCTCGCAACGCCCGTCCTTGGGCTTTGGTATACTTCCACCGAGTCGAGATTCAATGGGAACAACATTGAGAGTATGAAATCTACCTACCAATTTCCATCCGACTACCAAATTGCTATTCCTTCTACCTTTGACCGGCCACATGAACCACCACCGGGTTTTTTGTATTTCTTTAAAGATTAGTTTATTGTCGGCCTTCGTTCCCCGTTTTTCTCCGTTGTTTGTAGATATTTCCATATTTCCCTCAATTAGTTGGTGTCGAACTCCTTCAGACTGCTGTGGGGGGTCGTTGTCTTGTTCCACCTGCACGACATTCCTTTGACTCCTCAGCTCTTCTATTATTTTTATTACTCTAAATTGTCCGAATCGGGGGACCTTCTTGTTCCAAGCCCGAGTGAGTTTGGTTTTTTTTTGATAAGATGTCGTCCTCCAATAAACATTGGAGGGACAACTATTTCTTTCTTTTTTTCCCGAGTGGTCAGGCTTCCCGACCGGTTGGCAGATGGAAGTGATGAATCCCCCATTGCTCGGGAAGTACAAAAGTCGATCGGACTTTTTCCTGCCAGCTTCCAGTTTGACCGGTCAGAAATATTACATTTATCGGTTGCTGTTGGAGGGTGTCCTTTACGTGTTCGACTTGAGTCCGATCCGCATACGACTTCCGTCCAGTCTAGGTATGCTCCTTCTTTCCTTCATCCTTGAATCTAACTGATTTTGTTTTTTTTTTTGCAGCTCGCATCATGTTGAGGGTGTGTCTGGCCGGAAAGAGCAAACCGCGGATGCCGAGATCAATGCTGAGGCGATGGTCGAACTGGAGAGTCGAGGCCTACAGTCGATCGACTCTAATGAGGATCCGCTCGGCGAAGCGAAGGAACGCAAGCGTCAGCCAACAAGGGTGGGAGAAGTCAAATAGCGACGAGTGGTGTAGCGGTCGCTACAGCTGACTTTCCTCCCAAACGAGATTTGATGTTGTCGATCGCGGTGGCTTCTGAGTCGGCTAATTTAGGCAAACCCCTGCAATGCCACAAGAGGCGCCGCACAGAAGGGTCCTCCCGATCTGCAACTTTTTCCCTGCAAACTCCAACACAAGACTGCTCACAACTATCTTCCAAGCGGGGCGAGACTTTCACGCTTGCTCCTCCAGAGCAAGGAGCCATAGCACTCCCTACTTCAGTTTCATCCGATCGGACGTCGTCGTTGTCCGGGCTGCCGCTTGGGACAATTTACGCGTCATTGACCGCCTTTATGTCGTCTCAATCTTTGTTGGCATCCCAAATCTCCCGCATTCGACCGGTCACAACGCCCCAGTCAACAGGTAGAGCCACCTCAAAATCCTCTAGTCCGAGCGATCAGAGGCAAATAACGACAATTATATATTGCCGACTGACGAGTGGCGCAGTCGGACGACATTACATCCCACACCCCCGAGCACTAAATACGCATCCAAGGGCTACTCACACAAGTATGGGTAGATGCTCGGGCCCATGCGGCGGTCATCTCTCCCGGGGAGCTTGCAAACAACTATAATCAAATGTCCACTGGGGTATCTAAGTTGCATTTGTACTTCTTTTTATTCGCTTGGCTCTTACCATTTTTCTGTTGTTGTAGTATTGGGTCGAGAGCTTGGCTATGTGCCAGAGGCTTGCATTTTTGGAGCATGAAGTCCAACAACTGTTCGCATGTGGAGCGGCTGACTACTGAGGCCGCGAGCGCCGAGCTGCTGGAGGTAGAGAGGGGCAAGAGCGCCGAGCAGGCTTCACAATTGGCGAGACTCAATAAGCAAGCCAGCTCCTTCGAGGCGAAGATCCTTTCGGCCAATACCAAGAAGCTCCGAGCCATCGAGGACCTAGAGATCAAGAACAAGGAGGCTCGGATCTTGGCTCAAAATTTGAAGGAGGCGATTGTAGCTCTGGCTACTGAGCGAGAGAGCCGCTTGGCTGAACAAGCAGTGGCACAAGAACAGTTTGCCGCTAAGGATGCCGAGCTGGCTATTTTAAACGCTGAGCTAAAGACTGCTCGAACGGCCATGGAGGAGTATCAAGGCGCCAAATCAAGCCTGTTCGAGCTTATGAAGCGGGACTACCTCCTCTCGGACCCCTTCAATAACCGGCTCACCGACCGGGCCCTCCGCCTTTTCAACCTTGCTATCGATGGGACGATCGACCAGCTGAAGAGCGGCGGCATATCCCTGCCGCTCTGACCAATAAGATTATTAGTCGGGACAAGCTGACCGAGTCGCTACCCGATGATGTGCTGGATTGCCTCGAGTGAACCCGCCTCTTACGAAGTTTGCCTCTTTTTGTGCCGCCCCTTGATATCTTGTAAAATTTTCTAAGCGGCAATGCAAGATCGCCCGTTCGATGTACCTTTGTTTATTTGAATATGTCTATTTAAGCATCGCCATGTGTCGTCGTTCGACATTTCCTTGCTTGCTTGGTCGGCACATCTGTTCATGCATCGTCGCTCAGCTTGAGTGGGACTACGAACCACTTACGTTTTGCGAGAAATTTCTAAGTGTGGTTCCATGTTTGTCCGATCATTGACGCAACTAAGTGATATCTTGCTCGAGTGATCACTCCAAAGTTATCGAATGACTTTACTTTAACGGAAATTGTTGCTTCTTTGAGCAGCACGTTTCCTGGTTAGCCTTATTTTCAGCTTACATTTTTGTCGTTCCTCTTCGTTTATCGTAGACTTATTTTTAGAGCGATTGATCAGCCGTTATGCTGTAAAATCGGGTTTATAGTCGTCGCTTGGCTGTTGACGGCGCAGACTTGGGTTTAAAGTTGCCACTTGACTGTTGATGAAGACTAAGATTTAAGGTCGCCGCTCGACCGTTGAAATGCGTAGACAAGAGTTTAAGGTCGCCACTGGACCGCTGACGAAGACCAGGGTTTAACGTCGTCACTCGATGGTTGGCGAAGACCAGGGTTTAACGTCTATGTTCGATGGTTAGCGAAGACATGGGTTTAAGGTCGCCGCTCGACCATTGGTGAAGACTAGGGTTTAAGGTCGCCGCTCGACTGTTGGTGAAGACTAGGGTTTAACGTCGCCACTCGACCGTCGGTGAAGAAAAGGGTTTAAGGTCGTTGCTCGATCGCCGGTGAAGAAAAGGGTTTAAGGTCGTTGCTCGACCGTCGGTGAAGACAAGAATTTAAGGTCGTCGCTCAACCGTCGGTGAAGACTAGGGTTTAACGTCCTCGCTCGATAGTTGGCTTGCATAGACAAGAGTTTATAGTCGCCGCTCGACTTTTAACTTCGCCGATCTGCACAAGAGTCTGAAACACTTGGATTTTTATTCATTCTATTCCTGCATCCACAAGACATACACTTGTATAAATACATCTGAATCTATTTACGCACCTTGCCTCCGATCGGCTAGGGTGAATCTAGACCTCCTTCTCCTTGTAGACCAACGCGGGGGCTCTTCCATGGTGGTGTTCACCTCCAAGCATTGGGTCTTTCGAGCGGCCCTTGCTTCTGACTTGACCATCTCGACGTAGTATCACCGAGCGGCCAACTGGTCGCCTTTGACTTCGCCTACCTCGTTGTCCACTGAAAACTTAATCTTCTGGCAGAAGGTGGACATCACCGCTCGGAACTCGTTGAGGGTCGGTCAGCCTAGTATGACGTTGTAGGCGAACAGCGCGTCCACCACAATGAAGTTTGTCGTTTTCGTCCTCTTCAGCGACTCCTCTCCGAGCGAAACAACTAGCCACGCCTGGCCAATCGACAACACTTCATTGCTTGTGAAGCCGTAGAGTGGAGTCGTCATTGGCTGCAACTTGCTTTGGTCGATTTGCGATTGGTCGAACGCCTTCTTGAATATAATATTCACCGAACTCCCTGTATCAACAAAGATTCAGTAGATAATGTAGTTAGTGATTACCGCTCGAATGATGTGGGTGTTGTCATGAGGAATCTCCACTCCCTCTAAGTCTTGGGGACCGAAACTTATTTAATGTCCTTTGGCCTTCTCCTTGCTACACCCCACAACGTGTATCTTTAGTCGTCGAGCGTGCGATTTCCTCGCTCGATTGGAATCACCGCCGGTCGGCCCACCAGTAATCATTCCAATTTCTCCTTGAGCGGCGTTGCTCCTATTTTCTTCCTCTCGATCAGAGTGTCTATTCCGCTCAGTTTGAAGCTCGGGCGGGACTAATGTGGTTCATTGGACTTGATGATGGCGTCGTTCAGACGCTCCACTTTCTTTCTCGTTCTGGTTGGTTGACCGACGCCTATGATGCCGATCGAGTGATGGTGACCGACGACGATATCTTTGAGGGGTCGGTCGGCTTGCAATCGGAGTCAGATCATAACAGTCGCGTGTGTTGTGCGTTGTTGACTGATGGAAGGAGCAAAATGGTGGCCTTCATGCTTTGCCTTTTACAGCCTTTAGCCGATCGATTGTCACATACTGCATGACATGCGTCCTAGGCTCCTGGTGTTGCTGGCTCCTCCCAATCGGGGCCCCTTTAGTGGTTGATGACTACTCGATGAATGTCACTCGGGTATTGCTGGGACTCGACAGGTGCCTCCTTTCTTCTAGCCGCTTGGACTTCTTCCACATTTATATATTCTGTGGTCTTCTTGAGTAGGTGGTCGAAGTCCCTCGGCGGCTTCCGGATGAGCGATCGGAAGAACTTTCCTTCGGTAAGCCCTTGGGTGAAGGCATTCACTAATACTTCTGAGGAGACTGCTGGAATGCCCAAGACGTCCTGATTGAAGCGTTGTATGTAAGTCCTCAATGCTTCCCTGGGCCTTTGCTCCAAGGAGAATAGATTGGCATTGGTCTTCTGGTGGCGGCGACTACTGGCGAAATGGTATAGAAACGCCACTCGAAGTCCTTGAAGCTATGGATTGATCCGTTTGGCAATCTCTTGACCCACCGTTGTGCTAATCCGGATAGGGTGGTGAGGAAGACCTGACACTTCACCCCGTCGATGTACTGATGAAGTATGTCCGCATTGTCGAACTTGGCCAAGTGGTCGTCCGGATCGGTGATTCCGTTGTATTCCACGATCGCCAGCGGGTTGTAGTGCCTTGGCATATGATCCCCTGCGAGAATTGTTGATTGATCCGCTTGGGCGAATCATCGTCGCTTGTTGACTTCCCCTTTCGGGCGTCCCAAACGGGCGCGTCATCTGAGGAAGACCCCCAATCCTTATCCGCTTAGCTTCATTCATTTGATGGAGTCCTGAACAGCGCTCCGTGGAAGGGGATCGACGCATTGGGCGCCTCCTCATACGTGCTGGTCGGCTTCTTGTTCTTTCCTTGGACGAATATTTGGTCCGCTCGGTCTCCGGGTTCAGCTTGACGACCTGCGGCTGATGCCGCTGGCTCCTGCATTTAGCGCTAGACCAGCGCCTATTCTTGTTGTTGCTCCACTATTTTTGTCGCTCGGGTTTGTATCAGCATGTCGAGCTCCTCTTGTGTCAGCGTCACCGTGGTGAATTGTCCAACATCTTCCATCTTCTTGTTTCGCATGCAAGCTACATTTCCACAGGCGGCGCCAAAATGATCCTGTCTGAAAGTGAGAAGGTGGAAAGCTGGGGATGTGGTGGCTTCATTGATTAGTTATAGAACACGCTCCGATCTGCAAAACAAGTAACGCCAGTGCTGAGCCACGGAAGGGGTCCCCGACGTTAATCCTCCGACGCTCAAGTCAGTCACCGGAAGTGTAGAAGGAAAGCGGAGCAACAGTAACGTAGGCACAAACAGTGAATAATGCGTATCTCTGCCAGTGATAGACCTCCCTTTATATAGAGCCTTGGTGGGCGACGTAGACGCTCCTCGAGGCGTGGGCACGTTCTCCAATATGTCCTATGAAGGAACATGTCAGGAAAGTACATCTGACACCATACTTTAACAGGGCATGCATATCCGTGACAAGACAGTAGAAGCTTCTGCCGTATGATCCGCTTGTCGACCATGCCTCATGTTAGCGGCACTATCTCCTAGAAAGATATCGAGAGATATGATAATGGTGTCATTGCTTGGCCGAGCGGGGTAGTTGCTCAGTTGGGACTCCGCTCTATTGATAGCCAGGTCCCATTGCTTCGTCGAGCGGGATAGCCGCTCGGCCGGGACTCCTCCGCTCTATAGGCTTCAGAGAGATGGCAAGGGTATGTCGACCTCAGCTGCTCTTCTCTGCAGTGATTGTGTAGTAGCATGCCCTCCCCGCTCGGATAAGCTCTTCGGTCTCCTTAGCGTCCTACTATTATGCTATGAGCGTCTGATTATCTTATCATAGTATCCTAAGTTGGACAGGTGGTCCGCTTGGACATGTCTACCGCCGGTCGGGCACTGTTGTCTCTTGCCAATCGGGCCTTGATCGACCCTTCTCAGGCCACTGTAGCTGGACTCCGCTCGGCCACCGTAGGCGAGTCTTTTTCTACCTTAGCGTTGACCATCTTGACTTAGACCTCCACCTCGGTAGTTGACCCCGTGCAAGGTGGGCTTTTCTATATCACCACATCACATTTTATTTGGATAAGATCTCTTGTTTTCATTTATCTCACTTTAGCTATTCTATAAATGTCTCTTTCCCCTTCTTTTGTATCCAATTTATGATATAATTGTTTAAAAGTTTCATTCTTTGCTTAATTCATTACTTTTTTAGCTTCTTTTTTGGCTATTGTATATGTTTTTAAGTTTTCTTCATTCTTACAAATATATAACTATTTATAAGTTATTCATTTTTTCCTTTACTTTCTCTTGTACTTTCTCATTCCGCCACTAAAATTTCTTATTTAGTGGTGCATGCCCCTTTGACTCACCGAATACACTCTTAACTATTATTTTCTACTTTGATATCATCTTATCCATGTCATATTAGAGTCACCGTATATTTCACCTATTGTTTGTACTCCTACATTCTCCTTAAATATATTTAGCTTCCCATCTTTTAACTTCCACCATTTAATTCTAGGAGTTATATATATTTTCTTTCTATTGATATTATGTTTGAGGCACATATTCAGTACTACAAACCTATGTTGGGTAGTTAAGCTTTGTTCAGGGATGACCTTGCAATCTTTATAAATCTTTCTATTCTCCTTCCTAACCATAAGAAGGTCAATTTACGATTTATTATTTACACTTTTGAATATGACAAAGTATTTTTCTCTTTTCTTAAAAAATGTATTAGTTAATATAAGGTTATATACTATCATAAAATCTAATATAGTTTTCTCTTCCTCATTTCTCATTCCAAACCCATAACCCCCATGTACCCTTTCTTATTTCTCATTTTTTACTCCGATATATCCATTTAGATCACCTCCTATTATAAATATTTCATTTGGCGGAATGTTTTGTAATATTTCATTTAAGTCGTCCCAAAATCGTAATTTGGTAGCTTCATCTAATTCTACTTCCGGTGCATATATGCTAATTATGTTCCTAGTTTCTTTCGTCACTATTATCTTAAGGGCTATAATTCTATCCCCTTTTCTAACTACTCATACAACTTCATCCTTTAACGAATTATCTACTACAATACCCACTATATTTCTTATTTTATTTTTTTCTGTGTACCATAACTTAAAATCCGAGTTCTCTATCATCTTTGTTTTCTCACATATCTATTTTGTCTCTTGTATACACAAAATACTAATTCTTCTCCTAATCATTATATCACTATTTACTAGTGAGGGTTCCTATGTTCCATATTCCAAATCTTAGATTATTAATTTTCCTATCATATTTGTGTTATTATTCAACCTATGGTGTGAGAATTCTTGCTTATTTAATACTACATTCAAGTTCTCATGGAGTTATAGCGATCCTTGTCGATACATTACAGTTGGACCCTGCAACGCAAACTCTTGCATATTCAGCACTACACCCGAGTTATGGATATGTAGCGATTATTGCCAAGATATTATAGTCGAACCCTGCAACACGTTCCTTTCGAAGAATAACCTAGCATTAATACAATAGTTTAATGAATCCATTCATTGAATATTTGTCATAAATTATAATTTTAACATTGACCTAACGCACCCCTCCTTTTTTATCCGAGCTTCGGATCGACCATAACTAGATTGTCATAGGTGGAGTTCAACACATATGTAACACAAAATAGAAAATATATTAAATATACAATTACATAACATTATGATAGTGAATGTGTATGTATCTATGTGTTGGAAATTATATTTGTCAATATTTGTTATTCTTATAAAATTTTAAATAATAGCAAAATTGTAACATATACCAAAGATTTTAATTAAATTAAATTACACAGAATAATTTCATGGTTTCTTGATAAAAAAATTTGAAGATACCAAATAGTTGATATAATATTAACAAAAAAAAAGGTAGAAAAGGTCTTTTTTAGTTAATTTTTTGAAGGTATAGTATGAATTATTAATGATGTGTTCTATTGATTTTCAAACGAATGATTTTTTACACCATAACATACAAGTCTTATTATTAACTTGAAATGATTAAAACTATTTTAAAACAGCTTAAAATGATAGTATGAAGTATCATATTTTTTTTAAATAGGACATATTTTTCTTACCTGGAATTATAATGATGCACTTCCCTTTGTAGTATTTGAAGAACTATTGCTAATAGCATTATGTTGAATGCATTCAAAGAACCACATCTGTAACAGTTGTTTTGATGCCAACAATTGCCTTCAATGTCATTATGCTAGTTGCATTCTTTACTAGTTGCAGGCAACCAAACACCCCTTCAGATATCCTTTTTAGTTGGTCAATGCCATACTGTTTTCTTTTTCATTGCAATGTATTTTTATTTCATTTTTTAGGGAGAAACTTGTAAATTGTAATAGAATTAATTATGCTAATACAGTAATCTATAATTGCACTAATAAATGACGAGTATGCAATAAACGTTAATAACAGTAAGGGTTAAGAAATTGTGTATCTCCGGTCGAAGCGTCGGATGTGCTGACTGTCTTTAGAGAATTTATTGCCGCCCACGGTGCAGAGGCTCTCCGGCAAAATCCTCCCAAGATCCGACAACCGCTTGCGTCGCTCGTAGGTGCACTCCAAAACGAGCGTCGCACTCGGACTCAACCTCAGATCGCGAACCAAGCCTCAGAACAACTCGGAAAGAAGGAAGAAGAAGTAGAAAGCAAGGAAGAAGGAATGCTTTGCTTTCTGGAGTGAGTTGAGAAGGAAGTGAGGAAGTGTATTTATACACTTGAAGCAGTGCAGAGGAAGAGACGCACACTTTGCTTATGCTTCCTCTTCTCACGCACGGATGCGCTGGATGCGTTGCTTCGCATCCTCACGCGACGCGGATAGAACCGAAGCGCTGCTTCGCTTCCTCACGCGGACCAAACCAGGTGTGAACCAAATCGGCTAACAAAAACGAACCCGGTGAACCAAACCGGACTGGCAAAAACGATCCGAGCCGCCCGTAAGCGCGAGGCCCACGAGCTGGGGATTTGCACCCCCCTGCGCGCAATGATCGCGTGCGCCGCGCCTGGTTTATGGATTTCCGGTTCGAACCCCCTGGAACCACCTGATTTGGGCTTAGCCCGCGCATGCGTGTAGATCCTCCTTAACTTGACTAAGCTAGCATGGAAGCCTTCCATATATAAAGACTTATAAGCTTCTTTAGCTTAGCAATGTGGGACTAAAGGGAATTGAATTAAAAATCCCAACAATCCCCCACTAATTCAAATTATTTTAGTTAAAACACAAAGATATGTTCTGAGGCTTGGTTGCAATGAGCTTTCAGTGAAAATACCTTCCGGTTTGAATTTTCACCTAAGTACACAAATCTTATTCACATAGGTTTGAAGAGAACAGAGTATTGATCTTAAACCTTTTATATGTGAAGATCAATTGGTAACAACTCATCACTGGCGACGGTTGAATCCTTCTGGGTTGGTGCATTACGGCCATGCCACCGAATCTTGTTTCATAAGTGCTAAGGAGAGTTGCCTAGACCCCCCACACTGCGGCCTCACAATTACACTTACATAGGTGAGTTCTCCAAGGATGTACTGCAAGCATCCTGTCATTAAGACCTTGAACTCATTAAGAGCTCCTAAGTTCATCCTTACTAGCAGTCAAGCATCTATCCAGGGAAGAGACTATGAGATTACATCTCAATCAATTTGTTGCTTACGTTTCATCCTTATAGCTTGTTTGTACCACATTGAACCTATTTTTTGGGATCTCCAATCAGATAGGTTGGGTTGCCGCTATAGATGAAACCAGGACAGGCCTCAGTCTCATTCCCTTACTGGATCTTTTGATTTTCTCAGAATCAAGTCCTTTAGTGAGTGGATCAGCAATATTGTCTTTTGAACTTACAAAGTCCAATGACACCACTCCAAGAGACACTAGCTTACGAATAGACTTCAATCTTATTCGTACATGTCTCTTCTGTTTCTGGTTATACTTAGAGCTTCTAATCTGAGCTATTGTTGTTTGATTATCATAGTGCACTGAAATAGAAGGTATTGGCTTCATTATCAAGGGAATTTCAGAAAGAAGACCCTTAAGTCAATCAGCTTCAGTTACTGTGGTATCCAAAGCACACAATTCTGCCTCAGATGTAGACCGAGTTATAATTGTCTGTTTAACAGACCTCCAAGCAACTGCACCGCCTCCAAGTGTAAAGACATAACCAGTAACGCCTTTATACTCAGCAGTGTCAACTATCCAACTAGCATCACTATATCCCTCCAGGACTGTAGGGAATCTCCCATACCACAAGCCCAAGGATATAGTGCATTTCAAATATCTGAGTATTCTGTCTAATGCATCCCAATGCGTTCTGTCCGGACAGCTGGTAAACCTGCTCAATTTCATTATAGCAAAAGAAATATCAGGTCTAGAACAATTAGCTAAATATATTAGACTACCTATTATTTGTGAGTATCTTAATTGAGACACTGTCATACCACTATTATTCTTGTGGAGAGTTTTTGAAGGGTCATATGGTGTGACAACAGATTTAACTTGGCTATAGCCATATTTCTCTAATACTTTCTCAACATAGAGTGACTGAGAAATTGCTATTCCATCAGTTGATCGAGTCAACTTCAGCCCTAAAATCATATCAGCACAACCCATATCCTTCATATCAAACTTACCACTTAAGAGGGACTTAGTCTCTTTTATAATAAAAAGGTTAGTTCCAAACAGTAGAATATCATCTACATATAAGCATAGGATAGTACAATTATCACCTTTCATTTTAACATATACACATTTATCAGAGTCATTCACTTCAAAGCCAAATGATAACATAGCTCTATCAAATTTTTCGTGCCACTGCTTTGGGGCTTGCTTCAAACCATAAAGAGATTTGACTAACCTATAAACTTTATTCTCATTTCCAGAAACTACATATCTCTCAGGTTGATCCATATATATCTCTTCTTCAAGATCTCCATTAAGGAATGCCGTTTTGACATCCATTTGATAGATCTCAAGATGATATATGGACGCCAATGCTATTAACACTTGGATTGTAGTAATTCTTGTAACAGGAGAATAAGTGTCAAAATAGTCAATCCCTTCTTTCTGTTTGAATCCCTTAGCAACTAGCCGGGCTTTGAATTTATCTACTGACCCATCAGGTTTTAGTTTTCTTTTAAACACCCATTTACATCCTATAGTGTTATACCCAGGAGGTAAATCTACCAACTCCCAAGTGGCATTAGAGATAATAGAGTCCATTTCACTTTTAATGACCTCTTTCCAGTGCTTAGCTTCAGGAGAAGCCATAGCATCTCTATATGTCACAGGGTCACCTTCTATATTATAGGTGATAAAGTTCTGGCCTAAATCCGTAGACACACGTTGCCTCTTGCTCCTTCTCGGTTTTGTATACTCACTAGATTCATCTAGTCTAGAGTGACTTGAGGAAGGTGTACCCACTACGGATAATGGGACCTTTACGGAAGAAGGCTCATTTCTAGTAGGAATACTAGATTGAGGTGTTCTCGTCTTCATAGGAAATATATCCTCAAAAAATGTAGCATCGTGAAGTTCTACAATAGTATTTGCATCTATTCCAGGAATTTCTGATTTAATAATCAGGAACCTATATGCAATACTATTTTGAGCATAACCCAAGAAGATACCATCTACGGTCTTTGGACCAAGTTTTTTTCCTTCTGTGTTCAGGTACTAGTACCTTTGCCAGGCACCCCCACACTTTAAGGTATTTCAAACTTGTCCTTCGACATTTCCAAAGCTCATATGGGGTTTTATCCCTTGACTTCATTGGGACTCTATTTAGCACATGGCATGCAATGTATAGAGCATCCCCCACATAAAGTTGGGTAACCCAGAACTTCCTAACATGAAATTAATTATATCTTCAAGGGTTCGATTTTTTCGTTCTGCTATACTGTTGGATTGAGGACTATATGGAGCAGTTACCTCATGGATTATACCTGTATCTTGACAAAATTTTTGAAATAGGTTCGAGGTAAATTCTCCACCCCTATCAGATCTTAACCTCTTAATAGTTTTATCAGTTTGATTCTCAGCTTCAGATTTAAAAATCATAAATTTATCTAAAGCTTCATCCTTGGTTTTTAGCAAATAAACATAACAATAATGAGAGTGATCATCAATGAAGGTAATGAAATACCTTTTATGGTCTCTCGTTATTATACCGTTAAACTCACAACAGTCAGTATGAATCAATTCTAAAATATCAGAATTTCTATCAACTGATTTGAAGGGTTTACGGGGTTGTTTATATTGTACACAAATTTCACATTTTTTCTTATCATGTATAGCATACTTAGGGATCATGTCAAGATTCATCATCCTTTTTACGGTATTAAAATTGACATGTCCTAATCTGTCATGCCACAGATCATAAGACTCAATGTTATATGAACAACCAATATCAGAAGTTTTATTTAAAGTAGCATTTTCTACATTGAGTTTAAATAAACCTTCATTAAGGTAACCTTTTCCAATAAAGGTTCCTAAATGTAATATTACAACTTTATTACATTTGAAGTTCAACTCATAACCAACACGGACTAACTTTGATCCGCTAATCAAATTCCGACGGACCGCTGGAACATGATGCACCTCATGCAGTGACAGGACTTTTCCAGAGGTGAACCTCAGGTCAACTTGTCCTATCCCAAACACCCTGACTGCAGAATGGTTCCCCATGGTCACAGAAGTGCCTTCAATTACCTGATAAGTAAGGAAGGCAGAGTGATCAGCACAACAGTGTACATTAGCACCTGTATCAACTAACCATTCATTGGGTTGATAGATCAAGTTTAGTTCGGGTTTGAAGGTAACAAACTTATCGCTGGTGTCGTCACTAGCAGTCACGACATTTACTTGTGCCTTGGTGTTGGATGTATTGCTTTGGTTTTTCTCCTTGTCTTTTCGCTTAGGGCAGAATTTGGCATAATGTCCAACCTGTCCACATGCCCAGCAAGGCTTAGGTTTGATTCTAGTTTTCTTTTGAAGCTTTGGGTTGGGTTTCATCTTGTTTTTCATTTTCTGTTTTTTAAATTTCTTCTTGTCAGATGAGACTACTACATTCGTCTTTGGAATAAAATCCATAGGCATTCTTGTATCATCATTTTTATGTTGCTTCCGATGTTCTTCTTCGATATTTAAGGCAATCATCAAATTTTCGAGAGAGATTTTACCTCTCCGATGTTTAAGAGTCATGCCAAAATCTTCCCAACTCGGAGGCAATTTTTCGATGATTGACAAGACCTGAAATTTTTCAGGTAATGACATATCTCCTTCAGCAAGACCATGAATTTGGACTTGGAATTCATGTGTCAGCTCTATCACATATTTACCTTCAACCATTTTGAAGTTTAGGAATTTTGCCACAGTGTACTTTTCTAAACCAGAATCTTCAGAGTTGTATTTTTTATCCAAAGATTTCCACAGCTCTTTAGCTGAAGCGGTTGAACAGTACACATCAAATAGTGCGTCTGAGAGGGCAGATAGGATTCTCCCATGGCAGAGATAATCCCTTTGCTTAAACCTCTCTAAGGCAGCACTACGGGCAGGTTCCTCTTCATTGGGTGAAGGAGGGTATGTTTCTATAACGGAGAATAGCCCTAGCGTAGTAAGCCAAAATTTCATTCGTTGTTGCCAACGTCTGAAGTTTTGCCCGAAAAATCTTTCGGGTCGGGCGCTAGCCTCATCAGACCTCGTTACCCTATCGTTCATCATGTTTATTGATGCTACAATAAATTCTCTAAAATTGTAAATTGTAATAGAACTAATTACGCTAATACAGTAATTTATAATTGCACCAATAAATGACGAGCATGCAATAAACGTTAATAACAGTAAGGGTTAAGAAATTGTGTATCTCCGGTCGAAGCATCGGATGTGCCGACTGTCTTTAGAGAATTTATTGCCGCCCACGGTGCAAAGGCTCTCCGGCAAAATCCTCCCAAGATCCGACAACCGCTCGCGTCGCTCGTAGGTGCACTCCAAAACGAGCACCGCACTCGGACTCAACCTCAAATCGCGAACCAAGCCTCAGAACAACTCGGAAAGAAGGAAGAAGAAGTAGAAAGCAAGGAAGAAGGAATGCTTTGCTTTCTGGAGTGAGTTGAGAAGGAAGTGAGGAAGTGTATTTATACACTTGAAGCAGTGCAGAGGAAGAAACGTACACTTTGCTTATACTTCCTCTTCTCACGCGCGGATGCGTTGCTTCGCATCCTCACGCGATGCGGACAGAACCGAAACACTGCTTCGCTTCCTCACACGGACCAAATCAGGTGTGAACCAAACCGGCTAACAAAAACGAACCGGGTGAACCAAACCGGACTGGCAAAAACGATCCGGGCTGCCCGTAAGCATGAGGCCCACGAGCTGGGGATTTGCACCCCCCCTGCGCGCGATGATCGCACCCGGTTTATGGATTTCCGGTTCGAACCCCCTTATTTGGGCTTAGCCTGCGCATACATGTAGGTCCTCCTTAACTTGACTAAGCTAGCATCGAAGCCTTCCATATATAAAAGCTTCTAAGCTTCTTTGGCTTAGCAATGCGGGACTAAAGGGAATTGAATTAAAAATCCCAACAAAACTAAATTCTATGAATCTTCTCCTATATATGGCTCCAATAGCAGTTGTTCTCTTACTCCCTGCTACAATGATTATGGAGGAAAATGTGATTGGTATCACAGTCGCACTCGCTAAAGAAGATATCAAGATCGTATGGTACCTGTTGTTTAATTCTTCTCTAGCATATTTCGTGAATCTGACCAACTTTCTAGTGACCAAGCATACAAGCGCCTTGACACTCCAGGTGTGTTGATGCACCATGCAACTTTTTTTTGTCTCATCCTAGTCTTTACAAAATCCAAATGTAAAGGCATTTACATCATTATGCTTAAATCTAAAATTATTCACATATTGCATAAGCTAGTTTGTTTTATTTAGTTGAAATAACAAAAGTTTGAGTCATTCTTCTGTTTGATAAAGAATTATTCAAGTTCAGCTTAAAATTCACAAGAATAGATGGTCCTGTACTCCTTCAAGAAATTAACTAACTGGTTTGTTCTTCAAAAATTATGATAATTTAGTCATCTTAATCTTACTCAAGGTCCTTAGTTGTCTAAAGTTATCATGAACTCCCAACTAAAATGTACCACACATCATGTATTCTAGTTTTCTTATTGTTCTACCTATTTACACTTATCGTGTGATCCAGCAACTAATAAATCCTAACTTTTGGAGATTTTAGGTTCTTGGAAATGCGAAAGGCGATGTTGCAGTGGTTGTCTCCATCTTAATATTCAGAAATCCCGTGACAGTAACTGGGATGATCGGCTACACAATTACAATGATCAGAGTTATTCTTTACAGCGAAGCAAAGAAGCGTTCCAGTTGACTACCCTAGCTTTTGTTAATAAATACGGTACCAGGGCATTGGATTAACATCGAAGATATAATTCATCACACTAGCTTTGATCTTCAACTTGTGCATCTTTCACACCAAGAATCGCCAATAAACTAGTTGGCTTTGCTCATTTTTGATAGCTACATTTTTCATTCTAGTTCATTTGATGGATCAAACCTTAACCTATTTTGTTTCCAGTTGGTTTCAAATCGTGGATAGAAATGATTTTGTAATTCGAAGAATTATTCAATAACTTTCCATATATGTTGGAAACTAGTTGTATGGATTTTCCCGTGTTAGTGGCTTTGAATTTGTTCCCCAGATCATTGAGCTAAAGAGAATGTGCCTCCGGGACTATAGTGCTATGATAAAAGATGAGGTGAGTTTTTTTAGATAATGAGGGTTTAAATTTTACCAGGACATATTATATTTAGGGAGTTTAGAAAATTTATGATGCTAATCCGTTCATCATAATCAATTAAATGATATTAGCATTCCCCTTGGATGGCACACACGTGCATCCCGTCCATGCATACACAAGGCTTCTTGAAGTGGGTAGAAATCTTCTAATGAATTAGTTGTGATCATCAAGCATTTGAGTCAATAGAGTACCGTTTTATATTTTCTACCATAGTGGAGGCCGCCTCCTTACTTTTTCTAAGTATCAGAGTCATAGGGGAAGCCTCCTACTCGCATACTGACATTAGGTTGAGTGTCATTCATAATCTGGCCAATTAAATCAATTCCATCAAGCTGAATGATGAGAATTTTCTTCTCTGGCATCTCTAGGTGTGCACGAGTATTCATGGGTTAGAATTGGAATTTTTTATCAGTGACTCTTCGCCCATTTCACCCAAATCGATTATCATGAAGAAGAATACTGAAGTTTCGAATCCTCTATTTATTACTTGAACTTGACAAGATCAACTTCTATGTCCCTTTTTATTAGCTTCAATGTCAGAGAGTGTTCAAAGTCAAATGGTCGGCTGTCAAACTTCTTCCCAACTTTGGTTCGCATCTCCGGCCTATTTGCTACTCATTCAAAAGCCCGTGTGATACAATACAAGCTCCAGTTGCAATTGAAGAAGGACAATCTTAGCATGAAGGATTACTTCAACAAGATGAAAAACCTCTGTTGATATCCTCGCTCTCCGTGGACATTCCATTTTTGATAAGGATCACATTCTATATATTCGCAAAGGGGTTGGCTTAAAATAGGACTTGGTTGTTGTTCATGCCACCTCTAGAATTGATGTTTTATCTTCTACAGATGTTGGAGCTCTTTTTCTCTCTCATGAAAGGAGGATTGAATCTTGATTTGCTAATGTGTATGACTCTCCCCCACATACCACTACTTTGCTCACTTCTAATGTTACTCAACTTTCTTAGCCATGACTCTCAGTAGCACAACTCTTCCGTAGTCGTTCTCCTTGTGGTGGTAAACGCAATGGAATCATAATGCTCATCATCCAGTTTGCCAAATTTATGACTATTCGGATTACTTAGCAGAGCGATGCTATTATAGGTTTGACAAGGCTTTTATTCTACCTCATCGTCAATAGAATCCTTTCCCTCCACCACCCTCACAACACCGTATATTTGATCATCCATTTGCTATTGTTACAATGGCTTGTTCTCGTGCTATTTCTGATGACTGGTGGTTCTTGGATTCCGGTGCCTCTTATCATGTCACTAATGAGCTTTCTAATTTGACACTTGAGAGTTGGGTTCGAGTATTCCGACGGAGGTAAAATTCACATGGGAAATGGCTAAGTTTGCCCATCACCCATATTGGGTCTTCCACATTTCATCCCTCCTCTTGTTCTCGTATCCTTTCCTTGACTCATCTCTTGCGTGTTCCTAATATTACTAAGAATCTTATTAGTGTTAGCAAGTTTGCTCAAAATAATGTTGTTTTCTTCAAATTTGACCCCCTTTTTTGTATTGTGAAGGATCACACAACGTATATATGCTCCCCTACTCCGCTGCACTTTACATGATAGGTTATATAAATTCCACCTTGAGACACCAATTCGTACTTCCTCCTCCTCTGCTTCTTGCTTCAACACTCACATTTCCACTACGTCAGCTTCTTCCAATCAAGTGGTTCAGTCCCAGCCTTCCAATGTGACATCTCCCACATTACTTAGATGGCATTATTGTTTAGGTTATTCTAGGTTTCCAACTATAAAACAAGTTTGCATAGTTGTAATATTCCCTATTCCTTCATCTTGTTCTTTGGGTAAAAGTCATCGCCAAACTTTTTTTTGTATCACACACTACTTATTCAAAGCCCCTTGAACTCATTTTCTCTAATGTTTGGGGGCTTGCGACATTGTCTCGACAAATAGTTTCAAGTTTTATGTTGGTTTTGTTGATGCCTCTAGTCATCACACATGAGTTTATTTTCTCAAAGTCAAATATGAAGTTTTTCAAGTATTTTTCATGTTTAAAAGTCAAGTTGAACTTCAATGTAGTACTTAAATCAAAACTTTGCATGACTGGGGTGGGAAATATCATCCTTTAAGCTTTTTCTTTCAAAAGTTTGACATGCATCGTGTTTCTTATCTTCACACATCACAGTAAAATGGTGTTGTGGATAACCCATGCCTCTATGCCACTCTAATTTTGGAATGATGCCTTCTCCATTGTGATTTTTCTCATTAATTGCATTCTCTCTACAAGTCTTCAAGGTACTGTACTCATTACCAAATTACTAAATGTTACTCCTGATTACTCCTTTCTCAAGACCTTTGGTTGTCTTTGTTTCCCATACCTTCATCTCCATAATGCCCACAAACTTAACTTTAGGTCTAAACCTTACACATTTCTTGGCTTTAGCTCCAAACACAAGGGATAAGTGCCTCGATGCTATTGGTCATATATATATCTCTCGTCATGTCACTTTTGATGAGGATTCATTTCCTTTTCTTCAATCTCACTCCACACATTCTATCTCTCAATCTCCCGAGTCATTTCATCCTTGTTGTTCTCCTACTCTTATCTTGTGTCCACTAGTTCAAAGTTCGTCTTTCACTCCACCCTTTGATCCTCCCACTTCCAGGAATCTCACTTCACCTCCTCCTCAATCTTTTGCTCCTATTATAGTTCCCACTTCTCTGGGCTATGAAACTTCCCTCCCTTCCTCTATTTGAGTCTCTCTTGAGCAGTCGAGTCCCTCCCGGTGAATCAACATCCAATGGTTACTCGTGCCAAGGCAAATGTTTTCAAGCCTAAAGTCTATGCTACTCAACTTTCTTGTACTCATGTACTATCTTCTGTTCAAGAAGTTATTGTTAGTATTAACTTTAAGGGTTAATTATGAGATGATTAGATTCATTAGGTTAAAAACATCCACATCAGATGCCCTATTCAAAGATTGTGCCTTACATTTTGGATAGGGTAGTTAAAAAACTTTTCCATAATCTATTCCCTAAATTAAGCATTGATAAAGTAACTTTTAAGAAATAGGTAGGGCTGTAAATGAACCAAGCGTTCGTGAACAAGCTTGGTGTTCGGCTTGGTAAGAGTTTGTTTATGTTCGTTCAATATACATTAGATTAATTAGACAAACAAGCTTGAACAGCTCGTTAAGCTAAACAAACAAGCTTGAACACATATGTGTTCAGTGTTGGTTGCTACTCGGAAAACCTAGAGGTTCCACTGTACAAAAATTTTATACAAAGGTCTGAACCTTTTCCTAGCTACCATGTGTTCTTTTAAATTAAATTTTGGATCGCCTGCGGAACTTAACACGTTTGATCCAAAACTTAATCTATTCGTTCTTTTAGGTTTTGACTTGGGTCTCCTGCGGAACTTAACACGTTCGACCCAAATCACCTTAAGTTATTAATTCCATTAAATATTAATTTCCATAATTGGTTCCCAGTACTGACGTGGCGAGGCACATGGCCTTCTTGGATATGGGAGCAACCACCACCGACTAGACAAAACCTTTTATAGAAAGCTAATATTTAATTTCCTAAAATAACCTTAGGTTAACCAAAAAGAACAATCAAATCACAAGGAAAAAATAAAACAAAAGAACACAACTTCGAAAAACATATTCGAAATACTAGAACGTAAGCCTCTTGTATTTGGTATTATTTCCATAAATAACTAATATGATGCGGAAATAAAAATTACTAGTTATACCTTGTAGAAAAAAACCTCTTGATCTTCTATCGTATTCCTCTTCTAACCTCGGACGTTGTGTGGGCAACGATCTACCGAGATGAGAAACCACCAACCACCTTCTTCTCCTCCAAGCAAGGTTCGGCCACAAAGGAAGAACTTCACCAAAGAAGAAAACCAAAATACTAACCAAGCTCCAAGAGATGCTAGCTTTCTCTCCTTCTTCTTCTTCTTCTCCAAGTAGTATCCGGCCACCACAAGAACTCCAAGAGGGATGAAGTATTCGGCCACCACAAGAGGAAGAGAGGGAGAGGATGATGGCCGGCCACAACACTAAGGAAAAGAGGGAGAGAAAACAATAGAGGTTGTGTTCCATGAAGCCACCCTCACCCCTTCTTTTATATTCCTTGGCCTAGGCAAATTAGGAAATTTAATTACAATAAAATTTCCTCAATTTCCTTGTCATGATTTAATTGAGAAAAAATAAAATAAAATTTCCCCAATTACAATCTCATGGCCGGCCACATCATTGGAGAACAAATTGGACAAGTTTTAATCAACAATTAAAACTTCCTAATTTGTTTCCGGAAATTTTTAAAAAATAAAATTTCTCTTTAAAAATCTCTACATGGTTAATAAAAAGAAATTTTCATAATTTTAATTTTACAATATGTGAATAATTTTTAAAGAGAAAATAAAATATCTCACCAATCTACAAATAAGGAAAGAGATCAAATCTCTTTCTTTAATCTTTTGTAAATTTTACAAGAGAGATAATTTTAATTTAAATTCTCTTTAATAAATTATTTCTTCCACATAATAAAAATTAAAAATAAAAATTCTTTTTAATTTTATTTTGGCCGGCCCTACTAGCTTGGGTTCAAGCTAGGTCCGGCCACCCAATCTTATACCTAGGCCGGCCCTAGCTTGTTTCCCAAGCTAGCTTGGCCGGCCCCTATTGGGTGGGTATAGAAGGTGGGTATAGAACTCTATAACTAAGAGGCTATGATAGGGACCGAGAGGAGGAATTGGTTTTGGTCTCCCGATAAAATTAAGCATCCCGTGTTCGCCCCGAACACACAACTTAATTTTATCAATGATAATTCATTCCACTAGAGAACTATCATTGAACTACCGCACCAATCCCAAATTATATTTTTTGGGCTCCTTCTTATTATGAGTGTGTTAGTCTCCCTGTGTTTAAGATATCGAATGTCCACTAATTAAGTGAGTTACTGACAACTCATTTAATTAATATCTAAGTCCAAGAGTAGTACCACTCAACCTTATCGTCATGTCGGACTAAATCCACCTGCAGGGTTTAACATGACAATCCTTATGAGCTCCTCTTGGGGACATTATCAACCTAGTATCTCTAGGAAACAGTTTTCTTCTATAATCAACAACACACACTATAAGTAATACCATTTCCCAACTTATCGGGCTTATTGATTCATCGAACTAAATCTCACCCATTGATAAATTAAAGAAATAAATATCAAATATATGTGTTTGTTATTATATCAGGATTAAGAGCACACACTTCCATAATAACCGAGGTCTTTGTTTCTTTATAAAGTCAGTATAAAAGAAACGACCTCAAATGGTCCTACTCAATACACTCTAAGTGTACTAGTGTAATTATCAAGATAAACTGATACCTAATTACACTACGACCTTCTAATGGTTTGTTCCTTTCCATTTTGGTCGTGAGCTACTGTTTATAATTTATAAGGTACTGATAACATTATCTTCTGCATGTGACACCACAAGCTATGTTATCTACAATATAAATTAATTGAACAACTACAAACAAATGTAGATAATTTGACCAAATGTGATTCTTTATTCAAGACAAATGTTTACAAAAGCTTAGGCTTTCAGTATACACTCCAACAATCTCCCACTTATACTAATGACTAAGCTGCCATATCTTCTACCATACATCTGATTCTCATTCCCTCCACATGCCGATCGAAAGCTTTCGCCGGAAGGGCCTTAGTGAAAGGATCTGCCAGGTTATCTGCTGATGCAATCTTGGCGATGACAACTTCTCCTCGCTTCACGATATCTCGTATCGTGTCTTGCGCTCTATATGTTTACTTGCCTTATGAGCTCGTGGTTCCTTCGAGTTTGCAACTGCACCGCTATTATCACAATAAATTGTGATAATTTTGGGCAAACCAGGAATCACATCTAAGTCCATTAGAAAGTTCCTGAGCCATACTGCTTCTTTAGCTGCCTCAGAGGCTGCTACATACTCAGCTTCCATGGTTGAGTCCGAAACGCATTTCTGCTTAACACTCCTCCATGAAATGGCTCCACCTCCTAAAGTAAACACATAGCCTGATGTAGACTTACTGTTATCCCTATCTGATTGGAAATCTGAATCCGTGTAACCCACAGGGAGCAGATCGTCTGCTTGGTAAACTAGCATATAATCTCTTGTCCTTCTTGTTAGGATCCTTTGTACGGCTAGAGAGGGGGGTGTGAATAGCCGACCCCAATCTTTCGCGTTTCTTCCTATGATTAGGTCAGTGCAGCGGAAATACAACGTAGAAAGAAAACAGGAGAAGAAAGACAAACCATATAACGAGGTTCGGAGATGAACTCCTACTCCTCGGCGTGTCCGTAAGGTGGACGAAGCCTACCAATCCGTCGGTGGATGAGTCCCCGGAAACCCGGCTAATAGATACTCCTTGTGGGTGGAGAAACCTCACCACAATCTTTGCAACAGCAATAAGAGTACAAATAGGAACAAGAAAACAAGAACAGAAATGTAAACAACACTTGCTTGCCTTCTTGAAGTCAGCAGGAACCCAGCAGCTTCTCGGATCCAAGCCTAGCTAGAAAAACCAAATAGGAGAAGCTCACGCGAAGCTTTAGCACCCAACGAGCTCAACAAAGCTCGGCAGGAAGAAGAAGCGAAGCAGGAGAAGAAGAGGAAGAAGAAGCAGAAGGAGAGATTTCACCAAGTCCTGTAGCCCTCTTTTATACCGCGAAGAAGAAGAGCAGAGAACTAGCCTTGCGTTGCAACGGCTAGATTCCTGATCGGTCCATGGACCGATCAGGAACCTCCTGATCGGTCCACGACCGATCGGTCCCTGTCCGATCGGGGGCCTGATCGGTCTTGTGGACCGATCAGGAACATCCTGATCGGTCCATAGACCGATCGAGCTTCTTCCGCCATCGATCTATGCCCGATCGGTCCGGACCGATCAAAGATGGGTGGATCGGCAGACCGATCCACGGCTTTCTCGTGAGGTTGCGTTGCCTCGATCGGTCTCCGCATCGATCAGATTACAACCGTGAGCCATCGATCGATTCGATCGGTCACGCACCGATCGTGGCAAACGCAGTATCACTGGATCGGTCACCAGACTGATCCAAACTTCTCAGCCCTAAACCTAAGGCTTCCATACCAACATCCGGTCAACCTTGACCTGTTGGTACATCATCCCTAGCATTTGGTCACTCCCTTGACCTGCTAGCACTCCCCGCTAAGTGTCCGGTCAATCCTTTTGACCCACTTAGACTTTTCCCACCAGATGTCCGATCACCCTTGATCCATCTGGATTTTTGCCTTGCCCGGCTTCACTCACCAGGACTTTCCACACTGCCTAACATCCCAGTTAGGACTTTCCCACTGCCTGGCTTCACTCACCAGGACTTTCCAACTGCCTAACATCCCAGTTAGGACTTTCCCACTGCCTGGCTTCACTCACCAGGACTTTCCACACTGCCTAACATCCCAGTTAGGACTTTCTCATTCACCTAGCTTCACTCACTAGGATTTTCACCTGGCTTCACTCACCAGGATTTTCCCGAATGCCTGGCTTCACTCACCAGGACTTTCACCTTCACCTAGCTTCACTCACTAGGATTTTCACCTGGCTTCACTCACCAGGATTTCCCGACTGCCTGGCTTCACTCACCAGGACTTTCACCTTCACCTAGCTTCACTCACTAGGATTTTCACCTGGCTTCACTCACCAGGATTTCCCGACTGCCTGGCTTCACTCACCAGGACTTTTCCCCATGCCAAACTCCCTGTTTGGACTTTCCCTGCGCCAAGCCTCCATACTTGGACTTTCCACGTGCCAAGCTCCTGCTTGGACTTTTCCCCGTGCCAAGTCTCCGTACTTGGACTTTTCCAGTGCCAAGTCTCCATACTTGGACTTTTCGCGTGCCAAGCTCCCTGCTTGGACTTTTCGTGTGTCAAGCTCCCTGCTTGGACTTTTCCCGAATCAGGTCAACCAGGTCAACCTTGACCTAAGGTTGCACCTACAATCTCCCAAACACCTATTCTTGTCAAACATCAAGAATACAACTTTCTTCTCATCAAACATCGTCAAACATCAAAACACAACTCGAGTCAGGTCAACTCGAGTCAGGTCAACCTTGACCTAAGGTTGCACCAACACTTCTCAGGTACTTTAATATATGCTTTACCGCAGTCCAATGTCCTTGTCCAGGGTTACTCTGATATCTGCTGACCATGCCCACGGTAAAACAGATATCAGGTCTGGTACATAGCATTGCATACATTAGGCTTCCTATAGCCGAAGCATAAGGAACTGCTTTCATGTCCTCTATCTCTTTTGACGTCTTTGGAGACATCTCTTTAGATAGAGCTACTCCATGTCTAAAAGGTAGGAAACCTTTCTTGGAATCCTGCATGGTAAAATGAGCAAGGATTGTATCTATATATGAAGCTTGGGACAGACACAACATTCTTTTCTTACGATCCCTTATAACTTTGATCCCAAGAATGTGTGCACACTCTCCTAAGTCCTTCATATCAAATTGTTTGGACAACCATACCCTTACGTCTGATAATACCTTGACATTGTTGCCAATTAACAAAATATCATCTACGTATAGTACAAGAAATACCACCACGTTTCCGTTACACTTCTTGTATACACAAGACTCATCCGGACACTGAATAAATCCATATGACTGGATTACTTCATTAAACCGGATGTTCCAAGATCTTGAAGCTTGCTTCAGTCCATAAATAGACCGATTGAGCTTACACACTAGATGCTCTTTGCCCTTTTCAATGAACCCTTCTGGTTGCTTCATATGGATGTTCTCTTCAAGACTTCCATTAAGGAAAGCTGTCTTGACATCCATTTGCCAAATCTCATAATCCATATGAGCAGCAATGGATAAGAGTATCCGGATAGACTTAAGCATGGCCACTGGTGAAAAAGTCTCCTCATAATTGATTCCCTCTTTCTGAGTGTACCCTTTCGCAACAAGCCTAGCTTTGAAGGTTTCTACCTTCCCGTCTTTCCCTCTTTTCCTTTTGTAGATCCACTTGCATCCAACGGCTTTTACACCATCAGGTGGTTCTACAAGCTCCCAGACCTTATTAGAGTACATAGACTCTATTTCAGAATTCATTGCCTTTTGCCAAGATGCTGCATCTATATCTTGGAGTGCTTCGTCATATGTTCGTGGATCAAGTTCATGTTTACCCGGGATCAAGTCCGAAGACTCTCCCAAAAACATGAATATTTCAGGCTGCCTCACAACCCTCCCACTACGACGAGGCACTGTCTGTGGTTGTGTATCATGTGTAACACGTGTTGCAGTCTCTTGTGGTACTTCATCTTGTCTTGTTGGTACTGAAGTAGACATGTCCTCTAAGTTCTTCTAAAACAACTTTACATCTGGGCTTGTGATCCATTATATAGTCTTCTTCTAAAAGCGGGCATTGGTGCTAACAATGACCTTCCGGTCTTTAGGACTATAAAATAAACCACCTTTCGTTCCTTTGGGATATCCTACAAATACGCGAACTTCAGTACGAGATTCTAACTTATCAACATCTGGTTTCAGCACATGTGCTGGACTACCCCAACCGAATATGTCTGGGTTTTCGCCCATTCCACAATTCTATGGGAGTAGAAGAAACTGATTTAGAAGGTACTAAGTTCGGAACGATACACTGTTTTCAGAGCATATCCCCAAAACGAATTTGGTAATTCAATAACTCATCATTGATCTAACCATCTCCATAAGAGTCATATTCCTTCGCTCTACCACACCATTCTGTTGGGGTGCGCTGACAATTGGGATTGAATCCGGCCTCTGATAAGTAATTCCTAAACTCTCCTAAGAGGTATTCGCCACCACGATCTGACCGTAGTGTCTTTATACTTTTACCTAGTCGTTTCTCCACATCAGCCTTGTATTCTTTGAACTTATCAAAGCACTCGGACTTGCGGCGCATTAGGTAAATGTATCCATATCTTGAATAATCGTCTATGAAAGAGACAAAATATTCAAAACCTCCTCTTGCCTGGACAGACATAGGACCACACAAATCAAAGTGGACCAACTCTAACACTTCTTTGGCTCTATACCCCTTGGCCTTGAACGGCCTCTTGGTCATTTTACCTTCCAAGCAAGATTCACAAGTTGGAAAATTTTCCAACTCAAATGAACTCAAAAGTCCATCGGCTATAAGCCTATGAATCCTACTTAAGTTAATATGACCAAGCCTTAGATGCCAAAGATATGCTTGGTTCATTTTCGAAGGTTCTTTTCTCTTATTAGAGTTAGAAGATGAGTTATAAATTTCCATGTTTTGCTTTGTGGAAGAAATTAGATTTAAAGTATACAAATTGTCAACTAATGTACCAGAACAGATAATCACTTTATTTCTTTTAATAACTACATCGTTACTGAAAGAAACTGAATATCCATCTAAAAACAGTTTAGAAACTGAAATTAAATTCTTTCTAAAACTGGGTACATAAAGACAATTTCTTAAAATCAAATTTCTATTTCTACTAAAAGATAAGTAGACGTCTCCCACTACAACAGCTGCCACCTTAGTAGCATTGCCTATGTAGACGGTAATTTCTCCTTCAGATAGTCGTCGGGTTTCCTGGAACCCCTGCAAGAAATTGCAGACATGATCAGTGGCTCCCGTATCTACACACCAGGTGCTGGTAGATAACACCGCTAAACATGTTTCAACAACTAGAGCATGAGATATACCTTTGTTTTGGTTCCTACGAGGACAGTCCGCCTTCCAATGTCCTGCCTGCTTATAGATGAAGCACTTGCCCTTCGGCTTCTTCATTCCAACTTTAAATCCCGTACTCTGAGATTTATTCACTTTCTTTGCTAAACCAGCTTGTTTCTTTTTCTTCTTTCCTTTCGGTTTAGAAGTAGAACCATTTTCAGCATAGTGAATTTGAGCATTGTGACGAAATAATCCTTCTGCTGCTTGTGTCAGTAGTTCCGCTAATGAATAAACCTCTTATTCATATTATAGTTCAAATGAACCGCTCAAAACTTCTAGGTAGCGTTGGAGGATCATATCGATCTGGGTTTCCCATCAATTTCTCCTCCAAGGATCAGTATCTCGTTCGATAAGCCATCATCTTTAGGATATGATCCTTCAGGAGTACCCTCTTGCATGGTGGTGTCATTATCTTTCTCATGGCTTCTTGCCTAGAAGCCCTATCCGATGACTAAAGAGTTCCTTGAGATTGTTCATAATATCATATGCTGTTCTTGATGTTGATGTTGCAATACATTTGACATTGAAGCCAAAATGTAACACCGCGCCATCTCATCCGCTTTTACCTATTTCCTATGATATTCAATCTCCTCTTGGGTAGATTCACCAAGAGGGTGCATCGAGCACCGTCAACAAGATAAATTTATAGCTTTCAAAGAAGAAGAACAATGTCCGTGTTTCTTTTCCAATCTATGTAATTTGGTCCAGTAAGTCTATTCTATTGAAGTATGATGGACAGTGGGTTGAAAGTCATCCTAAGAATCACAAATAACTTTTGGTCAGAACTCTAAATTTAGAATAATATTGATTCCTCAAACAATACTATTTTAAATTAACCAACACCTCAAAACACCGTGAATTTTATATGCCACGTTAGTGTGGACGTATACAAATTCAACATTTGTAAAAGGAGGGTCTTAACCCATTAATTTTATTATCTTGTCAACCTAACTTTTTAACAAATAAAATTAATAGTTGGTGTCTTTTGGTCACACAAATAATAGCAGTGACTCCGATGGGGAGGATACTATTAGATGTGTCTAAGTGTATACCATTACTTGACACTAAGTCCATTAATAAGATTATGCCCCTTCCGTTGGGGAAGATCACACGCTCTTAATTAACTTCCTATAGTCATCCAAAAATGGAAGTCTGTTCTAGTGATCCACAAACAAGCTCATCCGTTATGGAGGAAGGCACTCAGAGTCAACGCGCAAGCTTGTTTGCATCACTTACAAACCAATAATGGAGACCATGGGATTTATTTAAAATCCCTCTCTCACTTAGTTATTTATAAATGAGGAATTTTAACTATGCTAGCCTACTAAACATGTATACTAACATGCACACACAGCACAATATAAAAGCAATAAATAGAAAATCTAATTTTCAACTATTATGGCTTTTATCTCTAGTTGTCCTCCGTGTGTTGTCATCCCAAGTTGCTCCCATATTTGGCCAACGCCACCGGGTCTAGCTGTCACATCCATCTTGCTCCTAGTTTCGCTGCGCCTCTGGTCCTTAGAAGGTTCCACGCTTTGCAAGATTCGATCCACGACATAAATAGAATTTTACATTTTTGATCCTATATTCCATAAAAGGAATGTACATGTATCTAGATCAAAAATAAAATCCTAATAAAACTAAATACAGCTCCTGCTGTATTTTATAATACAATCATGCACACATATATAAATGCCCTTGACATGTCCAAGGGTAAAATCACACACATAATAACTAAAAGTCATAATAGTTGGATCCTGCATCCACAAAGTTAGCACATCCTACTATTAAACTGCCTAAATTATGTATGACATGTGCATAATTAAACTAATACCAAATACACAGAGGCAAAACCCTAGCTCTAATACCAATTGTTGGTTGCTACTCGGAAAACCTAGAGGTTCCACTGTACAAAAATTTTGTACAAAGGTCTGAACCTTTTCCTAGCTACTATGTGTTCTTTTAAATTAAATTTTGGATCGCCTGCGGAACTTAACACGTTTGATCCAAAACTTAATCTATTCGTTCTTTTAGGTTTTGACTTGGGTCTCCTGCGGAACTTAACACGTTCGACCCAAATCACCTTAAGTTATTAATTCCATTAAATATTAATTTCCATAATTGGTTCCCAGTACTGACGTGGCGAGGCACATGGCCTTCTTGGATATGGGAGCAACCACCACCGACTAGACAAAACCTTTTATAGAAAGCTAATATTTAATTTCCTAAAATAACTTTAGGTTAACCAAAAAGAACAATCAAATCACAAGGAAAAAATAAAACAAAAGAACACAACTTCGAAAAACATATTCGAAATACTAGAACGTAAGCCTCTTGTATTTGGTATTATTTCCATAAATAACTAGTATGATGCTGAAATAAAAATTACTAGTTATACCTTGTAGAAAAAAACCTCTTGATCTTCTATCGTATTCCTCTTCTAACCTCGGACGTTGTGTGGGCAACGATCTACCGAGATGAGAAACCACCAACCACCTTCTTCTCCTCCAAGCAAGGTTCGGCCACAAAGGAAGAACTTCACCAAAGAAGAAAACCAAAATACTAACCAAGCTCCAAGAGATGCTAGCTTTCTCTCCTTCTTCTTCTTCTTCTCCAAGTAGTATCCGGTCACCACAAGAACTCCAAGAGGGATGAAGTATTCGGCCACCACAAGAGGAAGAGAGGGAGAGGATGATGGCCGGCCACAACACCAAGGAAAAGAGAGAGAGAAAACAATAGAGGTTGTTCCATGAAGCCACCCTCACCCCTTCTTTTATATTCCTTGGTCTAGGCAAATTAGGAAATTTAATTACAATAAAATTTCCTCAATTTCCTTGTCATGATTTAATTGAGAAAAAATAAAATAAAATTTCCCCAATTACAATCTCATGGCCGGCCACATCATTGGAGAACAAATTGGACAAGTTTTAATCAACAATTAAAACTTCCTAATTTGTTTCCGGAAATTTTTAAAAAATAAAATTTCTCTTTAAAAATCTCTACATGGTTAATAAAAAGAAATTTCCATAATTTTAATTTTACAATATGTGAATAATTTTTAAAGAGAAAATAAAATATCTCACCAATCTACAAATAAGGAAAGAGATTAAATCTCTTTCTTTAATCTTTTGTAAATTTTACAAGAGAGATAATTTTAATTTAAATTCTCTTTAATAAATTATTTCTTCCACCTAATAAAAATTAAAATTAAAAATTCTTTTTAATTTTATTTTGGCCGGCCCTACTAGCTTGGGTTCAAGCTAGGGCCGGCCACCCAATCTTATACCTAGGCCGGCCCTAGCTTGTTTCCCAAGCTAGCTTGGCCGGCCCCTATTGGGTGGGTATAGAATGTGGGTATAGGTGGGTATAGAACTCTATAACTAAGAGGCTACGATAGGGACCGAGAGGAGGAATTGGTTTTGGTCTCCCGATAAAATTAAGCATCCCGTGTTCGCCCCGAACACACAACTTAATTTTATCAATGATAATTCATTCCACTAGAGAACTATCATTGAACTACCGCACCAATCCCAAATTACATTTTTTGGGCTCCTTCTTATTATGAGTGTGTTAGTCTCCCTGTGTTTAAGATATCGAATGTCCACTAATTAAGTGAGTTACTGACAACTCATTTAATTAATATCTAAGTCCAAGAGTAGTACCACTCAACCTTATCGTCATGTCGGACTAAGTCCACCTGCAGGGTTTAACATGACAATCCTTATGAGCTCCTCTTGGGGACATTATCAACCTAGTATCTCTAGGACACAGTTTCCTTCTATAATCAACAACACACACTATAAGTAATACCATTTCCCAACTTATCGGGCTTATTGATTCATCGAACTAAATCTCACCCATTGATAAATTAAAGAAATAAATATCAAATATATGTGCTTGTTATTATATCAGGATTAAGAGCACACACTTCCATAATAACCGAGGTCTTTGTTTCTTTATAAAGTCAGTATAAAAGAAACGACCTCAAATGGTCCTACTCAATACACTCTAAGTGTACTAGTGTAATTATACAGTCAAGATAAACTGATACCTAATTACACTACGACTTTCTAATGGTTTGTTCCTTTCCATTTTGGTCGTGAGCTACTGTTTATAATTTATAAGGTACTGATAACATTATCTTCTGCATGTGACACCACAAGCTATGTTATCTACAATATAAATTAATTGAACAACTACAAACAAATGTAGATAATTTGACCAAATGTGATTCTTTATTCAAGACAAATGTGATCAATGTTCGTGAACAACGTTTGTGAACAATGTTCACAAACCATATTTATTAATAAAATTCTTTTCAATATGATAAATAAATAATAAAATAAAATAAAATAAAATAAATAAATTTAAATTATCAATCTTAATAATCAATCAAATAATTAAAAGTTTCAAACAATCAAACAAGCTTGAATTGAGAGCTTGATAACATCTAAACGAACCAAGCTTAAACCAAGCTCAAGCCAAGCTCGAACCAAGCTCAAGCCAAGCTTGAATTGAGAGCTTGATAACATCTAAACAAACCAAGCTCAAGTCAAGCTTCAAACAAGCTCAAGCTCATAAAAAATAAATCAAGCAAAGCTTGAACACGCATTTCAAAAGCTTGGTTCATTTTAAGCTCGGCTTGGCTCGGCTCGGTTATCTTATCAAACAAGCTTGAACACCCCAAAGCTCGGCTCGGCTCGGCTCGTTTACAGCCCTAAAAATAGGGAATGCATTTTTTTATTATATTGGGTTAATGGTTAATCCAATCCATTAAGAGGATAATGTAGTTTAATTGATATCATTATTAGAAGAATACCAAAAGGCAAAGAGTACTCTTGGTATTCCTTGAGGATTATAAAAGATCTTTTGAGCTCATTTTTCATGAGAGACTTTTGATCTTCTAGTTTTCTTCCTTCCCTTCCTTTGGCCTAATTCTCTATTGGTCGAACCATCTCTTTTGGGTAGCACCACGAAGGTGGTGCTTCTCCAAATTGTGAATTCGTGAGACGAACAAAACATGTTTATGCGGATATCGTAAAGGCACAACCACTTGATCATGTGACCATTTGATCATGCTGATATCTACCAAGGATAAAGTTACTCTCGATAGTTCGTGTTTACATAATAAAGGTATAACTCTCATCACAACTAATATACAGTTTCCTTCACATAGATCTTTTGAAAAAGATCTTATTATTTATTCCACTACACTTGTGCTGTTTTACGCTCGATATCTTTACAATTTTATCTATTCCAATCTAGCTAGTTCAGATCTTCTATCCCCATTTCTCTCTATCCCCGTGTCCTATTATTGATCGGGCGGATCAGATTAAATCTCAAAGCATCATGACATTTTTAAAATATATACAGTATCCTCATGATATGCAAAGCATCTTTGAGATTTGATCTAATCCGTCCGATCGATAATGAAATACGGAGACAGAAAAAAAATAGGGACAGAGGATCTGAACAATCTAGCGTGATACAAAGAAGCCTGAATATCATGACTTAGTTCAAAATAATACTGGGACTTTGGTTCTAGTCGAAAATATTTATAGGACGAATCAGATGAGAGAAAGTTGGATTAAAAAATAATTAAATAATTAATCGTGTAGTCTCTATCCCTAGGACTTCATCAGTGAGCCGATAGGTCATCTCCCAGCCCGAAGCCGAACCCATTTCACCCGTAAGCTTTCCTACCGCCATGACTTCCAGTATCAAGGACGGCGACAACAAGATTCTGAGCTACCACGACGTCGTCCTCCGCCGATCTGACCTCGGCATCCTCCGCGGCCCCCATTACCTCAACGACCGCCTCATCGAGTTCTACTTCGCCCACCTCGCTTCCTCCTCCGGCTCCTCCGGAGCCGTCTTCCTCGTCCCACCTTCCATTTCCTTCTGGCTCGCCAACTGCTCCGACTCCCAATCTCTCCGTGAGTTCGCAGATCCCCTCCGCCTCTCCGATCGCTCCCTTGTCCTCTTCACCGTCAACGACAACCTCGACGTCGACGTCGCTGAGGGCGGTTCGCACTGGAGTCTTCTCGTCTACTGCCGGGAGACCAGCGAGTTCGTGCACCACGATAGTTGCTCCGGCATAAACCTCTGCCATGCACAACGGCTCTTCCGCGCCGTTAGTGGATTTGTGGGTGCTAGCGAACCCCCTCAGTTTGTCGAGGGTTTCACTCCGCAGCAGACAAACGGGTACGACTGTGGGCTGTATGTTCTGGCGATTTCCGAGGTGGTATGCAATTGGTTTCTGGCCGGCGGAAGGGGGTGCGCGAAGAGGGATGAAAAGTGGTTCACTGCAGTTGACAAGGAAGTGGATGCGGTTGCCGTTAAAAAGCTGAGGGGAGAAGTGTTGAAGCTTATTTTGAGCTTGATGGAGAACAAATGACGGGTAAACTATTCAACTGGTTTTTTTTTTCTTTTCTTCGAATTCAGTTTTTTTTCTTGCTTTTCTTAAACTTGTTCGATTCACATTTCTCAAATGAATTTCCGATGGAAAGAAACTGACAATAATTTCCTGGAAATAATAAGCATCGAAAAGTAGGAGTGTGCCATCAGTGGATTAGATGCTGCTGGTTTATGTTTGCTTTCTTTAGCTCCTCACTATGTGAAATGTTCATTTCTCATGTAACAATACTATTTCGAAATCTATATACAATTTGGATGAGTAGATGCCCAGAACAATGCTTGTGGAATGTAGATTAGACAGAACTCTGTTTTGATGTGTATGCCCAGAGGTAGATTACTATGATCAGGTTTTTAAGTACTATTTTAGTTGCATATTTCATAGATGCACTTTATTTTGCTTATTGTCAACGAACATATTGTCATGTGTATGCCCAATCCTGCACTTTTTTTGTTGAGAATTTGGCATCCAGAATGGTTGATGGGGCTCCAAGATTTGGAAAATAAAACATTGATGGCCGTTTCTCAAGCAAATTTAACAGAAGTAGAAGGCAAGAATGTAAGAGAACAAGATGAATGCATTTTCAATATGTATATCCTAACTCCTATGCAACTTAGATGTAAGAGAGGTGAAAAAAAAAAAAGAATGCAACCTAGAGAAACGGAAAGTCCTAGTTTGGCATCAACTCAACAGAAAATATAACTTGTAGGCATGAGGGACCTGAGATACGGTCTAGGTGTTACTATAACCTCTTATGCTCATAGCGACTTTCTTTCTTAACTTGGTCATATAGCTAAGAACTGTATTTTATTCTTTCTCATGACAACAAATGAAATCTAAAAAGGAAAAAGGAGAAAACAAATGAAACCTATGGAACTAAAAGTTCCTAGTGCAGAACTTGACAACAAATGAAACCTAGAGAGAGAAAAAGGAAAAAAACAAATGAAACCTACAGCAACTGAAAGTTCCTAGTGTGGGATTGACTTTTAAACCAGTCTAGAGCTGCTCTACAACAACACTTGGTAACTCGAAGAATGCTCCTAGAAATCAAATAATTCTTGGCAAGCTTGAAGAATTTTAATCATAATTCTTGATTGCTGTTTGAGAACATTGTACAATGCTAGTAGACAATGAAACTTGTAAATATGAGGGTTCTGAAATATGCCCTAAGTAGTACTTAGTATTATCTCTGCTGCATGTAGTCCAACATCTTTCTTTCTAAATTTTGTCCTATAGCAAACCACATGGAAGAGGGGATAAGATATTACTGAGTCAAGACTTGAAATTGATATTGAATGGCATTGGCACCATTAAGTTTCCTAGAATCTCAAGCCTTGCTGGTTGGCATGGCATTGAGACACAGAATGGCGTTGACACCAACACCACACTGGCGATCCATCCTCCTCGCTGACTCTCCTCCTCCTATCAGTGGCAATCGTGATTCTCCTTGCGCTTCCAGACTACAGTTCTGCTCATGAGTCTCGCAATTGGAATAATTGTCAACACTGCAATCTCCTATCTCCTTGTAGTTTTGGATCACAATTCTACCCACAGGGAGAATTACCCTCTGGAATTGTTGTTGGCTTGGTGATTTCCTCTTGATTTCGGACCATGATTTTGATCCATGTTCTGTGATCTCCTTGAGATTTTATTACATGTGCTAATATTCTTCGTCTTCAATCCCTCATTGCCTTGCGATTCCTGACCACCTTTCTTGTGTGAATTATAGTGCAGCACTCACTATAGCTTATCCCTGTCTTCAAAAGCTTGGCCTTGCATTCTAACGATGGCATCCAGGTAAGCTCCTCTTCTTTCTACTTATTGGAGTGACTGACACCATATAGTAGGCACGAGTAAAGTGACACTAAATTGTCTTGTTTTGATTGGGGTTTGCAACCCCAACTCTGAACAAGACTAAGCCTTTGTAGCCACTGTAGTTAACATTTTCTATTTCTTTTGTCAGTACTGCAAGCCTCTAATATATTAGGTTTGCATCAAACATATGACATGGTCAGATGACAGCGATTTTAGAGCTCAAACTGAGGTCAGATGGTAGTCATAGTTAGGATCATTGTCAGGGATTCAGATAGAAGTTGTCAATTGATTGGGTCCTTTGTGCAATTTGCAGTGACAGCTATCCTATTTACACTGAATCTGTTGCAATTAAAAAAGTCTTGATAACTAAAGTTAGAGGGATCAAGCAGCTTACCTTCACACGGTGTGTAACTCTAGCAAGTTGATATTTTGTAGAGAGTAGATTTGCCATGGATCATTGCATCACCAGCAAGAATTTTACCTATTTCTGTCTTTCATTTCATTCAAAGAAGGATAAGGCAACTAAGCTGTGGACTGGTTTGTTGATTATGTTAGAGATTGCTGATTTGGCTTGTATGTAACATGCTAGGTGGCCTACACAACTTCAGTTAGGGTCAGTCCTTCAGTTTTTGCTGTAGTCTGTTTCAACTAGGCTTTTACTGACATGTTGGATAGACGAAGATCATCTATCCACTAAAACATGGTGGTAAAAGCGAATGCGCTCGCCACCAACGCCTCTGTCAATCCATCCTAGAGCCAACACGGAGGAGATAAATCACGGGTGACTACTAACCTTTGGAATAATGACTAACATATAAGATCTATCCATTAAAACATGTCTCAAGGAAATCTGTCCAGAATGCTTGTGATAGCCATAAATTTAAGCTTTCTTTAGTTAATTGTTATCTAAACTTGTTTCCGAATTTCTTTGTACTATGGATTGTAATTCTGGAACAACCATTTTGATTGTATTGAACCTGTACCTGTAAAATTCCCCCCTAACATTTTCCCGTCAATTATCCTCGTTCGTTTTCTTCTCTTCTACTATTGTACAGGTGCTTATGAGATCTGCTAAGTCATGGTTCGGATTTTGTGACGAGGAGTATCTTAATAAACAGTGCTTCTCTACTGTGCAAATGAAAAAACCCACTGATGATTTATCGAGGAATCCAGATAGAATATTTGCGCAGATGATTTTTACATGTATTACAGTCCCTTGAAATCGTTACAGATTTGTGGCTGCAGTTCGTTTACCAGTTTAAACCCATTACATGATTTTGATAAAAATGTTTTTGTACATCTGAACATATAAAGTTTCTTTTGATGTGTAACCAGATTCAGACTGTACTCTGACCTGGTCTATTTCCTGTTGTATTTTTCTTCATCTCCCTTCTAATTGTTGAAACATCCTCCCATCTCTCAGCTGAAGCATACATGTTTGACAATGCAATGAAGTCTTCACAACCACCCCTACCCCTCCTTGCCGATCTCTTCTCCCACTGCAGCAGAATCTTCCCAACTTCCTCGCCGAGTTCTTCATGGCCGTGGATTCTGCACGCCCCCAGCAAAGCCCTCCACATGACGATGTCTGGCTCCACTGGCATTGCCTTCACGAATTCATACGCTTGCCTCACCATCCCGGCTCGCCCCAGGAGGTCCACCATGCAACCGTAGTGCTTCATGCACGGCTCAACGTCGAATCTGTTCTTCATGGCGTCGAACAGGCGAGAGGCCTTAGTCTACGAGCCCGCGGTGGACGCAGGCGAAAAGCAAACCAGTGAAGGTGGCTGCGTTGGGCCAAAAGCCTGCCTTCATCATCTCCTCCATCAGCCGCAGTGCTGCCTTTCCCTCTCCGTGGATGGCAAGCCCACCTATCATCGCGCTCCATGTCAAAACGTTTCTGCTAGTCATATCGTCGAACACTTTGGATGCACTGGTAAGGGATCCGCATTTGCAGTACATGTCCACTAAACCAGTGCCGGTGAACACACATTCCTCGAAACGCGCAGCAGCCTTGTAGATGTACCCATGCGCCGTGCTGCCCAAGGCCAGATCGCCAAGCTGAGAACAAGCGGAGAGCAAAACGATCGCTGTCCTCTCTGTGATGCGCAAGCCATATCGCAGCATCTCATCGAACACGGACACCGCCTCCTCCGCGCGGTCATTGAGGCAGAAGCCGGTCATCAGAGCGTTCCAAGTCACACTATTTCTCGTAGTCATTTCGTCGAACACTTGCCGCGCCGTGTCGACGTCCCCACAGCTCGCGTAGAAGTGGACCGCAGTGGTGCTGACGACGACGTCGGACGTGGACTCGGACTTGGCGATGCACGCCTGGACTTGCGTCCCTTCGAGAAGAGCGTTCAATTGAGCGCATGAACTGAGGGCGCAAGTGTAGGCGAAGCGATCAGGCGTGACGAGGCCGCTTTTGTTTTGGTGGGAGAAGAGGGACAGAGCGTCTTCTGGGCGGATGCAACGGAGCATGGCGTTGGACGCTAACGCAGAGCTGCAATGGTGATGGTGGAAGATGAGACGAACGTGGCCATTCCCGCCGGTCACGGCGTGGTAACGCTCGACCAGTTTGGCGACGGCGGACGGCGGACGGCTGAGCAAGGAGAGCGTTTACGATCAGCTGGGCGTGGATCTGTTTCACCTGCTCGATGGCGGAGCAAAATTGTAAGAGAGCCGAGCATCGCGCTCGCGGAAGAGCGAGGAGCATGCAGCCGTCGGACGTGCAACAATTCTTGGTTGCCGGTCGATCGTACGGTGAATGCTCAATGCTAAAATTATTCATATCAATTTCCTTATCATATCTATAAAATTTAAAATAATCCATGTAATTTATTAAATTTAAATAATTATTTTTTTATTACATATTATATCAACTATCCTAAAAATTTTATTTTTATTTTTTCTCTCTTTCACATTTTTATTATTTTTCTCACTCCCTAAATAATATCAACTTTTTATTACCTAATATATTCCTTTTATGTTTTTCTATTCATAAAATTTAAATTTAAGGAATGGATAAAATAATTATTGACTTTATTATTTTTATTTAGATAAAAATAGTCATATTTAATATAATAGGGATTAATATGGGTTATAATGAGTGAACTCAGGGGATAACGTAACAGTTAGAGTTAAGATGAAGGAACGGTCAAAATCATGATGGCGTGGTGGTCAAAGTCGAGAAAGGAGAACATCTCCTCACCTAGCTATGATTGGTCGCCCAGATCCAATCAAGTTACAGGCTAGTCGGGCGAGTGGTAGTCGACCAACCTTTAAGTCGGTCGAACGTATAGAGCCTAGTACTCCACTTAAAAGATAAGATGCCCGGTCGCTCAATAGCCAATTGGGGTTTTGAAGTGGTCGGCCTCCTAGGTCGGTCGAGATGTCTTAACCATCTCAGCCATAGGGTTGGTTAGAGTATAGGTTGACCTCCTTGAGAATCGTGAATTCCTCCATGCACGCCTGGTCGGATAAATGGTCGGTCAGCTTGAAAGTATTTATCTTCATATCACTACTTGGATGGATTTCTAGCAATGCGTAAGTTGTCAGATGAAGGTCTCACGGGACATCATATTATTTCTCAAACGGATTCCTAACATGAACAGGACATTACATTATTCTCCGAACGAAGCTCTCAATGTTGTACAGAACATAACTGAGCGGCTCAATGCCTAGACAAGTATAAAGGTGGTCGGCCTCACAGGCCGACCAAGATACATGCAGTGCAATACATAACAAAGCAGACTATACAGAGTATGATCGAGCAGCTCAGTAGAGACAACCGGCCTTCAGAACCGGCCAAGATATACTTAGCATACAACATCCTAATAATCTATCAGAATAACAACTATGTATCAGAGAATATTCTTCTGGAAACTTTTGTGGGACCATCTTGTTTCCTATCACTTGGCCAATAACATATTCCACAAAGCCTTAACAACGACCCAAACTAAAAATAACAAAAGAGGTATACATATGGGTAAAGGGAAGATTCCTCGGATAATTATGACATATCACCCAGGAATTGTACCTTTACCTTTATGAATTTACCTAACAAACTTTGGCACACCACGTCACCTCATGATTAAGGAGGTTGTGTGAGGTGGTAGATAAATGGGGAGTCCTCTCCATGGCAAAGGTATGTTCTCTGAACATTTGCAACTCACTCTTGTGCACGTTCTTATTGTTCTTCATCAACTCGTTCGGACAGGGACTAATTTGAACATCGGAGGGCCTTTGCCAGGGACTCCCCTCCCTGGTTTCAAAGCGTTGACATTTTGTTGGCTCGACTTCGTGTGTGCATGAGAAAAAGGGAAGCTTTGCCGTGGAGTGGAGAAACTACTACCAGTCAATAGTCAAGTCCCCTGTGCCAACGTTCTATCTATGTACCTTTCAGACAAGATCAGATATTAAAATATTTCACAGTTATGCTTAAAATAAATAATCAGGTAAACGACATAAAAAATATCATTCCGCTCTTATGAACATCAAAATATTTAAAATTTGTCTAAAGCCGACATAAAACACGTTTAAAAAAATATAGAGCTGTCATATTAATCCTATAAGGATCTCCCTTTGTATGCCATCATATAGATGGAGATTCAATAGATATACATATTAATCCTGTACATATACCATTTGTCACACCGTAGGGAAGATATAAATCAAGCTAAATGTGATAAAAGGTGATCTATTTGTCCCAGCGTCCTTGTTAATTTATCCATAAGTCAATACAAAAAAGATAAATTATAGATGACTATTAGTCATTAGTACAATGACTAAGACATATAGGAAGATATATTCAAACATATCGAATTTCGACAATAAAATCTAATATGATAATATTATAGGTCTTAACCATCAAGCCATTATGAGGGGACGACACAAAGCCAGCTAAAGCTGCCAATGAATGACGACATCATAAATAGGATGAAGACCTTCATCAATATCAATGGTTTTTTTAATAACAAAATTAAAAATTATGATAGGTACGTTAAATTTATAATCAATATTTAGTAGGATATAAATGATCTATTTAGCTCAGTTGAAGCTTCAGATAACGGTTCAATCATGCAAATGCCACCTTGATGCTCTAGATTTGCAACCAGCATCCACATTTTTAAGAAATAACAACTAAGCTAGTGAGATTGATTATACAGATTATTTTATGCTATTAAATTCTATCTCATATTATATTATCATCTATATTTAAATAATTTTTTAAATTTTATTATTATTACTAATCAACTTTTTTTTATCTTCCTCTTCCTCGTTAGATGTGCGTACTCATCATAATTTTACATCGTTTAGAGCATCCACATCAGTCTCCCTATCCAAAATTTATAATTTAGGATAAAATAGTTACTTTATTAAATTTAGATATCTACTTTTTGTTAGACTTCGTGGTTGTTTTGATGTGATCAACCAAGTTGGTTAGGTCCTACTTTGTGTTTGATTTCTATGTCTGAATGTGCAGAAGCTTAGGAGCACAGGAAGTCGAGCGGAAGACGCAGCTAGCGAGAAGGACGGCACGGCAAGGGAGTCGACGGGCTCGGTGCGTCCAAAGGACGAGAGAGCTGCAGAAGAGTACACCGGTGGGCGAGAAGAACGTGTGCGACGTTCGAGGGACGTTAAGCCGGGGAGGAAGGCTGTTCGAGAAGAAGGTCGGAAATTGGGTTCGGGTGAGCCCTATTTCAATTGGCTGGAATCACCCAAAAGGACGGAACTTCGGAAGTTGAAGTAAAGAAGAAAACGAGCTGGAAAGGCTGTGAGATCTCGGAAAATTTAATTAATAGGGTTATTTGGAAAATAGCCTTATAGAATTTTTTAGGAATTTTTAGAAATTTTCTGGGAATTTTTCGGATCTCGAACGGAGGGTTTTGAGAGGGCGAATCAGCGGGTGCGGATAAAGCCTGTTTGGGATACCCGTTTAAGTGAGGAAATGTTGTAATATATAAACTCATTTTCTTTTAATTCCTTTTCCTCCCCAAACGCCGAACCGAACCCGTGCTCTTCTCCTCTCCCTACGATTTTCTGATCTCCTTCTTCCCCTCTACTTCTTCTCGCTGCCTCTCTCTCGCGAGCGACCCGACGCCGACGACACCAGGGAGCAGATTGCCGGCGGAGGTCTTCTTCTCTAGAGTCTCACCAACGTCAAGCTTCCTTGGCTACCGACGGCCGATTCTCTCCGCCCCTGATCGATCGTGCATGCCGAGCCTTAGTTCCTGTTCCGGCGCCTCTGGATTTAGCTTAGATCCGGTCGATGCCTTTTGTCTCCGGGCTGTAGACATCGCATTGCACCTCCCTTCTTGCTGGATTTGGACAGCGACACCATTGGGAGGAATCCAGAGAGGTAAGGCTTCGCCAAATCTTTGGTGGATTCAAGGTTTAGCTAGGTTAGGGTTCTTCTCGGTATTGACTCTTCTCTGGATCTTCTCCGATCTGTGCCCTAGCTTGGTCTGCGATTCCCCGATCAACGCCACTGGATTGAGCTGTGCCACCCAATCGCCGATGTGGAAGAGCAGTTAGGGCTTCAAGGGTAAGCCATCGAGACCCTTCTTTCCTCTTGATTCAGTGTTGGATTCTTGTTGATTCACGGGTTAGTACTCTATTCTGGTGTTGCGTGATCTGTGATCTCCAGTGATCACCTTATCTTGATCCGATCTAGGGAGGTAAGGTTAGGTTGTTAATTCGGTTGGGGTTGGATCTGTGATCTTCTTGCTTGATTCATTGCTTGATCCGACTGATTCCAGTGAGGATTTGTTTTGTGGATTTCAATTTGTGTGCTGTGGTTTCTTTAATCCAGCAGCTCACCTGGATTTCGGCAGAATCTCTCTCCAGCAGCATCTTGTTTCAACAGCAACTTGATTAGAGTAGTGAGCAGTGTTCTAAAACGCGGACTAGGCGGCCGCCTAGGCGCCGCCTAGTCGCTGTGCGGCAGCAAGCCGCGCCGGAAAACCCCCAGGCGGGTGACCTCGTCGGGCCTCCGCGACACGTTATTTAGGTTTCACTGTTTTGGTATTTTGTTCAAAATTTCCTGTTTACGCCTTTGTCGTCTCTCAGCGCCGCTTCGTCTTCTCATCGTTGCTGCGTAGCTGCATCGTTGCGTCGAAGGGTTCGTCGCTCCGGTAAGTTTTTACGTTTTTAAGTTTTTACGTTTAGACTTGATACATCAACAAAAGAACAGTGTTGAGTCATCGTCGCGGCACGTCTCCGGCGACGCCGGACGCGTCCGCAGCCGCCGGACGCGTCCGCAGCCGCCGGACGCGTCGTAGGACGCGTCCGACAGCATCGCGTGATGCTTCCAGCGGCGCTGGAAGCTTTCCGCGACGCTTCCGGCGCCGCTGGAAGCAACGGCGGACTTCGCCGGACACGTCCGGCGGAGCTTCCGGCGGCGCCGGAGGCCTCCCGCGAGGCGCCGGTGGCATCCGCGCTGTCGCGCGAGTCGCGAGTCTCGCGACAGTGTCGCGTCGCGAGACGGCATTTTTTGTTTTTTTTTTTAATTTAATAAATTCAAACAATTCCTTTAAAAATTAAATATATTTAAAATTTATTTTTTTAATAAATTTTATTAATTTATATAAAACAAATTTAAATATATAAAATTCCATTATTAATTTTATAATTTATTATTTATATAATCACTAATCAGATTTTAATATATAAATAGTATATTTAACTTTTTTAATAAATAATATTAAATATTAATTTATATATTAACAGATTTAAAAATTATAATAAATATTATCATTTATCAGATATTCAGATTTAAAAATAAAAAATATTTAAATTTTTAAAAAATATAATACATATTATTAATTTATATAAATCATATTTATAAATTTTATATATTATTAATTTATATTAATCGAATTTATAAATATTAAAATTATATTAAAATTCTAATAAATATTATTAATTTATATAAATCAGTTTTAAAAATATGAAAATTAAATTAAAATTTTAAAAATTCCAATAAATAATAAATATTATTAATTTATAATTATATATAACAGTATAAAACAGATTTAAAAATATAAAAAAATATATTTAAAATTTAATTTATTTAAACACATATCTAATAAATTTTATTAATTAGATTAAGATATATAAAAAAATATTCTCAGACTAGTTAATGACTTAATGTTATTAAAATATTTTGTATTGTATGCCTGTATCTGTATAGTATAATTAAATATTTAAATTTTATTATCATGTTATGTCTTGTTAGTTATTAATATATATAATTTTTTCAGATTATATCTATTATCAATGGCAAGTAATCCATCTTCGACAGCATCTGTCACTCAACCCGAATCCGGGATTCTTAGAAGAAAGTCAAATGACATCGGATGGGAGTTTGGGATATTGATTGATCCTAAGAACCTCGACAAAATTAAATGTAAGTTATGTGGAAAAGCAATGTCAGGAGGAGTGTATAGGATAAAGGAGCACATTGGAAATATACCTGGAAATGTATCTGGTTGTCGAAAAGCATCTCAAGAAGACAAAAATAAGTGCAAACAGGCTATTTTAGAAGGGAGGAACAGAAAGAAGAACAAAATAATGGAAGAACAAAGTTGTAGAGCAGAGGTGGCTATTTCCGTAGATGAAGAAGAAGGTCTTGAAATTGAAGGGATGGATGGAGTTAAAAAACCTCTTCCACTTGGCCCCATGGATAGATATGCATCGACAATTGCTCCAGAAAATGCAGGCTCCAGTGGAAGTAAAGTACTTCGCCAAAAAAATATAAATGAGGCTCTTTTCAAAGAGAGAACTCAACAAGTTCAACAATATGTTGGGAGATGAGTTTATGAAAATGGAATCTCATTCAATGCTGTTGATAATGATAGCTTCAAGCAACTAATGGAGGCAGTGGGTCAATTTGGACCAGGATTCAAGCCTCCAACTCAATATCAACTTAGGGAGCCACTATTGAAAGCCGAAGTTGAAAGAACAAAACAATTGCTGAAGAAACATGAAGAAGAATGGGCAAAGAATGGGTGCTCAATTATGACAGATGCATGGAGTGATAGAAAAAGAAGAAGCATCTTAAATTTATGTGTTAATTGCAAGGAGGGTACTACATTTTTAGAGTCTAAGGAGTCTTCAGAGGAGGCGCATACAGCTGAACTTATTTTTGAGTATGTTGACAAGTGTGTTGAACAAGTAGGAGCTCAGAATATTGTTCAGATTGTAACAGACAATGCCACCAACAATATGGCTGCAGCTAAATTGATGAGAGAAAAACGACCCGGGATCTTTTGGAGTTCATGTGCAACTCACACTATTAATCTCATGCTTGAAAGTATTGGCAAACTTCCACGATATAAAAAGGTGATTGAGCAATCCAAGGCTTTTACCATTTTCATCTATGCTCACCATAAGACTTTATCATTGATGAGAAGTTTCACGAAGAAGAGAGACATAGTCCGACCAGGAGTTACCAGGTTTGCATCAAATTTCCTCACATTGCAAAGTTTGATTGAAAAAAAAGCTAGTTTAAGAGCCATGTTTACAAGTGATATGTGGGAGAAATGTAAATGGTCAAAAACAAACAAAGGAAAATTGGCTTACTCTACAGTGATGAGCATGAGTTTTTGGAATGGTGTGACACTTTGTTTGAAAATATTTGCTCCTTTGGTAAGAGTTCTTCGATTGGTAGATGGAGATAGAAAGTCATCGATGGGGTTTCTATATGGGGAGCTTCTTCAAGCTAAAGAAGATATCAAGGTGGCTCTGAATAACGTGGAATCAAATTATCAGCCTATCATAGTCATTATTGAGTCAAAAATGAAGGATAGACTTGATACATCATTGCATACCACTGCTTTTTTGTTGAATCCTTATTTTTACTACAAAGATAGTTCTATTGCTCTTTATGAGGAGGTCGCAATGGGGATTTTTGAATGCATGGAAACTTTGCATGCCAATGAGTTAGATCTACAAGATACAATTATTAACAAGGAATTTCCAAAATATAGAAATAAGACTGGGTTGTTTGGAAAAACATTGGCAGCAAAAGCATGTGAAAAAAATGATGATACATTTGATCCATATGCATGGTGGAGTACATACGGTGCTCACACACCTAACTTGCTAAGGGTGGCATTGAGGATACTTTCATTAACTACAAGTTCATCTGGGTGTGAAAGAAATTGGAGTACATTTGAAGGAGTAAGTTTTAAACTTTCACTCTTTAATTAAATTAGTTATAATTTTTAATGTCTACTCTATATTCAGGTACTAACTATAATATTTACTTTCTCTGTTTTTTTTTTAGATTCATACAAAGAAAAGAAATAGGTTGGATGCCAACAGGTTGAACAATCTAGTATTTGTCCAATTTAATGATAGATTGTTGAACAAACAAAAAAGAGAAAAAGAAAGAAATGTTGATGTCCTTCTTGCAAAAGATGCTTCAAATGCACAAGGTTAGATTGTGGATGGTGGGGAAGATGATGAAGTTGAACTAGGTTCTGGGCTCACTTGGCAAATGGTTGATGAAGCAAGTGGAGCGGATGAAAATCTACAACCCCGAAGAAGCTCTAGAGTGAGAGAACTTCATGAAGATGATTTTGAATCTGAAGAAGAAGATGAGGATCACAATAATGATATTGAGTTTGTGTTCGATGAAGAACAAGTTATTGAAAATTATGGAGAAGAGGAAGCAGAATAAATACGAGTTTATGAGATATTATTAGTTGTGTAATTTTGAACTCATTTTGTTAAGACATGATTTACGTTATTTAACAATTATATTTTGCTTAGTGGTTACTGGTTACTAATTCACAATGCATTGTAATCTTGAATTGAACTATTGCTACTATTTTCCAATGTTCTACTGTTTGCTATATTATTATGATAACTTACTGCATGTTCTATTGTTTAACTATTTTTTTTTAACTCATATTTACTAAGTCTAGTATATTTCCTTTGCACAAAACTATTAATTTTCTTTTATAGTTTTTCATTTTTTGGTATTGGAAAGTATGTATTTATTTCAGCATACATAGTTAGATCTCCATTGCTATGAAATTGTTTAAGACAACATTTAGATTTGTATATGACATTATCCACAGTCCACATGAAACAAGGAATACCGAGGAATCCGCCTAGCGCCACCTAGTCCCCGCCTAGGCGGCCTAGGCGCTAGGCGCTGGTCCGCCGCCCGACTAGCGCCTAGCGAATTTTAGAACCTTGGTAGTGAGGTTCTGTTGCTGTGCTGTTGACAAAGGTTTTGGATCAGTGAGGTGATTTCCAGCAGCATTCCTTGATCCAACAATCAACAGGGGCTGTGAATCGAGGTATGTGTAGGGATTTTGATACATGTGGATTATGGTTGTATTACTTGATCATGTGTAGAATTGAATTAGGTTTATGTGTAGATTTAGGTATGAATTGGATTACATGATTACTAGATGGTTAGTGATTATGTTTAGATTTATTTGTTTATATTGATCTAATGAAATGATTAGAGTTAAGATAATTAACCCTAGTCAACCGTTGGATTTCTAATCTAATTGGTGATTAGGGATTAGGTAACTAATCCTAATTAACCATTAGATTTAATTATGTAGATTGAGATTGTGTGATTAGGGTTTTGCCCTAATTTAGGTTTAGGGATTTTATTTAGATATTCATTTGGATTTAGCTAAATAAAATATAGATATTATTTGTTGACACAGGACTCTGATTCGAGACGGGTGTCTCGACTTTGGATCGCTTGATAGTACCTTCTATTTGAGGCGGGTACCCTTTGACTTATCTTTTGATAGTGTCTTATGATATGTACAGTTTATATATACTTACTAGTGTTGGTAGTTAGTATTTTCCTGGGTTTAGTTTAGTTGATACCTGCTACATGCTTCTACTGTTATCTACTATACATTAGGCTGGTATACCTTTACTTCTTACCATGTGTATATATGTTTGTGGATATGGATATTTATAGTGCTTCACTATACTGGATTAGTTGTTATACATGCTGGATATGTGATGTTGGGTTTATGCTGTTTATTATCATTGTTATATATGTGTTGTCTGTTTGGCATCTACACATATGGAGGAGGATATGTTCAGGTATGACATATTGTAGCTGCATGCACCATATCGCATGATTGCATGCTGGGCGATTGACGACTCCATTATTGTTGAGCTCGTCGGCCGGCTATATTGACCTGCGCACCACGTGACCACTGCATGGGTAGTGGCACAACACACAGGGTGTGTAGGTTGCTCGGTGGTGCTCCGCTGGAGGCTCCACTCATGGGTAGTGTGATAGGCAGCGTGGTAGCACACCGGGGTCCCTCCCCGTCATTGTGCACCGGGAGATGAGAGCATTGCGCTCCCTCCTATAGTTGAGGTTGGAGGATAGGTGTACTCCGGTGCATCCCGTCCACTCGGTCACTCTTCAGGGGTAGTGACGACAAAGTGCACGGTGTCACAACCCTACCCACGCGGTCTCAACATTGTGTGTGAGATGCTGACTGGCGTCAGGGGTGACCATGTCATATTGCATCATATGTACAGATTGCATTTATTGTGATTGTAGCATATTGGATGATGCACTTAGGTGACTGCATATGATTGACATGCATACAGGATACATGCTTATTTGCTCTGACTATCTTTGTCTGTGTATGTCCACAGTCATTCGCCCAAGCCTCGCAGGTGAGTACAGTTTATTTCAGTTATGCATTTTCTTATTATTCTTGCTATAGACTATACTTTATGCCTATTGTTGGTTATTACAGTTTATTTCAGCTATGCATATCTGTTATACTGTTAGGAGACTGTACCGTAGGTTGTACTATTAGGAAACTGTACTGTAGGCTCTATGGTTTAGTGTACTGTACCATAGGATGTTACTGGTGATTATATGTTGCTGTACATGTCTATTGGATTACCTGCTGAGTTCTTTGAACTCACCCCGTTGTTACTATTTTTCAGGTTGAGGCCGTCGGGAGATATTCCAGTCGCTAGCCCCATTATCGCGAGGATTTTCGTTGTCGGGTTATATTTTGCTTTTGCATTTTATATACTTGTATTGTGGGTTGGTATTGTGGACATTGAACATTCGGGTTTGCTACTTTTGTTTTCCGCTGCGGATTTTCTCATTACTTCGTGGATTTGTTTTCTTCATTGTAGTGGAGTAGGATATTTACATATATTTTCGAGGATTCTATATCTTTTCTTCCTTATTAAACTGCATGGATTGATTATATGTTGAACTGTGTGGAATGTTGATATAAACTGCGTGGTTTGTTTCTTATTTGTATTGTATTGTTCCGGCCGTGTGTGGCCGAGGTATAGATATATGTATTCTGGATTCATATTATCACCCGTACAGGGGAGATGCTGCCGAAATTTCTTCGGACAGGGATGGACAGGGACTACCTGGGGCGTGACAAAGGCAGCTCAAGGCGCCTTCACATTGAAGGCGCCTTCAAGGCTTGATGAAGGCGCCTTCATCCCGGTCAAAATGCCCATTGTCGACCGGATAAAGTTTTATCCGTTTACTCGACCTGAGGCGCCTTGGATCTCAGTTGGAGGCGCCTTAAACCTACGGGATAAACTTTTCAGGGGCTATAAAAGGACCTATAGACCTAAGAATTAATCATCAATTGAGTATTCAACTCTGTAATCAATTCCAAGCAGCTTGTGAGCTTTCTCAGTGTGTAAAAGGCTTCTCCGCCTACAGTAAAGGAGACTTTCTTAGTGCGCTCTTTTCACCGCCTTAGATTAACAAACTTCTTGGTTGTAATCAAGTTAATCACTGTCTCCCTTTTTTCTTTTTGTTTTATTCTTATTATTGTTGCTTTTACTTTGAGTTGAAAGTTCTTGAGGAAGGTATACTTTTTATTTTTTAGAAGCAATTCACCCCCTCTTGCCGGCCTCCGCTGCACCTATAATTGGTATCAGAGCCAGACCGCCTCAGAAGGACTAACCGCCGACTGAAGCATGAAGATCAAGAAGATGGCCGGAACAAGCATTCATCCCCTGAAGTGTTGGATCGAGACGCGCTAGAGGGGGGTGAATAGCGCTCGTGGCTTTCACTCTTTTCAGATTCATAAAACACGAGTAATAATGCAGTGGAAATAGAAACAACACAAACACACAGAAGACACGAGATGTTACTTCGTTTTGAGCCTATCTCGACTCCTACTCGAAGGCCCGCGATCGTTGACCGCTTTCGGTGGGCAACAACTATAATATCGTCAATAGTACAAGTATGAAATGAGTACAGAAAATATAAGCAATATCGACAACAAAATTTATAGAAATCGGAGCGTCGGGTTGTTAGAAACTTGTCGCAGCTTAGCTGGAGCCTCTCGTTAACAGCACGTTGTAGATGGATTGCTTTTTCGAAGTACTTTTGAGCTGCTGGTCGAGTGCTGCTTATAAAGGGTATTCAAGGGGCCTTGAAAGCCATCCAAGGCGCCTCCAGGATGGCCGAGTCACCCGCGTGGATCAAGTCTGAACTGGTCGTGACTTATCCCTTAAAGGCGCCTTCTGTGCTCTCCAAGGCGCCTTCATCCACCAGTCCAAGGCGCCTTGAGCTTCTTTCAAGGCGCCTCCAAGCTTGCTTCTCAGCCAGCTCAGCTTTGCACCCGAGGCACCCCCAAGCCCCATGGAGGCGCCTCGGACACTGTTCATCCGAGGCTAAGTTGTGCTCCTTTGGTCCTGCAAAAAGTGTTAGTCCCAAACACATACCCTGCAAAACAAAGTTAGTACAAAACAACAATGATAATAGAATATGATGACAGTCTTCGGATTGTCCGGGTCTGACTTCGGATTTCCAACCGGAAACCCTAGGTCGACCCGACGCCTACTGTTCCCTCTGCGGGGAACGCCTCCTCACCTACTCCACTCAGGAGATTTACCTAATGTCAGTCCGGTCCTCCAGACCGACTGGACTTTCCGCCTAGGGTTACCACCCCCTAGGACCTAGGGTTACCGCCCCCTAGGGTTTTTCTCCATCTAGGGTTACCACCCCCTAGGACCTAAGGTTACCCCCCTTAGGATTTTCCTCTACCTAGGGTTACCACCCCCTATGACCTAAGGTTGCCGCCCCTTAGGGTTTTCCTCCACCTAGGGTTACATCCCCCTAAGACCTAGGGTTACCACCCCCTAGGGTTTTCCTCCACCTAGGATTACCTCCCCCTAGGACCTAGCGTTACCACCCCCTAGCGTTTTCCTCCACCTAGGGTTACCTCCCCCTAGGACCTAGGGTTACCACCCCCTAGGGTTTTCACATGTCTAGCCGCAGCTAGGACTTTTGTCTAAATATCACTTAGGACTTTCCTGCAATCTCCATGAACCTTGTTAGATAACACCACAGCTTTAACTTTGAGCGCTTTGCCATAATCAAAACTCGGGTTCGATCATCTGGTGCTCACTGCACCAACAATCTCCCCCTTTTTTATTATGGCAACCTTGGTTCAAAGTTAAGTAAAACATAACATTAAATAAAGGAATAAATAATGAAAGTTAACCATGAGCATCAATGCAATTTAAAGTTTATGCTCCCTCTTTCATTATGTTTAATTTCTTAACTTTGATTTTTCTCTCCCTCTTTGACATAAATCAAAAAGAATTAACAAAAGAGAGAAATAGTCTATTTAATTTTAAGCTCCCCCTAAAGGGTAACATAGTTAAGTACTTAGACTTTGATAAAAAAAAATTTGGTTAAGTACTTAGCTTAATTTATAAGGCTTTTGAAACTAAAAGACTTAGCTTTTCAAAAAGAATTATTTTGAAAAACAATTAGCTAAATTTGAAATGCTTAGCTATGTTTTCAGCTTAAAATGATTGCGTTGAGAAAATATCTTACCAAGTAGCTAAGTTTAGAAAATAATTTAACTAAGTTTAGTTAGAGAAAACTTAATTAAGTACTTAGCTTTGAAAACATTTAGCTTTGAAAAAATTTACTTCAATGAAAAACTAACTTGGAAAAACTAACTTTAAGACAACTCAAAATCACTCCCCCTTAATTAATGCCTTAATAAATTCTTAGTGTCCTCGAGTCCAAGCATGAGAGGTTAATAAACATAAGTAAATTAATGTTCCTAATTTTCCATCTCACCTAGCCAATCATGTTCAGCTTATAAGTGAGTGTGAGATGGAGTTAACTCTACTTTAATTGATATTTAAAGTAAGTTAGAGTTTCAAAAGACTAAACATTTAAAGTTTTGAAGATTTTCAATTAATTAAGTTTGAAATCATAATTTGAAAAGAATTAAAATTTTAATAACTTGAAATTTGATTATAATTTGAAAAATTATAATTCTGTAGATAATGATTTTGAATATTTAAAATATTTTTTTAAACGATTTTAAAATGATTTCCTGAAGATTTTTAAAATTAAGTTTTAAAAGATTTTTAAAATATATTTTTTAAAAGATTTTTCAAATAATTTTGAAATTAAGTTTTTAAAATGATTTTTAAAATATTTTTCAAATAATTTTGAAATTAAGTTTTAAAAGATTTTTAAGTGTTTTTTTAAAAATATTTTTCAAATAATTTTGAAGTTAAGTTTTTAAAAGATTTTTGAAATGATTTTTTTTTAAAAAAGATTTCTCAAATAATTTTGAAATTAAATTTTTAAAAGATTTTTGAAATGATTTTTCAAAAAGATTTTTCAAATAATTTTGAAATTAAGTTTTTAAAAGATTTTTGAAATGATTTTTTTTAAAAAAAAATTCAAATAATTTTGAAGTTAAGTTTTTAAAAGATTTTTAAAATGATTTTTTAAAAATATTTTTCAAATCATTTTGAAATTAAGTTTTTAAAAAAAATTTGAAATGTTTTTTTAAAAAAATTTTCAAATAATTTTGAAGTTAAGTTTTTAAAAGATTTTTGAAATGATTTTTTAAAAAGATTTTTCAAATAATTTTGAAATTAAGTTTTTAAAATATTTTTGAAATGATTTTTTAAAAATATTTTTCAAATAATTTTGAAATTAAGTTTTTAAAAGATTTTTGAAATATTTTTCAAATAATTTTGAAGTTAAGTTTTTAAAAGATTTTTGAAATGATTTTTTAAAAAGATTTTTCAAATAATTTTGAAATTAAGTTTTTAAAAGATTTTTGAAATGTTTTTTTAAAAGATTTTTTAAATAATTTTGAAATTAAGTTTTTAAAAGTTTTTTTATTATTAATTATTAATTTGATTTGAATTATTATTTAGATTTGATTTGAATCATTATTTAAATTTGAATTATTATTTGGATTTGAATTATTAATTAGATTTGAATTAGTAATTTGATTTAATTTAAATTTCGAATTTAATTTTAAATTTGAATTTCTATTCCTTAGTCATCTCACCCGATCTAAATTTTCAATCAGGGAATCTTATAATTTTTGTGAGATGAATTATGGTTCAATTTTAGTGTTTGGTTTAACTTTGTGTTAGATTTGGGTTTAGCTTTGGGTTCAACAAGTAGACATTGTTTGAATAAACTTCTGGGCTATGGTGAGTCACAAGGACATCATTAAAGTAACCATGCCTTCGAGGTTTCCAAATAGTTCTACCCATTGAACTTAGTACAAAACCTTGGTCTAACTGGTTAGGATCCATAAAGGGTAGCTTCGGTCAGTTCCACTTAGCCAAATGCACCAGGTCGAAGTCATATCTTCCTAGGCATGCATAGACTAAGCTTTTCTAACGTACTATCATCCAATACTTCACCAGTACCGTGGGTCAAGTTAAGCTTAGCCCTTTTTTAATCTAGTCATAATTACCCTACCGGGTAGTTTGGTTTGGGTTACCCTGTCGGGTAAGTTTGTTTTGGAGGTGCCAGCTATTCTGGAGCCTCCCCCTACATTATTGATAATTTTATTTAAATTAGGTTAGAGTTATATTTAATTTAAGTTTAGTAAATAAAAGGTACTTGATTATAACTTGGTTTGTAGTGTTTAAGTTTTACTTTAGACTTGTAATCTAAGTCTAGATTTTGTGATTTGACTAAATTATTAACAATCTTCTCTAATTTATCAATTTTATCTTTTAAAATATTATTTTGTATTCCTAATTTTCTTAAAGTTAATTTCTTATTTTTACTTAATAATTTTGAGTTATTCTTGTTTAGATATGAATCAAATTTAATCATGGTATTATTAGCATGAGTATCTAATTTTGAAGAAAAATCTATACTAGAGCAAGCAAGATTAGTTGAACTACTACAATCATGTGTTGTAAAAACTGGATTTTCATATAATATAAATTTATTTACCTTGATTTCTCCCTCTGGATTATTGGGTCTTCTTTCTGGGCATTGTCTTTTGCAGTGACCCATTTGTTTGCATTTGGAGCATTTAATTTGTTCCTTCCCTCTTTTGATCATTTTCTCCTTCTCCTTCGATTGTACCGGCTGAGTCTTATGAGTAGGACATTCGTTTTTATAGTACCCTCTCTCCCTACACTTAAAACAAGTTATGTGACATTTGCATTTTGAATTTACAATCTTACCTCTCAAATTCATGACACGATCCTCCCCCTTGACTGTTGTCACCTCGAGTTCAGACTCAGATTCAGCAATTTCCTCTCTGGCCATTAGTGCTATGAAATCGGTCTGATCTGATTCTTCCGAGTCTGGTTCGGAGGTTGACTCTGGAGATTCGTATTTGGGTTCGCAGTCTTGTTCAATTTCTGACTCTGAAGGAATCTCATGAAGTTTGAGTAGTTTCTCCCAAAGCTCTTTAGCAGTGTCGAACCTTCCGACTCGATCAAGCTCTGAATTTGATAGTCCGCCTAGGAGAATATATGTTGCCTTTGCATTTGTCTCGAAGTTTCTTATTGTTTGTGCATCCCACTTGTCACAGGTGATAGATACACCTTCTTCAGTTGGGAGAATGAGTCTGATCTGGACTATGGTCCATGTCTCTACTTGGGTTTTCAGTTGGTGCTCCATCTGGTCTTTCCAGTAACCAAAAATTTTGCTGGACAAGAGTGGTAGGCTTGCGGTGTTGTATCCATCTTCATAGGCCATTTAAAATCCTGAACGACAAAAACAATAAAACCGGTTCCAAGACTAGGTCTTGGATTAGCAGTGCGGGAGAAATAAGGGAAAACGAGCTCGATTGGTATTGTACCAACCTCGAGCAAAACTGATTCGATAAAACAATTAGAATGTAGCTATTAAACTAATTCTAATTTGACTCTGAAAAATCTGAAAATACCACGAAAAAAAATGTTTTGAATAGTTGTTGCACTGATTCAAAACGACCCCGCTTTGATACCAATTGTTGGATCGAGACGCACTAGAGGGGGGTGAATAGCGCTCATGGGTTTCACTCTTTTCTGATTCGTAAAACACGTGTAATAATACAACGGAAATAGAAACAACACAAACACACAGAAGACACGAGAGGTTACTTCATTCGGAGCCTATCTCAACTCCTACTCGAAGGCCCGCGGTCGTTGACCGCTTTCAGTGGATAACAACTATAATATCGTCAATAGTACAAGTATGAAATGAGTACAGAAAATCTAAGCAATACCGACAACAAAATTTACAAAAATCGGAGTGTCGGGTTGTCGGAAACTTGTCGCAGCTTAGCTGGAGCCTCTCGTTAGCAGCACGTTGTAGATGGATTGCTTTTTCGAAGTACTTTTGAGCTGCTGGTCGAGTGCTACTTATAAAGGGTGTTCAAGGCGCCTTGAAAGACATCCAAGGCACCTCCCGGATGGCCGAGTCACCCGCGTGGATCAAGCCTGAACTGGTCGTGACTTATCCCTTCAAGGCGCCTTCTGTGCTATCCAAGGCACCTTCATCCACCAGTCCAAGGTGCCTTGAGCTTCCTTCAAGGCGCCTCCAAGCTTGCTTCGCAGTCAGCTTAGCTTTGCACCCGAGGCGCCTCCAAGCCCCATGGAGGCGCCTCGGACACTGTTCATCCGAGGCTAAGTTGTGCTCCTTTGGTCCTGCAAAAAGTGTTAGTCCCAAACACATACATTGCAAAACAAAGTTAGCACAAAACAACAATGATAATAGAATATGATGACAGTCTCCGGACTGTCCGGGTTTGACTTCGGATTTCCAACCGGAAACCCTAGGTCAACCCGACGCCTACTGTTCCCTTTGCGGGGAACGCATCCTCACCTACTCCACTCAGGAGATTTACCTGATGCCAGTCCGGTCCTCCAGACCGACTGGACTTTCCGCCTAGGGTTACCACCCCTAGGACCTAGGGTTACCACCCCCTAGGGGTTTTCTCCACCTAGGGTTATTACCCCCTAGGACATAAGGTTACCCCCCCTCAGGATTTTCCTCCACCTAGGGTTACCACCCCCTAGGACCTAAGGTTGCCGTCCCTTAGGGTTTTCCTCCACCTAGGGTTACCTCCCCTAGGACTTAGGGTTACCACTCCCTAGGGTTTTCCTCCACCTAAGGTTACCTCCTCCTAGGACCTAGGGTTACCACCCCCTAGGGTTTTCACCTGCCTAGCCGCAGCTAAGACTTTTACCTAAGTATCACTTAGGACTTCCCTGCAAGCTCCATGAACCTTGTTAGATAACACCACAGCTTTAACTTTGAGCGCTTTGCCATAATCAAAACTCAGGTTCGATCATCTGATGCTCACTGCACCAACATGAAGTTCGACGGAGACTTCGCGACGTGGAAATGCCAGATGGAGGTATTTTTTAAACCGACTTCGATATTTTAATAACTATGAAATATGGTTTTGAAGTTCCGAAAGACAAAGAAGAGCATCAGTGGAGCAAGAAGGAGCAAGTCGATTTTGTTGCCAACAGAAAGGCAGAGTTCCACCTGCTTAGCGTGCTGCCACCACAAGAGGTAAGTCGGATCGGAAGCTACGACTCCGTGAAAGACTTTTGGGAAAAATTCCTGGAACTTCACGAAGGTACATCCGAAGTGAAGCTTGCAAGACGCGATATCCTCTGAACTCAACTTACGAACATCCGGATGAACCAAGGCGAGAAGGTAGTGCAACTCCAAGCAAGGATTAAGGAGCTAATAACTCAACTAAGCAACCTTGGAGAAGAAGTAACGAACCGGGGCTCGATCTGGTACGCGCTCAACACCTTCCCCAGAACTCCAGAATGGACGTCCTTAGTAGATGCATACTACATCTCTAAGGACTTCGAGGTAAGTAGTTTAGAAAATTTGTTTTCTACTTTCGAACTTCATGAATCTCGGATTGCAGAGCCCAATGAAGTGGAGAAAACAAGTTAGAACATTGCCTTAGAGGCAAGAACAAACGATTCTGACTCTGAATCCTCGATCGACCAATCAAAAGCGGCACTACTGGTAAAGCGTTTCAATAAGTTTTGTAATTCTAATAAATTTAGATCACAGACAAAGAGGCATGAGAGAAAGAGAAGAACGGTTCGTTGCTACAACTGCAACGAAGAAGGGCACATCAAAGATGACTGCCCAAAATTGAAGAAAAAGGGAAGAATAAAGGAAAAGCGACAATCTTCCTCCAAACAGAAGAACTTGAAGGCCACTTGGTCAGATTCGTCTTCTTCTGAATCAGACGTCGAAACCTTCTCGGGGTTAGCGCTAAAGGTTAACCATCAGCTAGAAGAAGAGTCAAGCTCAGAGATGAGCATAGATGAAGGGGGAGGAGCATCAGAAGAGGAAAGATACAGTGAAGGGGGAGCATCACCAAGTCAGGTAAGTAAGGTATGTAATCTAACCCCAACTCAGTCTTTTCGTTTTATTAAAGCCCTTTCTAAAGAGTTAGATAAATTAGAAAAGGAAAATGAACATTTGAAATTAGAAAATGCAAAATTAAAATTAGAAATTGAAAAATTGAAAGCTGATGCATGTTTTAAAACAAATATTTTTCAAAAGTCAAAATTTAGGATTTATGGAAAATTAAACTGGTATGTTAAACATCATTAAGGTCAACTTAGGAAAATTCGCAAGAATTATATACCCCATAGGTTTCTGATTAATCTAGTAGGAATGAACCTCTATTGGGTTCCAAAAGCTTTATTAGACTGAATCTCTTTTATTATTAAAGCTTCCAGCAAGAAAATTAAACGTTAAAATTTCTTTATGAGGCTTTGTCTAAGGAAGTGGTTGTTGCTCCAATAACCAAGAAGGCCTAGTGTCTCGCCACGACTTGGAAGCTGAAATATTGAAATAAAATATTTAATTAACTTTCTGAAAAAGAATTAAACTAGAATTAAATAATACTTTGAAAATTTTTCAAATATTATCTTTGAAAATCTTCAAAAATTTTACTTAGAAATTTTTTCAAAATTCTAAAAATTCATTTTACTTAGAAATTTTTTTTGAAAATTCAAAAAAGTCATTTAACTTAGAAATTTTTTAAAAATTCAAAGAATTCATTTTAGTTAGAAATTTTGTTTTGGAAAATTTTAAAAATTCATTTTGCTCATATTCTCTTATTATTACCCTATTTTTGTTGTGATCAAAGGGGGAGAGAAAGGTATAAGTTTAGGGGGAGTGAATTTTTTTTCACTTTGAGTCTTACAAATATTTTTGAAAAATTATGTTTAAACTCTTAATTAAATAGTTGCAATTTATTTTAATTACAAATTTATGCTTAAAAATGTTAGTTTGGTAATTTCTTTAAAATTACTGTTTGTCTATTTTTACCCTAACTTGAACTTGGGTTGATGCACATCAAAAAGGGAGAGATTGTTAGACCCCATGGTTGTTTTGATGTGATCAACCAAGTTGGTTAGGTCCTGCTTTGTATTTTATCCCTGTGTCTGAGTGTGCAGGAGCTTAGGAGCGCAGGAAGTCAAGTGGAAGACGCAGCTAGCGAGAAGGACGACACGGGAAGGGAGCCGACGGGCTCAGTGCGTCCGAAGGACAAGAGAGATGCGGAAGAGTACACCGGTGGGCGAGAAGAACGTGTGCGGTGTTCGAGGGACATTAAGTCGGAGAGGAAGGTTGCTCGAGGAGAAGGCCGGAAACTGGGTTTGGGTGAGCCCTATTTCGATTGGCCAGAATCACCCAAAAGGACGGAACTTCGGAAGTTGAAGCAAAGAAGAAAATGAGTTGGAAAGGTAGCTCAAGGCACCTTCATTATGGCTTGAAGGGTCTTCACCTTGAAGGCGCCTTCAAGACTTGATGAAGGCGCCTTCATCTCGGTCAAAACGCTCGAGGCGCCTTCAAAGCTCGTTGTCGATCGGATAGAGTTTTATCCGTTCACTCGACTTGAGGTGCCTTGGACCTCAGTTTGAGGCGCCTTAGACCTACGGGATAGACTTTCCAAGGGCTATAAAAGGACCCCTGGACATAGGAATTAATTATCAATTGAGTATTCAACTCTGTAATCAATTCATAGCAGCTTGTGAGCTTTCTCAGTATGTAAAAAAGGCTTCTCCGCCTACAGTAAAGGAGACTTTCTTAGTGTGCTCTTTTCACCGCTTTGGATTAACAACCTTCTTGGTTGTAACCAAGTTAATCGTTGTCTCCCTTTTTCCTTTTTGTTTTATTCTTATTATAGTTGCTTTTACTTTGAGTTGAAAGTTCTTGAGGAAGGTATACTTTTTATTTTTCATAAGCAATTCACCCCCCTCTTGTCGGCCTCCACTGCACCTACACTTTTCTATACATCATATATTAGCTTTCCTATTTTTTCTCTCTCTTTTATAATGTTTAGGGAATGGAATCAATTCCCTAAATTTAGAGAAATACTGTTCATAAATGCATAATTTAGGGAATGGATAGGGTAGTCGATGCAAAGATTTTTTAGCTACCCTATCCAAAATTTAAGATAAAATCTTTAAATAGGGTATTTGATGTAAATGCTCTTAACTATAATATTTATTCACCATCTAAATTTATATCCATATTATCTTAATTAAAGGGGTGAGAAAAAATACTAAAATTTCGGTATACCGCACCAAAAGTTATCGAACTATACTTATTTAATGGTATACAAAAAATTTCAATATAATATAATATCGTACCAAAATTTTCAGTATAACTATACAATTTCTATCAAAATTATTAGTATATCATACCAATACTGAAATGTAACTATATACGATATGAAATTTGATATATCAAAATTTTTGTAGGGTATATGTATGAATTTTATTATATCAAATTTTGGTACGATATACGGTTTAAATTTTGATATACCTTACCGAACCACCCTAGCTTAAACATGTTTTCCAAAGTTTTCCCCTTATGCAACTCCGACTTTCTTTATAATGCTCTCATTTTTTATTTTGTCCATCGTATGTCCATACATCCACCTTAACATCATTTGTTTTGTAATTCTCATTACCTGGTCATATGTTCAAGTCATAACCCAACATTCAATGTCATATAACATAGCAAGTCTAACTGTCATTTGTAGAACTTTCTTTTAACTTTTAGAGGTACTTTATAATCACATAAAACATCTAACATGTTTGTAGAACTTTCCTTTGGCTTGCCCCGCCAAATAATTTAAGTAGATTGAATTAGAATTTTATTAACCCAAGCTTGTTGTGGGTTAACCCTCCTAGGCTCGTGACCTACGTGTTAGAATTTGAGGGATGTTCTAAAGCAATCGCCTTACGTTTTTTTTCTATTTATTTGATAAGTATAAATTCACTATTTGAGTATATATTATATTTTGATTATCTTAAACTCATTTACTGAATGTTCGTAATATAATTCATAGCATGAGAGAATTTGTGATTGAATCGCAACTAGTGATTATCTCTACATATGCAATTATAAATATATTAAAATTTTCCTAGTTGTCGAATTGATGTATTTGGACATCATCAATTTTGTAAGACTAGCATGGGTTATACTCCTTGGTTCGGTCAAGCAGCTATTTTCTCACTGGCTAGAAACATTGGGATGTCGAGAGTTAAACGTGGATGTTGGTTATGGTAAGACTCGTTGTAAGACTTCATATGGTTCTATATATATATATATATGTCTGTGAAGTTCTTATTGTAGCACAAGTGTAAGTTTACTTCCACTTGAGATATACAAGTCATCTTGGTCATAGAGACTTATACTTTGACATCTTAAGCAAGCATCTCATTGAGGTGAGGATCCGGGATGATTGGGTATAAGTTGAAGTGTTTGAAGGTGTTTGGATAGCCTATAGAGGATTCATCGCTCCTTGCGAGGAGACGTATACCCTATGACCACTCATTAGGATTATTACTCAAAGTCTTTGGCCAAAGCATCACATGTCAAGAGTGTGAGACTCTTATACACATGTACGAGTAATTTGAATCTGCGGAATGAGGAAGTATTACGTAGTCAACCTAATAGGGACAAAACACATAGACCATGTCATGAACCAAGTGGGTATAAGACGAGTAAAAGGAACGAGGCACGAATCATTGTAGCTGCTAAAGAGTTTAGAATTAATTCTAAGATTAACTATGATTTTCCGACTAATTGGGGATTATGATGTACTACTAGGTGTCACTCATGATTGTTCTATAATTAAGTAGTTAATTATGGACGACCAAGATAAACTAAGAATCTATTGGGTCATACGCACTAACGAGTCTCTAAAAGATGTAAAAGAAGTTAAAGAATATGGTTCTTAGATCAAGAAATAAATATTTGGTTAGACCATACATAAAACAAATATGGAAATATTTGTTGCAATGGAAGTACAGATGAGCCACATCTCTTATGGAAGAGTTGGATTATATTTGGTTTAATCATGAATTAGTTATGAACCAACTTGGTTTAGTTGTGAACCAAACCAAGGAGTTAATGGGCTAATTTTTTATTAAGGGATAATGGGTTAGGTTTGAGTTTTCTAATCTAATTAATTAATGAGGACTATATATTGATATGGTTGAGAGAAAATTAAAGACATGAGATCATTAATTGACTTGATCATTAATTGACTTGTAAGGTTTTTGGAAAACCTTAACCCAATTTCTTTTCTACTCTCCCTCTCCCCTCTCTCTTTGCCGCTGCCAACAAGGGGAAGCTCTTCCCCTTGTTGTTGTGACCACTTCAAGGAAGAAATCTCTTCCTTGTGTACTTCTCTTCCTCTTGCTCTTGATCCCTCTTCTTCGCTCATTGCTAGTAACTTCCGAAAGAGAGGCTTGTACTCAAGGAGTTGTTTTGAAGAGCTCGACATGGATATGAATAGAGGCAATGTTCGACAACATCGCTACGATTGATGCCCTTCTCATTACAAGTCATCCGTAAGATATACCTAACATAAATTTACTTTCCGTAAAAATTTAATTACGCGATCATATTTGACATGTTGTATCCTTATATGCGTGTGATGCGTGTGATGTAATAATTTAAGAATTATTATTGTTTTATTTTCCGTTGTGCATGTTTACGAAATGTATTTTAGCACACACCGTATCAGGCATATCCCAAGACTACGGCTTGCGACGGGCTTGGGTCAACCTACAACGGGCTTAGGTAGGCCCACGATGAGCTTGGGTGGACCTGCGACGAGCTTGGGTTGACCGCGATGAGCTTGGGTCAGCTTGTAATGGGCTTGGGTCGACCCGCGACAAGCCTGGGTCAGTCTGTGTGTTGAGAAATACATGTAAGATAAATTTTATGTTAATTTATTATTTTTTTGTAATTTTAAAATAAAAATAGTAATTTTCATCAAACATAAATATTTATCTATTTACTTTTAAAATATTTATTTCTAGATACATTTAATACATTTAATGAAATTTTTCTAACACCCTATTTAGAAACAACTTAAGTGAAGGAATTGATCGACAATGGAAGTTTTTATTTGTCCCCCTCGGGGCGGTGTGATGGTTAAGGCATGAGGTGTTGCCACATGAGGTCTTGGGGTCGAAACTCGGCGTGACCGAGCATAACCTCCCCCATGTCTTGGTCATTTGCACTAATGGCTAGTAGCCACCCGTAATTTACCTCCTCCGTGTTGGCTTAAGGACGGGTTGACGGGGGTGCTGGGGGCGAGCGAATCGCCTTTTGCCACATAAGTGAAGGAATTGAATTGAATTGAATTCCATTAAGAATTGAATTGAATTCCATTAAGAATTGAATTCCAGCAGGAATTCAATTCAATTCCTATGTTTGCTGGAATTCAATTCAATTCCTATGTTTGGAATGGATTAGTGAATAACAGAAATGAATTGAATTTCTTAATTTGGAATCTATTTGAATTGAATTCCATGCTTATACATTTACCATTTTATCCTCATAACTAACCATTTAATAACAAAAACTCCAGAAAAAGAGTGTTAGCATACCACTCTTGATCTATCTAAACAAAATGTAGAGACTACTGAGGAAGTCGTTGATTTTATTGCTGATTCTGTTCAGCAGGTAAGAAGTTGGCACATGACGCACGGGAAGAAGTTGGCACACGACGCACAGGAGCAAGCAGTCGGCTGATGAAAAAAAAGGGGGTTTTAAAAGGGACATTTAAGTAATTCTAATTCTTCAGGGTAAATTCCCTATCCAAATCAGATGGGTTTTGGTCTGATTTGCTTTTGCACTATTTCATGGAATTAGAATTCAATTCTTGAGCGATTCCATATCAAAATTTTATACCAAACAATGAAATTGAATTCCAATTCCACTAAGAATTCAATTCTTAGTCTTTCCAAACAGGGTGTAAAGGAAAATGATGAAGATTTGAAATCTTTCTAATTTTTTGTTTAAATTTTTGATAAATCTGTGGATTGACCTCTCTAACTCGTAGCCTGCCTTGGATTGAGTTAGAAATTTTCTAATCCGCTAAGATGATAAATCGATTTACTCCGCCACGAGCTAATTAATTTACCTTACATAGATTGTTCCGTTTGACAATTTTATATAAAATATCCGACAATTTCTTTCACTTCAATTATCTTATTTATATTTTCTCTCTAAATTATTTTATTTTATTTTATTTCGTAAAAATAATCTTAAATATGACCACATAAAACATTTCGAATGAAAAAACAAGAAAAAATGGTTTGTTGAGTGGGATGAGTTAAGTTTGGGTCAATCGGTCTAGTCCCAATCGGTCTATCCGTATCCGAAAATTTCCATATCTAATTATTTATCATCTCTAATTATTTTATTTTATTTCATAAAAATAATCTTAAATATGACCACATAAAACATTTCGAAGGAAAAAATGGAAAAAAAAGAAAAAAATGGTTTGTTGAGTGGGATGAGTTAAGTTTGGGTCAATCGGTCTATCCGTATCCGAAAATTCCCATATCTAATTATTTATCATCTCTAATTGAAGCTATATGAGATAACTCCTGATTTCGAAAGAAAAAAGAAAAATTTATTTTGTTGAGAGTGGGATTTGAACCCACGCCCTTTCGGACCAGAACCTTAATCTGGCGCCTTAGACCAACTCGGCCATCTCAACATGTTTGTTGTTGTATAAATTGATCTATATTATTTGTAATATTACTTCTGAATAGATCGCAAATTTTCAAAGGGAAAAAAAATGAGAAAATGTTGAGAGTGGGATTTGAACCCACGCCCTTTCGGACCAGAACCTTAATCTGGCGCCTTAGACCAACTCGGCCATCTCAACATGTTTGTAATTGTATTAAATTGAAATATATTATTTCTAATATTACTTCTTCAGTCTGAATAAATTATTAGATTGCAAATTTTCAAAGGGGAAAAAAATGTGAAAATGTTGAGAGTGGGATTTGAACCCACGCCCTTTCGGACCAGAACCTTAATCTGGCGCCTTAGACCAACTCGGCCATCTCAACGTTGTGTTAAAGTAAATTTACTTTAATTATATATTTAAAAACACCCAATCAAATGCATTTGCTGAGCCCGAACACGCATTGTATATGCGACCATCCTCATCTAACTCCCCTTATCGTGCTCCGTCGGCTCCGCTACGCTAAACGGACGGCCGATGGTAGGACACGATGGCAAACGCTAGCGTTTCCGCATGTACAACTTCCTAGGGGTGGTGCCCACATCATTTTCTCGGCTCTTCCTTTCGCCTCGCCCAATATGCGGGAGGGCGGTATACCCTCTCTCTATTGGTTTTCTCCCATCAAGGTGAGAATTTTCGCCTAGATTGTATTTTGTTTGATTCTAGACCTAGCTTCGTTTATTACTCAATCGTTCGATTGCTGTTTCCCAATTATTTTACTGCCTCTCCTGGGATCCCGATGACATCTGTTTATTTATGAATTTCAATCGGATATCTCCGAAGAGACTTTATTTATGATTTTTTTTTTAAGCAGTTCTTTCGAGCGGGACATGTGCTTGCCTTTTATTTGGCAATTGGGGGGTTGGGGGGGGGAATCATCTTTCTACATTATCTGCCTTGGTTTCCCGTTGTATTTTTAGTTCTATATTTTATAAATCAGAAGATATAATACCTTTTTGCGTCAATATATTGGAGTTAGCCAATTTATATTACTAATTAGAAATGAGATTCTAGTATCAGAAAGAAAGAGAATATGAACTTGTCATGTTCTTTAATTGGAGACGTTTCGCTTGAGTTGGGACTTCATAAAAAGACAAAAAAAAAAGTGATTTTTTTTTTTGGAGAATTTGGTAAACATGATGTTCAAGTAAGACTTTCATTTAAAAGACATAATCAATTAGCCAATAATTGAAATAGATAAGTGAGTTTGGTACTTGTTGAAACATGCCACCAAGGGGAAAATTTTTACTGTACAATTTGGATCTTCAGGATATTGTGATGCAGAAACCATGTTGATGCATACCTTATACAGCATTTCTTGATTTGACGAGCATTGCTTGACGAATAGTTGGCCTATGATACACGGCAAAGACATGAGATTTTTGTTAAATGCTCTGTGAAATTTTAAATGATTTTTGTAATATATGTTGTATGGATGGTAGCCTGGTTTGTTGCTGTGCATGACTAAATTTGTAAATAATCATGGTATGGAAGAGGAAAACATTTGGAAATGCATCATGTAACAGTTTTGGTAGTTAATTATATTTAACACAGTAGTTGGTTGTGTAGAGCAAAGCATAGCATTATTAGCATAGTGGTAGTATCGAGCTGTATTTAGATACATTCTTTGCTGTTTTGAGACACAGAATGAATTGGACTATACAGTAGTTTACCATGCCGCCATGCTAATAAGAAACATGCATCAAATGTAGTATAGACACACTTGCCATGGAGTGTTGACGTCTTGCTATCGTTTTTGGATATAGCATGATTGGTATCTTTAGTTTTATTAGGAATTGAATGTGTGAAAGTTATTGACACATTTCTTTAGTTATTTGTATTTTTAGCACTGTGGCCTGGAACTTTAGCTATCTGTTGAGGGTAATAATATAAATATTTTGATTCCATCCGTTGGGGGAGGCTGAAAGAAGTCTGATTTTTTGGTCCTTGTAAAATCTCTGGAAATTTAAGCAAAACTAAGAAACTTCTTGCAGGTTTTGCAACCTGCTCAGTGGTAAGCTCATGATCCTGAAAATATTATGGCATCTAAAATTTTATTTTACCTGATCTTGAACTCTTAATGATCCTAATTCTCACAATCATGCAAAGTTAACCAGGGACTGCATTCATGGGTGCACTCTGTTGCTGTCCGTGTCCAGAGGACTTTGAAGAATATGCCTTCTCAAGCAATCCCATATATCAGCACTGCTTATGCATAAGATATTTCTTTCATCAGCTATTGAATGGGGTATTAGTAGACATTTCAGCATTTCATTTTATTTTACATTTTTGCAGAAGATGCCGAAAGCCAACCCAAATTTCTAAAGGATTCTTAGCTATCAGGATTATAGCTTGTCATTCTAGTATGAATCATCATCTTAAATATTCAATGATTTTAATGCACATAATTTCTCATGGTTGGCATTATTTGTTAGATTTAATTGTATCAAAAAGTTATATCAGAGAAAAGCTTTCTGAATATTTCTCTATTTTTTGTCAACTTATCTGGCACCTTCAATTAATATTTTAGTTCACCTTGGTGATTTTATGCGAGTTTGAAAATCTTTCATCTTCGCAGTATGGTGAAACATTTCAAAGGCTTGATGGGCGTTTATCTGCCCAAATTCAGACAACTTCATCAACATCTTCGGCACCAGGAAGTGTTTCTGATAATTCATTGTCAGAGACATCTCACCTTGTTCCTAGACCACCACCTTACGAAATAGATCCTAGATATTCTCTGTCACAACGCGAGGGATTGGTCTCGAGACGTGAGAAGTCTATGAGCCACATCCCTGAAGATTTGCACACACTTAGAAGAAATGGTAGCAGTTCTGCTGTTGAAACCTTGGGAAGTGTTAAAAAACGAAATATTACAGAATCTGTTGAAGGATGCAAGATTACCCACATTGAATCGGAGAAAAATCTGTCTACAAAAGCATCTGGTACAGGTTTTCTTGTTATGTCTTCTGAAGATGAAGATGTCTGCCCTACATGTCTGGAAGGTGACTTCAAAGACACTAAACTCAGCTAAGCATATTTACATAGTTTGCCGCCTCAGCATGATGTTATACTCCTAAAACTACAGCTTTCTAGTTTGATCATTTTAGAATATATTTGATTGTAATTCTTTTTCTTGATCCTCTATATAGAAAATAAATTTTGTTGTATAGAAAGTTAAAAGATGATGGTTAATCTCTCCTTTTTTTTATTTTTTTATTTTTTTTGCATTTTTCAAATTATTCTAGAAAAGTAAACATTGAAAAAGTTCCAGTAAACTAACAATGTCAACTTATGGGTCAAGTAGTTAATCAAGTTTATCATTGCACGGAAGCATGTTCAATTCCTTCTAGTGTTATGAGGATACATATATCTGATTTTTATAATTAGGAAAAAACATACAACTGATTAAGCTAAATTAATCATGTTTTGAGTTGGGTAATCCAATTTGCAAGCTCACACAAGGAAGTATTAAAATATAAAATTAATCAGTGTCTTTCCTAATATTGTAAGCTTTTGAATCTTAAAATGTAAGGCTGGATTGTGCTTTTTCCTAATAGCATAAAATTTTTGCGATAATACCCATCCTTCATGCTTAACGCATTCCAATATATAGAGATTTATAACTCAATAGCTTATAAAATTTAAATGAAAGACCATCCTCACTAATTAACAATTGTCCTATCCAATGTTCCAAAATCAACCTTGTATAATTGCAAATTTCAAGTCCACGGTTACCAAAAAACTGAACTTATGTATGGACAATGGTTATATCGACTACTGCAAAGTCTTCTTACATTTTCTTTGTTAAAGATGACTCTGAATTTTGTATATAATATCCTTTTGGATCTTGTTAGTTATGGTAATTTCCTTTGTCATCATTCATACTCTAGAGAAATGTTAATTTATGGGAGCAGCTGATAGTCATTTGAGTGATTGTTAATTGTCTACTCATCACAGAATATACTCCAGAAAATCCCAAAATTGTGGCAAAGTGTTCTCATCAATTTCATCTCGGCTGTATATATGAATGGATGGAAAGAAGTGACACTTGTCCAGTTTGCGGAAAGGTACTTGTACAATTTACCTCCTTTACTAGATAGCTTGATAATATTTATTGCTAATAGATCAGCAATTTTATGCAAAGATGATGAATTTATGTTTTGTGATTTATGTATGTTTATAGATTATCCTGTGCTGGGTGTTTGACTATCTAGAAATGTGCTGGATCCCATAAATTCATTTTCTTTTTATCTTGTTGATCACCATATTCTTGTCAATAACTATAGATTTAAAGGGAGTAATGATCGATATGTGGATGCAATCTTTATGAGCTTAAATGGTCTAGCTGACATTGGACAGTTTATAGTATATCACCGCCAGTTTGTGGTTTTACCAAAAATCTTTTGGTTGTTACCCTCTTTGCTTAAGCAAATAGGAAAAATCGCCACTTGCTGCATCTCTCCCTAGAGTTGTCTTTTTCCAGTTTCTTGATTCATGGTGTTGAATGTGCAAGGCATACTAGTACTGGGGTACTCATTTGATCGTGCATGTGCCACAACTATATTTCTGCTAATTTCCTTGATATTATTGCGGAGAAAGTATATATCAGTTACAAACTGACAAAGTTACAATACTGCTGCATGACAGAGTATATGTGAAAACATTTAATCTCTCATTAGTATTTGTTGGAAGATGCATGTTTGAAAACAACTTGCTAGGTTTGTGGCAACCAACCATGGTAAAAGAAAAGTACACTTTGAATTATTTTGAATTTACACAAATTACAATCTTATTCTATTTATTATAAAAAATAGGAATCTTATTTGTTTGGTGTTTCTCTGATTTATTCTTCTTTAACAAGATGCAAAAGGGTCATGGGCATTACTTTATAAAAGTACGAATATCCAGTTTTCAGTTCAATAGGTTTGAACAAATTGCTGTACCAATTCAACAGAGGCATTTGCCAACATTGCTTTTCATTGACATCTTTTCTAATGCTGTTTATTTAAGTTTTTTTTTTTTTTTCAAATCTGACAATCGAATAGCTCACGAATTCAATAGCAATAGACATCATATTAAAATTCACTGTCTTAATCATTTCATGACTTGGTCATAAATCTCAGGAGATGGAATTCTATGAGAGTCCACAATGAAGACCTGCAGAGCAGTAATATTGGTTCAGATTTCAGACTAAAACAAACTAGCAGTAATCTGTGCTCTAATATGTTGAGATTGTTGCTGTTTTTTTCCGATATGAATGAAGTGCAAATTCATCATTTATGATCATCCTATCAAGGTCATGAAATCTTGAACTAACACCACGCTCTACCTCTCTTCTATTTTGGAAAAAATACATTTATAATCTTGATCTGTACAGAGTCTGTAGCTTCTTTACATGTTTATTTCTTTCCATTATAAAATTTGTTCGAATATTTCATGTATCAGTAACTATAATGCTAGTCATTGTACATGATCTAACTAGGTTGCACCAAAACACTCTAGTCCAAATAAACTCAAAGATATCTTCTTCTTGGTTTGACATGTTCCTCCCTTCTCGGTTTCGATGACACCCCGCATCGTTACCTCTTTCTTGGTCATGTCCACCGTGTAATCTAACAATCCTGCTACAAATGAAGTTAGTTCCAAAGTTGTTGCAGTAGATATATCTTGTGACCCAACCTAGATAGTAACTCTTACTGTTCATTTTGGAGACGACCCTGGAGATCCTCATCCTGCAGTGGTTGCAGCTCATATTGGCAGTCATAACAATCACTTGCACCTAAATTTGCATCAGAACCATGTTCACAATCAGCTTAATGGCAAATTCGTTTGTTGGCAAAATCAGGCCACAGGAAAACTTAAACACATGCTCCTTTTCATAGTACTTTTCCCCTCCAGCATGAAGCAAAAACTGAAAATAATAATAAAAAAATAGGTTGCCATTTAATCCAAACCTTCACATACAAGAACCTGAAAGTATTCAAATGCAAGATAATACAGAGAAAAACTCCTAATGAACTTTATTGATGAGAATTAATAAGAAACAAAGTTTTTTTTTTTTTATTTCCTGATCTGAAATAAAGCAATTAATACCTCAGGAAGGCTTAGATTCTCCGCGGACCGTAAGGTCTGGGTACTTGATGCTTCCATGGAGACTGCAGCTTTTTTCTGCTCGGTTAGGACCTTCCTCTTCCTTTCTCCATAACCGCTCTTGTATCATCCTCAGCCTCTTTATCCCTTCGAGACTTGTTCATTGTAATTTTCAAGTTGCAGCTTAAAACAAGCAACCTGGAGCTTTATATAAAAAGGTAGTGCAAAAACACATGAATTCCGTGGGCTTCTCTTTCAACATAAGAGAAGGTTCGTGTGGTTAGAATTGCAATTTATTATCAATCTCTAAAGTACAATAGAAAATTGAAATAATAGCTCATAAATGGCTAACCTGATCTGAATCCATCACAAAGACTAATGCTTCTTATTTATCGTCAAAGTACTTGCTAGTGTAGAATAATCTTCTACAGAAGTGGATGGTGGTAAATCCTTCGTCCTCTCTTAATGGGGAAGAAAGGAGGTTAAAGAAAACTCTTGAACATACCCTAATTCATGAGTATCTTCCTTTATATATCAAGTTCATCCTATAAGGACTATCCATCTTAAAGTTCATTCATTATTAACAGTCCATCAATATTAATGAACCAAATTTTGGATTCACGTATTAAATCCATATTCATTTAATCTAAATCCTCTTTACATGTATTAAAACATTAAATCACTTAATTATGTTTAGTTATTTTAATAGTAATTAGTTATGTATGATAATTAAATGTAAGTCCATCTTATGAAAATTAAGTGCATTTATGTAAACTCAATTAGATTTAGTTCACCATGTAAACTTAATCCTATATGTAGTTTTTCATTCCCCCCCTTCCTGTTTTTGAAAAAAAAAAATCCTGTCACACTTAATTTGTTAGATTTAATTATAGATTTTCAGAATTTACAAGCCAATGATTTAGCTTGAGGGTGATATATATTAAGTATTTGTTTAGTTTTTTTTTTTTTTTGGAAGTGGATGGTCAAACTAATGTTTCTTAGTAAAGCTTAAAAGATTGAATTCCAAGCAGATGAGCTATATAATTATAATTGACAAGTGGAATGGATTCTAAGAAAATTTCGACGTTTCTTAATCAGAAAGACAATGAAAGCTTGATCGTATATTGATTAAGAGAGAAAAAACACTCCATCTACTCCCTGGGATGATATACACTACCAATAACCAATATCTTATAGATTTTTTTTTTCAATTTAAATGAATTTCCAAAGAAAAAATCTTCGAAAAAATGTATTACTATTAATGATTTAACTGATTAAATATGATTTAATCACTCCGATTTTAAAATTTAGGGGTCACAAAATTATTCCCAATCAGTAGATTTAATAATCAATTAAGAACAGTATAAGAGGAGTAAAAATGGTATTGAGTATGTGATTTCATGACATGATTTAGGTATTTTGAAAACTTTTTAATCCCCGGTCCCTGTGCAACTCACCCCACCTGTCACATGCTCGCTCAGGATGCTATGATTTACCTCCCTCGTGATGACCTTGGGTCGGGTGCGGCGGGGGCACTGGGGGCGAGCGATTTCACCTTTTACCACATTAACCACATAATTTGCCGAATAGAACGCATTACCACAACGAGCGATTTACAACTTTTAGATTTTTACGTTTGCTTCAACTTTTAGTTTCGTTTGTGGACGTTTTCGTTTCGTTTGTAGACGTTTTTGTTTGTGGACGTTTTCGTTTCGTTTCAAATGAAATGAGAACTCTAAGTCTGATCAAAGGAAAATGGTTTTCACGTGAATGACAATTACATGAGTTAGCCCATCCTAAAGGATAGTAGAAGCTCATGGAAGAGTGCTAACTTAATATAAAAAAAAATATAGATCTGTTATATTAATATTTCTCTTAGTGTTGATCTCACGGATATAGAAAGAGGTACACACAGATATACAGGGTCAACTTTATACAAACTCTGGTAGGGAATTGAGTTAGCCCCGTTGGAGTAATCTTTTGTTGGATATTGGGGCCTTAAATGGACTAAAACGATTTAGAGGAAGGAAGCCATCAATTGTTGAAAGTCGTAATTGACTTCAAAATTGAAATCTACGATTCGCGTAGATAGATTTAGACTATTAATTTGCTCAAAATCGATTAAGGGTGAATGAAAAATTAATGTTTAAAGTCAGCCCAAAATAACATTTATTATTCATTAATAAAGTGCATGGGAGAATAGTCCCACATCGGAAATTCTCGATGTGTATTCTCTACTTATTAATGAAGATGTGTTAATGGAGTTAACACAAAAATAAAAGGACAGGTTACCCCTTAGCCCAGGACGAGCAGGTGCTTGCACCTGTGAGCCCGCCACGTGCGCAATGGGCGCTTTGTAGGCGCACTTTGCACTGAGCTTAAATTTATGCACCAGGTGTTATTGCAGTGCCTACGTGGCACTCGGGTGACATGTCAGGCTCGTACTTGACGTGGCAGCACCAGCACCTATGCGGCATCCTCGTGGGCAAAGGGAGATGACTGGACAGTTGACTTAGGGAATGGATGGCTACCGTTGATCAACGTTGATCAAATAGGTATGATGGATCGCTTGTGATGCGATCTAGAGCGTTGGATCGCAAAGAGTAATGATCTGACAGCCTGGGATGAGACTTGATCTGAAGCATCGAATCAATGGATCCAGATCCGATGACCGATGACAATAGGCGGGATCTGAGGGCCACAACTCCTCAGATCCGATGGATGAGATTGAAGTGGGCTTGGTGAAGGGTTACAACCCTTCAGAATGGATGATCTAGATCGATCCAGCCCAAGGAACACATCCACTCACCCAAAGGACAATCAACCTCTTCCTTCAGTATAAATAGAACCCTCCAGATGATGGAAAATTCACTCAATTCACTCAATCCTCTCTTCTCTTCCTCAAGCATTAGAACCCTCCAGATGATGGAAAATTCACTCAATTCACTCAATCATCTCTTCTCTTCCTCAAGCATTCATCTCATCTTGTGCATTCAAGAGTCCAAGAAGTCTACTAGAAGGTTCGCTGGTCTCGGAAGTCGGAGTGCTACGATTCCGAGACGTTCGTCGTCGTTGTATCTTGAGAACGAATTGCAACAATCCGTTAAGCACCGTAGCGGAGCAATATCGTTTACGGAGATAGTGTCGAATACTAACCTCGACGATCAGTTTGCATACTCCAGAAGCTACCCGGGGAACAACATCTTTTTCTCTTTAAAAGTTTCCAACTTGGCCGAGTGATTGTGATGTATCAATGCTAAATAACTCTATAATTAGCAGGAATCATTGGAGCACATGCTTTAATTTCTGAAGAAATTGCTCTTCTTTAACTTGTTTAGTGCCTCAATTATTGTTCAACAACGATTAGAATTACTCCAATGAACTTGTGGATACAAATTAAACTTGATATTTGGGGAGTATTCATCGAGCAAAGTAAATAAATGAGAAAAAATAAACCTATAAACTCAGTAGGTTTACACGATTACTTGTTTGTAGCACAAGAGCTGTTTATTTCAGAAAAGAGTAGATCTAAAAATGGATCGTCAGTTTCTAGGGAATTGTTTGAAACCAAGTCAAGTTTTGGAATTTTGACAGGTTCGTTTGTGTTAGAAGCAGCAGCAGATCTTTTCACTGATACAAAGGCCACCTTCCTTCTCGATTGAGTTTGGGGTTCCACAGGCACATTCCTTGTTGCTGCCTCAGTAGTTGCAGTAAATTTATCCCCTTGGGCTCGGGGTGAATTAGTTGCATCCGTTGTTTGACATGGTGTTTCTGTTGATATCCTAAGATTGTTTTGATGTGATCAAACAAGTTAAGTTTCTGTTTGAACCCCAAGATTATTTTCTTATTAAGTTATGGCACATAAGGACCATTAACCCAGTCGTGGTCAAGTTAATATTGTTTTCTTTGCAGATTAATATTGTTTTTCCGAAGGCGTCCCGCGACGTTTTTGGCTCCGCTAGAAGCGATCGGGGCGTGCCCGTGATGCCTTCGATGGTTCCGGAGGCGTCCGACAATGATTCCGACGGCGCCGGAGGCGTCACGCCACACTTCCGGCTCCACCAAAAACGTTGAGGAAGCTCCGCCAGAAACATCGAGACATGCGCGTGTGATGTGTCAATTTCACCTCCGCGGCGGAACGGTAAAAACCGTCCATGCCGAGCGGCATGGAACGACATTTCATTGATTGGTCAATGTAATTAAAAAAATTAATTGATTATAATTTTACCAAGTGATACAACCTTAAATATAACTCAATGTAGAAATATGATCCAGGTACTCAACACATTAGCTTAGTTAGGACATGTATACCTCGATGATGGTGATGATTAATATATTTTATTGGGCATATGTGACTCATTTTTTTCAATAAATATATTTAATAATTATGAATATTGACCACACATGTATCCTTCCTGAGATTTCGCATGACCAAAACTTTCACACAAGGTTTTTTTTTTAATTGACCACGCATGCCCTTCCATGTGTCTCTGGGTTTCTATATATTTGCTATTAGGTGGCTACATATTACCTGCACACACTTTTTGAAATATTATTTTTTTCCCAATTCCTCACAATATAAGCACAAGCCTAGCTATTCTAATGCTTGACTCTTTGCAAGCAATATGTACTCAACCTACTGCATAGCTCATGTGTGGTGTATCTATATGTCTGTATTTACATGAAAGAAAAAAAGATGAATGCCTTTTTTATCTGTAGATAACATCTGGCACAATTCATCTGGTTATATCATTCAGTTTCTAAGAAGCGAGATCATAATTTCACAAAAAATTAAAATAATTTGTTTGACGAATAATACCTGCTGAACAAGAACCCTGAGACGTGCAAGCAAAGCCATTACAGTGATACAAAATCCCGAGAAAAATGATTTAGCAAGCAATAAGGAAATCAAGATAACTTTTCAAGTATACATAACACACAGAACAAAGATATAAATTCAAGTCCCTTTGTCTATGTGAATATAGCTAAAGGGTATATCTTATATTGTTTCCAATTAAGATTTACATAAAAGTAAATAAGTTAAATTGATAAGGTCAACAACTCAAGAGTCAACAAACACAATAATATTGAGAAGGCTCAATAATATATAAAAATTTCAGAATACAAAACTACGAGAGTTTATGTATTACAAATTTGCAGGATATATAAATTGTTTATCAAACACCACTATCTAGTTAACAAAGCGTAATGATGCATAATTTTGCAGAAGCAGAATAACATATCAATATAATAAGACAAAAATTAAGATAGAGAATAAAGATAGAGTGGGCATGCCTGATGAGATAATAAACGTGCACAACCTAATAGACGATTTTTCAAATTGTGATTTGAGCCAATGCTATTTGACTTTAAACTGAAAAGCGAAAAAAAAAAAAAATCATAGCATATTTAGTTTCAGTATCTTTATTCTTAAAGATGGAGGCGTACATGATACATGTATTTGAACATAGACAATATATAGGTGCAAATGAATTGTGTCATAAATAAGACAATTGTTGTCAACATGTGCATTCTTAATAATTTTTTATTGTGAAAATTGTCAATTTCCAAAATGTATTGCAATAATAACTAAAAATTAGGGCATGCAAAACCAATTATTTTGATCTACTTGAACTTCCAATCATCATATATCCGATCAATCTTGATCCGCTTAAATTTCCACATGTCTACATTCACTCATCAGAACTTTCTCACTGCCTAGCTTCAATCACTAGGACTTTTCACCTGGTTTCACTCATCAGGATTTTTCAACTGCCTAGCTTCACTCACTATGACTTTTCACCTAGCTTCACTCACCAAGATTTTCCAGCTGCCTAACTTCACTTACTATGACTTTCCACACCAAATGTCCAGTCAACACTAACCCACTTTAATTTTCATCTTCTGCCAACGTTCCCGTTGGACTTGCTCTTGCCTAACTTCCAATTAGGACTTTCCTATTAAGTATCCGGTCAATCTTGACCTACTTGACCCTTCTCACATCAAACTGGTCAAACCTTGACCAATCTTCCCAAATCACTACAAAAATACTGTCACTTAGGGACAAAATTTGTAACAAATTTTAGAAAAAAATTCGTTAGAAATTGGATTTGGGACGAAAATCGCGACAAAAAAAATTCATTGGAAATTTGCCATCCCAAAACTTTGCGACGAAAAATTATAATTTCGTTGGAAATTTTGCAACGAAAATCATATTCGTTGCAAAATTCATTGGAAACTTTGCAACAAAAACAAAATTCGTTGCAAAATTCGTTGGAAAACTGCAACGAAAATAAATATTTGTTGGAAATGTCAGCAGAAAAAATCTCCAACGAACCCTAAATTTGTTGCGAATTAGCAACTAAAAAACATATTCGTTGCAAATAGATTTGCGACGAATAATTATTTGTTGGAAAAGTTTCAAAATGCAATATTACCAACAAAAATGTACATTCGTTGGCAATTGCCAACGACAATGCAATTTCGTTGGAAATTTCCAACGAATCCATATTTTCGTTGGAAACTTCCAACGAATTTATATTTTCGTTGGAAATTTCCAACGAAAATATGGATTCGTTGGAAATTGCCAACGAAATATAAATTCGTTGGCAATTTCCAACAAAATTAATTTTCGTTGGAAGTTTCCAACGAATTCTAAATTCGTTGGAAATCTCCAACGAATCCATATTTTCGTTGGAAATTTCCAACAAAATTAATTTTGTTGGAAATTGCCAATGAATTTATATTTCGTTGGCAATTTCCAACGAATTTATATTTTTCATTGCAGTATTCTGATAAAATACGATATTTCCAACGAATCTAATTTCGTTGCAAAATTTGTCCCAAAAATTAAAAAAAATATCCAGCCATATATAATTTTAATATTTTTTCCTATTACAATTTTTTTCAAACAAATTCAACATATATATAAGAGCACTATACACATTAACAGATTCAACATATTCACCACTAAACACAATAACACAAATATAAATAAAAAATCAACTAACATATTAGTGTACAACAAAATAAATACAAACATCAATAATATAAACCCAAACACATGCACCATTAAAACATGTTGTTCCATATACAACCTAAACTAAGAGAATAAAACTAACAATACAACACATCATCATCCAACAATACAAACTACAACAATATACAACTACAACTAACACCCTAAACCAAACACTACAATAAAGTTACAACAAACATGTCATAGTATCCAAATTCCAATATCATACAAGAACATGAAAAAGATAGAGTTGAAGATAATCTTATGGAGATCTTTCTCAGTCCAAATTCTTCTTCTACCTACATCAAAAGATAAACAAAGAAAAAGAAAATCTTATAAACCAAAACAAAAGTAAATAGGTAAAGACTTACATATGTTTACATCAATACCACCATCATCTTCACCTACCAACCCTGTTTGAAACAAAAATAACAATACTAATTAAAATACAAAAATTAAGAATTTATAAAATTGATAAAATAAAAGAAGTCAAAAATTCTAATTACAAACACTCATGCATCATCATCAACATCATCGGCGGCATCATCATCGACATCATCATCGTCATTAGCATCATCACCAATACCAGGAGGAATATAGCTTGAACCCGATCTAAATTGTTGAAATTGTTGTAAAAGAAAGGCTTGTTGTTTGCGCATTTCAACCATATCTAGATCTCTTTGTGAATTTTGTTTTTGAATTTCTAAAATTTGCTAATCCCTTTGAGATATTATGCCTTTCAAATTGTCAACCTCTTCAGTTAAGCTATGAATCTATGCCGTTACTGCTGGTGGGGTAGAAGAAGATAAAGATCTTCGAGGAACATTATGGATTCTACTCATAGAACCCATACCTATTATCCTTCCCCCTTTGACTCCCCCACTGGCCTCTAACCATAAATCTAAATTATTAGTAACAGACGGCTCAGATCCCTCAATATTATCACCATCACCTGAACTTCTTTGAGATAATGATAGCTCGTCATATCTCTCCTATGAAAAATTAAAACCTTAATTAGAGCAAATAGATAGTTAATAAAATCTAAGTTAAAATTAAGATTAAAGATTAAATCAAACCTTAATTATTCTAGCTCTATCTCCACTCCAAGTCTTGTCTTTTTTTTGAAAAGTGCGGACGAAAGTGTCTATAAAATCGGGCTCTTTTCCCAAATCCCTAGACTAAAAATAATACGGTTAGAAATAATATAATAACATCAAATATATTAAAAATCTAATTGTAGAGTTGAAAATTTACCAATCTACGTGAATGCTCCTCGATATTTATAGATCCTTCTGCATATATTGCACGTGAGTCTCCAGAATTATAAGCTTGATTTATTTTATTCCGCAAACTCCTTTCTTTGCACTCATCAGTTTGCTAAAAACTGCAGATCCTAACCCAATTGTCCGTCGTGATAAAGGGAGGCTTTTTCCCAGTACTTTTGGCATGGTTTAATACATGCCGAATGTGATCACCACATTTCTTTTTGAAAATTCTTTTAACTTCCATCTCAAAATAAGGGTCCCAACTAAATAATCGCTGAAATGAAAAAAAACAATAGATTATACATGAATGTAATTGTTTTATATATAAAATAAATTAGCTATACCTTAAACTCGCACCACCAGAGTTCTTTTGTGGGTGCTGGAGTGCTTGAGTATGACATTGAGTCTCCTTTCCAAAAGTTATTCACAATTTGATTAATCTCACGAACAACAGTTACTGAATTTTCAAATCTATCATAAAATTATAATAAACAACGTTAAATAATTAAGATAGTTAAAATATAATAATTTTAATACTTACGAGTCTCCAAGAGGGACTATATGCAGTCGAGCGTCGGCAATATCAATGGTTGAGTGTTTGGCAGGTATCGGCGACTCAAGTGGGGAAGGTGAATGGCCATGTGAAGGTCCTGCCGGTGACTGGCCACATGAAGGTCCTGCCGGTGACTGGCCACGTGAAGGTCCTGCCGGGGACGGTCCACGTGAGGGTCCTGCCGGTGACTGGCCATGAGAAGGTTCTGCTGGCGACTGACCATGTGAAGGTCCTGCCTGAGGGGAGGGCGTAGGTACCATCCTATCAGATGGTGAATCAGTCTGGCCAATGCTTGAATGGTGTCGTCTATGGCGTGCCCGTCGAAACTGTCAACCAAAAATCAAAATTAGAATAAAAGAAATAAAAAACTTAATGCTTGTTGAAGAAATATGAAAAACTTACAATATCCATAATATAAGTCAGAGAGCGAGAATCTGCAGTGATACTGTCTCACCTCTAATGACCTATAGAACAAAAAATAGCACACATATAACATATATAAATTTAACAATGAGATATTATGTAGACAATTAATTAAACTATGAATTTTATAAATTTACAAATTAAAATTAAATATAAAAAAACTTATCGTACATGTTAAAAATCAAAGTTGTCGTCGTCCTCCTCGTCCTCGTCCTCGTCCTCGTCCTCCTCCTCCTCCTCATCATCATCATCAACATCATCATTATCATCAACCTCATGAAATTCACTGGCATCCACATTTATCACTACTCCGCTGGGATCTTGTAATGTTGGAATAATATATTCCTCGGTCTGAAATGTATTTACAACCTCCTCTTGTTGATATGCAATGTCTTCCCAATGTTCCTCTATTTTTTTTTCATGCTTTAGTTTTACAAACAGCCCACCAATCCATTTTATCACGTTTCAAGCTAGGGTATGAAGCATAGAACACTTGAATCGCTTGTTGTGCCAAAACAAAAGGTTCATATCTCTTATATAATCTTTTATGATTTATTTCAACCAAATTATAACATGGATGCACCTTCATCCCTCTGATAGGATCAAACCAACGACACATAAATAAGATAACTCGCATTTCTGGACTAGGGTATTCTATCTCTATAATTTCATCCAGTAGATCATAAAAATCATTGCTTACACCTCCATCATTGGATGACTGAACACATACCCCACTATTCGTTGTAGTCTTCCCTTTTCCATATTCTTGAGTATGAAAATTATATCCATTTATGAAATATGCTGGCCAAGTGCGTACCATTGCTTTTGAACCCCAAGATAGATGAAATAACATTTGATGTTCGAGATGAGCTTGATTATCATAAACCTAAACTCAAATGAATATGTTATTCATTTAAAAGTTAAAATATACTATACCAATACGGTAAATTAGAATACAAGATAAAAATTACTTACATATGATTTGAACCAAGGTGCAAATTCTTGATCGCAGAAACGATCAAACTCTAGTGTTGGCATATCAGAATACAAGTTTTGAAAAATCCTATCATAAAAAATTGAATTATAATAACAAAAAGTTATGATAAAAAAAATAGGAAAGATATACTAACTCGAAATATGGTGATACTTCTGGACAATTAAGTAAAACATATGTCTGGGCTGCTCGCCATTCTTGATCAGTTAAATATCTTTGCTTACATTGTCCACTCGGTCGACCAAGATAATTAAAAATTGAGAATATGTTCGTATTGGGATCAATAGGACCTTCATCATTTCTTCCAGGTCTTCGTCTTTTGGTCTGAATGTGAGGCTCAAAATAATACGATGCAAAAGTTGTTACTTCCTCCACAATGTATGCATTAACAATAGAGGCTTCAACATGTGCCTTATTTTTTACTTTTTTCTTCAAATGATATAAAAATCTGATTGAAATATAACAATTTGTATTAGATGAATATATATATAAAAGTTATAAATTTACAACGCATTAATAACGAAGTATATAAGATAAAACAAAATATACCTTTCAAATGGATACATCCATCGAAAATGGACTGGTCCTCCAACTTTGGCCTCGTATGGCAAGTGAACCAAAAGATGTTCCATTGAATCAAAAAATGAAGGTGGAAAGATTCTTTCTAAATTACACAAAATAATTGGAATGTCTCTTTCTAACTTCTCCATCTGTGAATATCTCAAAACTGTTGAGGAAATATCATGAAGGAAAATGCTTAACTCCGTAATTGTACCCCATACAAAATTTGGTAAGAGTTCCTTAAAAGCAATTGGAATAAGTCTTTCCATAAATATATGACAATCGTGACTTTTCAAACCAATCAATTTCAATTCCTTCATATCGACGCATCTCCCAAGATTAGAGACATACCCATCAGGAAATCTCAATGATTTCAACCATTCACAAACAACACGTCTCTGTTCTTTATTCAATGTATAAATTGCCTTTTGCTTTGGTCCCCTACTACTTTCATCCACATCAAGAGTGGGTCGTTTACAAATTAGTCGCATATCTTTTCTTGCATTCAAATTATCTTTTGTTTTTCCGGCAATATCCATCACTGTATTTATGAGATTATCAAAAACATTTTTCTCAATATGCATTACATCCAGATTATGATGAATTAAATTACTATACCAATAAGGTAAATCCCAAAATATACTCCGCTTAGTCCATTTATGAGTGCTTCCATATTCATATGTTGTACCATGTGGTTCTTCAATAACAGATGGAAAGTGACACACTCTATACCAAATATCTTGACCTGCCAATCTTAATGGCGGAGGTGTTCTTTCAATTCTATTCTTAGTGAACTCATCTTTATTCCTTCTGAAATTATGATTTAATGGTAAAAATTGTCTATGACAATCAAAATAACTCGGCTTTCTTCCATATTTCAATCTGATCGACTTTGATCTCTCCATACATATTGGACAACCTAAGATTCCCGTAGTACTCCAACCAGATAGCATTCCATAAGCTGGAAAGTCATTAATGGTCCAAAGAAGAGCAGCCTTCATAACAAACATCTAATTAGTATGGACGTCATATGTAGGAAACCCTTCATCCCGTAGTTGTTTTAGCTCTGCAATCAGTGGTTGCATATAAACATCTATTAACTTCTTTGGATTTTGCGGGCCAGGCACAACTAATGTTAAAAACATATACGGTGTTTTCATGCACATCCCAGGTGGAAGATTATATGGAGTTAATATAACTGGCCAACAAGAATATTGTCTTCCTGATTTACTAAATGGAGCAAAACCATCAGCACAAAGACCTAACCGAATGTTTCGAGTCTCCTTCGCAAATTCAGGATATGTTCTATCAAAATTTTTCCATGCCTCTGCATCTGATGGATGACACATTAATCCCTCCTCTGTTCGATGATTTGCATGCCAAGTCATGTGTTGAGCAGTGGTCTTTGATGCATAAAGTCTTTGTAACCTAGGAGTTAATGGCAAATAAAATAACTGACTGTATGATTTACGTCGCTGTTGACTCCTTCTAGAGATCTTGTACCTATCTTGATTACAGAATCTACAAACATTTGCATCTGCATCATCTCCCCAATATAGCATACAACCGTCTCTGCAAATGTCAATTCTTTCCACCAGAAGACCTAATTCTTTCGTAAGTTTTTTCATACTGTAAAAATCATTAGGCAGTATATTATCTTGGGGCAATGCCTCTTCAATAGCTTGAACAAACTTATTGAAATTATCTTCCGACAAATTAGACTCTGCCTTGATATTCAACAGTCTTGCAGTGAATGATAATTTAGTATGCTTGTTACAACCAGTCCATAAAGGTTCATCTGCAGCACTTAACACTTCCTGAAATTTAAGATATGTTTCATTATTCTCAATTTCATCAACACCTGGCACTTGTACCTCTTCTAATGGTGATGCATATGTTGTAAACATTTGCTCAACTGTTGGAGGGCAGCTAGAACTGGCACCATGTGGTTCAGGAATTAAATTCGGAGCCGCTGCATCAAATATCATTCTTTGATATGGATTTAATTGATTATAATAACTTTGATCCCTAGAGACTTGTATGTTGTGTCCATAATAATCCTCATTAGATATGGATGGTTCACCATGACATGTCCAATTATAGTAATTCGGAGTAAAACCAAATCTACAAAGATGCTCTGAAACTTTATTAGATGGTAAAAATTTTCCATTATGACACTTTCTGTGTAAAATACTGAAAATTAGCGAATAATGATAAGGGATTTTTTCGGAATTTTTAGAATTTTTTCGGGAATTTTTTGGAGCTCATATGGACGAGTTTACGGGGATAAAATAGGGCCCCGGGAAAAGCCTGTTTAGGCTACCTTGTTTTAGTGAGGAAAAGTTTTATTTTCCTTTTTCCTATTTCTTTTTCTTATTTTTTTCTTTTCCCTCTGCTACCCGTTTCCTTCTTACTGTTTCCCCCGCGAGCCGTGCCCTATTCACGCCGAATCCTCCTTTCCCTCTTCCTCTTAGCCGCTGCCCTAGCGCCGGCGCCGCCTCTTCTTTTCTCCTCTGCCCGACGCCGACGACACCAGGGAACAGTGAGCCAGCGGCAAAGCATCTTTCTCTCCCTCTTCCTTTCTTCTTCCCTGTCTTTGCCACTGGGATCGGGACGCGACGCCACTGCCGCTGCCCTCTCCGGCCACTCCTTCCGTGTGCCCTAGATTCACCACCGACCACAGGAACCTCGGAGCCGATCGCTCCTCTTCTCGCCGACACTCAAGTTGTCGCGTGCCCTAGCCTCTCCACCGTCGCATACTTTCCTTTCCTTTCTTCCCCTCTGCCCTAGCCTCCAGGCCGTGCCCTAGTTCCTGGTTGCTGCCCCTCTTCAGAGCCGCCGGCCATAGAGCCCCGACGCCAACAGCAAGTGCATCCGGCAGAAGGGTTGAAGGTGAAGGCTTAAGGTTTGTGTTTTCAAATTTGGTACTCTGGTTCTTGTCATGCTGTGAGCAATACTTGGGTTGGGTGAAAGGTTATGCTAACTACGGATTATGGTTTCTAATTATAGATTCATTGCGACGGTGGTGTATTTTGTTTCAGCGGCTGCCCTTATTCCGACAGGAACCACCTGTTGTGGACCAACAGAAGAGACTTTGGTGTTGAGGTAAGGAATAGAGTTTTGATTTTTGTTATAGATCATGATGTAATCTAGATTATGTGATTACGTTGTTGTGAGGGATTGTAATTGTTGCAAGTTCTAATTTGTATGAACTAGTTATGAAATGATTGAGGAGTTGATGATCCAATTAAGGTTTAAAATTGGATTTGGATTTAGGTTAGCTTCTCGGGAATTTGATTTATCTAATTAAGAAATATGTAATTAGCTAAATCTGTATATCGTGTTGTTACAGGACTGTGATTCGAGACGGGCGTCTCGACATCGGATTGGTTCGATTCGATCTTTATCGGAGGCGGGTACCTCTTGACTTATCTTTATGATATTGTCTATTGGATATGCATAGTATTTTATAGCTGCAAGCAATGAACATGTTTGCCTTGGTATGTCACGGTTTGATACCCATAGCATGATCTATTGGCTGTTTGTTATGTATCCATGTTTACGTTTCAGGATTATTGCCATGAGTAAATTGGTTCATAGAGTAAGTGCCATACCATACCTACTGAGGTTCGGAATCGGTACTGGATTTTATATTTCTGGCATGTGTATCTAGATTATCCGATACCTAGGTTTTTATACCATACCTGACTTGTGTACCTTATATCCTCGGATCTGACCTTCGATTCTGTGGTACCATTTTATATATATATGGAAGGGGGATATGTTTAGGATCTAGGTTGTTATATCATAGAGGACCTGTATACCCTAGATCTGTGGATTTGACCTACTGATACTGTGGTACCCATATTATGTATATATGGATATGGATATGTTGATCAGTTTTGCTATGCTTAGTGTCATGCATCATGATTGCATGCTGTGCGATTGTCGGCTCCACTATGGTTGAGCACATCGCCAGTTACATGTACTGCACACACCACCACTCATGGGTTAGTGGTATATCAGACAGGTGTGTGGCGGTTCTGCTGTTTGGCTCCGTTGGTCTGAGGACTCAGCGTGGTAGCCGGCAGACAGTTCCGCTCTGTTTGGCTCCGCTGGCATTTAGTGTAGCAGTGTAGTAGCCGGCAGACGGTGGACTCTGTTTGGCTCCGTTGGTCAGGTGACTCAGCGTGGTAGCCAGCAGAGATACCTCCCCGTTATCGTGTACCGGGAGATGAGAGCATTGAACTCCCCCATTTATGATTTGGGGTCAGGACAGGAGTACTCCGACAGCATCCCGTCCACTCGGTCACTCATCAGGAGCAGTGACGACAGAGTGCACGGTTGTCACAGCCCTACCCACTCGGTCTCGCCTTTTGTGTGTGAGAGGACTGACTGGCGTCAGGGGTGACCAGGACGCATCATTAGCATTATATGCATTGATGTATTTATATTCTTATGATTGTGTTTGCTGCATTTGGTTGCTGCATTTTGGTTGGATGCATACTTTTGACCTACATACAGGATTATTGACACTTTCGGTTTGACGACCCTTTTGTCTGGATAGGAGTTCCTGGTGAGTACAGCTTCCTCAGTTACCTTTCAGTTTTGCATATTCCATATATATGATTAGGAAGCTGTATTCCATGTTTGTTGTTGTTAGATATATCTTACTACTCATGTCCATTGGTATTCGCTGAGTTGTTGAACTCACCCCCAGTTGATACTATCTTTTTCAGGTAGCAGGTTGTTTTTGGAGTCGCTTGGAGTATCCTGACTGCCGTTCCCCACATCACATTAGAAGACTAGTCTTCGCATTTTGTTTATGTTTATCGTGGTGTATGGTATGTGTATAGTTGACTTTGTGTTCCGGTTTTGTTTCCCGGAGTATTGTGATGTTGTGTGGTGTAAGCCTAGCCGGCTAGCAGTCATGTATTTGGATTTCTATCGTTTTTCTGCTGTGTTTTATATTTTGTTCCAGCTGAGTGGGCTGATGATATATATATATAACTGCGTGGTTGTGTGTATAATCCAGCCGCATGTGGCTGATGTATATTGTGTATGTAGAAAGTTTCAGATTGTCCGCCGTAAAGGGGAGGTGCTGCCGAAATTTCTTCGGACAGGGACTCCTCCGGGGCGTGACAATTTAGTGGTATCAGAGCAGGTATACGATACTTGCTATGTGTTCTGGATTTTCGAGATTTATCTGATATCAATTTATTTGGTATCAGAGATCGACTTACGTGTCTTATTTTTCCGGTGTTTCGGATTTTGTGTTTTGGTCTTCTCGATGTGACTTTTTGGATTTTGGGACCTGGCAGCGACAGGCCATCTCCAAGCTATAGGAGGTATGTGGTATACTGTTATCCTACATTTTTGTTAGTATATGCACTGTTGACTATTACTGTTTATGACCTGTATTAGCACTCTTTACTGGTACCTGTCTAGTTGATATAGCATATATTTTATGTATTAGGTTAGCCACTGATCTTGATTGACCTTAATAGAAATTAAGGGTTACAGTTCTGGTGATTTATCATATCATACACCAGTAGTTTTTTAGCTTATGTTATTACCAGTTGGTTAGCAGATTGAGGCACATACTGGCCTCTGCTTTTATTAGCTGGGTAGTGGATAGTATTTATATCTTTATGATGACCTAGCCAGTAGTATACCATGTTATTTTAGTAAATTTCATCAGTAAATATTGATTTACTCTTGTTAGATTTGTCAGTAGAAGATAGATTGACGTTTGTTTGATTTGGGTAGTTGTGATCGATTTACCTTAGATGCTTGTAGAGGCTTTATTTATTCTTGATTAGTTAGTAGATGATCGATTAGTTGTGTTGATCCGATCAGTAGCAGATTAACCTACTTTACTTCTAGATGTCTGAATCTTTGGGTTGTATGTGCTTAATTGATATCTAGAGCACATTTGAGTACAAGTTTTGTATTGACGTGGAAAAGACGGAGTTGATCGTATACTATTGTCGGTTTGGTCAGTTGATAGATGATCGATGTATCCTATTCCATGGGTACTGTAATTTTAGACTGTATGTACCTAATTGGATAACTTAGAAGATGACATAGGGTTTGTGTGATAGATTGAATTAAATATGCTGATTATGCATATCTATGAAGTGTACATATGATTGTTATGAGTTGAAGGAGTTCTATGATGGATAGTTCATTTGTGGATAGTGTGGGTATTCCCATCTAGATATGGTTATGGTAGGTTTCTTGTGGATTATACCTATTTAGTTAGCTGTACGTGCCTGATTGACATATTGGAGGTATCTTATCGATTTAAATCTGTGTCGTGGTATGTGCACATGGGTGTGAATGTCATGTTGGAAGTATCTTGTCGACTACATCGGTGTTATGGTATGTACATATGTGTTTGGTGTGGTATTTGAGGTATCTTGTTGATTTTGTGTGATTTGTGAATGCACCTGGGTTTTAGTATGCCTTATTGGAAGTATACGTTGATTATACTCTTGGCATATGTGTATATATGTCAGGTGAGTGTTGTTTGAGGTGTATTGTCGATTATACCTATATTGATATGTGTACACGGGTTCGGTATGCATTGTTGGAGGTATCACGGAGATTTATACCTATGATGTGAGTATTTTTGGTGTGTACTAATTGGAGGATTATGTCGATCATAGATATGTTGTGTGTGCACGTGTGTCAGATGTATGGTTGGTAGCATCATGATAATTCTACCTATGTTAAATGTAGAATATTAAATGTCTACATTATGATATTGGTCGTTTTACCCTGTCAACTAATTCTCCCATTAGTGGGTGACCGACCCACTAGGAGGATGATAGAGTTGACTATGGATTTGATTTGCTTACTGGGTGGTTATACCCTAGGCTACCCACAGTGATCTGTGGTAGAGAGATCTTGTGCAGTCTCTAGCTAGATAGTTAGGTACTTTGGGCACTTTTGTATTGTTGTGGTAGAGCGTAGCTCCCACATGTTATGGATCGTTTGTGGTAGAGTGTAGCTTCCACATATTCTGGATTCCCGCATATTTAGGGATTGTTTTGTAGTGGAGCATTGCTCCTACATATTGCGGATTGTTTGTAGCGGAGCATTGCTCCCATATTTATTGTGGATACATATTTTGGATTATTTATGGTGGAGCGTTGCTCCCACATATGGAGGATTTCTTGTGGTAGAGCGTTGCTCCCACATATGTGGTATTTCGTGTAATAGAGCATTGCTCTCACACTGGAGGTTCTATTCTTTGGTGATTATATATCGTTGGTAATTAGATCTGTTTATTGTTGAGGATCTTATTGTTAGGAATGTCTGCGATACGGACATTATGTGTCTTGGTTTTACCATTAGTGCTTGCGATGCCCTAGATGTTGTCATGGACTCGATGATTTGGGTATCCCTAGAATGTTTGGATCGGTTTCCATTGTCTTTGTTGACGATATTGTGATTTATTACGGATCTGAGGTGAGTCAAGTACACCACATTCGCATAGTTCTAGAGATGTTTCGACGAGAACATCTATATGTGAAGATCAGTAGTGTGTATTTTGGTTGTCTTCTATGAGATATTTGAGACACACGGTCACCAGTAGGAGTATACCGTGGTTACACAGGAGATAGAGGATGTTACTGTTGGGAGTAGACGGAGTCTATAGAAGAGGCTCGTAACTTCCTTTGTTTGGCTGATATTTCCGGAGATGCGTTGAGGATTTCTCACGGATTGTTATGCTATTAACACACTTGACCAGGAAAAGCGTGAAGTTTACGTGGTTCGAGGACTACAAGACCAGCTTCTAGGAGCTAAAGCGGAGACCAGTGTCGGCTCCGATTTTGGTTTTAACATTTGGAGAGGACGGATTCGTGCTTTATACTGACGCATCTCTACAGGATTTGGCGCTGTTCTGATGCAACACGACACGGTAGTCTTCTATGTTTTTCAACAGTTGTAGGAGCATGAGTAGAACTACCCAGTACATAACTTGTGGCTGACCGTCATTATTTGTGCCTTGAAGATTTGGCAGCCTTATCTATACGGTGTTACATTTGAGATTCTCACGGACCATAAGAGTCTCAAATATTTGTTCACTTAGAAAGGAATCTAATCTCCGACAGGGAAGATGGATGGAATTCCTGAAGGATTTTGATTGTACCATTAGCTATCACCCAGGAAAAAGCTAATGTGGTTGTCGACGCACTTAGCCGGAAGTCTAGAGTGACTTTGGCTTGCCACCGAGTTGTGGCTACAGATAGAGCATGGTATTCTTGTTACCATGGTTGCTCAATCGTCGATCAGGACGAGGATCCGAGAGGCTCAGGGTGGTGATCAGTATTTACAGTTCATTGGCAACCAGCTAGGTTCTGGGCAGCAAACAGAGTTCACCCGCGTTGATGTGGGTATTATATATTACCAAGGCCGATTATGAGTGCCTCCAGTTCACCGGTCAGGGAGGAGTTACTTGAGGAGGCTCATCACTCCCGATTGGCTATCCACCCAGGCGGTACCCATATGTACCGAGATTTGAGGCGTTCCTATTGGTGGAATGACATGAAGAATGACATCGCGGATTTTGTAGCTAGATGTCTTGGCTGTCAGCAAGTGAAAGCCGAGCATTAGAGATCTGCCGACTTACTTCAGCAGATTTCTATTCCTGAGTGGAAATGAGAACATATTATTATGGACTTTGTGGTGAGTTTGTCGAGGACATAACGAGACCAAGACGCGATTTGAGTAATCGTTGATCAATTAACCAAATCCGCGCACTTCTTAGCTATTCGGAGGACAGATTTCCTGGATTAATTGGTAGATCTGTTTTGCCGGGAGATCATTAGATCACGTGGTGTCCCGTTGATTATTATTTCGGATAGAGACCCCGATTCACGTCTCGTTTTTGACAGAGTCTGCAGCAGACCTTGGCACGCAGCTCTGTTTCAGTACAATTTTCCATCCTCAGACAGATGGATAGTCACAGCGGACCATTCAGACTCTAGAGGGTTTGCTGAAGTCTTGTGTATTGGATTTTTGGGGCAGTTGGGAGGACCATTTGCCATTGGTAGAGTTCGTCTACAACAACGATTTGCATTCGGCTATCCAAATGCCACCGTTGAAGCGTTGTAAGGTAGGCCTTGTCGGACATCCATCCTCTGGGTTGAGGTTGAGGAGGCCCAGTTATTAGGACCTCATAGAGCTCAGTATGAGGCAGAGTTGGTCCGTATTATCAGTCGGAGGATGTTAGAGGCGCAGGATCGCCAGAAGTGTAATGCTGATCAGAGACGCAGACCCCTAGCGTTCTCTATTGGCGACCATGTATTTCTGCGAGTTCCACCCACGAAAGGGGTGAAGAGATTTGACCTCAGAGGTAAGCCAGCTCCGCGATACATTGGTCCTTTTCAGATCTTGGAGAGGATTGGAGCGGTAGCTTACTGGTTAGCACTACCACCATCCTTGGTAGGCGTGTACGATGTGTTCTACGTGTCTATGTTAAGTAGATACCTACTCGAACCGACACATGCACTGACAGATATCTCGGTTCTGTTTAGCTCGACATCACTTATGAGGAGATTCCGGTACGGATACTGGACCGGAAAGAGCGTCAGGTGTGGAACAAGACTATCCGGCTGGTTGATGTCGGATGACAGCATCATATAGACGAGGAGGCAACTTGGGAGCTCGAGGATATTATGCGAGCACGATACCCCATCTTTTCACTTGAGGTGTGTGATATTATTTACCGTTCAACATTTATACTCTTTACCTGTTGTTAGTATTTGCTGATGGTAGATAACGAAATTTGGGGACCAAATTTTTATTAGTGGGGGAGAATTTAAAATACTAAAAATTAGCGAATAATGATAAGGGATTTTTCCGGAATTTTTAGAAATTTTTCGGGAATTTTTTGGAGCTCATATGGACGAGTTTACGGGGATAAAATAGGGCCCCGGGAAAAGCCTGTTTAGGCTACCTTGTTTTAGTGAGGAAAAGTTTTATTTTCCTTTTTCCTATTTCTTTTTCTTATTTTTTTTTCTTTTCCCTCTGCTACCCGTTTCCTTCTTCCTGTTTCCCCCGCGAGCCGTGCCCTATTCAAGCCGATTCCTCCTTTCCCTCTTCCTCTTAGTCGCTGCCCTAGCGCCGGCGCCGCCTCTTCTTTTCCCCTCTGCCCGACGCCGACGATGCCAGGGAACAGTGAGCCGGCGGCAAAGCATCTTTCTCTCCCTCTTCCTTTCTTCTTCCCTGTCTTCGCCACTGGGATCGGGACGCGACGCCACTGCCGCTGCCCTCTCCGGCCACTCCTTCCGTGTGCCCTAGATTCACCACCGGCCACAGGAACCTCGGAGCCGATCGCTCCTCTTCTCGCCAACACTCAAGTTGTCGCGTGCCCTAGCCTCTCCACCGTCGCATACTTTCCTTTCCTTTCTTCCCCTCTGCCCTAGCCTCCAGGCCGTGCCCTAGTTCCTGGTTGCTGCCCCTCTTCAGAGCCGCCGGCCATAGAGCCCCGACGCCAACAGCAAGTGCATCCGGCAGAAGGGTTGAAGGTGAAGGCTTAAGGTTTGTGTTTTCAAATTTGGTACTCTGGTTCTTGTCATGATGTGAGCAATACTTGGGTTGGGTGGAAGGCTATGCTAACTACGGATTATGGTTTCTAATTATAGATTCATTGCGACGGTGGTGTATTTTGTTTCAGCGGCTGCCCTTATTCCGACAGGAACCACCTGTTGTGGACCAACAGAAGAGACTTTGGTGTTGAGGTAAGGAATAGAGTTTTGATTTTTGTTATAGATCATGATGTAATCTAGATTATGTGATTACGTTGTTGTGAGGGATTATAATTGTTGCAAGTTCTAATTTGTATGAACTAGTTATGAAATGATTGAGGAGTTGATGATCCAATTAAGGTTTAAAATTGGATTTGGATTTAGGTTAGCTTCTCGGGAATTTGATTTATCTAATTAAGAAATATGTAATTAGCTAAATCTGTATATCGTGTTGTTACAGGACTGTGATTCGAGACGGGCGTCTCGACATCGGATTGGTTCGATTCGATCTATATCGGAGGCGGGTACCTCTTGACTTATCTTTATGATATTGTCTATTGGATATGCATAGTATTTTATAGCTGCAAGCAATGATCATGTTTGCCTTGGTATGTCACGGTTTGATACCCATAGCATGATCTGTTGGCCGTTTGTTATGTATCCATGTTTACGTTTCAGGATTATTGCCATGAGTACCTTGGTTCCTAGAGTAAGTGGCATACCATACCTACTGAGGTTCGGACTAGGTTCTGGATTTTATTTTTCTGGCATGTGTATCTAGATTATCTGATACCTAGGTTTTTATACCATACCTGTCTTGTGTACCTCTATTTGTATATCATATCTGATTTGTGTACCTAGACCCTTTTTCTTTGATCTGTGCATGTTGTTGGTACATATGCTAAGGAAGGGGGATATGTTTAGGATCTAGGTTGTTATATCATAGAGGACATGTATACCCTAGATATGTGGATTTGACCTACTGATACTGTGGTACCCATATTATGTATATATGGATATGGATATGTTGATCAGTTTTGCTATGCTTAGTGTCATGCATCATGATTGCATGCTGTGCGATTGTCGGCTCCACTATGGTTGAGCACATTGCCTGTTACATGTACTGCACACGCCACCACTCATGGGTTAGTGGTATATCAGACAGGTGTGTGGCGGTTCTGCTGTTTGGCTCCGTTGGTCTTAGGACTCAGTGTGGTAGCCAGCAGACAGTTCCGCTCTGTTTGGCTCCGCTGGCATTTAGTGTAGCAGCGTAGTAGCCGGCAGATGGTGGACTCTGTTTGGCTCCGTTGGTCAGGTGACTCAGCGTGGTAGCCAGCAGAGATACCTCCCCGTTATCGTGTACCGGGAGATGAGAGCATTGAACTCCCCCATTTATGATTTGGGGTCAGGACAGGAGTACTCCGACAGCATCCCGTCCACTCGGTCACTCATCAGGAGCAGTGACGACAGAGTGCACGGTTGTCACAGCCCTACCCACTCGGTCTCGCCTCTTGTGTCTGGCGTCAGGGGTGACCAGGACGCATCATTAGCATCATATGCATTGATGTATTTATATTCTTATGATTGTGTTTGCTGCATTTGGTTGCTGCATTTTGGTTGGATGCATACTTTTGACCTGCATACAGGATTATTGACACTTTCGGTTTGATGACCCTTTTGTCTGGATAGGAGTTCCTGGTGAGTACAGCTTCCTCAGTTACCTTTCAGTTTTACATATTCCCTATATATGATTAGGAAGCTGTATTCCATGTTTATTGTTGTTAGATATATCTTACTACTCATGTCCATTGGTATTCGCTGAGTTGTTAAACTCACCCCCGTTGATACTATCTTTTTCAGGTAGCAGGTTGTTTGTGGAGTCGCTTGGAGTATCCTGACTGTTGGTGCCCACATCACATTAGAAGACTAGTCTTCGCATTTTGTTTATGTTTATCGTGGTGTATGGTATGTGTATAGTTGACTTTGTGTTCCGGTTTTGTTTCCCGGAGTATTGTGATGTTGTGTGGTGTAAGCCTAGCCGGCTAGCAATCATGTATTTGGATTTCTATCGTTTTTCTGCTGTGTTTTATATTTTGTTCCAGCCGAGTGGGCTGATGATATATATATAACTGCGTGGTTGTGTGTATATTCTAGCCGCCTGTGGCTGATGTATATTGTGTATGTAGAAAGTTTCAGATTATCCGCCGTACAGGGGAGGTGCTGCCGAAATTTCTTCGGACAGGGACTCCTCCGGGGCGTGACATTCTGCATGGACATCGTATCTGATTACCATCCATAAACTCAACATTACTAGATGCAAAATTTAAAAACTGTCTCAACCCAGTGATAAACTCATCAGTTAAACCCCCACGGTCAGGTAAATTTTTATTATACATCCAACTTCTTTCATTCTGCATGTTGCCTGTTTCAAATAAGATATAGTAATAAAATTCCTAGAACACAAATACTAATGGTCAATATTACTTAGCTCACATACAACTGCAAATAACATATAATAGAGGAAAAAATAAAAACATGCAATCATTATTAAAATATCATGTGGAGAAAAATATACCTAACAAAGGTAAATAAAACCGAAAGTCTCTCCCAGCCACGTCAAATCCAAACCTGCACAAACAATAATATTAAGTTTACAATAAAATAAAAAGTCTAGAAATGATCAAATATATTCTTGGCCCCAACGGCAAGGCATTGACCCCCGGACAGCTGTGCCACTGTAACGCATAGACAGCCCACGACCAACCAAGATCGAGAACAGCTAGTTAACATCAAACAATGACATGTCGATTTACAAACAGAGGTCACCCAATGCTATCAGCTGCTAGCGGACAGCATCAGTCGCCAGTGGCCAGCCTACGCCGCCAGCGGGATCACCAACGCCAAACAGTAGCTAGGTGAGGCCACCATCAGCCATCCTATGCCGACAGTGAACAGGGAGGCTGCTAGTGGCCACCCTCGCCGCCGTTGAGAGCAGCCAGGAAGCTGCAAGAGCGGCCAGGCAAGCTGCCATGCGCCGCCGTTCGCAGCCACTCACGGCCACTGGCGACCAGGCACCAGTCGCGGCCAGGCGCGGCCGGTCGTAGCCAGGCGCAGCCGCTCGCGTCCAGGCGCGGCCGCTCGCGGCCAGGCGAGGGCGCGACCGGCCAGGCGCGACCGCGATCGGCCACGCGACGCCGCGAGGGGCAAGGCGACGCCGCGAGATCGGGAAAAAAAAGGGACGCAGCGAGATCGGGAAAAAAAGAAGAGCTAGATCGAGAGGTGGCTTACCAGTCCAGAGAAGTGAAAAAATCGCCGCAGCCGCCGTCAAGGAAAATTAGGTCAAGAGAAGATGTGAGGAGAAGGGATCGGGCCGGGTATGGATATGTAATTAGGGATCTTCCAACAAATTTCCAACAAAAATATTATTTGTTGGATATTTGCAACGAATCTACAATTCGTTGGAAATTTCCAACGAATTGGCAGATTCGTTGAAAATGTTTCCAACAAATCTGCCATTTTGTTGGAAATTTCCAACGAATTTCAGATTCGTTGGAAACCCTTCCTATTCTTAAAATAACGGTTGACCGACCTAGAGACCTCCGAATTGGATGAAACCGGTTCCTGTGTGCTCCTCTATTTATCCTGACTTCATATGTGTCGTCAAATATTTTTTACTTTATATATTTTTTCCTTTATTTTTTCAACCTCCAATGTGTTGGAAAAATTAAATTCAAGTTTAAAAATTCACAAATCAAAATAAATTAGCTCCGTAATTATTTTTAATTCATGGATATAATCATGAAAACCTTACGCTCCCCAACAACCTGATTTCCTCTCGTTTTGAGCACTCGAACATCATTTTTTAAATCCACCAAGTTCAACTAAACTCAATTTTGATTTGAAACTCTAACACTTTCATGCTCAAATTCAAATTCATCCAATTGACCTTGATGTTAAAAATTTATCTTAATTCAAAAAAATATTTGAGGCCATCTATAGAAACAGGAGACCAAGAGGAGCACATAGGAACTTGTTTCATCCGATTCCGAGGTCTCTAGGTCGGTCAAACAGATTTTTAAATCACAGCATACTTTCCAACGAATCTGCGATTCGTTGGAAATTTCCAACGAATTGGCAGATTCATTGGAAATGTTTCCAACGAATCTGCAATTTCGTTGGAAATTTCCAACGAATTTCAGATTCGTTGGAAACCCTTCCTATTCTTAAAATAACGGTTGACCGACCTAGAGATCTCCGAATTGGATGAAACAGGTTCCTGTGTGCTCCTTTATTTATCCTGACTTCATATGTGTCGTCAAATATTTTTTTTACTTTATATATTTTTTCCTTTATTTTTTCAACCCCCAATGTGTTGGAAAAATTAAATTCAAGTTTAAAAATTCACAAATCAAAATAAATTAGCTCCGTAATTATTTTTAATTCATGGATATAATCACGAGAACCTTACGCTCCCCAACAAACTGATTTCCCCTCGTTCTGAGCACTCGAACATCATTTTTTAAATCCACCAAGTTCAACTAAACTCAATTTTGATTTAAAACTCTAACACTTTCATGCTCAAATTCAAATTCATCCAATTGACCTTGATGTTAAAAATTTATCTTAATTCAAAAAAATATTTGAGGCCATCTATAGAATCAGGAGACCAAGAGGAGCACATAAGAACTTGTTTCATCCGATTCCGAGGTCTCTAGGTCGGTCAAACGGATTTTTAAATCACAGCATACTTTCCAACGAATTGGCATATTCGTTGGAAATGTTTCCAACGAATCTGCCATTTTGTTGGAAATTTCCAATGAATTTCAGATTCGTTGGAAACCCTTTATATTCTTAAAATAACGGTTGACCGACCTAGAGACCTCCGAATTGGATGAAACCGGTTCCTGTGTGCTCCTCTATTTATCCTGACTTCATATGTGTCGTCAAATATTTTTTTTACTTTATATATTTTTTCCTTTATTTTTTCAACCCCAATGTGTTGGAAAAATTAAATCCAAGTTTAAAAATTCAAAATCAAAATAAATTAGCTCCGTAATTATTTTTAATTCATGGATATAATCACGAGAACCTTACGCTCCCCAACAAACTGATTTCCCCTCGTTCTGAGCACTCGAACATCATTTTTTAAATCCACCAAGTTCAACTAAACTCAATTTTGATTTAAAACTCTAACACTTTCATGCTCAAATTCAAATTCATCCAATTGACATTGATGTTAAAAATTTATCTTAATTCAAAAAAATATTTGAGGCCATCTATAGAATCAGGAGACCAAGAGAAGCACATAGGAACCTGTTTCATCCGATTACGAGGTCTCTAGGTCGGTCAAACAGATTTTTAAATCACATCATACTTTCCAACGAATCTGCGATTCGTTGGAAACCCTTCCTATTCTTAAAATAACGGTTGACCGACCTAGAGACCTCCGAATTGGATGAAACTGGTTCCTGTGTGCTCCTCTATTTATCCTGACTTCATATGTGTCGTCAAATATTTTTTTTACTTTATATATTTTTTCCTTTATTTTTTCAACCCCCAATGTGTTGGAAAATTTAAATTCAAGTTTAAAAATTCACAAATCAAAATAAATTAGCTCCGTAATTATTTTTAATTCATGGATATAATCACGAGAATCTTACGCTCCCCAACAAACTGATTTCCTCTCGTTCTGAGCACTCGAACATCATTTTTTAAATCCACCAAGTTCAACTAAACTCAATTTTGATTTAAAACTCTAACACTTTCATGCTCAAATTCAAATTCATCCAATTGACGTTGATGTTAAAAATTTATCTTAATTCAAAAAAAATATTTGAGGCCATCTATAGAATCAGGAGACCAAGAGGAGCACATAGGAACTTGTTTCATCCGATTCCGAGGTCTCTAGGTCGGTCAAACGATTTTTTAAATCACAGCATACTTTCCAACGAATCTGTGATTCGTTGGAAATTTCCAACGAATCTGCCATTTCGTTGGAAATTTCCAACGAATTTCAGATTCGTTGGAAACTCTTCCTATTCTTAAAATAACGGTTGACCGACCTAGAGACCTCCGAATTGGATGAAACCGGTTCCTGTGTGCTCCTCTATTTATCCTGACTTCATATGTGTCGTCAAAATTTTTTTTTACTTTATATATTTTTTCCTTTATTTTTTCAACCCCCAATGTGTTGGAAAAATTAAATTCTAGTTTAAAAATTCACAAATCAAAATAAATTAGCTCCGTAATTATTTTTAATTCATGGATATAATCACGAGAACCTTACGCTCTCCAACAAACTGATTTCCCCTCGTTCTGAGCACTCGAACATCATTTTTTAAATCCACCAAGTTCAACTAAACTCAATTTTGATTTAAAACTCTAACACTTTCATGCTCAAATTCAAATTCATCCAATTGACCTTGATGTTAAAAATTTATCTTAATTCAAAAAAAATATTTGAGGTCATCTATAGAATCAGGACACCAAGAGGAGCACATAAGAACTTGTTTCATCTGATTCCGAGGTCTCTAGGTCGGTCAAACGGATTTTTAAATCACAGCATACTTTCCAACGAATCTGTGATTTGTTGGAAATTTCCAACGAATTGGCAGATTCGTTGGAAATGTTTCCAACGAATCTGCCATTTTGTTGGAAATTTCCAATGAATTTCAGATTCGTTGGAAACCCTTCCTATTCTTAAAATAACGGTTGACCGACCTAGAGACCTCCGAATTGGATGAAACTGGTTCCTGTGTGCTCCTCTATTTATCCTGGCTTCATATGTGTCGTCAAATATTTTTTTTACTTTATATATTTTTTCCTTTATTTTTTCAACCCCCAATGTGTTGGAAAAATTAAATTCAAGTTTAAAAATTCACAAATCAAAATAAATTAGCTCCGTAATTATTTTTAATTCATGGATATAATCACGAGAACCTTACGCTCCCCAACAAACTGATTTTCCCTCGTTCTGAGCACTCGAACATCATTTTTTAAATCCACCAAGTTCAACTAAACTCAATTTTGATTTAAAACTCTAACACTTTCATGCTCAAATTCAAGTTCATCCAATTGACCTTGATGTTAAAAATTTATCTTAATTCAAAAAAAATATTTGAGGCCATCTGTAGAATCAGGAGACCAAGAGGAGCACATAGAAATTTGTTTCATCCGATTCCGAGGTCTCTAGGTCGGTCAAACGGATTTTTAAATCACAGCATACTTTCCAACGAATCTGCGATTCGTTGGAAATTCCAACGAATTGGTAGATTCGTTGGAAATGTTTCCAACGAATCTGCCATTTCGTTGGAAATGTTTCCAACGAATCTGCCATTTCGTTGGAAATTTCCAACGAAGTGGCAGATTCGTTGGAAATATTTCCAACGAATCTACCTATTTGTTGGAAACATTTCCAACGAATTTAAGATTCGTTGGAAACTCTACCCTCAAATTTTTGCGGTAAACTTGCGATGAATTATATATTTGTCGGGAATTTCCTTCAAATAATAGTTTCGTTGCAATATTTGCGACGAAAATACTATTCGTTGCAAAAATTTGCAACGAATAAAATATTCGTTGCAAATATTTGCAACGAACAAAATATTCGTTGCAAAATTTGCAACGAACAAAATATTTGTTGCAAAATTTGCAACAAATTTTATTTTTTGTTGCTAACTTGCAACAAAATTAGCGACAAATTATCTTTTGTTGCTAATTTGCAACGAATTTATTTTGTTGGTAAATTTGTTGCTAATTCGGAACGATTTATTATTTTGTTGCAAATTTTGTTGAAAAATTTGAAACAAATTTTAAATTCGTTGCAAACTGTCGTCCCTAATAGACTGTTTTTTTGTAGTGAATGAACAATTGCACCTTGAATATCCATATATTATCAAACATCAAAACTCAAATATCAAGACTCAAGATTGAGTCATCTCAAGCTTAGTCAAACTAGTCAACCTTAACTTAGGGAAATTGCACAAACAGTGCAGGCGTGTGACATGTGGTGACTAGACATAGGCCTTATTTATGAGGGATGAGAGGCAATAAACAAGCTTATGATAAAAATTCATGTGCACCATGTTCAGCATTAATGATAAGTGACTTGACCTATTTCCAAGGTGCCAAAGTGATGTCAACTTAGGCTGAGCGACAGTTTAGAGAATGAGCGTCAGGTTGGAAAACATAGGACCCCAAAAACATCAACAGCAAATTATAATCTCCGCGTGAACCGAACGGAAGAACGAAAATTGAAAGTCCGATTGGAAGAGGCATAAGCAACACAAATATCTAGTTGGTCGAACTTACAACTTCCTTTGACTAGACTTGAATGAGAGACTTGTGATATGACGAATATGACAGAGCCATCGAGTCGAGTCAAAGTCAAGAAGGCCAGCTAACATGGCAGTCAAAATCAATGAGGGATCAATACTAAGGGCCAATGCATACGATCATCCTGACTGATAAGTCATCCGACCAAATCCTTGGGTCAGTCAAACCCTGAGCCCCTCAGTATTGATGAAGCTCTATGCCAATTTAGAGCCATCCAGAGCAAGGTCCTCTTTCATCACTCGGGGTTAGCACGGTTAACTATTTCTATCAAGTACACTAGTCGATTGGGCCTACGGTCCGATCGGGCAAATTAGTGCGGTCAACTGTTTCGGTCGAGTAAGCTAGCTGATCGGACCTATGGTTTGATCGAACAAACTGGACACTTGGTCCAACCAAACTCTAGGACCAAAGGGAGAGGCCAACTGAAGGACGAGTCCCCGACAACATTCCTCAAAACCGACTTAGTTGCTTTTGTAAGCAACGGTCGATCGAATTACAAGGACTTGGTCGGTTGGTTAGCTAAGGGGGTGTTTGGTTGATGGGTTTGGGAATGAGGAAATGGAATGATAGTAAAAGATAGTATTTGGATTGTGGATTTGGGAATGACATTTTGGGAATGATTATTAGATTTATGGGAATCAACCAAATCCATATAACTTGATGGGTTTTATTTACATTCCTATTCTCATTCTACCCTACTATCAAACTCATAGCTATAGTCATTCCCATCATTTAACCAAACGCCCCCTACGTATATTAAGGACTCAACGACCTCACATTCCATCTTGGAGTTTCGTGCCACGGATGACAAAGAATATTCTATATACAAAAGGTACACAAGAAGCTTCCAGTATGTCAAACACAGAGATTGCGGGCCCATTTTGAGAAAGATGTCAGAGCAATTTTATAGTCTATTCTTTTTTTAGAAATGCTTTGAGATTCGTGCACAAATTAACACTATAAAAGGAGTTCTCCATCTACAAACACATGTATACTTACATTTCGCAAGACTACACCATTCTACTCGTCTATTACTATTGTTCGGCATTATTCATTGCCCTTAACTGGATCATTAACTTGAGTGTCGGAGTGCTTGAACTGGGGACCCCTTCCCTAATCCGGTTGCTGACGTTCCTTTTGACACATAGGATCATTCGGAGTCATTTTTTCTAGCAAAGAATTTTCGTACAGTCAATAGCAGAGTCACCTATCTAGTGCACCATCTTCTTCACCCACCTGTAATGATTTATCGAGGAATCCAGATAGAATACTTGCGCAGATGACTTTTACATGTATTACAGACCCTTGAATCGTTACAGATTTGTGGTTGCAGTCTTTACTGGTTTAAACGCATTACATGATTTTGATAAAAATGTTTATGTACATCTGAACATATAAAGTTTAATGAAGGAACAAGTTTTGATGTGTAACCAGATTCAGACTGTACTCTGACCTGGTCTATTTCCTGTTGTATTTTTCTTCATCTCCCTTCTAATTGTTGAAACATCCTCCCATCTCTCAGCTGAAGCATACATGTTTGACAATGCAATGAAGTCTTCACAACCACCCCTACCCCTCCTTGCCGATCTCTTCTCCCACTGCAGCAGAATCTTCCCAACTTCCTCGCCGAGTTCTTCATGGCCGTGGATTCTGCACGCCCCCAGCAAAGCCCTCCACACGACGACGTCTGGCTCCACCGGCATTGCCTTCACGAACTCATACGCTTCCCTCACCATCCCGGCTCGCCCAAGGAGGTCCACCATGCAACCGTAGTGCTTCATGCACGGCTCAACGTCGAACCTGCTCTTCATGACGTCGAACAGGCGGAGGCCTTCGTCTACGAGCCCGCGGTGGACGCAGGCGAAAAGCAAACCAGTGAAGGTGGCTGCGTTGGGCCAAAAACCTGCCTTCACCATCTCCTCCATCAGCCGCAGTGCTGCCTTTCCCTCTCCGTGGATGGCAAGCCCACCTATCATCGCGCTCCATGTCAAAACGTTTCTGCTAGTCATATCGTCGAACACTTTGGATGCACTGGTAAGGGATCCGCATTTGCAGTACATGTCCACTAAACCAGTGCCGGTGAACACACAATCTTCGAAACGCGCAGCAGCCTTGTAGATGTACCCATGCGCCGTGCTGCCCAAGGCCAGATCGCCAAGCTGAGAACAAGCGGAGAGCAAAACGATCGCTGTCCTCTCTGTGATGCGCAAACCATGTCGCAGCATCTCATCGAACACGGACACCGCCTCCTCCGCGCGGTCATTGAGGCAGAAGCCGGTCATCAGAGCGTTCCAAGTCACACTATTTCTCGTAGTCATTTCGTCGAACACTTGCCGCGCCGCTTCGACGTCCCCACAGCTCGCGTAGAAGTGGACCGCAGTGGTGCTGACGACGACGTCGGACATGAACCCAGACTTGGCGATGAGCGCCTGGACTTGCGTCCCTTCGAGAAGAGCGTTCAATTGAGCGCATGAACTGAGGGCGCAAGTGTAGGCGAAGCGATCAGGCGCGACTAGGCCGCTTTTGTTTTGGTGGGAGAAGAGGGACAGAGCGTCTTCTGGGCGGGTGCAAAGGAGCATGGAGTTGGACACTAACGAAGAGCTGCTGCAATGGTGATGGTGGAAGATGAGACGAACGTGGCCCTTCCCGCCGGCCACGGAGTGGTAACGCTCGACCAGCTTGGCGACGGCGGACGGCTGAGCGAGGAGAGCGTTTACAATCAGCTGGGCGTGGATCTGTTTTACCTGCTCGATGGCGGAGCAAAATTGTAAGAGAGCCGAGCATCGCGCTCGCGGAAGAGCGAGGAGCATGCAGCCGTTGGACGTGCAGCAATTGTTGGCTGCCGGGTCGATCGTACGGTCGTCCTGCTATTGAATTTGACCTCACAATTATGCTTAAAACAGATCGTCAGGCATGATTCATGAACTGGAACGATGATTTCCTCCTGAAACCACAAATAATTTACAAAAATATATCAATCTGCTCTTATGAACGTCAAAAAATGAGAAAATCTGTCTAAAGCACTAGGAATCTACAGAACTCTGAAGCTACCTACCAATCACGACATCAGAAAACAGGAGCAAGAACATGATTGATATCAATAGTTTAAAATTATTATTTTTTTAATAACAAAATTAAAAATTACGATAGGTTAAATTGATAATGAATATTTAGTTGGATATAAATGATCTACACAGTGAATAAATTATTAGATTGCAAATTTTCAAAGGGAAAAAAAACGAGAAAATGTTGAGAGTGGGATTTGAACCCACGCCCTTTCGGACCAGAACCTTAATCTGGCGCCTTAGACCAACTCGGCCATCTCAACATATGAATTGTTGTATAAATTAAACTATATTATTTGTAATATTACTTCTTCAGCCTGAATCAATTATTAGATTGCAACTTTTCAAAGGAAAAAAACCTGAGAAAATGTTGAGAGTGGGATTTGAACCCACGCCCTTTCTGACCAGAACCTTAATCTGGCGCCTTAGACCAACTCGGCCATCTCAACACGTTTGTAATTGCATGAATTTAATAATATTATTTATAATATTACTTCTTCAGCCTGACTCAATTATTAGATTGCAAATTTTCAAAGGGTAAAAAATTAAGAAAATGTTGAGAGTGGGATTTGAACCCACGCCCTTTCGGACCAGAACCTTAATCTGGCGCCTTAGACCAACTCGGCCATCTCAACATGTTTTCTGTTATATCAAATTTAAATATATTATTTATATTATTGCTTCTTCAGTCACGCATATTTCATTTGTTGAGCACGAACTCGCATGTTTATGCGAACATCCTCATCTGACTCCTCTTATCGCACCCCGTACTCCGTTGGCTCTGCTACGCAGAACGGACGGACGATGGTAGGACACGATGGCAAAGGCCGGTCTTCTCGCATGTAGACTTTCTATGGGGGTGGTGCCCACAATGATGCAGCGGTGACGACATGCGACACCGCACCAAACCCGTCTCCTCCTGGGCTCGTATTCTTCGTTTTCTCGGTTTTTGCCTTTCCCCTCGCCCAATATGCGAGAGGGCGGTATACCCTCTCTCGATTGGATTTCTCTCATCAAGGTGAGAATTTTCGCCTATATTGTATTTTGTTTGATTCTAGACCTAGCTTTGTTATTTCTCAATCTCTCGCCTCGATTGCTGTTTCCCAATTATTTTATCGTCTCTCCTGGGAGCCCGATGAGATCAGTTTATTTATGTATTTCAATAGTGTATCGCCGAAGAGGCTTTATTATTTATGAATTTTTGAAGTAGTTCTTTCGAGCAGGACTTGTGTTTGCGTTTTATTTGGTAAATGCGGAAAAATATTTCATCTTTCTACATTTATCTGTGGTGTTCCAATTGTGTTCTTAGTTCTATATTTTATAAATCAGAAGATAGAATGCCTTTTTGCGTCAATATATTGGGTATCCAATTTATATTACTAATTAGAAATGAGATTCTAGTATCAGAAAGAAAGAAAATGTTCTTTAATTGGACATGTTTAGCTTGAGTTGGGACTTCACAAAAAGACAGAGAAAAGGGTAGAATTTCTTGGAGAATTTGGTAGACGTGTGGTTCAAGCAAAACTTTTTATTCAAAAGGCATAATCAAGTAGCCAAATAATTGAAATAGATAAGTCAGTTTGGCACTTGATGAAACATGCTACCAAAGGGAAAAATTTTACTGTGTAATTTGGGATCGTTAGGATATTGTGATGCAGAAACCATGTTGATAAATACCTCGTATAGCAGCATATCTTGGTTTGACGAACATGGCTTGATGAATAGTTGGCCTGTGTTACATGGCAAATGCATGAGATTTTTGACACATTAAATGATTTTTGTAATATATGTTGCATAGATGGTGGCCTGGTTTGTTGCTATGCATGACTAAATTTGTAAATAATCATGGTATGGAAGAGGAAAGCATTTGGAAATGTATCATATAATAGTTTTGGTAGTTAATTATATTTAACCAAGTAGTTGGTTGTGTAGAGAAAAGCATAGCATTATTATCATAGTGGTAGTATCGAGTTGTATTTGGATACATTCTTTGATGTTTCAAGACACAAATAGAATTGGACTATACAGTAGTTTACCATGCCAACATGCTAATGAGAAATGTGCATCAAGTGTAGTTTAGAAACATTTGCGTAGGTTTCATTGGTTTTGCTACCAGCCAGTGTTGACATCATGCTATCATTTTTGAACATACACTAAGTGTTGCTTGCTTGGCATAAGTGTGGCATGATTGGCATCTTTACTTTTATCAGAAATCGAATGTGCGAATGTTATTGATCCGTTTCTTTATTTTCAGCAACCCACCCACACTCTTGTAAATGTCAAATTTATTCAAAGATTATTTGACATCTAAATTGTTGTTTTCTTTGCTTCTACAATTAGTTATAGCTTGATTGTTCTGTTTACGAAGGCCTTTTGAATATTTATTGCAATGTTTAATACTCGAAGAGGTTCATTAGGAGCTGATTGTATGTTGGGGGATGGTATGGAAATGTTTGTGATGTGATGAGTTCGATTGAGTGAGTATACCAGACTATTGTCCTAACTGGAGCATTTGTTGTTTGACTTCTTTGATTCTTGGTTTTGACCTTAACACTGTTATTATGTGATTCTAAAAGTTTAGAGTAGATTTCAATGTATACAAATAACCTTATCAATAAGATCTGTGTAGTCTGGCTATGGCTTGTTCATTCTGCTCCATTTCATGGAGAATCTTTTCGGATATAAGCTCCTTATGAAGTAACCTTGCCAACTTCTATATGATTGCTCTTACTGCTAACTTATTAATGTATCTCCTCTTGCTACATATTGAGTTTGCCAAAGCAATGTTTTTTTTGGTTTCTAGGTTCACATATACTCGTTGATGCCTGATTGTCTGCATGTGCTTGACATGTGATGAAGTGCATTTTTCATTTTGTTTTGAGCTCCTGGAGTTGCAAGTGTGCATGCATTTGAACTCCAATTTCAAGGACAGAACATCAGTTGCAAGTTTACATGCGTTTGTCTCCAATTCAAAAGACTGAGCATCGTCTTTCTTGTAAATAACCTGATAAATATGAGGTTATCAATTTATGGGTAATAATGGAAATATTTTGATTCCATTGTGGGGGAGGTTGAAAGAAGTCTGAATTTTTGTTCTTTGTAAAATCTCTGGAAATTTTAGCAAGACTAAGAAACTTCTTGCAGGTTTTGCAACCTGCTCTGTGGTAAGTTCATGATCCGGAAAATATTATTGCATCTAAATTTTTATTTTACCTGATCTTGAACTCTTAGTGATCCTAATACTTGCAATTGTGCAAAGTTAACCAGGGACTGCATTCATGGGTGCACTCTGTTGCTGTCTGTGTCCAGAGGACTTTGAAGAATATGCCTACTCAAGCAATCCCATATATCAGCACTGCTTATGCCTAAGATATTTCTTTCATCAGCTATTGAATGGGGTAATAGTAGACATTTCAGTATTTCAGTTTATTTTACCTTTTTGAAGAAGATGGCAAAAGCCAACCCAAATTTCTAAAGGATTCTTAACTATTGGGACTTATAGCTTGTCATTCTAGTATGAACCATCATCTTAAATATTCAGTGATTCTAATGCACATAATTTCTCTTGGTTGGCATTATTTCTTAGATTTAATTGTATCAAAAAGTTATATCAGAAAAAAGCTTTCTGAATATTTCTCTATTTATTGTCAACTTGTCTGGCACCTTCAATTAATATTTTAGTTCACCTTGGTGATTTTTTGCGAGTTTGAAAATCTTTCATCCTTGCAGTGTGGTGAAACATTTCAAAGGCTTGATGGGCGTTTTTCTGCCCAAATTCAGACAACTTCATTAGCATCTTCGGCATCAGGAATTGTTTCTGATAGTTCATTATCAGAGACATCTCACCTTGTTCCTAGACCACCACCTTATGAAATAGATCCTAGATATTCTCTGTCACAACATGAGGGATTGGTCTTGAGACGTGAGAAGTCTATGAGCCACATCCTTGAAGATTTGCACACACTTAGAAGAAATGGTAGCAGTTCTGCTGTTGAAACCTTGGGAAGTGTTGTAAAACGAAATATTACAGAATCTGTTGAAGGATGCAAGTCATGCAACATGGCCCACATTGAATCAGAGAAAAATTTGTCGACAAAAGCATCTGGCACACGTTTGCTTGTTACATCTTCAGAAGATGAAGATGTCTGCCCTACATGTCTGGAAGGTGACTTCAAAGACACTAAACCCAGTCTAAGCATTTTTACATAGTTTGCCTCCTCAGCATGATGTCTGCTATACTCCTAAAACTACAGCTTTCTAGTTTGATCATTTCAGAATATGGTCGATAATAATTATTTTTCTTGATTTTCTGCATAGAAAATAAGTTTTGTTGTATAGGAAGTTAAAAGATGATGGTTAATCTTTTGTTTTCTATTTTTTTCATTTTTTAAAATTATTTTTTCTAGAAAAATGAACATTGAAAAGTTCCAGTAAACTAACAATGTCAACTTATGGGTCAAGTAGTTAATCAGGTTTATCATTGCACAGAAGCATGCTCAATTCCTCCTAGTGTTATGAGGATACATATATCTGATTTTTTTTAATTAGGAAAAACATACAACTGATTAAGCTAAATTAATCATGTTTTGAGTTGGACAATCCAATTTGCAAGCTCACACCAGGAAGTATTAAAATATAAAATTAATCAGTGTTCTTTCCTAATATTGTAAGCTTTTGAATCTTAAAATGTAAGGCTGGATTGTGTTTTTTCCTGATAGCATAAGATTTTTGCAATTAGTACCAGCTACCCATCCATCATGCTTAACGCATTCCAATATATAGACATTTATAGCTCAATAGCTTATAAATTTAAGTGGAAGATCATCCTCACTACTTAACAATTGTCCTATCCAATGCTCCAAAATCAACTTTGTATAATTGCAAATTTCAAGTCCAAAACTGGACTTATCTATAGACAATAGTTATATCTACTACTGCAAAGTCTTCTTACATTTTCTTTGTTACAGATGAATCTGAATTTTGTATATAATATCCTTTTGGATCTTGTTAGTTATGGTAATTTCCTTTGTTAAGTCATCATTCAGACTCGAGAGAAATGTTAACTTATGGGAACAGCTGATGGTCATTTGAGTGATTCTTAATTGTCTACTCATCACAGAATATACTCCAGAAAATCCCAAAATTGTGGCAAGGTGTTCTCATCATTTTCATCTCGGCTGTATATATGAATGGATGGAAAGAAGTGACACTTGTCCAGTTTGTGGAAAGGTACTTAAACAATTTACCTCCTTTACTATCTTAGCTTGATCATATTTATTGCTAATAGATCAGCAATTTTATGCAAAGATGATGAATTTATTTTTGTGATGTATGTGTGTGTGTAGATTATCCTGTGCTGGGCGTTTGATTATCTAGAAATGTTCTGGATCCCATAAATTCATTTTCTTTTTTATCTTGTGGATCACCATATTCTCTTCAATCACTAAAGATTTCATGGGAGTAATGATCCATATGTGGACGCAATCTTTATGAACTTAAATGGTCTAGCATTGGACAGTTTATAGTATATCACCACCAGTTTGTGGTTTTACAAATAATCTTTTGGTTGTTACCTTCTTCGCTTAAGCAAACAAGAAAAATGGGTCTGTTGTACCCAAAAGGATGTCTATATATCTCCACAATGATATGATATTATCCACTTTGGGCCTAGGCCCTCATGACTTTGCTCTTGGGCTCTCCCCAAAAGGCATCATGTCAATAGAGATATCCTACATCCTTTTAAACTCATGATCTTTGCCAAATCTTTCCAATATGAGACTTTAATTGAACCCCAACAATCCTCCCCTCAAACGAATGACCACAATTACTCTCATGGTTCAGGCCTCCCCGTGAGCATTCAGTCATCCCGACCTACTCTGGGTCTCCCCGCGAGCAACCGCATCCGGTCACCCTGACCTACTTTGGGCCTCCCCGCAAGCATCCTACTCGCCCCCTGTAAGTATCTGGTCACTCTGACTTGCTCCGAGCCCCACACAAGCATCCAGTCACCTTGACCTACTCCGGGCCTCCCCACGAGCATCCGATCACTCATGACCAGCTCTGGTCTACCCTCAACGTCGTTCAAGGTCATCCCACATTGCATCTAGTTTGGACCATGGCCTGATATTAATTGTTGTGCCCGAAAGGATGTTCATATATTGTCCACTTTGGGCCTAGGCCCTCATGGCTTTGCTCTTGGGCTCTCCAAAAGGTCTCATGCCAATGGAGATTTCCTACATCCTTTTAAACCCATGATTTTTACCAAATCTTTCCAATACGAAAAGTTGATTGAATCTCAACAGGGCCGTTGCTGCATCTCTCCCTAGAGTTGTCTTTTTCCAGTTTCTTGATTCATGGTGTTTGAATGGGCAAGGCATATTAGTACTGAGGTACTCATTTGATCGTGCATGTGCCATAACTTTTTTTCTGCTAATTTCCTTGATATTATTGCGGAGAAGTATATATCAGTTACAAACTGACAAAGTTACAATACTGCTGCATGACAGAGTATATGCGAAAACATTTTGGGAATTTATACGAAAACTTGCCCATCTCTGATTAGTATTTGTTGGAAGATGCATGTTTAGAAACAACTTGCTAGGCCTGTGGTATTCACTACTATAGAAGATACTTGTTAAGGACTCACTGCAGTTAGGGATGGCAATACCTACATCAACCTACCATGGTAAAAGAAAAGTATTATTTGAATTATTTTGAATTTACACAAATTACAACTTATCTATAGGTTCACAAATTATTTACTAAAACAAAAAAAAAAAGAGAGAAAAAGTTAGTAGACTTGATCTTATTCTATTTATTACAAAAATAGGAATCTTATTTGTTTGGTGTTTCTCTGATTTATTCTTCTTTTAACAAGATGCAAAAGGTTCATGGGGATTACTTTATAAAACGTACGAATACCCAGTTTTCAGTTCAATAGGTTTGAACAAATCAATGTACCAATTCAACAGATGCATTTGCCAGCGTTGCTTTACGTTGACATCTTTTCTAATGCTGCTTATTTATTTATTTTCAAATCTGGCCATCAAATGGCTCATGGATTCAATTGCAATAGACATCATATTTAAATTCGCTGTCTTAATCATTTCATGACTTGGCCATAAATCTCAGGAGATGGAATTCCATGAGAGTCCCCAATGAAGACCTGCAGAGCAGTAATATTGGTTCAGATTTCAGACTTCAACAAACTAGCAGTAATCTGTGACCTAATATGTGGAGATTGTTGCAGTTTTTTCCCATATGAATGTAGTGCAAATTCATCATTTATGATCATCATATCAAAGTCATGAAATCTTGAACAACTAACACCACACCCTACCTCTGTTCCACTTTGGAAAAATATATTTATAATCTCCATCTGTACAGTCTGTAGCTTCTTTACATGTTTATTTCTTTCCATTTTAAAAATTTTCAAATATTTCATGTATCAGTAACTATAATGCTAGTCATTGTACATGATGTAACTAGGTTGCACCAAAACACTCTAGTCCAAATAAACTCAAAGATCTCTTCTTCTTGGTTTGACGTGTTCCTCCCTTCTTGGTGTCGATGACACCCCTCATCGTTACCTCTTTCTTGGTCATGTCCACCGTGTAATCTATCAATCCTTCTACAAATGAAGTTAGTTCCAAAGTTGTTGCAGTAGATATATATTTCTTGTGACCCAACCTAGATATTAATTCTTACTGTTCATCTTGGAGACGACCCTGGAGATCCTCATCTTGCAGTGGCTGCAGCTCATATTGGCAGTCATAACAACCACTTGCACCTAAATTTGCATCAGAACCATGTTTGCAATCAGCTTAATGGCAAATTAATTAAATTCGTTTGTTGGTAAACAAACAATTTTCCATGGGATGGATTTTCGATCAAATATAAACATTACTCATGAAAATCAGGCCACAGGAAAACTTAAGAAGGATTTAGTCTGTTAAATTGCCATTCTTGAATAAATAATCTAGTCAACTCTGAGCTAGTTAATTGCTTCTCTCTTTTAATATGTGAGATCACAAGAAGCTGGGCACTAAAGTCTCTCTTGCAAGTCTCTTTCTAGTCCAGTAATGTGTTTTAAAAAAACAAAGACAAGCTCCTTTTCATAGTACTTTTTCCCTCCAGCATGAAGCAAAAACTAAAAATAATAAAAAAATGTTGCCATTTTATCCAAACCTAAACAGCCAAGAAACTGAAAAAGTACTCAATGCAAGATAATACAGAGGTGCTGAATTTAACATGGAAAAACTCCTACTTGATCAGGGACAACAGCATCCATTCTAATGAACTTTATACACGTGATGAGAATTAATAAGAAAAATAGCTTCTTTTTTTTTCCTGATCTGAAATGAAGCAATTAATACCTTGGGAAGGCTTAGATTCTCTGCAGACCGTAAGGTCTGTGTACTTGATGCTTCCATGGAGACTGCAGCTTTTTCTGCTCAGTTAGGACCTTCCTCTTGCTTTCTCCATAACCCCTCTTATATCATGCTCAGCCTCTTTATTCCATTCGAGACTAGTTCATTGTAATTTTCAAGTTGCAGCTTAAAACAAGCAACCTGGAGCTTTAAATAAAGGTAGTGCAAAAACACATGGACTCCGTGGGCTTCTCTTTCAACAGAAGAGAAGGCTCGTGTGGCCTTTCATTTTCCCTTTTTTTTAAAATAAAAAATCCTGTCACACTTCATTGTAGATTTTCGGAATTTACAAGCCAATGATTTAGCTTGAGGGTGATATTAAGTATTTGTTTAGTTTTTTGAAGTGGATGTTCAAACTAATGTTTCTTAGCGAAGCTTAGAAGATTGAATTCCAAGCACATGAGCTGTATAATTTTAATTGACAAACGGAATGGATTCTCAGAAAATTTCTGACTTGTCTTAATCAGAAAAATGAAAGCCTTCATCGTATTGATTAAGAGACAAACACACTTCATCTACTCCCAGTGATAATATTTGCTGCCAAATAGCCACAATTTAAATGAATTTCCAAAGAAAAAAATCTTCGCAAAAAAAACATGTATTATATGATATGGCGTATAGTGGATGGAATCGGAAATAGTGTAGGGTCAATAGTCAATAATCTTATCACATGTAAGGATTACAAGTTGGAGATGTGACTTTAAAGTTAATATAGCAAAGACTCCAAATAATTATGTGACACAAAAGTATCAATACCGAGTAAGGAAGAGGTTCTCAATATTGGTCATCTGACGTTCAAGTCAGTGTCGGGTGATCTCAAAAGATGAAGAACTATAAACAAAGTGTATAGTAAATGAAGTTGTACACACCTCTCCTCGTAGGTGGGAACCTTTTTTTATAGTGCCACTGTAGACTTTGTGCACGCATCTCAAAGCTAGGCATATTTTTCTAGGTGTTTTAGGAAAAGACACGTCAAAAAAGTGTCTCTGACACCATTCTTAAGCAGTCATGCAATCCTATGATGTAATAATCTGGAAGCTTCTAAAGTACAATTTACCTGCTAGACATGTCATATTGTCAGTAGTACAAACTCCAAAAAAGATATGATAAGGTATTTGGTGGGGGCATGCTCAGCCGACCAGAGTTCGCTTGGCTGGGCTACCCCCGCTTGGCAGTGTCCTTAGGGCCTATTGGCTCGTCTCTTTCCTTGCTTCCTGATCGTCGTCGGTTATCCCGCTCTGACCGGATGCGGAGCCCAATCAAAGAGACCAACTGCTAATTAACTTTCTTTATTGTCAGAGGGCAATTTACCCGACCAGGGAGTGCCCAACTTATTTGTCTCCTAAGCTAGTACCATCCGCTCGACAGTACCCATTCTACTCGAGCGTACCCAGTCTGTCTGATCAGCCGGTTTGGATACCCCACTTGACTTTGTCTTCCACGTCAGCCGGTCTTTCTACTCCTTGGTCCTCTTCATTACCGAATCAGTCAAGATGATGTGTAATCAAAAGTGATAGTCAAGGTCAAGGAGTACGTGTCTGAATGGACCATTTTTCTCGGGACTTGGATCCCCCGCCTCAGGGTCACTGCTCTTAGTTCACAACCGAACGACCCCATAGCCAGTTGGACTCCAGAGTTCAATCCTCACTTTTCATGGGCATGACTCCCAATCTACTCTGGGTTGGCCCTAATACTGGTCAAATCACGGCCCCAACCCCTCACTTCTCATGGTCATGGCTTCCAATCTACTCTCGGTCGGCCCCAGTGCTGGTCGGACCCCAGGGCTCATCCTCTCACTTCTCATAGATATGGCTCCAAGTCTACTCTCAGTCGGCCTCCGTGTCGGTCAGACTCTAAGGACTCAACCCCTCACTTCTCATGGGCATAACTCCTAGTCTACTCATGGTCAACTCTAGTGTCGATCGGACCCCCAGGGCTCAGCCCCTCACTTCTCATGAGCATGACTCCCAGTCTACTCCCGGTCAACCCAGTGTCGGTCGAACCCCCAGGGGTTAGCCCCTCACTTCTCATAGGCATAACTCCCAGTCTACTCCTAATCGGCCCTAATGTTGGTCGAATCCCAAGGGCTTAGCCCCTCACTTCTCATGGGCATTGCTCCTAGTCTACTTCTGGTCAACCCTCGAGCCAGTTAGACCTCAGGGCTAGCTCCCACTTCTCATGGCATGACTCCCGGTCAGCCCCAACGCCGACCGGTCGGACTCCAGGGCGCAACCCCTCACTTCTCATGGTCATGACTCCCAGTCTACTCTTGGTCAACCACAGGGTCGGTCGGACCCCAAGGCTTAGCCCCTCATTTCTTATGGGCATGACTCCTAGTCTACTCCCGATCGGTTCCAGTGTCGATTGGACTCCCATGGCTCAGTCCCTCACTTCTCATGGGCATAACTCTCAGTCTACTCCCGATCGGACCCAATGTCAGTCAGATCCCGGGGCACAACCCCTCACTTCTCATGGGTATGATCCCCAGTCTACTCTAGTCAGCCCCCACATAGGTCAGACCCCAGAGTTCAGCTCCTCACTTCTCATGGATCTAACTCCCAGTCTACTCTCGGTTGTTCCCCGTGCCTGTCAGACCTATTAGGGTTGATTTGTAGCTAGAGGGGAGAGGGGGTGAATAGCTTATCGCGCTTCGTTTGCTTGCCTCGGTATTGTCGATATGCTGTGGAAAGGACTCGAAACAAGACTCACAACGCTAACACGTAGATTTACTTGGTATCCACCTTAAGAAGAGGTGACTAATCCATGGTTCCACACACGCCACACTCTCTACTAAGAAAAACACTCATTCTCGGTAACTACCGAAAGCAGAGAAGCTTTGTACAACCTCTCAATATAAGAAGAAAGAAATACAAGCTAATACAATAACAAATCTTACAAGATTTACAATGGCGAAAATCTAGCTTGCTTTTCCTTCTTGTTTAGAACGCCTCTTGACCTTGGAAATGCAGCAGCATCTCACTCCAAGACGCTTCAAGAACTGGCGGTGATAACCTGTGAGAATCATGAGAGAAGATCGTGGAGAGATACTGAGTCGCTGCGAGGAATACGACTTTAAACTTGGCGCTTCATTCACAACAGTCACATCCCAATCGATTGGGGAGGCTTGAATCGATCGGCTGATTGATTCAGAACACCTCTATGCTCTACTAGAAACTGCCTGAATCGATCGACTGATCGATTCAGGCTTCTTCATGATTGCGCGAGAAAATCATCCCCCAATCAATCGACCAATTGATTAACGGTGCCCAATCGATTGGCCGGTCGATTGGGTTGTATTCTGTGCTCGTGATTTAGGTTCCCAATCGATCAGCTGATCAATTGGGCTACTGTTTATCGCAGCACTATGCCCAATCGATCAGTTGATCGATTGGGATTGGTCCAATTTGATCACTTGATCAAATTGACCAACCCTAGCTTGCCCGAGTAAAGTCTAGGACTCCCAAACCCAACATTCGGTCAACCCTGACCTGTTGGGACTCTTCGTGCCTAGCATCTGATCACTCCTTTGACCTACTTGGACTTCTCCAACACCAGGTGTCCGGTCAACCTTGGCCCACTTGGATTTCCATGTGCCTGGCTTCACTCACCAGGACTTTCCTTTTGCCTAGGTTCACTCACTAGGACTTTCAACTGCCTTCACTCACCAGGATTTTTCCACTGTCCGACTTCACTTATCGGGACATTTTCATTTGCCTAGTTTCACTTACTAGGACTTTCAACTACCTGTCTTCACTCATCAGGACTTTCACTTAGCTTCACTCATTAGAATTTTCACCTGGCTTCACTCACTAGGATTTTCCCACTGCTCAGCTTCACTCACCGGGACTTTCCAACTGCCTGACTTCACTCACTAGGACTTGCCTTTGCCTAACCTCCAACTAGGACTTTCCCAGTCAAGTATCTGGTCAATCTTGACCTACTTGACTCTTCTTCACATCAAACTAGTCAAACATTGACCAAAGGAGAATTGCACCAACGATCTCCCTAATCGACGATTGCACCTACAATCTCCACATATTATCAAACATTGAAACCTAAACATCAAGACTCAAGCTTGAGTCAACTCAAACTTAATCAACCTGGTCAACCTGGCCCAGGGGATATTACACCAACAAGACCCCCAAGGCTCAGATCCTCACTTCTCATGGGCACGACTCCTAGTCTACTCTTGGTTGGCCCCCGAGTCGGTCGAACCCTAGGACTCAACCCCTCACTTCTCATAGACATGACTCTGTATCTACTCTCGGTCGGCCCCGTGCCAATCGGACTCCAAGGCTCAACCCCTCACTTCTCATGGACACAGATCTCAGTCTACTCCTGGTCAACCCAAGCACCAATCAGATCTCCAAGACTCAGCTCCTAGCTTCTCAAGGGCACGACTCCTAACATATACTAGGTCGACCCTAGTACTGGTTGGACTATCGCCAGGAGACAACATTGTCAAGGAATCACAACCACATATTAGAGAATAACGGTTATTCGTTAGGGAATGTTCCGATACTCTGCCACATGCATGTCACGACATCTTCCATCAACTGATATACTCTGACACCAGAATTTCTTTGATGTCTCATTATAACATTATTACGGAAATTACAATGGTCAGTATAAAAAGAGGGTCCTCTCTGTTGGCCAGGTATACGCATTATCATGCCCCGAGAGTAAGGTTGTCCGACAAAAATCGGACAGCACCTCCCCTATAGCAGTGACAAATGAATCTTGTATACAAGGTCACAAGCTCACATAAGAAATAATCAACAGCCCACACGACTGGAATATACACAACCACACAGTTATATACTTAGCCCACACGGTTGAAACAAAAAGAACATAACTATGCAGTTATATAGGTAGCCCACACAGCTGAAACATAAAGAATACAACGAAAGAAAATAAAACTACACAGCTGGTATAAACACAAACTATGCAAAATAAAACACTGACTGCATGCCGGCATGACTTACACTACAATACAAATCCAAAACGAATAAATGTGGCCACAAAGTTCAAAACCATAAACAAACCAACATAATACAATACCAAGACCAAATACAGAGAATCAATAGCGTAATACCAAATAACATGGAAAGTCGATCTCCGATGTGACGTGGAACTGACAAACAGGATCCTCCAAGCAACTCCTCAGACCTCTACCTACTACCTGGCGAAAGAAAACCAGTACAAGGGGTGGTGAGTGCGGATCACTTAGCGGGTAATAAGAACATAATAGTATATGGACAAAAGTGTAAGGTGATCAAAGATATACAGTCTCTGTAGGGAAATAAGAGTATGATCATATATGACATGATAAACATACATACCAGTACCGATCTAACACATATGATATAACGTTCAGTAAATCACTAGGGATCAACAATAGATCTGCTCATAATACCTATATATATATATATATATATATATTGTTGGTGTGTATACTAAAAGTCTAGCTTTTGTATAAACATTTATAAGAATTACATTGGTCAAGTGTCTACATTTATATATACCAAATGTAGATGTTCAATTAATTTATATTGTAGATAACATAGTGTGTGGTGTCACACACAGAAGATCGTGTTATCGGTTCTTTATAAATTATAAACAGTAGCTCACGACCAAGATGGAAAGGAACAAACCATTGGAAGGTCGTAGTGTAATTAGGTATTAGTTTATCTTAACTATATAATTACACTAGTACACTTAGAGTGTATTGAGTAGGACCATTAGAGGTCGTTTCTTTTTATACTGACTTTATAAAGGAACAAAGACCTCAGTTATTATGGAAGTGTGTGCTCTTAATCCTAATATAATAACAAGCACATATATTTGATATTTATTTCTTTAATTTATCAATGGGTGAGATTTAGTTCGATAAATCAATAAGCCCGATAAGTTGGGAAATGATATCACTTATAGTATGTGTTGTTGATTATAGAAGGAAACTGTGTCCTAGTGATGTAGGTTGATAATGTCCCCAAGAGGAGCTCATAAGGATTGTCATGTTAAACCCTGCAGGTGGACTTAGTCCGACATGACGATAAGGTTGAGTGGTACTACTCTTGAACTAAGATATTAATTAAATGAGTTGTCAGTAACTCACTTAATTAGTGGACAACATCTTAAACACAGGGAGACTAACACACTCATAATAAGAAAGAGCCCAAAATGTAATTTGGGATTGGTGCGGTAGTTCAATAATAGTTCTTTAGTGGAATGAATTATTATTGATGAAAATAAGTTATGTGTTCGGGGCGAACACGGGTTGCTTAATTTCATCGGGAGACCAAAACTAATTCCTCCTCTCGGTCCCTATCGTAACCTCTTGTATATAGAGATTTATACCCACCACATACCCACCTTCTTACCCATCTTAATGGGGCCAGCCAAGCTAGCTTGGAATCCAAGCTAGGGCCGGCCAAGACCAAGTGGATGAGTCAAGTTGGTGGTCGGCCAAAGCTTGGGTCCCAAGCTTAGGTGACCGGCCACTAGAATATTAAAAAAGATTTTTATTAAAATTATTTCTTATGTGGATATCATATTTTTAAAAGAGAGTTTAAAATTTAAATCTTTCTTTTTATAGCTTTCTACAAAAGATTAAGAAAAGATTTGAAATCTTTCCTTATTTGTAGATTGAAAGGAGATTTTAATTTTGAGAAAACTTTCCTTTTTAACCATGATCATAATTTAAAAGAGAGTTTTAAAAATTAAATATTCTCTTTTATTAGTTTCTACAAAAGATTAAGAAAAGATTTGATATCTTTCCTTATTTGTAAATTGAAAAGAGTTTTTAATTTTTAGAGATAACTTTCCTTTTTGAAAATTATCCACATGTTTAAAAGAAATATTTTAATTTATAAAATTTCCTTTTTACTAACCAATCATGAAGGGATTAAAATTATTAGAGAAATTTTTTATAAATTTCTGGAAACAAATTAAGAAGTTTTAATTTTTGTTTTAATTAAAACTTTCCTTATTTTGGGGAGAAATGTGGCGGCCAAATAATTTGGAGAAGAGAAAATTATTTTTAATTAAATAAATTTTTCTTTTCATGGCAAAAGAATTAAGGAAGTTTTTATTAAAATTTCCTTATTTGCCAAGACCAAGGATTATAAAAGAGGGGGTAGAGGTGCTTTCATGGTGAACAAACTCTATTCTTTTCTTCCTCTCTTTTTCTCCTTGGTGTGGTCGACCCTTAGAGGTTCTCCCTCTCCTCTTCTCTTCTTCTCTAGTGGCCGGTTTTATCCCCTCTTGGAGCTCTTGATGGTGGCCGGTTCAAGCTAGGAGAAGAAGGAGAGAAAGGAGGTTTTTGTTTCTTGCATCCCTTGGAGCTTGGTGGTGGTGGTCGGACCTCTACTTCTCATGGAGAATTCTTGGTGGCCGAATCTAGCTTGAAGAAGAAGGAACTTGGTGGTTCTCGTCTCGAAAGATCGTTGCCCACACAACGTCCGAGATAAGAAGAGGAATACGGTAAAAGATCAAGAGGTTATTTTGCTAACAAAGAAAGGTATAACTAGTAATTGTTTTCTGTATCATACTAGTTTTCTTTGTATAGTTATTTATGGAAATACCAAACATAAGAGGCATATGATTCTAGAGTTTTCGAAATAGTTTTTTTTCGAGTTTGTGTTTTCTTCTTTTTCGAATTTGTGATTCGATTGTTCTTTTTGGTTAACCTAGAGTTATTTAAGGAAATAAATATTAGCTTTCCTTAAAAGACTTTGCCTAGGCGGTGGTGGTTGCTCCCATATCCAAGAAGGCCATGTGCCTCGCCATGCAGTCCTGGAAGCCAATTTTGGAAATTAATATTTATGAAATTAATAACTTAGGTAGATTTGAATCAATAGTGTTAAGTTCTGCTTGCGATTCAAATCTAAACCATTAAGAACATATAAGTTAAATTTGGAATCAATGATGTTAAGTTCCATCCGCGATTCCTAATTTAACTTCTAAAGAACACAATAGGTTATTTAAGGAAAGGTTCGACACTTGTACAAAAAATTTTTGTACAGTGGAACCGGTACGTTGTTCTAGGACTAACCAACATATATATATATATATATATATATATATATATATATATATACATAATAGTATAATCATGTATGATAAAACAGTAATAGGTCATCAAATGTAAGAGCATCGTTCATCGCAAGAATACGTCATATGTGGGAGCAAATGCTCCACCATAAGCAATTCATTGTATGTGGGAGCAACGCTCCACCACCAACAATCCATAGCATGTGAGAGCAATGCTCCATCACAACCAATCCGCAATATATGGGAGCAACGCTCCACCACAACCAATCCGTAATATGTGGGAGTAACACTCTACCACAAACAATCCGCACGTGACCAAGGCATCTAGCTATATAGCTAGGGACTATGCGAGATCACTCTATCATAGATCACTGTGGGCAATTCAAAATGTCAGGGTCCCTGTTTGCGCGAGATCACTCTACACTGTGGGCAGACAGGGAAGTAGCTATCTAGCTACAGGCTGTGCAAGATCACTCTACCATAGATCACTGTTGGCAACCCAGGGTATAATAACCCAAGAATAAAATCACAAGTAAGCCATCATACGTGGGAGCTACGCTCCGCCACAAGAAAATACAAGTGATCAAGATATCTAGCTATCTAGATAGGGACTACGCGAGATCACTCTACTGTAGATCATTGTGGGCAGTCCGCAATGTCAAGTAGGGATGACAATTTTCTCCGCGGGTTCAAGGCCCTGCAGGGAAAACCAAAATGGGGACGGAGATCCCTGATTTATTCGGGGATGGGGACGAGTTCAGCGATTTTTTCGGGGATGGGGCGGGTTCGGGGTGGGTATGGGGATATTGTCCCCATCCCCGAACCTGCCCCGAAAATAATAATAATAATAATAATAATAATAATAATAATAATAATATTATTATTATTATTATTATTATTATTATTATATTATTTTTAAAAATATTAATGATAATATTGATATTAAAAAAAATTTAAATATTAATAATAAAATTATTATTAATACTGATAATAATATTAATATTAATAGTAAAATAATAATAATAATAATATAAAATTAATTTGAGGATGAAAGTGGGGATGGGAGCAGGGATGAGAATTTGATCCCCGATGGTTCGAGTTCGGAGATTCTCCGAATCTGAAAAGGTGGAGATGGGGGCGAGGATGGGGACGGGGATGAAATTCAGGAGCGGGGATGGAGATGGCAAACCCGTCCCCGCCCCACCCCATTACCATCCCTAATGTCAAGGCCCGACCCCTGTCTACGCGAGATCACTCTACCATAGATCATTGTGGGCAAACAGGTAATATCTATCTAACTACGAGCTGCGCGAGATCACTCTACCACAGATCATTGTGGGTAGCCCAGGATATAACATTCACCGTTGACTGGCTCTGACCTCATCCTACAACGAGAGGGAGCACTGGTCGATAAAAGTCATGCAAATCAGAGGTATAACAATCACTGTCAGCTGGCTCCGATTATAAGGGAGCAATGGTCGTCAAACTAGCTCATACCACATGGGAGCAATGACCATCAAACTAGCTCATACTTTAAACGAACAATGGTCATCAAAGTAGCTCATACCACAAGGCAGCAATGGTCGTCAAACTAGCTCATACCACATGGGAGCAATGACCATCAAGCTAGCTCATACCGAAATGGAGCAATAGTCGTCAAACTAACTCATACCACTAAGGAACAATGTCATCACCAAGCATATAGTGCAATGATAAATGATCATGTTTGAGTGCTGAATCCATGGACGTTGGGGATGTGACACTCCTGTTGACTGGTCGAAGACTCCAAAGACGTAGATCCTTTGCCGCCGTGAACCTGCAAACACAATGTCGAGCCGGGGAGGGGTTCCCCGGCGACGACCCTCCGACGCTCAAGTCAAACCTCCGGCAGAAAGAAGTAGAGCAAAGAAGAAATGAGACTGTAACTACAGTGAATAAGTGAGCATATCTCCGTCGAAGTCTGGGGGTCCTTATATAGGGCTCCCCAAAGGCACGTGCACGCTCCCCGAGGCGTGCACACTCCTCAAAGCATACCTGGAATGTATATGTCAGAAAAGCGTGCAGGACGCCATACTTTAATAGCACGAGCATATCTCTGGCGCAATAGTGGAAGTTTCCCCCATACGATTCTCTGTCTGACCATGCCGCCGACTATGCCTTTTGTCTTCGGCACTAGTTCCTAGGAAGATATCACCAACTGCTTCCTTTGTCCTCTACCGGGACGAGCGTAGGAACCGCTCGGCTAGCACCTTTCCCTGGCCGAGAGAAGGGATCACTCGGTTAACGCTCTCCCGGTATGTCGGACCGACTTGGATGCCCGCTCGACCGCTGATTTGATGTCCGACTCCACCCTATCGAGCGAGGGAGCCTTAGCTGCCGGGTCGATGCTATGTTCCTGGTTAGCCGAGAGGGATGTCCGCTCGGCCTTCATCTCTTCTCGTTTTGCCTTATGAGCGTCAGAAACTCGGCGCCAGGCCGAGCTGTCGAGATGCCGGGTCGATGCTATGTTCCTAGTTAGCCGAGCGGGATGTCCGCTCGGCCTTCATCTCTTCTCGCTTTGCCTTATGAGTGTCGGAAACTCGGCGCCAGGCCGAGCTGTCGAGATGTCGTGTCGGCTATTCTTCCTGCCGCTCAGGAAGGTATCTCGCCCGATCGGCCGCCTACCCTGGGTATTGACCACTTTGACTTCCTATCATGCGGGCCCCATCTTACCACCGGATCACGTGTCTCCCCCTCAAGTCTAGTCGAAGGAGGCTGTAAGTCCGACTGACTGGACAAGTAGCATGGTGAACGGTTGGTCGATCGGCTAATAGATGAGTTGGATCCCACTCAGTCTCTGTGGGACTGATCTTTCTCCCCCGATCAGTGCTTCGTGCATATCTCTTCGTCTTACCACCGGATCAATAAACATGATGTAAATAATCATGATACTAATATAATGATCATCAATGTAACAACTTCCTCAACATAAGTACAATTTAATCAACATGATCTTCCAATAGTACACACTAAGCACATGAGCAACACGGGTTTAATCGACAAGATACTCCAATACTACTCACTAGCCACCCGTACATACACGACAAACACGTGTACACTCATAACATAGATATAATCATCAAGATACTTCCAATAGAACCTACCCGACATGTATGCACACCCAACACACATAGATCCATAAATATAATCCCTCAATCACGTATATCTATATGCATGAAAAGATCCAATATGAGTCAACCAACAACATTTACAATACATGACAGCACCTATACACATGTGTACACTAATATATGCATAATCAGCATGATAGCTCCAATAACACACACCAAACTCGTGTGTACCCTATAACATACAAACAATCTAAATGTAAATTCCTATTATACCCACTATACACGTGTGCACCTTACAGAAGAGGGATATCAAACAATGAGACTGTATAGACAATAAAAAGAGTATCTCAATGATCAAGCATATAAGTATCAAGCTCAGGAAAAATACCACTGGAGTCAAGATAAAGCAACTTAATCCATTTGATAATCCATGCACTAAGTTCAAAAAATTATAAAAGCCAAGGAAACAGTACCTGCCTTTAAAGTATCTCATACTAAATATCCTCCAATCTGTGCTCCAATCTCGAATCAATCTTGAAATTAATAACGCAATCAATACCTAGATCTAATATAGATCGGATAATGCAAATCAAACCCTAATTATCCCACCATACCTTCACCTTACAAATGATCAAAACTTAACCAAACTAAATCCACTTAATCCTCGATACAGATTCCTAACCAATTACTTGGTTAACTGCACAATTCCATTATATCAGAAACCTGTGTATTGATAAACAACAATTCTAATTATCCAAGATTTACCCACATCCATATATCGCATTCTAATTCCAATTTCCAATAAGAACTAAAATAAGTCAATCAAGCTTAGGTTAAGAAATTCGTTACCTTCCAATTTCTTCCCGTCAATTGTTTGTTGCTCCGGCAGAGGCTCACGACAAAACAGCGGCCAACACTCAGCGATAAGGTCTCAGTCAGAACACAACGCTAGGTGGAGGCAGCGATACTGGTGGTTGAAGTCGAGCTATCTGCTAAGGCTTCTCAACGGAAAGACCCACTGTGAAGCAGGCGAGCGGTAACTGGGGTCGTCGACAGACCACTACGAGATCTCACAGTGGGGGTGGATTGAGAGCATAATGAGGGATCACGAGGTAGATGGCGACGAAGAACCAAGCTACGGGCATGAGGAGCATCGGTTCCAGCCGATGCTGCCATTGAACCAGCCAAAGATCATGTCAGAGAGATCTAGATGGCGTGCACGGCGATGTAGAAGGGTGGCGACACAATAGATCACGAGTTGGTCGTGTAGTCATGGCTAACTTCGGTGGTCAGACAGGAGGGAGATAGGAGGGAGAGACAGATAGTGTCGGCGATCGGGTGTGCTCAACTGTTGGAGCCCATTAATTCTATCCTTACAGACTCCGTTTAAATCCTGAAATTTTTTTAAAAATTTTCAGAAAATTATATAAGATTATTTCTCAAATAATTTTATTATTTAATTATTATTTGGGTATCATATTTTACACGCATACACACGCATCTACTACTGTTCTACTATTTATCTTCTTCCTGCACTTTTCGCTCTGTGCTCATTCTGATTTGAGCGTCGGAGTGCCTACGTTAATTAAGGACTCTTTCCCTAGTACTTGTTCTAACGCTCCCGTGTGATCTCTCGCTCGATGGTGTGTAGGTCCGTGAATACCACTTTAAATTGTATTTTCCTGCCTCACGTGAAATTCGAAGTCTGCAGCGCATCTTCGAGTTCCATCTCCAAGTCCTCTCTCCGTCAACATCCCTGTTCTTATCACCGGCCTTTCCGTCTGGCTCAGCTTCGGAATAGGATTGTTATTATTAATTTAACTGATTAAATATGTCTACCATTGAGTGCAAAAATCATACACAATCTGCACAGAATGATAGAAAAGATCGATTGTTATTCACAGATCCAAGATTGTTCTTCATCTTTGCTTCTGTGTCGTGGGAGGTCATTAAATTCTGACAGAGTCGACAAAGACGGAGCAGCAAAGCAATTCCTTGGAAAGAGAAGTGTGACGGAAATTGTCAAACATGGTTTAGAAATAGGAGACGGTCTAATTCGAGCATGCCAAAATTGCTGCCGCTCGTCGGCAATGTCTCTGAATTGAATTTAGTTCACAAATTTCTGGAAGGCGTAGAATCTTTCTTCTTTGTCTTCCAGCTGGAGTGTAATTTTTAATTTTTATTTTAAATCAATTTAACTAAAGAAGAATGATTCTAGTTTAACATACACAGATGAGCCTCATGCCAAACCCAGTCCACGCCCATCATAAAAATTCGTTTTATTTTATTTTGTTTTGTTTTCGTAATGCTGAAGGTTTGTGAGATGTCCAATCTAAAAATTAATAATTGAACGCACGCAACGTCCCACTTATTTTCTTATCAGTCGCATAATCAAGAAGCATGTGAGAAGAAGATACAAGTGCAAGTGGACGACATGCTTCTCTTTTTAGCCGCAGTTAAGCGGCCGTAGGCGGGAGTTAGCAGGCGTGTGTTGGAGTAGTGGACCAACTAAAAAGTACGTAAATAAATACGATTTATAAAAATTAAAATAACTGATGGATCTCGCTCGGGGTACTCTTCTTCCTTAAAAGTGGTGGTGCTGTCCTCCGATGAGTCTGCTCTCGGAATCATGGTCGATGTTGTCGGCGTGGCCTCTAACCATCAAGTCAACGTTGGACGACTGAAAGAATGAAGGAGTATTCAAGAGTTCATTTACTTTCACGAAACCTTAATTATATAGTCGCTTTAGGGCTGAGGGGGCGACCACACAAGCTAGACGCTGCCCATCAGCCACTACACGAGTGGTGAAAGAAATATAAAAAAAGATATTGTAGTTAAATAATTTTAAATGTGGCAATAGTAATGGTTTTGTATTCTATTTTGCTTAAGTAAGAGGTTATAGGTTGCTTTTTTGAGAATTAAGAAATAAGATTTCGTCCAAAAAATATTACATATCCATTAGTCGAATATAAGTCTTCAAAGATCCAGCCCAATTTGTATCATTATAAACATTCAACTCTAGTGAGGACCGATGAAATCATCAAAGAAGACCATATAAAATTATGCTTTTAAGATAATGAAGAATTCTCTTAACACCTTCCCAATGATACTCAGTGGAAGAATGCATAAATTGACAGGCGCGATTAACTGTGAAAATAATGTTAGGTCATGTAATGGTAATATATTGAAGGACACCAATAATACTTCGATAGATCTGAAAGTCAATGATTGGTGTGGAGATAGGACGTGCATCATCCATTGTAGTTCGTTGAAGAAGTCCAATGATATACTTTCTTTGAGAGAGAAGACAACTTTAAGCATATGGAAGAAACTCCATGCCAAGGAAAAAAATGAGTTTTACCGAGGTCTCGAATCGAAAACTCTTGATTAAGAAGATGGAGGAAAGAAGTTATGCCTTTTTGATCACTGTCAGTTATTAAAATATCATCCATGTAAATTAGAAAAATATGGTATATTTTCCATTGCATTTATAGAATAGCGAAGAACTAATTTTTGACCCAGAAAAATCCTGAATATGAAGCCAATTAGGTAGACGATAAAACCACGCATGAGATATTTGTTGAAGATTATATATAGATTTCTGAAGTTTACAAACATGTGTTGAAAGTTATGAGTGAATGAAATCTGGTGGTTGCTCTATAAATATAGTCTTCAAGTTGATCGTGAAGAAAAGCATTGGAAACATTTAATTATTGTATCAGTCAATTAGAGCTAATAGTTATAGATAGTAACAATCGAATAGTTGTAATTTTGATGATCGGACTGAAAGTATCATTAAAATCAATACCTAGTTGTTGACTAAAATATTTTGCAACAAGACGAGTTTTGTAGCATTCAATGGATCCATCTACGTGATACTTGATTCGGTAAACTTATTTAGAGACTGCAATATTCATAAACGGAGTACGAGGAACTAAGGTTCATGTTTCATTACGGAGAAGAATATCAAACTCTGTAGCCATCACAATACGTCAATTTGGGTCTTTGACTGCCTGTGTAAAGCTAGTTGGTTTAACAAAACTTGAATAAGCAATTAGAGTCTGTGGAAGATGATAGCGGGTGGAAACTAGTGGGCATCGAGCATAAATCTCGCTTAGAGGAAATATACGACGAGGAGTATCATCATCGAAACTACTCGAAAATGAGCGGTCAAATTGATGGGAATCAGGACTAGAGCGCGGAACATTGCTAGATCTTAAGTCTGCAAGATTTCGTGGAGATGGAACAAAGCCCAAAATTCCATCTTCCCTTGTATTTTGATTATGTCTTGTTAGAGCAACCTGTGAGAGTCCTGATATACTATTAGGGGAAATCAAAAAGGTATCTTGATTATCTGAGAGAGTGTCTGAGGGAACAACTACAAATGGAAAGAGAGACTCATCAAAAGTAACACGTTGAAAAATATATATTCATCCAGTAGATATATGTAGGCAATGATACCCATGATATAAATTACTATAACCAAGGAAAACATATTGTTGAGATCAAGGATTTAACTTATGTTTAGAGTAAGGTCGCAACCAAGGATAATATGCCCAATCAAAGATACGAAAGAATGAGTAATCCAAAGAGCGATTATAAAGTATTTTTCTAAAGGACTTTTGTTTTGAAGTAGTGGAGTGGGTAAACTATTTATAAGGTATACTGAGGTTTGGACAACGTCATCTCCAAATTTAAATGGAACTGAGGCATAATTAAGAAGGGTTAAGGCAGTTTCAATTATATGACGATGTTTCCTCTCTGCATATTCATTTTGTTCAGGAGTGTGGCGATAAAAGACTCAATGAAGGATGTCTGAGAAGGTAAGATTCATTTACTTTCATGGAGGTAGACTGTCACATAAGTCCTGAATGAACTGAGTGGACGATCGCACAAGTGAAACGTCGCCCATTGGCTAACTACACAAACAGGCCGCTGCTCCAAGGGTGACAATCATTTGTCTATATATACTATTGGTGATGTCTGACCGTTAGTCTGGTGTCGCTTTTCAGGTGGGGTCGATTTTATAGAGATCGGAAAGAGCCCGCTCGACCGAGATCCCTCGTGATTCTAAAATTACTATGGCTGCTCGGGTAGGAAAGGTTGGGATTTGATGGACCTTTATTATGGTGAGGGGCTTCTCGATCCGGCGTCAACGACGGAGCCAAGATTTGTAGCCTGCTTGCGCTACAAATGTCCTCCAAAAATTTCCTTGGGCTAAAGACCCTCTTGTTCTACTTGAGAATTAAAAATCAATATAACCAATTGGTAAAATTAATACAACTTTAGCGGGATCAGGTGGAACCCCCCCTAGCTCCGCCATTCCCGGGTATAGAAGATTGTGATAGGACGTTGATCCAATCGGATTTTATTACCGGGCTGCATCAATAACAAAAATAAAGCGAGGAATAAGTACCATTTTCATAATACATAGATCCCATGCCGCATCTCATTTCACTGTCTTCACGATGCGAACACTTGAATTAAAAATTAATCAACTCGGTCGGCATGAACAGAGAGAAAGAAGGAATGCGAGTTGAAAAAAGTGGACCAACGAGGTTCCTTTTCCTCCCAGAGGATTTCGCGGAACAAGAAACAAAGAGCCTATCTATCTTTTTGATTGGCCAGCATCAGCATGGCCCTACAAAAGGAAAGTAGATGGCTAGCTGTTGATTAAAAAAACAGGGTTATAGTCGAAGAGCTGGATAGTAGCTAGGCATCTCCTTTAACGAGTGACACAAAGGAAAGGAATCACTTGCAGATTAAATAGGAGAGACCGCAAGCTAATTAAGACAGACTACTGCTAAGAATCGAGAAGACGAACGATCGACCATGAAGTTCCTGGTTCGGAGTCCATGCTGCTCGTGCTTCTGCTTTGTGAAGACGACGAAGAGCAAGCCGAAGGATCAGAAGGAAGCAAAAGGGAAATGAACGGTTTCCAAACTCATGTGAGAAGAAGAATTTAATTATGCTGTCTGTAGTTGCAATTAACTCTCTGCACGCGTAGAAGTGCTGTGTTTTTGATGTTTAGTGGTGTTTTATGTGTTCTTTTGTCTTTCTCGGATATTGTTCCTCGCTGTCTGAAACGCCCATCTCTCGCATCTGCTGCCTGCTGCGCCACTGAAACCGGACCAGTCTCTGCTGTGAATCTGCAAAACAAATTATCTACACAAACTGTCGCTCATTTTCCTGAGTGTTCAAGAAAATCTAGAAAAATGATTTCCATAAAAGTCCCGTAGTTAAAGAAAATCCAAATAGCGATCAGTACTGAACGAGGTGATCGGATTCCCCTCACAAAATTTCATTAGATATTTCTTTCTCGTGCACACACTAATCGTGAAACAGACGAGCGCAGCTTCGTATTTAAATTTAATTTTATGTCATCTATTTATTATATTTATCCTCATCGTATATTCTAGATATTTATTAAATTAAAAAAATAATAATAAGATAAAAAATTAACAAACTAGCATATAAGAAATAATAAAAATAATTTATCGTCGTCCTATAAAAATAGTATTAGCTTTATATTAATAATTTTACTTATTCCATTCAAGTATTCAATAAAATCATATTACAATATCGTATCAAAAAAATATATAATTCAATAAAAACATATTTAGATTTTGTTTAAAATTTAGAAAAAGAAATCTTTCTATATATTCTAATTATTCGATTATTTAATTGGATCCAACAAACATCTCTGTATTATTATCTGACATTGTAAGAGTTTATTTTTACGATTCGATCATAAAACTATATATCGTTGCGTTAAAACCCTTCAGCAACAGCAAAGATAAAAAAAAAAAATAAAATAAAATAAGAGATGATACGTGGACCAGAAAATACGGGGTGCATTTTGTAAAATAAGAACATCAAGTTTGCCATCCGAATCTGCCTCGGTAGCCCTTGCAATTTTTCTCTATTTCACCTGCAACCGCACGAGAATTAAAAGAGAAGGACGGGGAGTGCTTTCAGTTGTAAACCCAGCGGCCTGCGGGAAACCCTTGTACGATCTTCTCGATCCTTCTCTATCCGTTCCTGTCTTCCATGGGCGACGGCGTGAAGGGAACGGTCACCCCCCTCGGATCCCTTTTCTCCCCCGAGGAGGCGCGGAAGGCCGCACAGCGGGTGGAGGGAGCTGTCGTCCAGCGCAGTAGCGAGCTCCGGCGTCTCCAGGGCTTCGTCTCCGAGAATTCCGCCCTTATATCCCTTGTTCGCTCCCTTCCGGATGAGCTCTCTCACGAAATCATGGCAAGAGAAATTCGCTTTCCTTTCCTTCTTTTCCTACTATCTAAACCCCCCTCTCTCCCTGCTAAAATTCCAACTCCTATCATTGTCTCCCTTGTAAAATCTGATAGGTTCCTTTTGGAGGTGTGGCTTTCTTCCCTGGCCGCCTTATCCATACCAACGAGTTTCTGGTATAAAAATTGCTCATTTCGTTGAGAATACCGTTTGTTTCTAGCGCGATTGAATCTTTTTGGCACGGGGAATGATTTCGTGGACTTAGGTATTGTTAGGAGATGGATATTATGCAGAGAGGACTGCGAAGCAGACTATGGATATTTTGCATAGGAGGGGCAAGGCAATGGAAGCCCAGGTTGAGGCTTTGAAGGCGACGATGTTGGATCTTGAGGCCGAGGTTAAGTTCTTCAATTCCACAGCGGAAGAGGCTATTGTAAGTGCTTCTACATAACGAGTTTACTCCACTATCAATCCAATGATTGGATGTAAAATTCTATATTTTTTCCTTGCTTTTCTGTGTTAATTTGGTTCTCTGCAGAATTGTCGATTGTGCAATCGGGGTTTGCTTCTAAGCATTACACAATAGGGTAGAGGTGTTTACAAAATAAACATGCTAATATTGCTGGTTATTGCCTATCTGTTTCTCACCTCATTTTCTTTATTGAGGATTTTTCAAAAGCTACTGGTGATAGTTCTTCTTGTTCAGCACAAAATATTTAACCTCTCAATGATGGCTCTATTCTCTACCGACTACCACTAACATCTTTATGATAAGAACACTCAGTTGAATATCTACATATGCTATATTCATGAATGATAAACTGTATCTGTAGTGATACATATTCAAGATAGTATAATGTGCGATATAACATTTTCTCATAACTCGTACATTATTGTTTTTTGTATGGCAACTGCTAATAGCTAAGATTCATGCTCATTCTTTATCCTTAGATAGGGTTTCTGAGAAAGAAAAATAATGCTCATATTTTCCTACATACTCAAAATCACACCCTTCATTCTCTTCTCTTTTTGTCCATTTAATTTCAGATTCTAATATATTCACTTTCCTCCTCTCACAGGAGGGGATTGTGGAAATAAGGGAGGAATATGTTGAAGAACCTGAGAAGAATTCTTTGAGTTCAGATAGTAAGCTACATTAGCATTTTCTGCTTCATCCCTGTGTTGTTTTCCCCATGATGTGTTGTCTAGCATTTATTAGTTTTCATCTAATAAGCTAGCATGTGATTAACATATTTGGAAAGAACTAAATTTATTGTGAATAATATCATGTTTTTGTATGCTATGTTAACTCACTCCTTGTTAGTTGTTATATTTCGATATAGAACATTTTTTAAGATATACATATTGTTCTTGTGAGATTTCATATTGATCTATTTGAAATGGAATCACATACTGTAATTTTTATTTTCTTAGTATAGTTGGCAACTTCTATGCTTCTCTTTGTGCAACTACTTTTGAGATTCTAACTTACTTTGATGTGTAATACACATAGTAAATATTCATTTGCAAGGCATGATATATTACTAGTTTGGGTGAAAGATGAAGTGCTTCCCTCTAATTTTCAATTTAGCTGTTTCAGATTCTTTACACTCCTGCAAGACAGAAAATCTGCAAAAGCTTGATGAAGATGAAGATGAAGAATATGCTCGAATTATGGCAAGGATAGAAGAACTAGAAAGGATGGAGGAGCTTGAAAATGGAAATACTTCAGAAGATAACACTCAGGAGAATGAGGATACTGTGGTTCGTGATGGAGATGGGGGTAGCAAAGCTGGAGATGAAGATGAAGATGAGGACATTGAGGCTGGTCATAGTTTCTCGACATTAGATCATAAATATGAAGTTATTGAGGTGATTCTGCACAAATAAGTTAAATTTCATTCAGGACTTCAATTTCAAGATGATTGACTAAACCATTTACAGCCAAAGCAAAAACTAAAAGATCCCTTACAGAAGGCTAGCGACCAAAAAGTTCTGAGTTCATTTATTTCTCGTCAGACCGGAAACATTTCAAAACAACAACTAAAGGAGGAAGCATTTGTAAGAGAACACTTGGTTATTTGTGTCTGGTTGTGTTTGTTTGTACATGTTTTTTATAATTGTAATGATAATTTTTTTTTCTTTTTCACTGCAGAGTAACTCGAGGATGCAATTTCCAGTTGAAGGTAAGCCTTCAACCATATGGGATATGCCTCCACTTGCTATTATCATTTTCTATTATTGTCTTATACATAGCTATTCAGTATTGTTGTAATAATATGTGACCTGTATTGCTGATTCTTCTATTATATAGTACTATTTTTATTGCTATTATTTGCAACTCACCTTTCACAATAGTTGTTTGTTCTTGAAACTACGGTTGCTCAAGGTACATTGTTTTTATTTTACATGTAAAGAAATTTGAATATAGTAGACAGTTTTTTTTGTCTAATGTTTATAGCAGTGCGCTATAAGTTTGTTTACTTGAGTTACTTTTGAAGAATTAAATGTTAATGTTTCCTATCCAAATTCACTACTCTTTTTGTTTGTAAGAGAGAGAACTTATGGAAACACAAAATTTCAGGCACCTTAATCTACCCTTCCTATCTCAATGTTTTCTTCCCTCTAGTAGTTATAAAAACTAAATTATATCACTTACCACTAGGAACATATTATGCATGGGGTGCCAACAGCTGAGTTGCTTGTGACATGGCATGCTTTAGCTATGTTTGCCTATGCCTGTGTTGGGTGGTAGGAAAATGACCCATGTGGTGAGATCAACATGCCCTGCAGCCAGCTTTTCTGAGCACAACACTTGCCTTGACTGCACACCTGAGAGCCAAGCTTGGTATAGTGTTGGGTTAGGTTGGGCATAACCATCTAGCCAGTGAAGTTTGACCTCAGTGTTAGGCATGATAAGGACGAGCTTAGTGGGTTTTCCCATGATTTCATGATATACCTCCTTATTTTATATTAAAATATCAATGTAATTGGGGTATTCTAGTATTTTATTGTAAAAAAATGAAAATGCTCCTAAATGTTAAAAAAACTTATTCTTTTATGAGTACCTTCTGCTCTGGCCTTTAATGATTAAATTTCTCATCTCTTCCTCATCTCTCATTTTGCAATCTTCACCCTCAACTCATTTTTCTCCTCATCTCTCATTATCACCCATCAATCATAAGTCTCAAACTCGTACTTTCTTATAACAATGTTCTGGTATTTAGTTGGAGCTAAGTCACATTATCAACGAGGTCATGGATATATCAACTTTGATGCAAGGACGAGGGAAGATTGTGTCGCTGGAGGCCTGTGGCTGCATTATGTCCGATGGTTTCATTATGACTACATTCATAATCCTTAAATACCAATTATGTCATGGGCAATATGCTCAAGTCCTTGATCGGTGACATGTTTTCCCACTACCTGTAATTGCGCTGGCAATGACAAAGCTTATGTTGTGGCCATGTGTGTGGCATACTCAGGTCCTCACTTTGAAACTGTTTCTTCCTCTTGCTACTTGACTGGAGTTGACTAGACAATATTCAGGCCGTTTACAGGTGAAATTGAAGACTATGACATTGACCACTAGCTATTCCATATGATTTCACAATAAATACTAGAGTAGAAGACATCTATGTTAGCAGTACAGTATAAATATCAGAGTCAACAGTTAGAATGTATGCTCATTGATTACATAATATTGTTTTTATATTTGTATGATTTTTTCAAAGTTTTGTATTTCTTTTTACAAAATTTTCCCTGCCCTGGCATGAAATGATTAGGCTCGTGTTAGCCGACGTCTGTATTGAACCATTTTTATGCCCAAGTTGGACTGAATACAGGCCCATGCTCGACCTAGACGTGATTCATTGAGATGTCTAACTGTGCATGCAGTTGCTTGGTCTGATTCTCAGTTTATTATGTCTTCAGTGAAGAAATTTTGCCTAAACTTAACTGGGTTGTATGTTAATCTAGAAATAGTCGACATAAATAGAAAATTTGTTAAATAACATTTCGATGTGTGTCACTGGAAGTTGCATTCTTATATTATTTGTTTATTTGGTGGAAGAAATTATTATGCCAATAAATTTCTCTTTTGTAGCACAATAAGATAACCATGTTTACCAATGACGAGCTAGTATTTCTCTACTTAGATTATTGTTTCAAGTCTTCAACATTGCAATGCGAAAAAATCATTGAAAATAATGGGATTGCATCCTGATTCTTTATTGGTTCCTCTATCCATCCAGCTCATTCTTTTAGTAACAAAGAACTGTCTGTTGGCAAAGAGAAGACTGCATCATCTCCATTTGATGCCCAGTCATCTGTTTCAAAGATTGAGGTATCTTTCTTTATGTAGTTGTTAGTTAGATTTCATTGTAGATCAATGCATGGCTTTACTTAAATGGGTAACTAGCAAGGGAAAGGTTACGGAGAGCTTAAGCAATACAATAATCTAAGCAAGTGGTTTATAATCCATGTGCAAATTTGTGAGAACAAACCCTAAGTGTGAAAGCATGTCATAATTTTATAGAGAGGCCTTTTACATCTCTTTGTTTCAGCTGTAGTTCTTACAACAAAAAACATTTTCCATAGCTACAAGAAATACTAATTTCATAATACATATTTACTTTTATCTGATTATAATTTTATAGATGATGATAATTTATATAGAGTTTTTTTTTTTTTTTCCTTTTTGCAGGATTCTCCGCATGAGACTACAGGACAAACACTTAATATAGTCTCAAGGGGTCACAAAGTCTGCCCTTTTTCTTAATAAGTGATAGTTGTTGATCACCTGCTTCTATGATTATTATTTTTCCCCTGCTATTATTTTTCCTGTGTAGGCATTTTCAGGCTCTATTGTTGAGCGTGATCTTGATCCTCAACCCGTACAGTCATCAAAAAATACCAATCTGTCACAGGTATGACACACACAACGATTTCTTATTCTTAATTAAGTAGGGATCTAAATACATGATGCTAGTACTATTTCATGAAAGATATGATATAGTTTGAACAAGTAACATAGAAAATTGAAACAATTGAATATGTTTTTTTTTGTCACCATCACATGCATAATGATAATTGCTACAACTAATGAGTTTAGTCTTATATTGCTAACTAATGATATATTGTTAACCTTGAGGGTTATTTATTAAGATGTAATCACTGGTCGAAACCATGCTTTTAACTTGATCTCAGAACAGACCTAGTGATAGTTGTCGCTCATCTTCTTCTATGATTAGTTTTTTTTCCTCGTGCTCATATTTTTCCTGTGTAGGCATTTACAGGCTCTATTGTTGAGTGTGATATTAAAGGGGAGTCTTGGCGCAACGGTAAAGTTGTTGTCATGTGACCAAAAGGCCACTGGTTCGAATTCTGGAAACAACCTCTTGTAAAAAACAGGGTAAGGCTACGTACAATGAATCTTTCCCCGGGACCCCACATGGCGGGAGCTTCGTACACCGGACTGCCCTTTTTATTGTTGAGCGTGATATTGGTCCTCTACCCATACAGTCATCAAAAAGTACCAATCTGTCAGACTGTCACAGTTATGACACATGCAACAATTTCTTATCCTTAAATAAGTAGGGATCTAAATACATGATACCAGTACTCTTTCATGAATCATGAAAGATATATTATAGTGTGAACAACTAAGAATAGGCATATTAGATTAGATATAATCAGATGTTGAAAAATGAAGCTAGATTAGATATAATCGGATGTTGAAAAATGAAGCAATTGAATATGATTTTTTTTTATCATCCTCACATGCATAATGATAATTGCTACAACTAATGAGTTTTGTCGTATATTACTAGTTATTGATATATTGTTAATCTTGAGGGTTATTTATTAAGGTGTGATCACTGGTTGTATATATAACAAAACTGTGCTTTTAATTTGATCTCAGACAAACCAAACCACCCCCTTTCACCTGCAAGTGTGATCTCTTGTAATCTCCTGCTCCTTGTAATGGCCTTCTTCTCCCTCATCTGGCACATGTCTCTTGTTGTCCCATGCCTTATGATGTCTGAATCCCCCTAATGATGGTGATCCTGTCCCCCCTGCCAACGATCTTTAGCTCAGCAATCTCGGCACTCTGTCACTTTCCCACTGTTTGACAATCCCTTGATTCCCCTCTACATGATGGATCATTCTGGTGAGTTTAAGTGAAATAATATCCAAGTTATGTTCCATAAAAGGAACCAAAATATACAAATTTGAAATAGCAATCTATGGCCTCAGCAAAATCTTTGAATGTTTTACAATATTTTATGAAGTAATCACTTTGTTGGTTTAAAGTGCAACGAAACAGGTTTTCTGATATTTATATGAGATAGAATAAGTTTAATATGTTGATGTTATGCTCTGATGGTGACGTGGATGACAATGCAAAAGCTAAAAGAAATGGAAGCTGAGTCTTTCACTAAGTATTTTAATGCCAAAATTCATTTTTTTGACTGAAACTTGTTTATAGATTGATTTTGGAAGTCTTGTGCAAAGACTAGAATTTAATAGTGTCAAGGTTGTAAATACTAACTAACAAATGCAAAAGGTATGCAAGTGACCCGCTACTACAAATATGTGTATTGTGAGTGCGTATGCAAAGGCATATACAGTCAAAATTTTAATAAGATTATTTATATTGATAATATGCTCAACATATAGATGGCAAGGTTTACTTTTCACTAATTTAGTCCGCAATCAATTTAATATATGCCAACCTAGCAATTCATACTATGCAAAATAAGTTGTATAGTTTATACTAATTAATCATATAATGATTAACACACCATCTGAAATATAACAAAAACATAAGTAGCATGCATATAATCAATATATTAAGTATAAATTATCAAGACAAACAGAAGATATGCTATAGAAAACTAAGACATGTAGTAATATATCATTCGATCAATTGCAAGTATATGTCGTGTGACCTTTGTGCGGTCTATCAGACCATGCTACGAAGTCGCTATAAATGCTCACAACACATCCCTTATACTACATCATCAACGACAGAGATGGTTATTGCACATGCACAATAACAAAAGTAACACACTATGTAAAATAATAGAGCTGCATTCTACAACAAAACAAGGGAAAATTACTCAAAACTCCCTAATAACAAATTATTCTTCCTCTTCAATCCCCATGTCAGAAAAAGTTTATTTCCACTCCCTGCATGCAATTTTTTCTTTGCTTCAACTCTCTAATGCATACCAATTTATCTAATTGCCCTTCATTTTTTATAGGTACAAAAAGTTCAAAATGAGATATAATTCTTTTTAAATTCAGCACATTTACATTAGAATCTAGTATATTTTCTATCAAATTGAGCACGATTTTTTCCCCGCCTACCAATCGATTGGGAGCTCATATCAATCGATTGACTTAGGCTTAATCGATTGGGTCAATCGATTCAGCTTAAGCCAATTAATGGTATGATTCCCCGATTGGATCAATCGATTCAGCTTAAGCCAATTAAATGGTATGATTCCCAATCGATTGATTAGACGGAAAAAAAGTTGTGCTCAATTTGATAGAAAATAGACTAGATTCTAGTTTAAATGTACTGAATTTAGGAAGAATTATACTTTTGGACTTTTTTTACCTAATAAAAAATGAGGGCAATTAGGTAAGTTAGTGTCCATTATGTTTGGTTAGGGAGTGAGAGCAAATATTTTCTGATATGGGAACTGAGGGTAAAGTTTAAGTTGTGGTTGGAGATTTTAAGACCATTTACTGACAAAACAACCCTCATAATTATGAAGCTAGTTTAGAGAATAGAACTCCACCTGTCCATAATTTGGCTGAATTTTACCCAACTCAGACCCCTCTAGCTCCTTACCAACCAGCTTTGTGCTAGACTAAGACATGCATAATCTGTTGTAAATTACCATATTAGACACTTTTTGATTTAAAGTGCGCCTCTTTGAATTTTGACTTAAAATAAATCTTCCTCCCTCCAATCTTAAATAAAAGAATCTAATGGTTGAGCATTAATCCAACTTTCAACTTCAATTGATGAGGATGTGGACGCAGGCATCTTTTCCCAAGTAAAACATATGGTGAGAAACTTGCCTTATAAAGTCACTCCTAGCATCGTTCTTGAGTTCACAGATCAAGCTGTGCTGCCTGTGCATTTTGTAATATCAAAACAGGTGATGAATGTATCAGGCATTCATCTGGAATTTCTATTTGTTAGATAATCCACACTCATTATATCTCTGCATACTATATTCCTGTATTAGTAATCAAGTATTTGATTACAGAATAGAACTTTTAATCTATTCTTCCATCTTTTTTTTCCGTGTCATCTCCATTCATCTTATGATGTTTTTTTGGGTAAAATTACCTAAATGCAACAGTCCTCTTCCAGAAACAATAAAAACAAACCTGTTTGCGTAGCTTATGCAAGTCCTTAGATTCCATCTTTTTGTAGTTCAATTTCTTGACTCAATATACCTACAATGTTCCTGCCGTAGTGCCTCATCTTGTTGTCCCTGATGGTGTCTATTTAGAAGTGTAATGGAATTGCTCCTGTTTTGTAGTCCTCTGCTCAGAGTTCCACAAAGCCAGTTTCAAGATTCAAGATGCAGAAAGGCAATCGTTAGTGTTTGATATGTACCTGTAAGTGTTCCTAGAAACAACTTTAAGCTTCAGTATCGTAGTCCTGTTTTGTAGTCCTCTGCTTCAACTTCTGTCTTCTATCTACTTTCGGTAATTCTCTTTTCTCTATTTGCAGTTCAATTTGATTAAAGTTATTCTCGGCCTCCATGCTGTTGTACCCAAATGAGGAATCTTGCCCCATGAGCATACAATTTGTCAATATATCATCTTCAAATGTTCTATTCAGGTTTTGGAACTGACTATCATCATTGTTTTTATCTTCCAATCCCTCTTGAACGTGATCATGGATGTGCGTATCAAGCAGCGTCCAATACAAAATGAACTGGTAATATGTGCGACAGAATCAAATTTTGCCCATTTTTTGTCATGTAGGTACCAAAATTCAAGTAAGCCAAATACAATGATTATATCATTGTAATTCATAGTTGTCTGAGTTGAAAACACTTTTTATAATTAATTTGTTTTAGTAATCAATTGTTGTCTCAGATTAACAACACTTAGCGGCCGTGAAATAATGGAGCAAATGCAATTCTTTTTCGTTGTACGTGCCAAAGAGAAAAAAGGAAATGCGCCTAGATTTATTTGAAGGGTCATATTCTATAATCAGGGGACAAATTGTTTAGAATTAGAAAGCTAAATGTGCATGACGCTCGTACTCCACCTCAAGGAACAAAGTGTAGATTCTTATTCCAATGCAAGGGTTGACTTTTCCTTTTGGGTAATCCAAATTAATTGAATCGCTGATCATTGGTTAGAGTTATTTAAATTGAGCAGGATTTGATTTGTCAAAATGAAAATTTTATCGAATTAAATTTCCGAGATGATTAATTATTTTGTTTCAGATAGGTAATTATGGTCAATTCACCTGCAAAGAACATGATATATATAAGTGCACTTGTAAATAGACGTCCATGAAGTTCCACCTGTAATTATTCATTTTCATCTCTATCATTCCATTGCCATAATATTTTTTGAGATGAGTACATGGCAAAGGAGGTGTTTTAATGGCCCAAGAAATAATAAAGCAATTCTAAATATCAACTTGGTTATATAAAGCAGTAGTTCTCAGGGCGTAACATAACTGGAGACGCATAGTTTCGTGGTCGTGAGGTTCATGATTCGATCCAAACTAATTATCATTTATTAATAATGTAACATCCATTTAGGATTATGTGCCAATTTCTTTGAGATATTTTTGATTATCTTTGAAGTCCTAATTAAATAAAGTTTGTTGTTAGTGTAATTACCATTGCTCGTGCTAATTCACAAAAGAGGATCAATAAGGGATTTCAAATTTGAAAGAACTACTTTGTTTGTTGTACCAAGGACTTGCATTGACAAATTGAAATAGTTAAGGGGCAATCTTGTCTTTGCAAAAATGAGTCTCCGGTCCATTCGATATGAGGATCTTCCTGTGACTCATAGTCTAGCTATTTTTTCAAAGAATATATTCCTGATTACACACTTTTCTTCTTTAAGCAAAGCAATATGTGATCTTGGTGTCCTCTTTCTAAATTTTGTTGCTATGTACATGAAAGAATTATTGCTACAAACAATTGAAGGTCAACCCCCAACATGGAGGGTATATATATATATATGTTGAGAAAAAACACTAATAATTCTAAAAAAAAAAATCTTAATCAAGCAAAATATACAGAATATATTCTACATTTACAGAGAAGAATCGCATCGAGAAAGAACAGCCACCAAAGCAAAGTTAAGCCAGATACAACTCTCTCGCTTACTGCAACAACTATAAATAGAGGCCTTGGAGGTAGCCATTAATGTGCCACAATGAAGAGAGGTCTTAAATGGAGACAAAGTTTTATCTTTGGTAGCCAAGAATGACTTGCCTATGCCCCCATAGAGGCTTCTAGGGTTTCTGAAAAGCCTGTTTGTGGTTTTCATGGGCAGTCATCTTGGCTAACCTGAGTGGCTCTTGTCTCTCCTCCGTGACCTACATTTCCTCCTCTGATTTCTATGCATGAAAATATATTGACCTTGACTATTTTTCCCAGGTGAGAGAGAACTGTTAAGTCAAAAGCATGCATGCATAGTTGCCAGCAGTTATTCTGTATCTGTTCAGAAGGAAAAGGAAACTAGCTTCCAGAGGGGACGAGAGGAGGTTTAACATGAGGATTTAAGAGCTAAAGGGGAGACTTTATCCTTTCTATATTTAATTACCTAATTGTTCCTTTAATATTTTGGCACGGCTTTAGGATAAATCTACTAAGTGTGAATAAACATTGTCTTAAAGTACAAACAATTGATGGGGAGACCTAGGTTTTGTATGCTGTGTTATATATTGTGCCCTCTTTTGCAGTATCATATTTGATTGCCTGAAGTTACCAAACATATATGCATTAATTGTTCTGATAGCCATTAATTATAACTCTACTAAATCTGAAGCCTTACAGGACCTGTCTAAATTGCTGAAGAACAGAAGATCAGAGATGTCTTATTGGGTGAGTATTTTGTTAGATTTTCTGAGAAAGGAGGTGTTGAGGTCGAAAGGGAAGAGGCAAACATGGAACGCTAGAAATTTTAGCCATAAGGCACATAGTACTTGCGATGTTGTACTGATCACCTTGTTAATTTTATTTTATTATACTTTTGTTGCCTCTAGATTTTCAGAGGGGACGTTGCTACTTGGATTTGTTCTTAACTTCTTATATCATGTCCAGGTGTTTAGATGATAAACTTTTAAATATTTGATATTTATTATATTCTGATCTATATCCTATTTGAAAGCCGTAGAGATAGCGCGCTGGGAAAAGTGCTGCCGCTGTTGACCTAGAGAAAACTTCGCTAGGGAGAGACGATGACACCCGACGCTCCTTTCAACTCCTTTCTGTGCACACTCAAAAGAGCTAATAGAACGTTAGGGCACAAATCAGGGAAGGGGTCCCTGACGTAGACTTTCTAATGCTCAAGTCAATAGATAGCTGAGCAAAAAGTGGAGAAGAACTAAAGTAAAATTAAGTGAGTTTGATGAAGAGTAATGTTGTGCTCTAGTATCTAAAGTGTACCTTGCTAGCGGAGAACCCTCTTTTTATATCACCTCTTATAACTCCGCAGTAATGAGGTGACAGGAAATAGTTGGTGTAAGAAGATGTCGGATAATGGAAGGTATACAATATAGAATTTGTACAATTATCCTTCAAGAAATCTTTGATTATAGGTATATAAACAGTCTCATGTAACCTCCGCAATAATGATAGAATTTGTATAGTCACCTTTGTAAGAAGGTTCTATTGAATACATATGTTGTAACCGAAGAATATTCTCTGACAGATAGCTATTATTCTGACAATCTGTTGTGATTAACTGGCAATATTATCTCTTGAAATATAGTCCGACTGGATTCTTGGACGCACAGGGAATCTCGATAATCTCTATGTACGACCGGCTTTGTAATGAGAATTACCTTATGTATTTTGCCTTGAGCATTCTCCTGGAATATATTTCGATCGAATACTTGGACGAACAGGGTATCCCGACCATCTTTATGTTCGACCGACTTTTGTAATGAGAATAACCTTATGCATCTTGCCCTGAACATTCATATATGAAACGGGAACAGTGCTTCGTAAACCCGAGTAAACTTATAAATAGGAGCACTATATATATACCTTTGAAGGGGGAGTTGAATCCCATAAGTCCGACCGACAATAAGTCCAATCGGCAATATCCTTGTAGGCTCATACTGAAGATCTGATAAGTAATGAGGAGCCAAGTCTCGCAAGTCTGGTCAGCTCTAGGACCAATGAGTCGTACGATGGGAGACTGACTATTGGATAACAAGGCGCTTAGACTTGTAGGTACGACCATCCTTGTGATGGTCTGATTTATACTGAATGTTGTACTGCACTGTAGGATGACATCTATAAGCTGAAGGTAATATTGTAAAAGTGGAGAACTAAACCCCATCTGCTCAATCGACTTCAAGGTTGTTCGGGTTTAGTCTGTATGTCTTGGCACTGAATGGAGAGATACGTTTATTAAGCCCGCCTAGCTTCAGGGATGTTCAGCCATATTTTCGGCCATATATTGAGAATGAACACTAAGCTTAAATAAGCCCGGATGGCCTTTGGCTGGTCGGATATATAACAGAGTTATGTTATACAGGTCATAATTTCGACCATCCTCTGTGCTGGCCGATTATTCACAAGTGGAGAACTGGATCCTTCAAGTACGATCGGCTTTTAGGCCGACTGTCCTTATACCGAAGGCCTTAGCGTCAAGTGAGGAGCTAAGCCTTGATGAGGAGCTACCACCTCACCTTGACTTTGACTACGACCTTACCTTGACTTTGACTTCTACATCACCTTGACTTTGACTTCTACGTCACCTTGACTTTGACTTCCATGTCACTTCTGGGTCTGTTCATAACATCCTGTATCACTAGTCTCCCTTTCAATTCTAGTCGAAGGAGACTTGTAGCTGACTGACTAGACCCAAGTCTTATCTTAGTCTGATCACCCAACTTATTGGTCTGACTGACTGGACGTGCTTTTGATTAGACTGTCTGGCCATGTTCCCACTCGCACTTTAAATATTACGATCAATTTTTATCTTGGAAAGATGCATGCCGAGTTTTTGACAATCCAAGTAATGCTCTAATGATACACGAGAAGGTATTTTTCAGCGTAATGATGCGATTATCTTGCCCATCATAAATTCCCATTTATGGGTAAGTGCCACTTATCCCACTACCTCATTCTTCGAAGCGACAGTTGACGTACACCTTTTCGTACTGACCAATGGTACTCCCTTCTTTGCAATCTAATGATTACCAGTAAGTAGGCCATTTTGATTGAATGGTTGAGATTGGAAAGTATAGCTCATGGCTTTTGTTTAAAAACCTTAAGTGATGTAGAAACCAATCACTTGTGCTTCATCTTCTCTGACCTTCCCTCTGGAGATCTCCACCAATGGCCTTCTTGTAACCAGTGCTAGTAAGTGTTAGGACCCTTGACAGCCGGCTACAGAGAGGGGGAGGGTGAATAGTCCCCGCACAAATCAAGCAAAAAGACCTTTCTTGGATTTACAGCTTTATAAATCTAACACTTGCATAAGTATAATAAAGAAACTAAAAGACAGAGGCACCGAGAATTTACTTGGTTACAACCTGGGAGGTTGTTAATCTAAGGAAGTAAAGCGCACTAATTTCTCCTTCAGGCGGAGAAGCCTCTTTACAACAATGACAACATAGAATCAGAGAGTTAAAGAGAAAACTAAAAGCGTACCAGTGTTGTTTCACAGTTTCTTTCTTCTTAGCTTCTAGTAGCAGGGCTGTTTATATAGCCCTGCTCGGGGCGCCTGGAACCTTTTCAGGTGCCTGGAATGAGATACAAATCTATCCCCAATGCAACAGTCGAAAGCCACATTGATCTGGATAAAAGTCGGGTTCCGAGCTCCCCGGACTAGTCCGGGCGCCCCGAATTGGTCCGAGATCCCCGGGCATCAGAAGTCAGCCTTTTGCTGACTTTTGGGTCGGGCCTCCATCTTCGGTTCCGCTCGCTTGGGTGATTTCAGCCATCAGGAATAGGGCTCACCCAAACCCAACTTCCGGCCTTCTCGAGCAAACTTCCGCTCCGGCTTCTCGTCCTTTAGAATCGCTGCTTGCTTCCTTCTTGTCCGCCAGCGTACTCTTCCACAGCTTTTTGTCCCTTAGACAGCTGCGTCTTTTACTTCTCGAGCAATTTTCCGCTCCGACTTCTCGTCCCTCAGAAACACCACAAGCTCCCTTCTCGTCCGTAGTGTACTCTTCTGCAGTACCTCGTCCCTCAGACACACCGAGCCCATCGGCTCTCTCCCGTGTCGTCCTTCTCGCTAGCTGCATCTTTTGCTCGACTTCCTATGCTCCAAAGTTCCTGCACACTTAGACAAATGGTTAAACACAACAGGACCTAACGTAACTTGTTTGATCACATCAAAACTACCTTGGGTACCAACAATCTTCTCCTTTTTGATGTGAGCAACTTAAGTTAAGTTAGGGTAAACCAACATAAGTAAAACCAATAAATTTTGCAATAAAGTGCAAAAATTAAAAAAGTTTACACTACCTCTCCCTAGACTTAATCTTCCATTCTCCCCCTTTGATCACATAAAAAGCGGGGTACTTCAAAAGTCTAAAGGTAACTTGTCAAGAATTTTAAGTCGTTTAACAAACAAAATTCTGAATTTATAAGGTTAAAATGACTTTAAAAAAGTTGGTGAATGTTAAGCACATGTCTAAGAGGAAAAAAAATTGAAAGCCTTAAAACAATTTTAGAAATCTTGAAATATTTTCTTAAAAATTATAGAGCATGCATTTTGACAAAAGAAAATACATTTTCAAGATTTATAATTTAAAAATTCTTAAAAAAAATTATGTTTAGATAAATAACTCAAAAACTTTTTAGAAAAGTTTTCTTAGTTAGCAGGGATAACTCTTGAAAATTTTGAAAAACAAAATTCAAATATTGAAATTTTTCTATAGATGAATATTGAATTCCTCTTTCTCAAAAAAATTGAGATCAAATTAATTTTGGATAATAATTAAACTCAAAAGGAATTATATAGTTAAAAAAAAAATCAATTGCAAAAAATATAAGCATGATCTTGGAATCCAAAATAGATTCCTTTCTATAGGATTAACAAGAAAATTTTTAGGTTTTTGACAATTTTCTAATTTGCCCATTGTGATATTTAAATTTATATTTTAGTCTATAATAATTTTTAAAATTCGAAGCAGAGAATTTTGAATATTCAGAAATTTTTAAAGTTTGTGTATGTTCCTTTAACATTTCATTTTCTGTTTTTAGTTTGTCGAAATCCTCTAATTGACAAGTTGTTGCTAGAGTTCCTTTTAACTCATTATTCTCTATTAATAATTTTTTATTTTCTATTTCTGATTTACAAGAATCTTTCAACAATATTTTTATCAAATTAAACAATTGGTCAGGAGGTAGAGACCGTACCTGACTTATCTTGGCTCCCCCTATAGAGCTGCTTTCCTCTGACGTTGCTCCCTCTTCATTGATGCTCTCAATTCTCATTTTTGAAGAACTTTCTTTATCTTCATGTAGGTACTCGGCTATGAGAGCAATTTCGGCAATTTCCTCGTTTTCTACTTCTGATTACGACTCGAAGTTCATCGAGGAGTTAGATTTGACTACTTTTGGTTCTTCGTAGAGCTTTAAAAACTTTTCCCAAAGTTCTTTTGCATTCTCTAATTGCCGATTCTATCGACATCCTAGGCAGGAAGAATGCTCAGAAGGTGGAACTCAGCCTTACCGTTAGTCATGAAGTCATTGCGTTGCTTTTCGATCCATCGATGCTTCTCAATTTCTTTTCCTTATTTTCTTTTGGGCATATCAAAACCATATTTAATTGTTAGTGAAATATTAAAATCGGTTTTAAAATATACCTCTATCCAACGTTTCCAAAAAGTGAACTTCCCCTCTAATACTGGTGGGTAGATGCACGGTCTGACTATCTCGTGTGCTTCGTTTAGCGGTTAGTCCTCCTGAAGTGTACGTGCTCTGATATCACTTGTTAGGACCCTTGGCGGTTGGCTAGAGGAGGGGTGAATATCCCCTGCACAAATCAAGCAAAAAGACCTTTCTTGGATTTATAGCTTTATAAATCTAACACTTGCTTAAGTATAATATAGAAACTAAAAGACAGAGACACTGAGAATTTACTTGGTTACAACCAAGGAGGTTGTTAATCCAAGGAAGTAAAGCACACTAATTTCTCCTTCAGGCGGAGAAGCCTCTTTACAGCAATGACAACATAGAATCAGAGAGCTAAACAGAAAACTAAAAGCGTACAAGTGTTGTTTCACAGTTTCTTTCTTCTTAGCTTCTGGGAGCAGGGTTGTTTATATAGCCCTGCTCGGGGTGCCTAAGATAACTACTTAAAAACTCTAAATAGAAAAAATAACCAAGTAGACTTATTCTCTAAGATTTAGGATAAATTAACTAGTAAGACTTGGTTCCCTAAGATTTAGAACAAAATTAAATATAATTAAAAAAACTAAACTTAATTAATGGATAAATACTTTTAAAAAATTCAATTGGGATCCCCTCCTGCATCAGTGGCTTGGAGTTGAAGAGAATTCATCCTCGAGTTTAGGGTGAGTGTATCTGACTCCAGAGCACAATGACTTATGTGTTTTACATTAAAAACATCAAAAATTTTTAAATGACTAGGAAGTCACAACCTATAAGCATTGTCATTAATCTTTTCTAGTATCTCACAAGGTCTAATCTTCCAATCTTTGACCTTGTTGTATTCACCAATAGGGAAATGGTCACGAGTTAATGCAACCCAAACCATATCACCAACGTCAAAAAGAACCTAACGTCGATGTCGATCTGCCCAAACCATATCACCCGAAGATGCTTGACCATCTCCTTAGCCTGAGGGTTAGCTTGTCCTATTGGAGAAATAGGACTAAATCTAGTTCCCCAGATGAGTTTTGTCCATAAACAACTTCGAAAGGACTCAAATCAGTGATCCTATTCTTTGATCTGTTGTATACAAATTCTGCTTGAGGTAAAACCAGATCTCATTGCTTTAGTTTGGTTCCTATGAGACATCTCAAAAGATTTCCTAAGGTTTAGTTCACTACCTCGATCTGACCATCCATCTGAGGGTGATAGACACTGCTGATGTTTCGCTTTGTCCCTAGGTTTCCCCATAAAATCTTTCAAAATTGACTAACAAATTTAGTATCATGATCTGAAGTAATAGTTTAAGGAATACTGTGTAAATGCACAATCTCTTTGAAGAAGAGGGTGACAGTCTGAACTGTTGGATCGTGATCGTTCGATAGAGGGGAGGTGAATATCGATTAAAAAAAACTTCGTCGAGAGTAAGCGCAGTGGAAAAGAAAGAACAATGCTAACATAGAACCTTTTTACTTAGTTCGGAGCCTGTGTTAAAGTGATGCCTAATTTCAATGTGTTTAGTTCTGGAATGATGCACTGGATTTTTTGTTAGGTTAATTGAGCTAATGTTATCAATTAAGACTTATACATTTGTAAGGTTCAAGTTAAAATCTTTTAGGGTGTGCATCATCCATAATAATTGTGCAACACACTCTCCTATAGCTATATATTCTGACTCAGTTGTGGATAGGGCAACACAGTGTTGCTTTCTACTAAACCAGCTGACAAGTGATGGACCCAGTAATTGACATCCGCCACTTGTGCTTTTGCGGTCTAATTTGCATCCAGCATAATCTGAGTCAGAGTACCCTATTAATTCAAAATTATTAGTCCTAGGATACCAAATATCTACATTTGTTGTTCCTTTAAGGTATCTAAAGATTTTTTTGACTTGAGTCAAATGAGATTCTTTAGCACAGGTTTGGTATCTAGCACACATACTAACTGCAAATAAGATATCTGGTCGACTTGCAGTTAAGTATAGTAGGCTACCTATGGCACTCCAATAGTATTTTAAATCAACTAGTTTTCCATTGGGGTCATCATCTAGGATTGTGTTTACTGCCATAGGTGTTTTTATCTCTTTGGTGTTTTCTATTTCAAATTTTTTAAGTAATTCCTTAGTATATTATTGTTGATAAATGTAGTTACCTTCATTTGTCTATTTGATTTGTAATCCTAAAAAATAGGTTAATTTGTCTACCAGACTCATTTCAAACTCGTGTTCCATTAAACTTGTAAATTCATCTAAAAATTCTGAATTTGTTGAACCAAAGATTATATCATCTACGTAAATTTGTGCTATAAAAATATCTTCTTTTATTAATTTGACAAATAAGGTTGGGTCAATTTGACCTTGGTTAAACCCTTTAGAGATTAGGTAAGAAGTTAGTCTTTCATACCATGCCCTAGGTGCTTGCTTAAGTCCATATAAGGCTTTCTTCAATTTATAGACATAATCAGGGTGTTCTAGACTCTCAAACCCAGGTGGTTGTCCTACGTAGACTTCTTCTTTTATTAGTCCATTTAGGAATGCTGACTTAACATCTATTTGGCATAGTCTAAACCCTTTGTGTGCTGCATAACTTAGTAACATCCTAATGGACTCTAGTCTAGCCACTGGGGCATATGTTTCATCATAGTCAAGTCCTTCTACTTGACTAAACCCCTTAGCAACTAGCCTGACCTTATTTCTAGTAATTTCTCCAGTTTCACTTAATTTGTTTCCAAATACCCATTTTGTTTCTATTATTTTCTTATTCTTGGGTGGTGGTACCAAGTCCCAAACTTCATTACGCTCAAATTGAGCTAATTCTTCTTGCATAGCTATGACCCAGTCTGGTCAAGTAGGGATTCAGCTATGGTTTTGGGTTCAATTTTTGAGATTAAAGATATTTGACTTAGATTTCTAAAGGATGATCTAGTTTGAACCATAAGATCTGGGTCACCAATTATTTGATCAGTTGGGTGATTTGGGTTGACTCTTATAGTTCTAGGGGGTTGACTCTCCTGAGGTTGTTCTTCTTATTCATGACTTAGAATTTGGTTGGTTCCTTCAGAATTATTATTTTCTTGAACAAATTCAATTGGTTGAAGTTGTGTTTGTTCTAGGTTTTGTTTGGATTCTTCAAATTTCACATTAGTAGTTTCTTCAATTCTTAAGGTAGCCTTATTATAAACCCTGTAGCCTCTACTATTTAGGGAGTAGCCTAAAAAAAATCCATTTTCAACTTTAGAGGTGAATTTTCCTAAGTGTTTTCTTGTGTTTAAGATGAAAGCTGGGCACCCAAATACTTTAAATTATTTTATATTGGGTTGTTTATTATAATAAACTTCGAAAAATGATTTGTTATGGGTTTTATTTAGTGTTGTTCTGTTTTGTACATAGCAAGTTGTACTAACAGCTTCTGCCCAAAAATATTTAGGTAATGATCCTGTCCGAATGCCGAATCAACGGACGCTGGGCACGTGGCGCTTCCGGCTGCTGGCGTGGATCTTCGACTGGCGACACCAAGCTCCGGCGAACCTGCACAGAAGTCGGGCCGGGAAGGGATTCCCGGCGGCGACCCTCCGACGCTCAAGTCAGGCGAAGCTCCAGAAAGAAACAGTGGCTTTAAAACTCGTAGACTGCGTACCTCCGGCGAAGAATGAGGGCCTTTATATAGGGCAGTGAAAAAGTGAGTGTACACCTACCGAGGTGTACACGTGTCCATAGCCCATACTCCAATAAGGACTTGTCAGTGAGCTTCCCTAACCCATACTGCTACAGTCTTAGCATGTCCTCGACGGGACAGCGGGATCCCCTGTCACAAGATTTGGAGCATGGCCCACACGTGAAACATACCTGCTGTCAGAAAAAGACGTTCCTTGTCCTTTTCCTCTTTGCTCCAAATCTGGCTTCCGGGGGGACAGCTCCCTCAACATCCGGCCGGACATATGCGATGGTTTACTTGGGGAGATCCTCCATCACGTGCTTTATGGGGACTATTAGCAGTGTTACCTTATGGCTTTGGCCGAGCGTGAGGTCCGCTCGGCCCACGACCTTTTCCACTGAGCGCCGGAACCCTGATTTCGACAGGGCGCCTTTAACCATCAGCCGTATATCGTCCGGTCGGCAAGCCGATCGGACCCATCCCTCTCCGGGCGTTCGATTCCATCGGCCGGCCGGACGTCCGGTCGGACCCTGCCCTCTCCGACCGTCCGGTCGGACCCGGCCCTCTCCGGGCGTCCGGTCGGACCCGGCCCTCTCCGGATGGATGACTGCCACTGTGACTTCCACGTGGCGTTGACTTCACAGGGTGGGGCCCCCTGCTCTTACTACCGGATCACTTGCCTCCCCTTCAAGTCTAGTCGAAGGAGGCGACTAGTCCGACTGACTGGACTAAGAACCATAGAGGTAGCCTTAAGTGAATCAACAATGGCATTCACCGGATCTCCTCGTGTTCTGCGCCAATCTTCGACATTAAGGTTGAGCATGCTTTCATTAAATGCTCCGAATGATTGAATGCCACATGGAGCACTGCCATCGGCGTACGGCGGCGGTGGCATGGTGTTTTGATGTGATCGAAGCGATTCGAAATGGAAGGCTCGATGCATGCTTTGATTCCCGTGACTTGGATCCAACGGTGGAGGCCGCCCGACCTTCACCCTATAAATTCTTCGTTTCCTTCTCTTCCTCACCTGCCTCCGCGATTTCGACCATTGCCTCCTGCGCTTCGGAGCTCCGGCGATCCTGTTTCTGCTCTCCGACGCTCTCCGACGCCTTTTCCTTGATCCCTTTCTCCGCAGCAAGGTTTTACATCTTTCCTTCCTCCTTTCCGGTGTTTCCTCCGCATTTCTTTCTCAGTTTCGATCCTTGAAACTTCCTTTCGTCTGCTGTTGTTTTGCTCCTGCCTTTTTGCCTTTTGACTCCTCCCGATCGGCCCATGGCTAGCTCTTCAAACCCCGAAGATCAGTCGCTCGGCCCATGGTACACCACCATGCAATCCCGATTCGAACAGCGGGACTTCGATATTTTGGCAGACAATTTCGAAATCCCAGAGGATTTCGAAATTCGCTTAGCTGGTCCCTCCGCTCAGCCTCACAGGCCGCCGCGCGGAGCTTTCTGTGTCTTCCGAGACCAGTTTACCGCCGATCTTCGTTTTCCTGTGCACCCCTTCATTATAGATGTCTGTAATTTTTTCGGTGTGCCGCTTGGCAGTTTAGTACCCAATACCTTCCGTCTCCTCTGCGATGTTGTCGTTTTGTTTAAGATTCACAACATCCCCCTCCGACCGGAGGTCTTCTTTTATTTCTATTACCCCAAGCAAGCCGAGCCGTGCACCTTCATGTTCCAAGCTTGGCCCGGCTTGGTCTTTTTCAACAAACTTCCTACTTCCAATAAACATTGGAAGGATTATTTTTTCTACATCCGTATGCCCAATCAGGCAAACTTCCCGACCCAGTGGCAGGTCAGTCTGCCCCCCACTCCCGAGTTGAAGAAGTTCAAGACTCGACCGGACTATCTCCACGCTACAAATATACTGGCCGGTCAGCGACTTGACATCAACAAACTTCTCCACGAGGGAGTGATGTACATCTTCGGGCTGAGTCCTATACGGACCCCTCTTCCGGCCGGCTTCGGTAAGAACTTTGGTTGGGCATTTGCTTTGATTGCTAACTGATTTTTTTCCTTTCTTTGCAGCGGACATCGTTATGGATTCGGTCATGGCCGGTGTTTTGAAGAGGAAGGCGGCCGCTCTGGAAGCCGCGGCGGCCAGAGAAATGGAAGCTTTGGGTATCCAACCGGTCGGATCCCACGAAGGAGAGAGCGGGACTCAGGCTGAGTCGACCGCTCCCGCTTCTCAGCAAAACGTGGCCAGCGGAGCCACTCCTTATGGAGAACCAACTGCCCCCGAGGAAGGTTCCGCTCGGGAGGAGGAGCAGCCCTTACAAAAGAGGCGTCGAGTGGAGACTCCCCTGCGGTCGGCAACCTCCGCGGTCCAACCATCCGAGCGGATCACTGCAACTGCTCGGGGCAAGGCGCCAGAGACCGAAACTATCTCGTCCGACCGGACGCCTTCGGATTGGGACGAGCCAGCTGCTCCAGTGGAGGCTATTCCAATCAGCACCCTTCCGCCCGCTTGCCATTCAGCCCAGCGCTCGACCATTCATTCCCAGTTTTCTACGCCGGCTTTTGATCCCCTTCCGACTACCGGTCGGACGACCCCCGTTCATGGCCGCACGATTCGGGTCACTCTTCATCTTCCGACTGAAGAGCTGATTCCAGAGGCCGACCGCCCATCTGCACCCGAGCACACCATCACCTTGAAAGGGCCCCTAGCTGAGATGTGGGCCGATGCTCGGGCACGCACTGCGCTGATACCCCTCGGAAACTTGGCCAATAGCCACATGCGGGAGGCCACGGGGGTAAGTTTGCTCTACTATGTTTTGTATGCATTCTTTCCGATCGGCCGCTAATAACTATAATTTTCTTTTTGCCAGAGATGGGTGGAGGAAATTGCGGTTTCCAACCGCTTGGCCTTGGTGGATGAAGAGCTACGGCAACTGAAGGCCGCAGTTGGTCCGTCCGGCCTTCAGGGCCCTTCCTATTCCGAGCTGCAAAAGGAGCTGAAGAAAACTCAAACTCTGTTGGCGGCCGAGCAGAAGAAGACAGCCGACCAGGCCCACGCCTTGGCCGAGTCCGAGTGACAAGTCAAGTCGCTTGACACAAAAATAACCCTGGCCACCACTCGGAAGAATACAGCTATCTCTGATCTGGAGAAGAAGAACGTTGAGGCTCGGGGCCTGGAGCTGAAGATAAAGGAGTTGACAGAGCAGCTCGACAGGGAGAAGGCGGGCCGCTCGGCCGACGCGGAAAAGCTTAAGAATCTGAACGAGGCCCTCACAGGCTCCCAGGCGGCTTTCAAAGAATATCAGGATGCCGAGCCGAGCCGAGTCGCCGCTCTACGACAGAGCTACATCCGATCGCCCGAATTCTCGGAGAAAATTTGCGAGCGGATGTACTCAGCCTTCGACTTGGCCATGACTGCCACTATGACCTATCTGAAGTCGAAGGGCCTTCTTCCGGAGTCCACCAATATTCCGGCCGGCGATCAGGTGATGCTCCTAGATAACATCCCCAAGACCCTCTATGATTATATCGAGTAATTTTTGTAATTTGGCCACTCGGCTAAATGTGATCCCTTTTGTACTTAGGCCGCCCGGCCTGAGATTTTATTTTTAATGCAATGCTTTCCTTTCGCGCACTCTATCTTTTTGCACTTTGTCCTTTTGCTAATTAATATGTGTGTTGCCCGCTCGCCTATTATCACACCTCTGGCATTCGAAAGGCATTTTTGCGAAGTACTTGGCAATGCCCTTCCGCTCGGGCAAATATTCCGGACGCGTAACATTCCGCTTTGCTAGCAAGGATCGCTCACTATAAGCCGACAAGAACCTTTGGGCCTTGAGCCGAGCGGAACATAGAGTCGGTCGAACGATATTGGCGGCGAACTTCTTCGGACACTTGCAGTCTTTTTTTTTTCCGCTCGGAATATTTATAGACGCCGGCTCATCTCTCGATATTTAACGTCGGAGCTCGACGGTCTTCCGCTCGGACCTTTATAGACGCCGGCTCGTCTCCCAATATTAACGTCGGAGCTCGACGGTCTTCCGCTCGAAGGGTTTATAGACGCCGGCTCGTCTCTCGATATTTAACGTCGGAGCTCGACGGTCTTCCGCTCGGACGTTTATAGACGCCGGCTCATCTCTCGATATTTAACGTCGGAGCTCGACGGTCTTCCGCTCGGACGTTTATAGACGCCAGCTCATCTCTCGATATTTAACGTCGGAGCTCGACGACCTTCAGCTCGGACGTTTATAGACTCCAGATCGTCTCTCGATATTTAACGTCGGAGCTCGACGGTCTTCCGCTCGGAGGGTTTATAGACGCCGGCTCGTCTCTCGATATTTAACGTCGGAGCTCGACGGTCTTCCGCTCGGAGGGTTTATAGACGCCGGCTCGTCTCTCGATATTTAACGTCGGAGCTCGACGGTCTTCCGCTCGGACGTTTATAGACGCCGGCTCATCTCTCGATATTTAATGTCGGAGCTCGACGGTCTTCCACTCGGACGTTTATAGACGCCGGCTCGTCTCTCGATAATTAACGTCGGAGCTCGACGGTCTTTACGACTAACTTCGACACTGCCGTTCGGCGGAACCCTTGGCCATCCTTTGAATTAATTTTGCTTCCTGCATTACATGGGTCTGGGCGATTAACATATACAAAAATGATTTACACTCGTGCACCTTTCACCCCGCTCGATAAGGCTGGAGATGATTCGCACTCCACGGTCGATCCAGCTGTCGCTCGTCTTCATCCTCCAAATAATAGGCCCCCGAGCGGAGTTTTTCAATAACCTTGAAGGGACCCGCCCAAGGAGCTTCAAGCTTGCCACGTCGCCGACCGGCTTGACTTTCTTCCAGACGAGATCGCCGACCTGGAAGGATCTGGGGATTACGCGGCGGTTGTAGTTCTGCTTCATCCGCTGCCGGTATGCCATCAGCCGAACGGACGCCTTGGCTCGCTCCTCGTCGACCAAATCCAACTCCATGTTCCTCCGTTCGGCGTTGCCATCATCATAGCTCTGGATCCGGATGGACTCAACGCCGACTTCGACCGGAATGACCGCCTCGCCGCCATACACCAAATGGAACAGTGTGACGCCCGTCCCTTCCTTCGGAGTCGTTCGGATGGCCCATGAGTCGCCCGGCACTTCATCCGGCCAACTTCCTCCCAAATGGTCGAGCCGAGCGCGTAGAATATGAAGAATTTCCCGATTGGCTACTTCGACTTGACCGTTGCTCTGGGGATAAGCCACGGACGTGAAGTGTTGCTCGATGCCGTAGCTTTTGCACCAATCCTCTAGCACCTTCCCTGTGAATTGCCGCCCATTGTCGGAAACCAATCGGCGAGGGATGCCGAACCGACAGATGATGTGTTGCCAGATGAATTTTTTGACCATCTGTTCGGTGATCTTTGCCAGCGGCTCGGCCTCCACCCACTTGGAAAAATAATCGACCGCCACTAGCAAAAATTTCCTCTGCTCGGTCACCATCGGAAATGGACCGACAATATCCATTCCCCATTGATCGAACGAACATGAAACGGTTGATGCCTTCATTTCCTCGGCCGGTCGGTGTGAGAAGTTATGGTACTTCTAGCACGAAAGGCACGTAGATACTGTCCGAGCGGCGTCTGCTTGTAAGGTCGGCCAAAAGTATCCGGCTAGCAGGATCTTCTTAGCTAGTGATCGTCCGCCCGGATGTCCTCCGCACGATCCTTGATGTACCTCTTGGAGGATGTAAGCCGAGTCTTCCGAGCTCACGCATTTCAACAGCGGGCGAGAGAAAGCCTTTTTGTAAAGCTGATCGCCGATGAGTGTGAACCGACCGGCTCTTCTCCTTAGCAGCTGGGCTTCATTCCGGTCGGACGGTGTGGCTCCCGATCGGAGGAACTCTATGATGGGTGTCCGCCAGTCGCTTGGAAATGTGAGGCCTTCCATCCGGTCGACGTGCGCCACCAACAGTACTTTTTCAATTGATTGCTGAATGGCGACCGACGTTATTGAGCTCGCGAGTTTGGCTAACTCATCGGCTGCTTGATTTTCTGCTCTGGGTATCTTCTGGACAATAACTTCTCTAAAATCAGCTTTGAGCTTCTCGAAGGCTTCAGCGTAGAGCTTGAGCCGAGCACTATTGATTTCGAAGGTACCAGAGAGCTGCTGAGCGGCCAACTGCGAATCCGAAGGCTCCCACATGCCGAGCTGCCTGCAAGCCGGCTATGAGGGTCTCATACTCCGCTTCATTGTTGGTAGCTTTATAATCCAACCGGACGGATAAGTGCATCTTCTCTTCTTGAGGGGAGAGTAACAATATTCCAATCCCGCTTCCGAGCCGAGTGGACGACCCATCCACATATATTCTCCACATAGCTTCCGGCTCTGGCCTTTGCACCTCAGTCACAAAATCGGCCAAGGATTGCGCTTTGATCGCCGAGCGGGGCTGGTATTGGATATCAAATTCACTTAACTCCGTCGTCCATTTGATGAGCCGTCCGGATGCCTCTGGATTTAGTAGAACACGTCCGAGCGGGCTATTGGTTTTGACAATGATCGTATGCGCTAGGAAATATGGACGAAGGCGCCGAGCGGCAAGGACCAGAGCAAAAGCCAGCTTCTCGAGCCCAGTGTAGCGAGATTCAGCATCTTTTAAAATGTGACTAAGGAAATACACAGGCTTTTCTCCGCTCGACCTCACTAAAGTCGAGCCGATTGCATGCTCGGTTGAAGACAAGTACATGTACAGTGGCTCGCCCGCAGTCGGCTTGGCTACTACCGGGAGAGAGTTCAGAAATGCCTTCAAATCTTCGAACGCCCGGTCGCATTCTTCGTCCCAGTAAAATTTTGTAACTTTGCGTAAGATCTTGAAAAAAGGAAGGCTTCGATTGGCGGTTTTGGAGATAAACCTGGACAGAGCGGTGATCCAATCGGTCAAACGCTGCACTTCCCTTGTATTTCTTGGAGGCGGCATATCTTGTAGAGCTTTCACCTTGCTGGGATTTGCTTCGATTCCCCGCTCGGTCGCCCTCCTTTTGCTCTGAACAGGCATTTCTGGGGATTTAGCTTGACTCCATATTTGCGCAGTGTTCGGAAGGTTTCCTCCATGTCTTTGAAGAGATCGGCCGCTCGGCCGGACTTAATGAGAATGTCGTCCACATAAACTTCTAGATTCCGCCCGATCTGCTCTCTGAATACTTTATTCATCAAGCGCTGATATGTGGCCCCCGCATTCTTCAATCCGAACGGCATTACATTATAGCAATAAGTGCCGTCAGCCGTCACGAAGCTAACCTTTTCTTGATCTTCACGGGCGAGCAGCACTTGGTGATAGCCCTGGTAGGCGTCGAGCATACAGATTAATTCGCAGCCGGCCGTAGAGTCTAGGCAGAGGATAAAAATCTTTCTGCAAGCTTTGTTGAGATCCCGAAAATCTATGCACACTCTCCACTTGTTGCCCGGCTTGAGACTAATACTACGTTAGCCAACCAGCTCGGGAACTCTCGTCGATACTTCGGCCTCGAAGTTTTTCCACCTCCGGGATGATGGAATCGTTCACGCTGAAGTCCCTTTTCTTTGCTTTACTAGGCGTCCGGCCGGACATAGCTCGTGCGCGCCATGCTCGCAAAATTCGGCAGCTCATGTGTCGACCAAACGAAGACATCATGATTTCTTCGGAGGCATTGGATCAGTTCTTCTTTCTGTTTCTCCTCCAGATCGGACGCTATAAAGGTTGTGGCCTCCGATCGGGTTGGGTGAATATGCACTTCCTCTTTTTCTTCATAAATTAAAGAGGGTGGCTTTTCGGTGATGGCGTTTACCTCGATCCGGGGTGCCTTCCGAGCGGAATTGGCCTCTGCTCGGACCATCTCGATGTAGCATCGCCGAGCTGCTAGTTGATCTCCCCGTACTTCTCCCACTTTGTCCTCCACGGGGAACTTGATCTTCTGGTGGAAGGTTGAGACGACCGCTCGGAATTCGCTGAGAGCCGGTCGTCCCAAAATAACGTTGTAGGACGAGGGAGAATCGACCACCACGAAGTTTGTTGTCCGTGTCCTCCTGAGCGGCTCTTCTCCCAGCGAGGAAGCCAGCCGGATCTGTCCGACCGGCTGAATTTCGTTACCCGTAAACCCGTAGAGCGGAGTTGTCATGGGCAACAGCTCGGCTCGATCAATTTGCAGCTGATCGAACGCCTTCTTGAATATGATGTTGACTGAGCTCCCTGTGTCAACAAATACGCGGTGAATAGTGTAATTTGCTATTACCGCTTTGATGAGCAGAGCATCGTCGTGGGGTACTTCAACTCCTTCCAAGTCCCTGGACCCGAAACTAATTTCGGGTCCTTCTGCTCGTTCTCGGCTACAGCCGACCGCATGAATCTGGAGCTGCCGGACGCTCACCTTTCTGGCTCGATTGGAGTCTCCTCCGATCGGCCCGCCAGCAATAACGTTGATCTCGCCTCGGGAAGTATTGCTTCTATTTTCCTCTTCCCGAGCGGACGGTCGAGACCGTTCTCTGGATGCCCGGCGATTCCTTTGCCTTGGAGAACGATGCCGATTGGGAGTTTGTGGCTGTCGCCTATTAGCTTGCGTCCGATCGGATTCATTAGTTCTCTGTCGCCTGTCGACTGAGGGAGACCGTCGTCCGGCATTCCGGGGCACGGGATGAGTCACGAAGGGAAGGCTTCGGCAATCCCTTGTGTTATGCGTATCAGTCCGGTGGAAGGAGCTGAACATCGGGGTCCATTTCTTCTTTGGCTTGGGCCGGGCGGCGGCTACCTCTTGCACGTGGGCCCTGGCATGGGGGGATCAGATTGCTTCGGCCCTTGGTCCTCTGGGCGGCTGATGTGTGGCGTGTGGTTTCCGCTCGGCCGGAGGAGCCCTCTCGGTTGGAGTTTCTTTTTTCCTAGCCGCTTGTGCCTCTTCCACGTTGATGTATTCGTTCGCCCGGTGTAGCATGTGATCATAGTCTTGGGGCGGCTTTCGGATGAGCGATCAGAAGAAATCCTCATCCACTAGGCCTTGTGTGAAGGCATTCATCATGGTTTCCGAGGTGGCCGTTGGAATGTCCATCGCCACTTGGTTGAACCGCTGGATGTAAGCTCGAAGCGATTCACGGGCTTCTTGCTTGATGGCGAACAGGCTCACGCTCGTTTTTTGATAGCGCCGACTGCTTGCAAAATGATGGAGGAAAGCCGTTCGGAAGTCCTTGAGGCTTGTGATGGATCCGTCCGGCAGCCTCCGGAACCACCGTTGAGCCGATCCCGAGAGAGTGATAAGAAAAACTCGGCACTTTACTCTATTTGTGTATTGATGGAGAGTGGCTGTGTTATCGAACTTACCCAGATGATCATCCGGGTCGGTTGTCCCATTGTACTCGCCGATCGTCGGAGGCATGTAGTGCTTGGGCAGAGGGTCTTGTAGAATAGCCTCCGAAAATTGGCGATTGATCCGCTTGGGAGATGCGTCCGCTCGGGGGGCTTTCCCTTTTCTGTTGTCTCGTCTTGGTATTTCATCCGAAGATGATCCCCGCTCTCGATTAGTTGCTAAGGCTCCAGGAGGAGTGCAGAAGAGAGCTCGATGGAATGGCACTGTCGCTGGTGGTGCTTCCGCTTGGCCACCCGATGCTGACGTGGCTTGCTGCTCTGGCCGCTCGGCTGTTGCCTTCTGTTTTTGCTCCACAAGCTTGGCGGCCCTTATCTTGATCAGAGCGTCGAGTTCCTCGTTCGAAAGCGTCACCATGTGTTGTCATCCAGCTTCATCCATTGTTTCCACTCGGATACAGGAACGTTCCCACAGACGGCGCCAATTTGATCCTGTCCGAATGCCGAATCAACGGACGCTGGGCACGTGGCGCTTCCGGCTGCTGGCGTGGATCTTCGACTGGCGGCACCAAGCTCCGGCGAACCTGCACAGAAGTCGGGCCGGGAAGGGATTCCCGGCGGCGACCCTTCGACGCTCAAGTCAGGCGAAGCTCCAGAAAGAAACAGTGGCTTTAAAACTCGTAGACTGCGTACCTCCGGCGAAGAATGAGGGCCTTTATATAGGGCAGCGAAGAAGTGAGTGTACACCTACCGAGGTGTACACGTGTCCATAGCCCATACTCCAATAAGGACTTGTCAGTGAGCTTCCCTAACCCATACTGCTACAGTCTTAGCATGTCCTCGACGGGACAGCGGGATCCCCTGTCACAAGATTTGGAGCATGACCCACACGTGAAACATACCTGCTGTCAGAAAAAAACATTCCTTGTCCTTTTCCCCTTTGCTCCAAATCTGGCTTCCGGGGGGACAGCTCCCTCAACATCCGGCCGGACATATGCGATGGTTTACTTGGGGAGATCCTCCATCACGTGCTTTATAGGGACTATTAGCAGTGTTACCTTATGGCTTTGGCCGAGCGTGAGGTCCGCTCGGCCCACGACCTTTTCCACTGAGCGCCGGAACCCTGATTTCGACAGGGCGCCTTTAACCATCAGCCGTATATCGTCCGGTCGGCAAGCCGATCGGACCCATCCCTCTCCGGGCGTTCGATTCCATCGGCCGGCCGGACGTCCGGTCGGACCCTGCCCTCTCCGGCCGTCCGGTCGGACCCGGCCCTCTCCGAGCGTCCGGTCGGACCCGGCCCTCTCCGGATGGACGACTGCCACTGTGACTTCCACGTGGTGTTGACTTCACAGGGCGGGGCCCCCTGCTCTTACTACCGGATTAGGTAAGTTGTATTCATTTAACATCGTTCTAGAGGCTTCAAGTAAGGTTCTATTTTTTCCTTCTACAATCCCATTTTGTTGGGGGGTTTTAGGGCACGAAAATTCGTGATGGTAGCCATTTTCAAGACAGAATTTGTTAAAGTTATGATTTTTAAATTCTCCCCCATTATCACTTCTAATTCTTTTAATTTTAAGGTCCTTTTCATTTTCAACTTGTTTACAAAAGTTTGTAAAAATTTCAAAAGTTTCATCCTTATTTTTTAAGAATTTTATCCAGGTGAACCTAGAGTAGTCATCTATTATTACTAGACAATATAAGCTTCCATTTATTGATTTGACTCCATGGGAGTCAAATAGGTCTAGGTGTAGAAGTTCTAATATTGAGTTGGTTTGTGATTCATTAGTTGGTTTGTGGGTAGATTTTGTTTGCTTACTTTGTTGACAAGCATTACATATGGTTGAATCAAAGTTAGGTAATTTTGGTAGTCCTCTAACTAGTCCATTTAGTCTGCTTGTATTTCTGAAATTCGTGTGTGACATTCTTCTATGCCATAACCAGGTTTCTTCTTTTTGTGTTAAATAACACTTAATTGAAGTAGTTAAGTTAATCACATAGATGTTGTCTTTCCTAAACCCTTTTAGACTTATTTTAAGATTATCTAGATGTTTGATTAAGCATTCTGTAGATAAGAATTTGACCTTATACCTAGTGTCACACAATTGACTTATACTTAGAAGATTATATTTAAAATTTTCGGCAAGTAAAACATTTGTAATTATAAAATCTATTTTTAATTCAATATTACCTATATCAATTACCTTGAGTTTGTCATTGTTTCCAAAGGCAACTGTCCCTAAGCTTTTATAAGTGAGTTGAGTGAACTTTGTGTGATCTCCAGTCATATGTTTAGAGCAACCACTGTCCAAAATCCACTTTGTTTCCTACAATAAGTAGGAATTAAGGTTAATCTAATTTTAGTCTTTTAAGGTTATTTTAAGTTAATTCTCAAGCAAGCATCATTTAAGTTATAAAGGGAAAAAAATTGTTAAGTGAATTTTTAGGTTTAATAATTTTTTTTTTAAAAAAATTAAGTTTTAATTTTTTAAAATAAATTTTTAAGTTAAGAAAAATTTAAGTTTTAATTTTTAAAATAATTTTTTAAGTTAAAAAAATTAAGTTTTAATTTTTAAAATAAATTTTTAAGTAAAAAAAATTTAAGTTTTAATTTTTTAAAATAAATTTTTAGGTTAAAAAAATTTAAGTTTTAATTTTTAAAATAAATTTTTAGGTTAAAAAAATTTAAGTTTTAATTTTTAAAATAGTTATTTAGGTTAAAAAAAATTAAGTTTTAATTTAATTTTAATTTAATTTTAATTTAATTTTAATTTAATTTTAATTTAAATTTAATTTAAATTTAATTTAATTTAATTTATTTTAATTTAATTTAATTTAATTTAATTTAATTTTAATTTTAATTTAATTTAAATTTAAAAGTTAAAGTCCTTAGTCATCTCACCCGATCTATGTTTTTAATTAGGGAATCCTATAATTTTGTGAGATGAATCAGGTTCAATTTTAGGGTTTGTTTTTAACTTGTGTTAGATTCAGGTTTAGCTTTGGGTTCAACAAATAGGTGTTCTCTGGATAAACTTCTGGGTCATGATGAGTCACTTGGACATCATTAGAGTAACCATGCATTCGAGGTTTTCCAAATAGTCCTATCCACTGGACTTAGTACAAAACCTTGGTCTAACTGGTTAGGATCCATAAAGGGTAGCTTCGGTCAGTTCCACTTAGCCAAATGCAACAGGTCGAAGCCATATCTTCCTAGACATGCATAGACTAAGCTTCCTTAACATACTATCATCCAAAATTTCACCAGTACCATGGGTCAAGTTAAACTTGGTCCCTTTCTAATTAGTCCTTGTTACCCTACCGGGTAGGTTGGTTTGGGTTACCCTGTCGGGTAAGTTAGTTTTGGAGGTGTCAGCTATTCTGGAGCCTCCCCCTGAATTATTGGTCGTTGATTTAATTTTTAGTTCTAGGTTTATGTCTATTCTTTTTATAATTATATTTTACTTGGTGATAGTTTAAATTTTGGTGAGTTCTAACATTTTTAGATTTTAAGTTTTTTTGTTTAGGTTTATATTCTGGTTTTTGATTTGGTTTATTTGACTTTACATAATATATTTTATCTTTAGGGATATAATATTGGTTAGGTCCTATTTGCGTGGTCAAACACGCTTTCGGAACCCAGACTTTATTCGTTGGTTTGTATTGGGTTATTAATGATTTAAAAGTTTTATTTGAGTTCGACTTATATCCGAGTCCGGTTTGATTATAACATGTTTTTTGATTGTTTAGGATTAAATCTAAATTTTTTGATCTGGTAGTAAATTTTTATAACATATTTTTTAAATTATTAATTTCTAATTTTAATGATGAATTCTCCTCCTCAAGTGTTAGATCTTGAGTTGGTTTATTATTTACAACTTACCCCTTGAGGATTTGATTTTCCTCGAGGAGTATTTTGTTTTCACTTTCTAATTTAACTAACTTATTATTTAAACAAGAAATAATTTTAAAGAACTTTCGGTTTAAGGTTAGGAATACCTCTTCGGAACCTTCGGAAACGAGTACAGACTCGTGGCTCGATTCAGGTTCGGACTCGTCTTCCGATTCGTCTTCCGACTCTGCTTCGCGAGCCATCAGCGCGAGGTGGCTCTGGTGCTTCTAATCTTCTGCTTCTGATTCGTCCGAGGAGAAGTCGTCCCACGTCGCTTTGAGGGCCTTCTTTTTGGTCGTCTTCGGTTTGTCGTTCTTCAATCTCGGGCACTCGTTCTTGTAGTGGCCCTTCTTGTTGCATCCGAAGCACGTCACACTCCTCGATTCGGTTGGAGAATTGATCTTTTGAAGGTCCTTCTTGCTGAAGCTTCTTTTCCTCCTGGTGAACATCTTCCTTACCAGGTTCACCAGGTGTTCTTCATCTTCAGAGTTCTAGTCAGAATCTTCTTCAAGTTCAGACTTGTTCTTCTTTTCTTTTGAAGAACCTGCAAATAAAGTTACACCTTTCTTGACCTCGACGTTAGTTTGCTCATACAGTTCTAATTCACAGAAAAGGTCATCTAGTTTTAATTTTGATAAATTTTTAGAGATCTTGTAGGCATCTACGATAGATGCCCACAAGCTGTTGCGTGGAAAAGCGTTTAAGGCATACCTTATTAAGTCCCGATTCTCTATTTGGTGTCCTATTGCGTGGAGTCCGTTGAGAATATCTTTGATTCTTGCGTGGAGTTGGCTGACCGTTTCTCCTTCCTGTATTTTTATGTTAAATATTCTATTTAGAAGCAAGTCTCATTTTGTTACCTTAGCATCGCTGGTTCCTTCGTGTAGCTCGATCAATTTGTCCGATAGTTCTTTTGCATTCTGATGTGGTTCAACCCGGTTTAGCTCTTCCCTTGTTAGTCCGCAGTGTAGTGTGTTAATCACCTTGTTCTCCGTTGATGCCTTCTTCCTCATGTCCGGAGTCCACTGTTCCGGGTCTAGTGGATTTCCGGAGTTGTCGACTCGCGCTCGGTAGGCTTTTGTGACGCTGAACCATTGATCGTAGTATGTCTTCAGGTAAACTTCCATTCTTTTCTTCCAGTATGAAAAGTCATCCCCGTTGAATAGGGGAGGACATACTGTGCTGAAGCCTTCCAATTGAGACATAATTTTCCTGCACATAAATCAACAAATAGACAAGATATCCCAAGACTTGGTCTTGGATTAGTAGTGCGGGAAGAATTAAGAATAATGAAAAAGAGCTAAATTGGTGTTGCACCAATTTAGTTTTAATTACAACGGAAAAAAAATTCAAAAAGGTAATAATACCAGTTTGGAGTTATGCGAAAAACTGAGAGCCAAAAAAAAATTAAAAGAAATGTTTCTCCCCCTGTCTGATTGGTGGTAGCACCAAATCAAAGCGGTACCTGTTCTGATACCACTTGTTGGATCGTGATCGTTCGATAGAGGGGGGGGGGGGGGGAATATTGATAAAAAAAAAAAAATTGTCGAGAGTAAGCGCAATGGAAAAGAAAGAACAATGCTAACATAAAACCTTTTTACTTGGTATGAAACCTGTGTCGACTCCTACTCCAAGGCCCGCACACAAGGGTGCTTTCGATGGGCAATTTACTAGTAGTTCGAAAGATATTACAAACTAAGTACAGAAAATGCTAATGAAAGAATTAAAGCAATACCGACAAAATAAGAGACTTAAAAAAAAGAAAGCAGTGCGTTTGTCGGAGCTTTGCAGTGTCGTAGGAGCACAGGAGAGCGAGTTCTTCAATTCAGAGTTGTTGTGTTAAGCTCCAACCTTGGCCCTTCTTTTATATGCTGCTTGGGGCACCCCAGATCCCTTCCGGGCGCCCTGGTGTGACGTAGCAGATCCAACCGGTGAGCTCCATGTGTCGACACCGTGATCAGGATGAAATTTGCCTCCGGGCGCCCGGACCACCTTTCTCCAGAAAACTTCTTTTCCTGCAAGACAAGGTTAGTCCGAGGCAAATATATAATTTATAACCTGCAAAACAGAGTGTTAGTTCAGTTTATTGTTTGACAAAAAGAGTATGACTTAGATTTCGTCTTTCCGAGACCGGAATCTAGTCATGATCTCAACTTAGATATCCGAAATGGATCTAAGCCGGATCGACGTCTAATGTTCCCTTCCCGGGAACGCGTCCTCACAGTCACTCCCTTCCAATGACTTACCTTTACTCACCTGCCAGACGTCCGGTCAGCCCTTCGACCCGTCTGGACTTCTCGCCAGCTATCCGGTCAGCCCTTCGACCTAGCTGGACTTCATGCCAAGCGTCTGGTCAGTCCGTCGACCCACTTGGACTTCGTGCCAAGCGTCCGGTCAGCCCGTCGACCCGCTTGGACTTCGTGCCAGACATCCGGTCAACCCGTTGCCTGTCTGGACTTATCCTGTACACTCGATCAGAGTGTTAGATAATGACAAATCTAACTTAACCTGATTTGTCATTCATCAAAACCTGAGTTAGATCGTTAGTGCTAACCGCACCAACATGAACAACATCCATGGTTTTACTACATGCTATAAAGTAAGCCATCTTAGAGAATCGGTCCACCACCACTAAAATACAATTTGTGGTCTATTGGGTGTGGGGTAAATCCAATACAAAATCCATGCTAACCTCTCACCAAAGGGCTTTGAGAATTGGTAAGGGAGTATACAAACCAGTATTGTTGAGGGTTCCTTTAGATTGTTGACAGACAATGCAACAGTTCATGAAGTGAGCTACGTCACTGGTTAGTTTGAGCCAATAGAAGTTTAAAGAGATGATAGCTAATGTCTTATCTCGGTCGAAGTGTTATTCATTATGCAATTTGAAGGATCGAAAAGGTGCGATAGAGGGGGATGAATATCACACTTAAAATTTTTTTTAGACGTTAAAACAAAAGTAGTGCAGCAGAAAATAAAAGACTCGTTTCGGTTACTTGGTTCAAAACCTAGGTCGAATCCTACTTTAAGACCCACGATCTCTTGATCACACCATTGAGCAATCCATTAGAATTCTTCTTTTCAAAATCTTCAAAAAGAAGCAATGCATACAAAATGATGAATGTAAGATAGTAACACACTACTATCTTTTGGAAATTTAAATAATACAGGCTTAAACAAAAATATACCGACAATATGTAGTAGATTGAGCTCGGTCGGTACTTCTAGATAGTGCAGTAGCTTTCTTGAAGATGAGAAACAGACTAGTAGCACGAAAGAGATTTAGTACAGAGGTGAACTAAAAACTGATGATGTGCCTCGGACCTCAAGCTCCCCTTTTATAAGCATGGTTCGGTTGACTGATAAATCCATCGATCGACTGATCTATTCGGTCGACTAAACCTCCTATCGATCTACTAAATGCACTCCCTTCCCTCTTCGTGGAGATCCAATCTTTGCGCATTTATGAGATTTAATGGTTCGGTCAATCGAACAGTGAATTTCCTTATTCGTTGAGATTCGTACTTAATTCTACATTAATGAAGTGATCGTTCGATCGACCGATCCCCGGGTTCAGTCGACCGATCAGCCTAGATTCCTTTATTGCTTTGGCTCGATCTGATCTATGCCACATCATCAAGGTTCGGTCGACCGATCAGGTCGGTTCCTGTAAAACAGAGCTAAACACAATATATCCCTGCAAAACAAAGGTTAGCACAGTATAGTATGATGCATGAGTAGTAATTGACAGTAACACTATCTTAATCCAAACTTAGATACTTTCCTAGTTTCTTCAGTTGGATCAGCAACCTAGGGTTTGTTCCTTCTCGAAATACGACCTCATTGTCGCTTCTCTCCAGTTTGCTTACCTCAACCTACCTGCCAACCATTGGCCCTCTAGACCTGTTTGGACTTTGCTGCTTAGCATCCGATCGACTCACTAGTACTTCTCCTCGATCTTTGGTCCTCCAGACCTATTGAGCTTTTCTGCCAAGTGTCAAGTCCTCTCGACCCACTTAGGCTTCCTGCCTAGCTTTTACGATCTGCTAAGGCTTTCCTGATTGAGTAACATCTTGCACACTTAGTTATTTTGTTAGATCACAACATGAATTAATTTGAACCTTTGACAATATCAAAACTCATGTTCGATTCTGGTGCACCTTACTGCACCAACAATCTCCGCTTTTTTTATATTTGGCAATCAATGTTCACAGTTAAGTTAATAACATAAGAAAAGATAAGTAAACAAGTAATTTTTTACTTAACACTCCCCTTGAATTTAATAACTCCCATTGAATTTACTATCTCTCCCCTTTTGACACACATCAAAAATAGGAAAAACACAAGCATCAAGTTTGAACAAATGAAGATGTTAAAAATAAGAATTGGTAAAAACATTTAATCAAAATTCTAATATATAGATTTAAAAAGTAAACTTTTGAAAACTTATCCAAAGATACATTCTAAAGATAAATTTAAAAAAGTTTGAAAATTTTGAAAGTTAAATAAAATTTTGAAAGTAAGTTTGATCATTTGTTAAAGATTTTTTTTTTTTAAATTTGTTAAGTCAAAAATTTTGAAAATATGATAAAGAGAAATTTGAAGGTAATGTTACATTTTTAAAGATAAAAATATGGTGAATAGAAAATTGGAAAGTAATTTTGAAAAAAAAATATTATTTTGAAAAGAAATTTGGTAAAGAAAATTTGGAAATTAATTTTGAAAAATATTTAACGATAAAGTTTGAAAATAATTTTAAAAAATTAAGTTTGAATTAGTTCTAAAAATTTTAAAAAATAATATTGAAGCTCCCCCTAAAATTTAAAAATACCTAAAAGTCTAAGCATGGTTTTTAAAAACTAAAAAAAATCCTTATGATGAAATGTCCAACCTTCATACTTAGCTAACTACCATAAGATAACAGCTGTTGATTCGGGTTGATCAATTTGAGCGTTTGGTTCTAACTAGTTTGTTACTAGCTAGAGTACTCAAATTGATCAATGTGTTTTGCTTAAAGCCCAGACTTATACCGATGCACTGACATAAGTATCTAAAATCTTAGACCAAGTCCTAAGCATCTCACACCGTTCTATGTTTCAACATACCCTATTGTGCTTGTGAGATGTTGGCTTCTAAGACTATAGGAATATGCAATTCTACGGTAAGTCCTAGGCTACTCCAAAAAGATAAAATATTTTGAACACTATTTTGAAAACAAATTTTAAAAGGGGAATTTTGAAAATAGTTTTTTTTTAAAAAAACTAATAATTAATAATTTTCAAAAATATGCTAATAAAAAAACCTAGCCTATATAGCACATGCCTAATTGTCTTCTTAAGTTACTAAATTCAGCTTCAGGTAAAGGTTTGATAAATATATCAGTTAGGCTAGATTTTGAATCAATATAGTTAAGTTTGATATTGTCTTTAGTGGCATGATCCCTAACGAAGTGATGTTTAACTTCTACATGTTTAGTTTTAGAGTGATGTACTGGATTTTTAGTTAAATTTATAGAGCTTATATTATCAATGTAGGTTTTCACATTTGTATAATCTAAATTAAAGTCAAGTATGAGACATCCATAGCAATTGGACTACACATTCACCCATTGCTATTTATTCGGCTTCAGTAGTAGATAAGGCAATACAATGTTATTTTCTACTAAACCAGCTAACCAAAGAAGATCCTAGTAGTTGACATTCTCCACTTGTACTCTTTCTATCTAACTTACAGCCGACATAATCTGAATCAGAATGTCCAACTAATTCAAAATGTGATGCTCTTGAATACCACATTCCTACACTAATAGTTCCTTTTAAATATTTAATTATTCTTTTAACATAAGATAGGTGAGATTCTTTAGCGCATGTTTGGTAATGAGTACACATTCTTATTGCAAATAATATGTCAGGTTTACTTATAGTTAAGTATAGCAAGCTACCTATCATACTTCGATAGTATTTTAAGTCAACTGATTTACCATTTAGGTCGCTATCTAAATTTATGTTACTTTCCATAGGTGTTTTTAGTTCCTTAGAATGTTCCATATCAAATTTGCTAATTAGTTCTTTTGTGTATTTAATTTGATGTACATACTTTCCTTCTTTAGTTTATTTAATTTGTAGGCCTAGAAAATAGTTTAACTCTCCAACTAAATTCGTTTTCCATTAGTGTTATAAATTTTTTAAAAAAATTTGAGTTGGTTGATCCAAATACTATGTCATCTACATATACTTGAGCTATGAATATGTAACGACCCAAAATTCCTTATTACGAGTCCTAATAGTACGTAAAAATATTTAGAAATGCTTTAGAAAAATTCTAGAGATTTTTAGAAATTTTTAGAGTATTTTTATGTAATTTTTAGAGTTCGTTTGATATTTTTACCAAAAGGAACAAGTTGCAAAAAATAAAGAAAATAAGCCGAGATTCGAACCCCCAACCTCCAACCTGACCCAAACCTTAAGCAAATCCAGCTAACCAAGTGTTCAAACAGAAAGATCTATTTAGAAAAGGTAGCAAATTTATTTAAGATAGTTAACAGAATATTGGATTATAAAAGGGATAAGTTGATGTTGGATTTGTCTTTTTAGAAAAGGTAGCAAATTTATGTAAGATAGTTAACAGAATATTGGATTATAAAAGGGATAAGTTGATGTTGGATTTGTCTGTTTAGAAAAGGTAGCGAATTTATTTAAGATAGTTAACAGAAATATTAAGTTAGAAAAAGGGAGAACTTAGGGATTATTTTCCAAAACCTAAACCTCTCCTCTCCTTTTCTCTCCCGACGGCGCGGCATCTCCTGTTTGGGCGAAGGAAAAAGGGGGGGATCTAGGGTTCCTCTCCGGCGGCCGGCCAAGGGAGATTTCCGGGAGATCTTCACATGGTTGTGATCCTCTCATCAAGGGGAAACCGTGAGCACGAAGGAGGGGTCGAAGCTTGTAATTTCCGCAAACCCTAGAAATTTTCTTTCTGGTTGTAAGCCCAAGAACGCAAAGGTAAGTGCTTCTCACCTGCAGTAGAAGTAGTTTCAGACCTTTGTTCTTCTTGAATTCGAAGCATGAGAAGCGCTTATAGTGCAGATTTTTAATTAAGCCTATAGTGCAGATTTTAATTAAGCTTATAGTGTAGATTTTTATGTAGGCTTATAGTGCAGATTTTAATTAAGCTTATAGTGCAGATTTTTATGTAGGCTTATAGTGCAGATTTTAATTAAGCTTATAATGCAGATTTTTATGTAAGCTTATAGTGCAGATTTTAATTAAGCTTATAGTGCAGATTTTAATTAAACCTATAGTGCATATTTTGATTAAGCTTATAGTGTAGATTTTGATTAAGCTTATAGTGCATATTTTAATTAAGCCTATAGTGCAGATTTTAATTAAGCTTATAGTGCAGATTTTTATGTAAGCTTATAGTGCAGATTTTAATTAAGCTTGTAGTGCAGATTTCTTAGAGCTTAAAATGCAGATTTCATTAGAGTAGATTTCTTTAGAGCTTGTACTGCAGATTTCTTAAAAAGCTTATGGTGCAGATTTCTTTAAAGTTTATAGTGCAGATTTTTATGTAGGCTTATAGTGCAGATTTTAATTAAGCTTATAATGCAGATTTTTATGTAAGCTTATAGCGCAGATTTTAATTAAGCTTATAATGCAGATTTTTATGTAAGCTTATAATGCAGATTTTAATTAAGCTTATAGTGCAGATTTTAATTAAGCTTATAGTGCAGATTTTAATTAAGCCTATAGTGCAGATTTTAATTAAGCTTATAGTGCAGATTTTTATGTAAGCTTATAGTGCAGATTTTAATTAAGCTTGTAGTGCAGATTTCTTAGAGCTTAAAATGCAGATTTCTTTAGAGCTTGTAGTGCAGATTTCTTAAAGAGCTTATGGTGCATATTTCTTTAAAGTTTATAGTGCAGATTTTTGGTGGAACTTGTAGTGCAGATTTTTGGTGGAATTTATAGTACAGATTTTTGGTGGAACTTATAGTGTAGATTTTTGGTGAAACTTATAGTGCAGTTTTTAAAGAAAAATATTATAGTGCAGTTTGGTTAAATATTATAATGCAGTATTTATATTTGCATAGTATGCAGAAATAGTGTAGCATAGAATGCAGAATCTTGATTAGTATAGTATGTAGAATTTTGATTAGCATAGTATGCAGATTTTTGTTTAAGCATTTCAAAGTTAGAATTTGCTTAAACATTTCAGTTTCATTTTAAAGAAGCAATCTTTTAGAAGTATTAACAAGTATAAGAAAGAAAAAAAAAAGAAAGAAAAAGGTCATGGCCTTAAGTAGATCCCAAAGTCAAGACTTTAGGGATTTTGGCACACAAGGTGCTTATTAAAATGCCAAAGCATTTAAAGAAGAAGTATTTAAGATAATAAGATATTTTACTTTGAAGAGTCTAGTACCCGACTTCCAAGGTTGTCGTTAAACAAATCCAGGTGTCCAATTCCAAGGTCTTGGCCCTGGTAGACCAAGGTCTGCTCTTTTAGGATTGGTGGCTCGCTACCCCAACCTATTAGGGAACGCGCATAAGATGGTACTAAGCCTGGGCCCAAGAGAATTTGATTACTATTTTGAAGTATTATAAGTATAAGCTTTTAAACAAGTGAAATAAAAGAATAAGTTTTTAAGCAAGTGAAATAAGATTCAGAAAGTGTTTATAATTCAGCAAGTTTTAGTTTTCTTTATGCTAGCATGTTATTCTGATTAGCTTTACATGTTTAGCATTCCAGTATGCATTATTCTTTTGCTATTAGATGAGCATGTGTAGTATTTTCTTTAGAGTTTTCAGTTCTTGGATTTCGGTATGTTTACATGCATATTCGAGTTTTGTGAGTTAGATAGCGCTTACTAAGCAATTTTACTTATAGTTGCATTTCCTCTTACTGCAGATAAAGGAAGACGACGAGGAGGTGCGGATGGTGTGTGATGCCAGGACTATGGGAGAGACTTGGGATGTTGTTGAGTTTTTCGCATTTTAGTGATTAATAAATATTGAGATTGTATTTTGAGTTCCATGTCATTTGAGATTGTTTTAGATAGTATGCTAAGATGAATTCAGTTTAGTAGGTATGTATTTTTGGTTTTGATACTTATTTAACTGCGTGAGAGTTTGTTATATGTTCCAGCCACCTGTGGCTGATGTATACTATGTTTGTATCTTAGTTTATGGTCACCGGTACAGGGGAGACTCTGTCGAAATTTTTCGGTAGAGACTCCTCGTGGTTTCGATCATACCGGTTAAGTAAAGTTAGTAGTTAAGTAACGGTCACCCTTAGAGAGTAGTAGTAGTAAGAAGGATGGTCGTTACAAGTTGGTATCAGAGCAGTTCCTATTCTCCAGCATCACACATCAGCACCAACCTTGTCGTCTTCAAGTAAGAAAGTATTTAAATTTTTTTTTTAGTATGCTTTTCTTATTCTCTACAGTAAAGAGAAATTTTTAGAAGAATTTGTTTATATGTGCTTAAGCTAGATAAAAGTTCTTGATTGTCTTTCTATGTTAATATGTCTAGAGAGTATAGAGATAATTTCAGATTTCCTCTCTCTACATAATTAGATGTTAAGAAGAAAGACGGGTTTATACGAATGTGCATAGATTTTAGAGAGATCAGCAAAGTAACGGTTAAGGACAAGTACCCTCTTCCCAGAATAGATGATCTATTAAAAGGGGGCAACAGTGTTCTCTAAAATAGACCTGCGTTCTGGGAATCATCAGTTGAAAGTGAAAGAAAGTGATACACCCAGAATAGTTCCCAGGGCTAGATATAGACACTACGAATTCATAGTCATGCCATTTGGTGTGACTAATGCACCTACGGTCTCCAGGGACTTTATAACAAGTCTTCCAAGGACCACTAATGGGTACAATGCGATATAGGTGATAATGGACAGAGAAGTTTAGAGACTAAGGAACAAAGAAGTACCACTAGTAAAGGTCATTTGGCCTCAGAAACGTGAGGAGACTACGTGGGAGCGTGAGGACAGTATAAGACAGAGATCTCCAGAATTATTCTAAGTTCGAGGACAAACTTTTTATAAGATATGGGGAATTGTAACGACCCAAAATTCCTTATTACGAGTCCTAATAGTACGTAAAAATATTTAGAAATGCTTTAGAAAAATTCTAGAGATTTTTAGAAATTTTTAGAGTATTTTTATGTAATTTATGGAGTTCGTTTGGTATTTTTACCAAAAGGAACAAGTTGCAAAAAATAAAGAAAATAAGCCGAGATTCGAACCCGCAACCTCCAACCCAACCCAAACCTTAAGCAAATCTGGCTAACCAAGTGTTCAAACAGAAAGATCTGTTTAGAAAAGGTAGCAAATTTATTTAAGATAGTTAACAGAATATTGGATTATAAAAGGGATAAGTTGATGTTGGATTTGTCTGTTTAGAAAAGATAGCGAATTTATTTAAGATAGTTAACAGAAAATTGAATTATAAAAGGGATAAGTTGATGTTGGATTTGTCTGTTTAGAAAAGGTAGCGAATTTATTTAAGATAGTTAACATAAATATTAAGTTATAAAAAGGGAGAACTTAGGGATTATTTTCCAAAACCTAAACCTCTCCTCTCCTTTTCTCTCCCGACGGCGCGGCGTCTCCTGTTTGGGCGAAGGAAAAAGGGGGGATCTAGGGTTCCTCTCCGGCGGCCGGCCAAGGGAGATTTCCGGGAGATCTTCACATGGTTGTGATCCTCTCGTCAAGGGGAAACCGTGAGCACGAAGGAGGGGTCGAAGCTTGCAATTTCCGCAAACCCTAGAAGTTTTCTTTCCGGTTGTAAGCCCAAGAACGCAAAGGTAAGTGCTTCTCACCTGTAGTAGGAGTAGTTTCGGACCTTTGTTCTTCTTGAATTCGAAGAATGAGAAGCGCTTATAGTGCAGATTTTTAATTAAGCTTATAGTGCAGATTTTAATTAAGCTTATAGTGCAGATTTTTATGTAGGTTTATAGTGCAGATTTTAATTAATCTTATAGTGCAGATTTTAATTAAGCTTATAATGCAGATTTTTATATAAGCTTATAGTGCAGATTTTAATTAAGCCTATAGTGCAGATTTTAATTAAGCCTATAGTGCAGATTTTGATTAAGCTTATAGTGCAGATTTTGATTAAGCTTATAGTGCAGATTTTAATTAAGCCTATAGTGCAGATTTTAATTAAGCTTATAGTGCAGATTTTTATGTAAGCTTATAGTGCAGATTTTAATTAAGCTTGTAGTGCAGATTTCTTAGAGCTTAAAATGCAGATTTCTTTAGAGCTTGTAGTGCAGATTTCTTAAAGAGCTTATGGTGCAGATTTCTTTAAAATTTATAGTGCAGATTTTTATGTAGGCTTATAGTGCAGATTTTAATTAAGCTTATAATGCATATTTTTATGTAAGCTTATAGTGCAGATTTTAATTAAGCTTATAGTGCAGATTTTAATTACATAGCAGATTTTAATTAAGCCTATAGTCTGATTTTAATTAAACATAGTGATTTTATGTAAGCTTATAGCGCAGATTTTAATTAAGCTTGTAGTGCAGATTTCTTAGAGCTTAAAATGCAGATTTCTTTAGAGCAGATTTCTTTAGAGCTTGTAGTGCAGATTTCTTAAAGAGCTTATGGTGCATATTTCTTTAAAGTTTATAGTGCAGATTTTTGGTGGAACTTGTAGTGCAGATTTTTGGTGGAATTTATAGTACAGATTTTTGGTGGAACTTGTAGTGTAGATTTTTGGTGGAACTTATAGTGCAGTTTTTAAAGAAAAAGATTATAGTGTAGTTTGGTTAAGTATTATAGTGCAGAATTTATGTTTGCATAGTATGCAGAAGCATAGAATGCAGAATCTTGATTAGTATAGTATGCAGAATTTTGATTAGCATAGTATGCAGATTTTTGTTTAAGCATTTCAAAGTTAGAATTTGCTTAAACATTTCAGTTTATTTTTAAAGAAGCATTCTTTTAGAAGTATTAACAAGTATAAGAAAGATAAAAATAAGAAAGAAAAAGGCAAGGCCTTAAGTAGATCCCAAAGTCAAGACTTTAGGGATTTTGGCACACAAGGTGCTTATTAAAATGCCAAGGCATTTAAAGAAGAAGTAATTAAGATAATAAGATATTTTACTTTGAAGAGGCTAGTACCCGACTTCCAAGGTTATCGTTAAACAAATCCAGGTGTCCAATTTCAAGGTCTTGGCCCTGGTAGACCAAGGTCTGCTCTTTTAGGATTGGTGGCTTGCTACCCCAACCTATTAGGGAATGCGCATAAGATGGTACTAAGCCTGGGCCCAAGAGAAGTTGATTACTATTTTGAAGTATTATAAGTATAAGCTTTTAAACAAGTGAAATAAAAGAATAAGTTTTTAAGCAAGTGAAATAAGATTCAGAAAGTGTTTATAATTAAACAAGTTTTAGTTTTCCTTATGCTAGCATGTTATTCTGATTAGCTTTACATGTTTAGCATTCCAGTATGCATTATTCTTTTGCTATTAGATGAGAATGTGTAGTATTTTCTTTAGAGTTTTCAGTTCTTGGATTTCGGTATGTTTACATGCATATTCGAGTTTTGTGAGTTAGATAGCGCTTACTAAGTAATTTTGCTTATAGTTACATTTCCTCTTACTGCAGATAAAGGAAGACGACGAGGATGTGCGGATGGTGTGTGATGCCAGGACTATGGGAGAGACTTGGGATGTTGATGAGTTTTTCGCATTTTAGTGATTAATAAATATTGAGATTGTATTTTGAGTTCCATGTCATTTGAGATTGTTTTAGATAGTATGCTAAGATGAATTCAGTTTAGTAGGTATGTATTTTTGGTTTTGATACTTATTTAACTGCGTGAGAGTTTGTTATATGTTCCAGCCACCTGTGGCTGATGTATACTATGTTTGTATCTTAGTTTATGGTCACCGGTACAGGGGAGACTCTGTCGAAATTTTTCGGTAGAGACTCCTCGTGGTTTCGATTATACCTGTTAAGTAGAGTTAGTAGTTAAGTAACGGTCACCCTTAGAGAGTAGTAGTAGTAAGAAGGGTGGTCGTTACAGAATATGTCTGAGTTAACAGTTTTTATGGAAAGTGTAGGGTCAATTTATCCTTCTTTAAACCCTTTTGAATTTAAGAAACTAGATAGTCTATCATATCACACCCTAGGTGCTTGTTTTAATCCATATAGTGTCTTTTTTAGCTTAAAAACATGGTTGGAGTATTCTAGACTTTCAAAACCTGGTGGTTGACTTACATAGACCTCCTCTTTAATTTGCCTGTTTAAGAATACAGATTTAACATCTATTTGATATACTTGAATTTTTTGTATGCTGCATTGGTTAACAATATCCTAATTGATTCAAGCTTAGCTATGAGGGCATAAGTCTCATCGTAGTCGAGTCCTTCGACTTGACTAAATCCTTTGGTAATTAGTCGGACCTTGTTTCTTATGATTTCATTTTGGTCATCTAACTTATTCCTAAAGACCCACTTTGTGTCAATAACTGACTTACCTTTTGGTGGAGGTACTAGATCCCAAACTTGATTCCTATCAAATTGACCCAACTCTTCTTGCATTGCAATTATCCAGTCAAATTCAGACAATGCATCATTAATGGGGTTGGGTTCAATTTGAGATATTAGTACTATTTGACTTAAGTTCCTAAAAGATGATCGAGTTTGAACTCTTAACTTAGGAGTTCCTATTATTTGTTCAATTGGATGATCAGGATTTTGTCGTATTATTCTTTGGTTGGGGTTTTCTATTTGTTTGTTTTGTGTTAATTGTTCTTCTCCTTCTTGAGTTGTTGAATTTGGTTGATTATTAGTTTTCTCAGGATTAATTATCTTTATTAACATTTTCATCAAAAGTGACATTAACTGTTTCTTCAATTTTTAGGGCGGATTTGTTATAAACTCTATAGGCTCTACTTGCAGATGAATATCCAAGGAAAATTCCTTTTTGAATTTTTGAAGTAAATTTTTCTAAGTAATCTTTAAGGTTTAAAATATTACATTACATCCAAATACCTTAAAGTATTTTATATTTTGAATTTTATTAAAATAAATTTCATATGATGCTTTATTTATAAATTTATTTATTATAATTCTATTAGATGTAATAAACTGTATTAACAGTTTCTATCCAAAAATACTTAGGTAAATCATATTTATTTAGCATTGTTCTTGTAGCTTCTTGTAAGGTTCTATTTTTACGTTCTACTAGACCATTTTGTTGTGGTCTTGGGGCATGAAAATTCATGATGGTAATTATTTTCTAGATAAAAGTTTATAAAATTTTAATTTTTAAATTCTCCACCATTATCACTTCTAATTTTCTTGATTTTAATTTCTTTCTCATTTTCTATTTGTTTGCAGAAATTACTAAATATTTCAAAAGAATCATATTTATGAGTTAAGAATTTTACCCAGGTATATTTGGAGTAATCATCTATTATAACTAAGTAGTAAAGACTTCCATTTAGTGATTTAACTCCACGGGAATCGAATAAGTTTAAGTGTAATAATTCAAGTATTTTATTAGTTCTATTTTAATTAGTTAGTTTATGAATTGATTTAATTTATTTTCCTTTTTGACAAGGATTACAAATTTTATTTGCAAGAATTCCTAATTTTCGTAAACCTCTAACTAAACCACTTTTGTTTAATCTTAATAAATTTCTAACATGGATATGAGCTAATCTCTTATGCCATACCCATGTTTCTTCGTATTATGTCAAAAGACATTTGGATGAGGATTTTGGTAGATTTATTGAATAAATATTTTTATCTCTAAATTCTTTTAATAATATATTGGTTGAATTTGTGTACCTTATTTGACATTCAGAAGATAAAAATTTTATTTTAAATTCAGAATCACATAATTGACTTATACTAAGCAAATTGTAATAAAAATGTTCAATAAGCAATACTTTCTTAATTGATATGTTAGACTGTAATATAATTTCACCTATACCATGTAATGACCCCACCCTCCTCTCTACTAGTCTGTGAAGGTGGGGTGTTACTTAACTATTAACTTTACTTAACTAATCTTGCTCATATGTTAAAAGTAATACTTAGAACTCGTTGAAAACTCGAAACATGCAATTGGTAGCAGCTGGAAACGTTAATAACTCATCTATACATTCTACTCGAGTATTATTCTCAACTAAAATATATCAATTTGTACATGCATGCAACAGTGATATAATTCAAATAATTGAACTAAATGTGCATAGCAATTTAAATGGAAGAATTATAAATACATAAAAACATTCTATGAATAAATCATCAACATGAAAGAATAGTTCCAACAATGCAAGAAGGACATAATCTACCAAAATTTCACTAACAGTCTAAATACAAAATCTTAATAAATTCTTTAGCAAGGTCCCGAGGCTTCCATAGTCCAGACATCATACATCCATCCCACACATCCTTGTCGCCTTCCTTCACTATAGCTTTCCTTTTCCTGTATCTGTAGTAAGAAGAAATGCAACTATAAGCGGATGCTTAGTAAGCGCCGTCTAACTCACAAAAACACAATATGCATATACATATAACAAAACTAAAACTAGATACTCAAGAAAGACTAAACTGAAAGTTTAAGGAAATCCATGCATGCTCAATGAAAATGGCAATTAAACTAAATCCGCATTGCTACTTGCTAAATTTGCAATGAAAGAAGCTAAACTTGCTGAATTGAACTTCTAAAACACTTGCTTCGTTAATTCAAATACGTATAGTTTAATATTTCAAAATAATAATAATAATCTCTTGGACTCAGGCTTAGTACCAATGCGCGCTCCCTAATAGAAACTGAGATAGCGAGCCACTAGTCCTATGAGGGTAAAGACCTTGGTCTTACCAATTGGTCATCTGGATTTATTTAACGACAACTTCGGAAGTCGGGTACTAGCCCTTTTCAAATAAAATACCTATTATCTTTTATTACTTCTAATATATAATGCCTCGGCATTTCTTCAAGCACTAGGCGTGCTGCTGATCCTCAAATGCTGGAATTTGGGATCAAAATTAAGACCTTGGTCTTCCTTTACCTATAATTACTCATAAATGTACATGTACAAAATCCGGAGCAAGATAAGAAGCTATTCTTATAACAATTGACTCTAGATACAAGAAATCTAAAACTGAAGCTTACAACTGAGATATCAAAAATTGCATGCTTATAAATAACACCGTTCATGCGTATGGAGGTAGCAAGGAAACTTAAATCTGTATGCTTGGAATAAATGGTAGCAAGGAAGCAAATCTAAACCACATGCTAGAATAAAGGCTGTCCAGGCTTGTTAAAATAACAAGAAATTTGTACTGAAATGCTGAACACCACAGAAAGGCCTAAAATCTCATGCTTGAGTCAAACAACAAGATCTAAACTGAAATACTAAAGCCATAAGCACAAACTGAAAACTAGGGTTCGGATTATAACACTTGAAGCAATCAATCAACATGCATGCTAGGGTTCCACGGCTACCAAAATCTTTGCAGCAGCAAGGAAAGAACATCTCAGAACTACTCTTACTGCAGGTGAAAGCACTTACCTTTGCGTTCTTGGACTCACCACCGAAGAAGAAGGCTTCTAGGGTTTGCGGAGAGGCTCGCTGATCAGTGATCTCTTCACGTCTGCGTGCTCCCCTCGACGAGACGGTCACGAACGTGTGAAGATCTCACGAAAATACCCCTTGGCCGACCCCCGGAGATGAAGCCCTAGCTTCGGCTTCATTTTCGCCCGAGAGGGAGTCGACGTCGTTCGCAAGCGAGAGGAGAGGATTTTGATCGAGAGAAAGGAAAATAACCCAATCCCTCTCTTAACTTATCCTTTTATACTTAGGGTATTTCGGTTTCAGTTATTACTTAAATTTATTTCGCCATCTCTTTGATCACGAAACACCTGCTTGGGTGCTTGGCTATCGCGCTTCGTTTAAGTCATGGATCGGGTCAGAGGTCGCGGGTTCGAACCTCGGCCGAACCTCTTTATGTTTTTACAACTTCTTTTTTGGTAAAAATACCAAACGAACTCCAAAAATTACATAAAAATACTCTAAAAATTTCTAAAAATATCTAGAACATTTCTAAAACATTTATAGATATTTATAAGCACTTTTAGAGCTCCAAATAATGAAATTTGGGGTGTTACATACCAATTACCTTTAGTTCATCATTATTTCCAAAGACAACTATCATAGGTTTTTGAACTCAATCTAGTAAATTTGTGCTGGTCTCTAGTCATATGTCTAGAGTAGCCGCTGTCCAAAATCTATTTGTCTAGAACTTTGGATTCTTACAGATAACGAAGGAGTTAAACCAAAGTTTGGTAAATATAGTTATAAATATTTTATGTTTTAATTGCTTTGAGTTTAAATTGAGTTTAGTTATTAAGTTAGAATTTAGTTAAGTATTAAGTTAAGTCTTAATATGTTTTAATTTAATTATTAAATTATCAATGATTAAATTAAGTTTTAAATTACCTTTTTTAATTAAGTTTTAAAGTAATTTTTTAATTAAGTTTTAAAAATATTTTTAATTAAGTTTTTTTTAAAAAAATATTTTTTAATTAAGTTTTAAAATAATTTTAATTAAGTTTTTAAAAAGATTTTTTAATTAAGTTTTAAAAAGATTTTTAATTAATTTTTTAAAATTATTTTAACAAAGTTTTAAAAATATTTTTAATTAAGTTTTTAAAAAATATTTTTAAATTAAGTTTTGAAAAGATTTTTAATTAAGTTTTTTTAAAAAAGGTTTTTAATTAAGTTTTAAAAAGATTTTTAATTAAGTTTTTTGTAAAAAAAGATTTTTAATTAAGTTTTAAAAAGATTTTGTAATTCAGTTTTAAAAAAAGATTTTTTAATTAAGTTTTAAAACAATTTTTTTAAGTAAGTTTTAAAATGATTTTTTTAAATTAAGTTTTAAAATATATTTTTTTCAAAATAATATTTTTTTAATTAATTATTTTGTTAGGTTAAAGTGTTAATTAATTTAGATTAAGCATATAATTAATTTAATTTAAAAACTTATCAAAAAGGCCCATAAGACGCCGGGCACCTCATCCACCCAGCTTCCTCCCATATGGTCGAGCTGAGCGCGCAAAATACGAAGAATTTTCCGATTGGCTACTTCGGCTTGACCATTGCTTTGGGGATATGCCACGGACGTGAAATGTTGCTCGATACCATAGCTTTTGCACCAATCTTCGAGCAATTTTCCTGTGAATTGTCGCTCATTATCGGAGATAAGTCGACGGGGGATGCCGAATCGACAGATGATGTTCTGCCAAATAAATTTCTTGACCATCTGCTCGGTGATCTTGGCTAGCGGCTCGGCCTCCACCCACTTGGAAAAATAATCAACCGCCACCAATAAAAATTTCCGCTGTCCGGTCGCCATAGGAAACGAACCCACAATATCCATTCCCCATTGGTCGAACGGACAAGAGACAGTAGCGGCCTTCATTTCCTCCGCCGGTCGGTGAGAGAAATTATGATACCTTTGACAAGAAAGGCACGTCGCGACTGTCCGAGCGGCGTCTGCTTGTAAAGTTGGCCAAAAGTATCCGGCCAGCAGTATCTTTTTAGCTAGTGATCGCCCGCCCGGATGACCCCCGCACGATCCTTGATGCACTTCTTGAAGGATGTATGCCGCATCTTCTGAACTCACGCATTTCAGAAGCGGGCGGGAGAAAGCCTTCTTGTATAGCTGATCTCCAATGAACGTGAACCGACCGGCTCTCCTCCTCAGTAGCTGGGCCTCATCCCGATCGGACGATGTAGCACCCGAGCAGAGAAACTCCATGATGGGTGTCCGCCAGTCGCTCGGAAATGTGAGGCCCTCCATCCGGTCGACGTGCGCCACTAAAGATACTTGTTCAATTGGCTGCTGGATGGCGATCGGCGTTATTGAGCTTGCAAGTTTGGCTAACTCGTCAGCCGCTTGGTTCTCCGCTCGGGGTATCTTCTGGATAATAACTTCTCTAAAGTCGGCCCTGAGTTTCTCGAAGGCTTGAGCGTAAAGCTTGAGCCGAGCGTTGTTGATTTCAAAAGTACCTGTGAGCTGCTGAGCGGCCAATTGGGAATCTGAATGCAGTGTTACCCGTTCAGCCCCTACATGCCGGGCGGCCTGTAAACCAGCTATAAGAGCTTCGTATTCTGCCTCATTATTCGTAGCTCTATAATCCAGCCGGACGGATAAGTGCATCTTCTCTTCTTGGAGAGACAGCAATAATACACCAATACCGCTCCCGAGCCGAGTGGAGAATCCGTCTACAAATACCTTCCACATGGCTTCGGGCTCGGGCCTTTGTACCTCGGTGACGAAATCCGCCAAGGACTGTGCTTTTATCGCCGACCGGGGCTGGTATTGAATGTCGAACTCACTTAATTCCGTTGTCCATTTGATGAGTCGTCCGGATGCTTCTGGATTCAGCAATATTCGTCCGAGCGGACTATTAGTTTCGACAATGATGGTATGCACCAGGAAATATGGGCGAAGGCGCCGAGCGGCGAGGACCAAAGCGAAAGCAAGTTTCTCGAGCCCGGTGTAGCGAGATTCAGCATCTTTTAAAATATGGCTCAGAAAATACACAGGCTCTTCTCCGCTCGGCCTTACTAATGCTGAGCCGACGGCTTGTTCAGTAGAAGATAAGTAGATACAAAGTGGCTCACCTGCAGCCGGCTTGGCTAATACCGGGAGAGAGTTCAGATATGCCTTCAGATCTTCGAACGCCCGATCGCATTGTTCGTCCCAGTGAAACTTGGTGGCTTTGCGCAAGATTTTGAAAAAAGGTAGGCTCCGGTCGGCGGTTTTTGAGATGAATTTGGACAGAGCAGTTATCCGGCCGGTCAAGCGCTGCACTTCCCTCAAATTTCTTGGGGGTGGCATGTCTTGTAGAGCTTTCACCTTGCTGGGATTGGCTTCGATGCCCCGCTCGGTCACTATGTAACCTAAGAAGCGCCCTCCTTTTGCTCCGAACAGGCACTTCTGAGGATTTAGCTTGACTCCATATTTGCGTAGCGTTCGGAAGGTTTCTTAGATGTCTTTGAAGAGATCGGTCGCTCGGACGGACTTGATGAGAATGTCGTCCACGTGCACTTCCAGATTTCGCCCAATCTGCTCTCTGAATACTTTATTCATCAAGCGCTGATATGTGGCTCCCGCATTCTTCAATCCGAACGGCATCACATTATAGCAATAGGTGCCGTCGGCCGTCACGAAGCTGACTTTTTCTCGATCTTCACGGGCGAGCGGCACTTGATGATAGCCTTGGTAAGCGTCGAGCATACATATTAATTCGCAGCCGGCCGTAAAGTCCACTAGCTGATCTATCCGGGGCAGAGGATAAAAGTCTTTCGGGCAAGCTTTGTTGAGATCCCGAAAATCTATGCATACTCTCCACTTGTTGCCCGGCTTGGAGACTAATACTACGTTCGCCAGCCAGCTCGGGAACTGCACCTCGCGTATATGGCCGGCTTCCAGAAGCTTCTCCACCTCCGCCCGGATGATGACATTCTGCTCGGCGCTGAAATCTCTTTTTCTCTGCTTTACTGGCCGAGCATCCGGTCGGACGTGGAGCTCATGCTGCGCAATACTTGGTGAAATTCCGGGCAGCTCATGTGTTGACCAGACGAAGACATCATGGTTTCTTCAGAGGCATTGGATCACCTCCTCTTTCTGATTTGCCTCTAGATCGGACGCGATGAATGTCGTGGCCTCCGATCGGGTCGGGTGTATTTGCACTTCCTCTTTTTCTTCGTAAACTAAAGAGGGAGGCTTTTCAGTTATAGCATTCACCTCGATCCGTGGCGACTTCCGAGCGGAATTTGCTTCTGCTCGGACCATTTCGACGTAGCATCGCCGAGCTGCCAGTTGATCTCCCCGTACTTCTCCCACTTTGTCTTCGACGGGGAACTTGATCTTCTGGTGGAAGGTGGAGACGACCGCCCGGAACTCGCTGAGCGTCGGTCGTCCCAAAATGACGTTGTATGATGAGGGAGAGTCGACCACCACGAAGTTTGTTGTACGCGTCCTCCTGAGCAGCTCTTCTCCTAGTGAAATAGCCATCCGGATTTGTCCGACCGGCAGGACTTCATTGCCCGTAAACCCATAGAGGGGGGTTGTCATGGGCAGCAGCTCGGCACGGTCAATTTGTAGTTGATCGAACGCCTTTTTGAATATTATGTTGACCGAGCTTCCTGTGTCAATAAAAATGCGGTGAATAGTGTAGTTGGCTATTATCGCTTTGATGAGCAGAGCGTCGTCGTGGGGCACTTCAACTCCTTCCAAGTCCCCCGGCCCAAAACTGATTTTGGGTCCGTTCGCCCGTTCCTGGCTATAGCCGACCGCATGGATCTGGAGCTGCCGAACGCTCGCCTTCCTTGCTCGGTTGGAATCTCCTCCGGTCGACCCGCCGGCAATAATGTTGATCTCGCCTCGGGAAGTTTTACTTCTATTTTCTTCTTCCCGAGCGGATGGTCGGGACCGTTCTCTTGACATTCGGCGATTCTCCAGCCTCGGAGAGCGATGTCGATCGGGAGTCTGTTGTTGTCGCCTGTCGGCTTGCGTCCGATCGGCTTCATGAGTTCTCTGTCGCCTGTCGACTGAGGGAGACCGTCGGCCGCCATTCCGGGGAACGGGATGAGCAATTAAGGGAAGACTTCGACAATCCCTTGTGTTGTGCGTATCCGTCCGGTGGAAGGAGCAGAACATCGGGGTCCATTTCTTCTTTGACTTGGGTCGGGCGGCAGCTACCTCTTGCACGTGAGACCTGGCATGGGGGGAGCGGATTGCTTCGGCCCTCGATCCTCTAGGCGGTTGATGAGCAGCGTGCTGTTTCCGCTCGGAAGGAGGAGCCCGCTCGGTTGGAGTTTCATTTTTCGGGCTGCTTGGGCTTCCTCCACGTTGATGTATTCGTTGGCCCGGTGTAGCATGTGGTCGTAGTCTCGGGGCGACTTTCGGATGAGCGATCGGAAGAAATCCCCATCCACTAGGCCTTGTGTGAAGGCATTCATCATGGTCTCCGAGGTGGCCGTTGGAATATCCATGGCCACTTTGTTGAACCGCTGGATGTAAGCTCGGAGCGATTCACGGGCTTCTTGTTTGATGGCGAACAGACTAACGCTGGTTTTTTGATAGCGCCGACTGCTTGCAAAATGATGGAGGAAGGCCGTTCGGAAGTCCTTGAAGCTTGTGATGGATCCGTCCGGCAGCCTCCGAAACCATCGTTGAGCCGATCCGGAAAGGGTGGTGAGGAAAACTCGACACTTCACCCCATCTGTGTATTGATGCAGAGTTGCAGTGTTATCGAATTTACCTAAATGATCATTCGGGTCGCTGGTTCCATTGTACTCGCCGATCGTCGGAGGCACATAATGCTTGGGCAGAGGGTCTCTTAGAATAGCCTCAGAAAATTGGCGATTAATCCGCTCGGGTGATGCGTCCGCTCGGGGGGCTTTCCCTTTTTTGTCGTCTCGTCTTGGCCTTTCATCAGAAGAAGATCCCCTATCTCGATTGGTTACTGCGGCCTCAGGAGTATAGAATAGGGCCCAGTGGAATGCAACGGTGGCTTGAGGTGCTTCCGCTCGGCCATCAGATGCTGAGGTTGCTTGCTGCTCTGGCCGCTCGGCTGTTGTTTTCTGTTTTTGCTCCACAAGCTTGGCGGCCCTCAACTCGATCAGAGCGTCGAGTTCCTCCGTGGAGAGCGTTACCATGTGTTGTCGTCCAGTCTCGTCCATTGTTTCCGTTCGGATGCAGGAGCGTTCCCACAGACGGCGCCAAATTGATCCTGTCCGAATGCTGAATCAACGGACGCTGGGCACGTGGCGCTCCCCAGCTGCTGACGTGGATCTTCGACTGGTTGCACGAACCTCCGGCGAACCTGCACAGAAGTCGGGCCAGGAAGGGGTTCCCGGCGTCGACCCTCTGACGCTCAAGTCAGGTAAGCAAATAGTGAAAAAAGTGGCTCCAAAAGTGTCCAACGCGTACCTCCGGCGAAGTATAAGGCTCTTTATATAGAGCGGTGGAGAAGCGAGTGTACACCTACCGAGGTGCACACGTGTCAGCGGCCCATTCTCCAGTAAGGACTTGTTAGTGAGCTTACCTGACCCATACTGCTACAGTCCAAGCATGTCCTCGATGGGACAGCGGAATCCCCTGTCATAAGATTTGCAGTATGGCCTACATGTGGAACATACCCGCTGTCAGAAAAAGATGTCCCTTGTCCTTTTGCCCTTACTCCCTGGAGAGAGTCCGACCGGCCGGCTTCCTCGACATCCGGTCGGACGTATGCGGTGGTTTACTTGGGGAGATTCTTACTCACGTGCCTTGTGGAGACTGTTAGCAGTGCTACCTGATGGCTTTGGCCGAGCGTGCAATCCGATCGGCCCTGCGATCTTGTCCGCTGAGCGTCGGAACCCTGACTTTCGACGAGACACCTTCAACCATCAACTAGACACCGGCCGGCCGCCCGGCCGGTCGAACCCGCCCCTCTCCGCCAGGCCATCTACTACTTTGACTTCCACGTGGCGTTGACTCCTCCGAGCGGGGGCCCCTGTTCTTACAACCGGATCACTTGCCTCCCCTTTAAGTCTAGTCGAAGGAGGCAATTAGTCCGACTGACTGGACTACTAGCCTAGCCGGGCGGCATCTTCAGGAACTCCTCTTCCGATCGGCTTCCCGCAGGGATGGCCTTGTAAGGTTGGTCAATAGCAACCTTCCTCGGATCTCCTCGTAACCTGTGCTAATCTTCAACATTAAGGCTGAGTATGCGCTCATTAAATGCATCGAATGACCAAACGCCACGTGGCGAACTGTCGTCATCGTACGGCGGCGGCGGTGTGGTGCATTGATGGGATCGAGGCGGTTCGAAATGGACGGCGCGATGTGCGCTTTGATTCCTGTGACCTGGATCCAACGGTGGAGGCCACCCGGCCTCCACCCTATAAAATCTTCGTTTGCTCCGCCGTTGCCTCACTCCTCCTTGCGCGTGCCCCCAGTTATTCGTCTCGTTCTAGAGCTCCGGCGATCGTGTTCTCCTGCTTTCGTTGATCCCCGGTGTTCTTCCCTCGATCCTCTCTTTTTTTTCTGTAAGATTCTCTCCTTTTCTTTCTCATCTCCGGTACTTTCTTCGCATTTCTTTCCCCAGTTTTCGCTTCCAGGGTGCTCTTTTCACTTGATACTGTCTTTCTTCTACCTTTCTGCCTTTTTGATTTCTCCCGCTCGGATCATGGCTAGTTCTTCTCATCCTAAAGACCAGTCTCTCGGTCCATGGTACACTACCATGCAGTCCCGATTCGAACAGCGGGACTTCGATGTTCTGACAGACAATTTTGAAATCCCAGAAGATTTCGAAATTCGTTTAGCCGGTCCTTCCGCTCGGCCGCACAAGCCGTCGCGCGGAGCTTTCTGTGTCTTTCGCGACCAGTTTACCGCCGGTCTGCGTTTCCCTGTACATCCGTTCATCATAGATGTTTGTAATTTTTTTGGTGTGCCGCTCGGCAGTATGGTACCCAACACCTTTCGTCTCCTCTGTGGTGTTGTTGTTTTGTTCAAGATTCACAACATCCCCCTCCAACCGGAGGTCTTTTTTTATTTCTATTATCCCAAGCAAGCTGAGCCGGGCACTTTCATGTTCCAAGCTCGGCCCGGCTTAGTCTTCTTCAACAAACTACCCTCTTCCAATAAACATTGGAAGGAGTATTTTTTCTACATCCGTATGCCCGATCGGGCCAACTTCCCGACCCAGTGGCAGGTCAGCCTACCCCCCACTCCCGAGCTGAAGAAATTCAAGACCCGACCGGACTACCTCCATGCTGCAAATATGCTAGCCGGCCTGCGCCTTGACATCAATAAGCTTCTTCACGAAGGAGTGATGTATATCTTCGGCCTGAGTCCCATACGGACTCCTCTTCCGACCGGCTTCGGTAAGAATTTTACTTCGGCGTTTGCTTTGATTGCTAACTGATTTTTCTCCTTTCCTTTGCAGCAGACATCGTCATGGAGTCGGTGATGGCCGGCATTCTGAAGAGAAAGGCGGCGGCGCTCGAAGTCGCGGCAGCCAAAGAAATGGAAGCGCTGGGTATCCAGCCGCTCGGATCCCATGAAGGAGAAAGCGGGACTCAGGCTGAGTCAACCGCTCCGGCTTCTCAACAGAACGTGGCAAGCGTAGCCACTCCCAGCGGAGGACAAACTGCCCCTGAAGAAGGTTCCGCTCGGGAAGAGGGACAACCTCTACAAAAGAGGCGCCGAGTGGAGACTCCCCTTCGGTCGGCTACCTCCGCGGTCCAACCATCCGAGCGGGTCACTGCGACTGCTCGGGGCAAGGCGCCAGAGGTCGAAGCCATTTCATCCGACCGAACGCCTTCTGAATGGGACGAGTCGGCTGCTCCAATTGAGGCTACTCCGGTCAGCACACTTCCGCCCGCTCGTCACTCAGTCCAGCGCTCAACCATTCATTCCCAGTTTTCTGCGCTGGCTTCTGATCCCCTTCCGACCGCTGGTCGGACGACCCCCGGTCATGGCCGCACGATTCGGGTCACTCTTCATCTCCCGACTGAAGAGCTGCTGCCAGAGGCCGACCGACCAACCGCGCCCGAGCACACCATTACCTTGAAAGGGCCCCTAGCTGAGATGTGGGCTGATGCTCGGGCGCGCATCGCGCTGATCCCCCTCCGAAACTTGGCCAATAGCCATATGCAGGAGGCCACGGGGGTAAGTTCGCTTTTTCCGAAGTTTTGTATGCATTCTTTCCGATCGGCCACTAACAATTCTAATTTTCTTTTGCCAGAGATGGGTGGAGGAGATTGCAGTCTCCAACCGCCTAGCCATGGTGGATGAGGAGTTAAGGCAGCTGAAGGCGGTGTGCGGTCCGTCCGGCTCTCAAGGCCCGTCGTACTCCGAGCTGCAGAAGAAGCTGAAGAAGGCTCAAGATTTGTTGGCGGCCGAGCAGAAAAAGACCGCCGATCAGGCCCATGCCCTTGGCCACTACTCGGAAAAACACGGCCATTTCCAACTTAGAAAAGAAGAACGTGGAGGCTCGGGGCCTGGAGCTGAAGGTAAAGGAGCTGACGGAGCAGCTTGACAGGGAGAAGGTGGGCCGCTCGGCCGACGCTACCAAGCATAAGGACGAGCTGACCACTTTGCAGGAATCCCTTGCTGCATCTCAGTTGGCCTTCAAAGAGTACCAAGAGGCCGAGCCGAGTCGGGTTGCTGCTCTGAGACAGGGCTACATCCGCTCACTCGAATTCTAGGAGAAAATCTGCGAGCGGATGTACACAGCTTTCGACTTGGCTATGACCGCCACCATGACATATCTGAAGTCTCAGGGCCTTCTTCCGGAGTCCACTACTATTCCGGCCGGCGATCAGGTGGCGCTTCTGGATAACATCCCCAAGACCCTTTATGATTACTTTGAGTAGACGTCGGTAGATGTAGTTGGGCCGCTAGGCCAAAAAGTGATCCTCTTTTGTACTTAGGCAGCTCAGCCTAAAGTTTTAATTTTAATGCAACATTTCCCTTTCGCGTACTTTGTCCTTTTGCTAGTTAATGTGTGTTGTCCGCTCGCCTATTATGAGATAAAAGTATTTGTCGTTGCCCTTCCGCTCGGCTAAATATGTAATATTTCCAATATGCAACATTTCGCTTTGATAGCAGAGATCGCTCGCTAGACACCGATGAAGTACCTTTGGGTACTGGGCCGAGCGGAACGTAGAGACGATCGAACGATATTGACGGTGAGTTTCTTGGACAATTGCATCCTTTTTATTGGCCTCTTCCGCTCGGATGATTTATAGACGTCGGCTCGTCTCTCGATATTTATCGTCGGAGCTCGACGGTCTTCCGCTCGGAGAGTTTATAGACGCCGGCTCGTCTCTCGATATTTAACTTCGGAGCTCGACGGTCTTCCGCTCGGAGGGTTTATAGACATCGGCTCGTCTCTCGATATTTAACGTCGGAGCTCGACGGTCTTCCACTCGGAGGGTTTATAGACGCCGGCTCGTCTCTCGATATTTAACGTCGGAGCTCGACGGTCTTCCGCTCGGAGGGTTTATAGACGCCGGCTCGTCTCTCGATATTTAACGTCGGAGCTCGACGGTCTTCCGCTCGGATTATTTAACGTCGGAGCTCGACGGTCTTCCGCTCGGATTATTTATAGACGCCGGCTCGTCTCTCGATATTTAACGTCGGAGCTCGACGGTCTTTAAGGCTAACTTGATACAGCCGTTCGGCGAAGCTATTTGCCATCCTTCAATTATTTTGGCTTCCTACATTACAATGGCATGGGCGACTAGAATATACACGAAAATGAGTTACATCAGTGCACCTTTCACCCAGCTCTATAAGGCTGGAGATGATTTGCACTCCATGGCCGATCCAGCTGTCGTCCGTCTTCATCCTCCAAATAGTAAGCGCCCGAGAGGAGCTTTTCGATGATTTTGAAAGGACCCGCTCACGGGGCCTCTAGCTTGCCGACGTCGCCGACCGACTTCACTTTCTTCCAGACAAGATCGCCGACCTGGAATGATCTTGGGATTACGCGCCGGTTGTAATTCTGCTTCATCCTTTGACGATACGCCATCAGCCGGACGGATGCCTTGGCTCTCTCTTCTTCGACCAAATCCAGTTCCATGTTCCTCCGCTCGGTGTTGTTGTCATTATAATTCTGGATCCGAGCGGACTCGACGCCAACTTCGACAAGAATAACTGCTTCACCACCATACACCAGATGGAAGGGCGTGACTCCAGTCCCTTCGTTCGGGGTCGTTCGGATGGCCCATAAGACGCCGGGCACCTCATCCACCCAGCTTCCTCCCATATGGTCGAGCCGAGCGCGCAAAATACGAAGAATTTCCTGATTGGCTACTTCGGCTTGACCATTGCTTTGGGGATATGCCACGGACGTGAAATGTTGCTCGATGCCATAGCTTCTGCACCAATATTCGAGCAATTTTCCTGTGAATTGTCACCCATTATCGGAGATAAGTCGACGGGGGATGCCGAATCGACAGATGATGTTCTGCCAAATAAATTTCTTGACCATCTGCTCGGTGATCTTGGCTAGCGGCTCGGCCTCCACCCACTTGGAAAAATAATCAACCGCCACCAATAAAAATTTTCGCTGTCCGGTCGCCATAGGAAACGAACCCACAATATCCATTCCCCATTGGTCGAACGGACAAGAGACAGTAGCGGCCTTCATTTCCTCCGCCGGTCGGTGAGAGAAATTATGATACCTTTGACAAGAAAGGCACGTCGTGACTGTCCGAGCGGCGTCTGCTTGTAAAGTTGGCCAAAAATATCCGGCCAGCAGTATCTTTTTAGCTAGTGATCGCCCGCCCGGATGACCCCCGCACGATCCTTGATGCACTTCTTGAAGGATGTATGCCGCATCTTCTGAACTCACGCATTTCAGAAGCGGGCGGGAGAAAGCCTTCTTGTATAGCTGATCTCCAATGAACGTGAACCAACCGGCTCTCCTCCTCAGTAGCTGGGCCTCATCCCGATCGGACGATGTAGCACCCGAGCGGAGAAACTCCATGATGGGTGTCTGCCAGTCGCTCGGAAATGTGAGGCCCTCCATCCGGTCGACGTGCGTCACTAAAGATACTTGTTCAATTGGCTGCTGGATGGCGATCGACGTTATTGAGCTTGCAAGTTTGGCTAACTCGTCAGCCGCTTGGTTCTCCGCTCGGGGTATCTTCTGGATAATAACTTCTCTAAAGTCGGCCCTGAGTTTCTCGAAGGCTTGAGCGTAAAGCTTGAGCCAAGCGTTGTTGATTTCAAAAGTACCTGTGAGCTGCTGAGCGACCAATTGGGAGTCTGAATGTAGCGTTACCCGTTCAGCCCCTACATGCCGGGCGGCCTGTAAACCAGCTATAAGAGCTTCGTATTCTGCCTCATTATTCGTAGCTCTATAATCCAGCCGGACGGATAAGTGCATCTTCTCTTCTTGGGGAGACAGCAATAATACACCAATACCGCTCCCGAGCCGAGTGGACGATCCGTCTACAAATACCTTCCACATGGCTTCGGGCTTGGGCCTTTGTACCTCGGTGACGAAATCCGCCAAGGACTGTGCTTTTATCGCCGACCGGGGCTGGTATTGAATGTCGAACTCACTTAATTCCGTTGTCCATTTGATGAGCCGTCCGGATGCTTCTGGATTCAGCAATATTCGTCCGAGCGGACTATTAGTTTTGACAATGATGGTATGCACCAGGAAATATGGGCGAAGGCGCCGAGCGGCGAGGACCAAAGCGAAAGCAAGTTTCTCGAGCCCGGTGTAGCGAGATTCAACATCTTTTAAAATATGGCTCAGAAAATACACAGGCTCTTCTCCGCTCGGCCTTACTAATGCTGAGCCGACGGCTTGTTCAGTAGAAGATAAGTAGATACAAAGTGGCTCACCTGCAGCCGGCTTGGCTAATACCGGGAGAGAGTTCAGATATGCCTTCAGATCTTCGAACGCCCGATCGCATTGTTCGTCCCAGTGAAACTTGGTGGCTTTGCGCAAGATTTTGAAAAAAGGTAGGCTCCGGTCGGCGGTTTTTGAGATGAATCTGGACAGAGCAGTTATCCGACCGGTCAAGCGCTGCACTTCCCTCAAATTTCTTGGGGGTGGCATGTCTTGTAGAGCTTTCACCTTGCTGGGATTGGCTTCGATGCCTCGCTTGGTCACTATGTAACCTAAGAAGCGCCCTCCTTTTGCTCCGAACAGGCACTTCTGGGGATTTAGCTTGACTCCATATTTGCGTAGCGTTCGGAAGGTTTCTTCCATGTCTTTGAAGAGATCGGCCGCTCGAACGGACTTGATGAGAATGTCGTCCACGTACACTTCCAGATTTCGCCCGATCTGCTCTCTGAATACTTTATTCATCAAGCGCTGATATGTGGCTCCCGCATTCTTCAATCCGAATGGCATCACATTATAGCAATAGGTGACGTCGGACGTCACGAAGCTGACTTTTTCTCGATCTTCACGGGCGAGCGGCACTTGATGATAGCCTTGGTAAGCGTCGAGCATACATATTAATTCGCAGCCGGCCATAGAGTCCACAAGCTGATCTATCCGGGGCAGAGGATAAAAGTCTTTCGGGCAAGCTTTGTTGAGATCCCGAAAATCTATGCATACTCTCCACTTGTTGCCCGGCTTGGAGACTAATACTACGTTCGCCAGCCAGCTCGGGAAATGATGATGGCATTCTGCTCGGCGCTGAAATCTCTTTTTCTCTGCTTTACTGGCCGAGCATCCGGTCGGACGTGGAGCTCATGCTGCGCAATACTTGGTGAAATTTCGGGCAGCTCATGTGTCGACCAGACGAAGACATCATGGTTTCTTCGGAGGCATTGGATCACCTCCTCTTTCTGATTTGCCTCTAGATCGGACGCGATGAATGTCGTGGCCTCCGATCGGGTCGGGTGTATTTGCACTTCCTCTTTTTCTTCGTAAACTAAAGAGGGAGGCTTTTCAGTTATAGCATTCACCTCGATCCGTGGCGACTTCCGAGCGGAATTTGCTTCTGCTCGGACCATTTCGACGTAGCATCGCCGAGCTGCCAGTTGATCTCCCCATACTTCTCCCACTTTGTCTTCGACGGGGAACTTGATCTTCTGGTGGAAGGTGGAGACGACCGCCCGGAACTCGCTGAGCGCCGGTCGTCCCAAAATGACGTTGTATGATGAGGGAGAGTCGACCACCACGAAGTTTGTTGTACGCGTCCTCCTGAGCGGCTCTTCTCCCAGTGAAATAGTCATCCGGATTTGTCCGACAGGCAGGACTTCATTGCCCGTAAACCCATAGAGGGGGGTTGTCATGGGAAGCAGCTCGGCACGGTCAATTTGTAGTTGATCGAACGCCTTTTTGAATAATATGTTGACCGAGCTTCCTGTGTCAATAAAAATGCGGTGAATAGTGTAGTTGGCTATTACCGCTTTGATGAGCAGAGCGTCGTTGTGGGGCACTTCAACTCCTTCCAAGTCCCCCGGCCTAAAACTGATTTTGGGTCCGTTCGCCCGTTCCTGGCTGCAGCCGACCGCATGGATCTGGAGCTGCCGGACGCTCGCCTTCCTTGCTCGGTTGGAATCTCCTCTGGTCGGCCCGCCAGCAATAATGTTGATCTCGCCTCGGGAAGTATTACTTCTATTTTCTTCTTCCCGAGCGGATGGTTGGGACCGTTCTCTTGACATTCGGCGATTCTCCAGCCTCGGAGAGCGATGCCGATCGGGAGTCTGTTGTTGTCGCCTGTCGGCTTGCGTCCGATCGGCTTCATGAGTTCTCTGTCGCCTGTCGACTGAGGGAGACCGTCGGCCGCCATTCCGGGGAACGGGATGAGCAATTAAGGGAAGACTTCGACAATCCCTTGTGTTGTGCGTATCCGTCCAGTGGAAGGAGCAGAACATCGGGGTCCATTTCTTCTTTGGCTTGGGCCGGGCGGCAGCTACCTCTTGCACGTGAGACCTGGCATGGGGGGAGCGGATTGCTTCGGCCCTCGGTCCTCTGGGCGACTGATGAGCAGCGTGCTGTTTCCGCTCGGCAGGAGGAGCCCGCTCGGTTGGAGTTTCTTTTTTCGGGATGCTTGGGCTTCCTCCACGTTGATGTATTCGTTGGCCCGGTGTAGCATGTGGTCGTAGTCTCGGGGCGGCTTTCGGATGAGCGATCGGAAGAAATCCCCATCCACTAGGCCTTGTGTGAAGGCATTCATCATGGTCTCCGAGGTGGCCGTTGGAATATCCATGGCCACTTTGTTGAACCGCTGGATGTAAGCTCGGAGCGATTCACGGGCTTCTTGTTTGCTGGCGAATAGACTAACGCTGGTTTTTTGATAGCGCCGACTGCTTGCAAAATGATGGAGGAAGGTCGTTCGGAAGTCCTTGAAGCTTGTGATGGATCCGTCCGGCAGCCTCCGAAACCATCGTTGAGCCTATCCTGAAAGGGTGGTGAGGAAAACTCGACACTTCACCCCATCTGTGTATTGATGCAGAGTTACAGTGTTATCGAATTTACCTAAATGATCATCCGAGTCACTGGTTCCATTATACTCGCCGATCGTCGGAGGCACATAATGCTTGGGCAGAGGGTCTCTTATAATAGCCTCTGAAAATTGGCGATTAATCCGCTCGGGCGATGCGTCCGCTCGGGGGGCTTTCCCTTTTTTGTCGTCTCGTCTTGGCCTTTCATCAGAAGAAGATCCCTTATCTCGATTGGTTGCTGCGGCCTCAGGAGTACGGAATAGGGCCCGGTGGAATGCAACGGTGGCTTGAGGTGCTTCCGCTCGGCCATCAGATGCTGAGGTTGCTTGCTGCTCTGGCCGCTCGGCTGTTGTTTTCTGTTTTTGCTCCACAAGCTTGGCGGCCCTCAACTCGATCAGAGCGTCGAGTTCCTCCGTGGAGAGCGTTACCGTGTGTTGTCGTCCAGTCTCGTCCATTGTTTCCGTTCGGATGCAGGAGCGTTCCCACAGACGGCGCTAAATTGATCCTGTCCGAATGCTGAATCAACGGACGCTGGGCACATGGCGCTCCCCGGCTGCTGACGTGGATCTTCGACTGGTTGCACGAACCTCCGGCGAACCTGCACAGAATTCGGGCCGGGAAGGGGTTCCCGGCGTCGACCCTCCGACGCTCAAGTCAGGTAAGCAAGTAGTGAAAAAAGTGGCTCCAAAGGTGTCCAACGCGTACCTCCGGCGAAGTATAAGGCTCTTTATATAGAGCGGTGGAGAAGCGAGTGTACACCTACCGAGGTGCACACGTGTCAGCGGCCCATTCCCCAGTAAGGACTTGTCAGTGAGCTTACCTGACCCATACTGCTACAGTCCAAGCATGTCCTCGATGGGATAGCGGAATCCCCTGTCATAAGATTTGCAGTATGGCCTACATGTGGAACATACCCGCTGTCAGAAAAAGATGTCCCTTGTCCTTTTGCCCTTACTCCCTGGAGAGAGTCCGACCGGCCGGCTTCCTCGACATCCGGCCGGACGTATGCGGTGGTTTACTTGTGGAGATTCTTACTCACGTGCCTTGTGGAGACTGTTAGCAGTGCTACCTGATGGCTTTGGCCGAGCGTGCAATTCGATCGGCCCTGCGATCTTGTCTGCTGAGCGCCGGAACCCTGACTTTCGACGAGACACCTTCAACCATCAACTAGACACCGGCCGGCCGCCCGGCCGGTCGAACCCGCCCCTCTCCGCCCGGTCATCTGCTACTTTGACTTCCACGTGGCGTTGACTCCTCCGGGCGGGGGCCCCTGTTCTTACAACCGGATCACTTAGATTCTTCCACATCGGACTCCTCAAAAGATGACTCATCCCATGTCGCTTTGAGGGCTTTCTTCCTTCTTATTGATTTTGAATTTTCTTCCTTCAGATTAGGGCATTCCTTTTTGAAACGCCCCTTCTTGTTACATCTATAATAAATCATTTTTGATTTGTTTTGAGTCTGGTTGGTTCGTGTCTTCTTGGTGCTTCTTTTGAACCTCCTTTTTGTTGGTAGTTTTTTGACCATGTTGACCAGCTCCTCTTCATTGGTTGAGTCTGAGTCAAATTCATTTTCTGGTTCATTCTTAGCTTTGGTCTTGGTTTCTTTGCTTGATCCTACATTCAAGGCAATAACTTTCTTGACTTGACTCAAGTTAGACTGTTCATGTAATTCTAATTCACAAAAAGTTTGTCTAATTTAAGAATTGAGAGGTCCATTGAAACTTTGTATGCATCCACTATTGATGTCCATAAAGAGTTTTTTGGGAAGGCGTTTAGTGCATACCTTATCATGTCGTGGTTCTCTAGGTTGTGTCAGATCAGATGTAGGCCTTTGAGAATATCCTTTAGTCTCACGTGCAGCTGCGTGGTCGTCTCTCTTGGAAGCATTTTAATATTAAATAAATTATTTAATAGTAAATCTCTTTTATTTATGTTAGATTCATCGATTCCTTCGTGTAGCTTTACCAGATGGTCCTAGAGTTCTTTTACATTTTCGTAGGGCCCGACTCGGTTTAGTTCTTCCATGGTCAGGCTACATTGAATTGTGTTGATTGCTTTGTCATTTAGTTTCACCTTCTTGATTATCAAGGGAGTCCAATCTTCTGGTTCTATAAGCTTTCCATCAACCATCGGAGGTGTGTATCCTTTGAGTATGGTGAACCAAAGCTCGATGTCAGATTTGAGGTAGCACTCCATTCTATTCTTCCAATAGCTGAAGTTCTCTCCTTTGAACAATGGAGGGCGGACGGTGCTATACCTTTCTTGGTAGGAGTTTGACATCCTTGCAATCAAAGAATAAAGAAGAAGAAAATTACCAAGATTCGTGTCTTGGGATTAGCAGTGTAGGATAAAGAACAAAAAGTATTACTTAAGAATTAAAGGAAACACTTTTAGAGAGAAAGAAAAAGTTTTTTAAAATTACTCGAAAAATGGTTAAGTAATTTTAGAACAACCTGTCTCTGATACCAATTAAAGAATCAAAAAGGTGCGATAGAGGGGGGGAGGGTGAATATTGCACTTTAAAAACTTTTTCTTTTTAGACGTTAAAACAAGAGTAGTGCAGAGGAAAATAAAAAACACATTTCGGTTACTTGGTTTGGAGCCTAGATATCTCTTGATCGCACCGTTAGACAATCCACTAGAATTCTTCTTTCCAAAATCTTCAGAAAGAAGTAATGCGTACAAAATGATGAATGTAAGATAGTAACACACTACTATCTTTTGGAAATTAAAACAATACAAGCTTAAACAAAAATATACCGACAATATATAGTAGATTGAGCTCGGTCGGTACTTCTGGATAGTGCAGTAGCTTTCTTAAAGATGAGAAATAGAGTAGTAGCACAAATAGAGATTTAGTGCAAAGGTGAATCAAAAACCGATGATGTTCCTTGAACCTCGAGCTCCCCTTTTATAAGCATGGTTTGGTCAACTGATAAATCCATCGGTCGACCGAACCTCCTATTGATCGTCTGAACGCGCTCCCTTCCTTCTTCGTCGAGATCCGATCTTTGCGCTTTTATGAGCTTTAATAGTTTGGTCGAATGAACAGTGAACTTCCCTATTGGCCAAGATTCACACTTAATTCTACATTAATGAAGTGATCGTTCGGTCGACCAATCCCCGGGTTCGGTCGACCGATCAGCTTGGATTCTTTATTGCTTTGGCTCATTCTGATCTGTGCCACATCATCAAGGTTCGGTCGACCGATCAGGCCAGGCCAGTTCCTACAAAATAGAGTTAAACACAATATATCCCTGCAAAATAAAAGTTAGCACAGTATAGTATGATGCATGAGTAGTAATTGACAGTAACACTGTCTTAATCTCAACTTGGAAACTTTCACAATTTCTTCAGTTGGATCAGCAACCTAGAATTTGTTCATTCCCGGAACACGACCTCATTGTCACTCCTCTCTAGTTTGCATACCTCAACCTACCTGCCAAACATTGGTTCTCCAGACCTGTTTGGGCTTTGCTGCTTAGCATCCGATCGGCTCACCAGTACTTTCTCTCGATCTTCTATCCTCCAGACCTATCAAGCTTCGCTGCCAAGTGTCGGGTCCTTTCGACCCACTTGGGCTTCTTTCCTGGCTTCCATGATCTACTAAGACTTCCCCAGTTGAGTAAACATCCTGCACACTTAGTTAACTTGTTAGATCACAACATGACTTAACTTGAACCTTTGACAACATCAAAACTCAAGTTTGATTCTAGTGCACCCTGCTGCACCAACACAATTCACTAATAATCTGTTGTCTTAAGGAACCGTCAAGAATGCATAATCATAGTCCACGAAATAGATAACCATTGTGTAGAATAAAATTATTACGAAGCCATTAGTTATCTCCTGAAATATCTTGCCGAAGGAGGGATCAACAATATACATATTTGAAAAAGATCCAAAGCCGGCAACCCTAATGCTCATGGTAGTAAGCAGGGAAGAATGACGGTTAAGAGCATATGCAACATGATTGAGACTCTCAGATTGATGCTTCAGCGTGAAGTGAACTTCTGCAAGTAATCTACCCACTTGGTGTGTTAACTACTCAGCTTGTGTTAGCTGTTGATGTACTTTAAAGCCTCATGATCAGTGAATAAGATAAATTTCTTCTACACGAGATAATGATGCCAATGTTTCAAGGATGCACAATAGCATTAAATTTCAAGTCATAAGTAGAGTAATTTTTATTGGCATCAAATAGTTTCTTGTTTAAGAAGGTAATAGGGTGTCCTAATTGACTTAGAACACCACCAATGTCAATACTAGATGTGTCATAATTTACTTTGAATAGTTAGTCAAAATCTGAAAGTGCTAGAACAGGTGCTTCGGTCATCTTTTACTTCACCAGTTGAAAATTAGTCATACTGTCTCAATCCACTTGGACTCGCGCCCCTTGTGACACTCATTGATAGGAGTAATTAAAGCGTTAAAATTTCGGATGAATTGATGCTAAAAAAAGGTCAATCCATGAAAACTTTGGATGTTGTGAATGATTTTTAGCTGTGGCCACTCTAAGATTGTGTCTATCTTTGATGGATTTGAACGAATACTATCAGTAGATACTATAAATCCAAGAAATGAAACTGAGGTCATGAAGAAAGAACACTTTCTATTGTTGATGAACGGGTGTTCAGTCTTTAGCTTCTCAAAAATAGTGCGGAGGTAATCAAGGTGCAAATCCCATGTCGGACTATAAATGAGGATGTTGTCAAAGTATACAACCACGAATCTTTCCATGAAAGGTCGTAAGACCTAATGCATGAATCTCATGAACATGTTGGGTGCATTGGACATTCTGAAAGGCATGATCATCCACTTACACAACTCATGTTATGTCTTAAGGGTGGTCTTCCATTCATCTCTGGGCTTGATTTGAATATGATGGTATCCACTCCTAAGATAGATCTTGGAGAAGATCTTTGAACCGGAAAGTTGATCAAACATGTCATCTAAGCAAGGAATTAAAAATCCATACTTTGCCTTGATTTTGTTGATGGCTCTACTATCAATACACATGTGTCATAAATCATCTTTCTTTAGCACGAGTAAGATAGGGACTGCACAAGAGCTCATACTCTCACAAATATAGATTCGTCTTAATAGCTGCACAATTTGTCATTGTAGTTCTTCGATATCCTTAGGGCTAAGATCGTATGCCAGCTGGTTAGGTAAGATTGACCTCGGGACAAGGTCAATCTAGTATTGAATGTCTCTCATAGGGGAAGCCCCGGAGGAAGGTCTTCAACCATCAAATCAGTAAAGTCAGATAGGAGTTGTTGCACCTTAGCTGGTAGATCCGAGTCTAGGTCTATTTCATCACTTTTGTAAGGAAGGAAAGCATATACCATGTCTTCATGCTTCATCTCGTTCAAAATTCTGGACATAGAAAGTAGTGTAGAGTTATTAGTTACTAAATTTGAAGGGGTTCCTTCTTGTCGAGGAGTCAATATGATGTTCCTCCCTTTGATACTAAGGGTGTAGGTGTTCTTCCATTCATCGTGGATGACGCTACAATTATATTGTCAAGGTCGTCCTAACAATACATGACATGCGTCCATTGACACAACATCACACCATGCTCGATCGTAATACTTGCTGCCAATAGAAAAAGTTAAAAGACACCTTCTATCTACAGTTAGATCGCTCCCTTTGCTCATCCATGACAACTTGTAGGGTTTTGGATCACGATTCATCTTCAACTATAGTTTTTGCATAGCTTCTTCAGATACAATATTTTCACAACTTCTACTATGAATAATCATCTTGCAAACTTTGTCTGCAACTGTGTAAGTTGTGTGAAAGATGCTAGTTCTCAGCCAATCATCTTCTGATTCTTTTTGGGGACTGGTAGGCTCTTGCGTACGATGAGAGTCTTGTGACCATCTCCATAAAGAATCTCATCATTGATATTGTCATCGTAAATCAGTTCATCAATCTGTTTGGGTTCATCCTCCATGTCTTCCTCAACAAGTAGAGTTTTATTTTTTTTTAATTTAGGGATCTTTTACAATTTGAAGCTCGATGCCCCTGTTCACCATATTGAAAACACTTGATAGAGGTCTTGGAGTTACCTTGTGGCGCCTCCTGGGAAGGGCACAACTCCTAAGGGCGAACAACTTGATTGTTTTAATCGCTCTTATTTGTTAGTCTACGATTTAACTATTTTTCAACGGTCAAAGCTCGCTGATAAGCCTCTGAAACAGTCTAGAGTGAGTGGAGACTCTGAGAATCTTGTAAGGATTGTCGTAATCCCCCTAAATATCACATTGTCATTTGCTCCTCGGTCTCAAATAGATCATTCCTAGCAATAAGCTGATAGAATTCCTCCGTATAGTCGTTGACAGTTCTAACCTCTTGCCTCAATGTATGGAGTTATTGAAACAATATTTGCGCGTAGCTAAAGGGAAGAAAGTGGGTTCTCATCAATTTTTTTAATTTTTCCCAATCGATAATTTTGGATTTATCTTGTCTCTCTCGTGATCATCGAAGTTACTCCCACAATGTTGAGGCTCGACCTTTGAACTTAACGACCAATTTTACTTTGATGTGATCAGATACTTCCTTGTACTTGAAACTCCTCTCTACTTCATTAATTAAGACAATTAATGAAGCCTTCCACTTATAATGTGCCAAAAAATTCAGGAAGATCAACTCAAAAACCAAAGTCCTCATATCGTTCCTCTCGACCACAGTGTTCCCGGTATGTAGTATGATGATGATATGGATTCTCAAAAAGTAGACTCAGAGTTACGATCAGAGATCTTACGATCTTCCAAATCTTGTGCAATCAGACACTGGGTTAATTCTGCATCTTAATTTTGTAAATCCTCAATCATCATTACATTCTGGATATTATGATCATGATGCTTAACTTCCACATTCGAAACCTATCTGTTGCGACTACTACCACGTCGATGATGACCCTCCATTAAATCTTAATGAACTCTGTTACTAACTGACGCTGAGCAGAATATGTATATTATTCTGGAGCGTCAAGTTGTAGAGGGATTAATAAGGAAGCATGAGAGAAGTAACAAAAAAAAAAAAGCCTAAATTAGGCTTAAACCTATTATAAAATTAAGAGCACAAAGAAAAAAGGATGTAGTCGTAATATGACTTAAGTGAAACCAATTGATTTAATATTAAAATAACTTATCCTAAACATCATCTAAGCATAGGTTTATATAACTCTCAAAACCCTAAAAAAATCTAAACAGAAAAATAACCAACTAGACTTATTCCCTAAGATTTAGAATAAATTAACTAACAAGACTTGGTTCCCTAAGATTTAGGATAAAATTAAATATAATTAAAAAATATAAACTAAACTTAATTAACAGATAACTACTTTAAAAAAAATCTAATTTGGATCCCCTCCTACATCATCCAGTATCCTGGCTGACTGCTTGGTAGTCACAACTTCCACCTGTGCCTGCTCTAGGCCACCCTAGTAAGAATCCAACCCTCACAAATATTACCAAAATACCTAGCTTGTAGCTCTACCTTCCTAAATTACTCCGAGAGGGTATGATGTATATCTTTTGGTTCAGCCCATCTCGATGGGGTTGGTATCTCATTTGGTAAAAAACTTCCGCTTCTCTTTTCATATTGAGCATAATTGAGACTTTTTGCTTCTCTTTACAACGGAGGTTATATCTAAGGTTGCCCATTCGACGACGACCAAACTAAATAAAACTATACTAAATCGACTTGGGAAGGTAATTTTGGACGCGCGAGAGGCCGAGCGAGCAGCCTCAACGTCTAACTGTCCTTAGACCCCCCGACATACTGCGAGAGTCTCCTACTCGGGTGTGCCATTAACATTCAGGCATAAAAGGCATCGAGCGAACATCCCAACTCCATCTGAACAGCTTAGGACCGAGCGGACCACTGCTGTTACGCCCCATACTCCTGCTATTCAAAGAAAGGACCCAATTACAACTAGCCTCCCTCCGACCAACCGGTCGGGCCCATTATCTTATGATCGATCGTTCCTTCTTCTGTGTCATCTACCTATGTACGGTTGGCTCGATCGATTGGGCTTTAATCCCCTACACACCCCCTCCAGATGACCGATCCCAGCCACAAGCCCCTATCTTCCACGCACCCTGCACCACCAATGGGTCTTATCCCAAGAGCCTCCTCTTCCAAGCCAAGTTCTTTTCCTGACCCAGATTGTCAATTCGACCTTATGTTTGGTTTGTTATCCCAATAGGGGATGACCTCCACCTCCTCGCTATCTTATGAGTGGTGAAGTTAAAGAAGTCATTGGTCAAGGCATGGACAGGTGCAAGACAACGACTGAGGGAATTCTCAGTCTCCGAACGTGCGAACGAATATGCCCAGAATACCACCGTGGTAAGTTTTTAAGTTTACCCCCTTGGTCAAGGAAAATCTCTCAATACCATCCTTTTTCTTTCAACTTTATGCTGCAGGGCTAAACTTGAGCCACCTAGTGATAGACTTGGAGCGAAATAACAAAATCCTAAGAGAGTGTGTGGAGGAAATAAAGCTCTCCGCATCTAATCCAAGCACTGAGGTGGCCAATCTACAGAAAAAAAGTAAGCTTCCAAGCCGGGCTACTCTCAGATATGGAGAAGACCATGAGTGTAGGACCCCTGGCGGCCGACTAGAGAGGGGTGAATAGCCCTGTAAAAATAACACGAACCTTCGTCGAACGTTATAGCTTAATTAAACTAACACTTGCATAAAATAAATAAGAAACTAGAAAGAAGAGACACAACGAGGTTTACTTGGTTACAACCGGGGAGGTTATTAATCCAAGAAAGTTGAAGCTCACTATCAAAGTCTCATTTAGGCGAAGAAGCCTCTTACAGCGTTAATGGCTCACAAATAAGTAGTAGAATAAACTAGAAGTGTTTACAAGTGTTGTTTTCAACCATTTGGACCAGAGTTGTATTATAGCCTTGGTATGGGTTCCTGAAAGGGTTCCAGGCACTTCCAGGAGGATAAAACTTTATCCCCGTCGCAACGGATCATATTTGACGTGATTTGGATAAAATTCTTGGTATGGGCGCCTGGACTCAATCCAGGCGCCCAGACCTAAATTAACATTATGTTAACTATTTGGTCTGGATTCTTGCTCCGGCTCCAATCGCTTGAGTCTAGGTCTTCCGCTCCTGCTCTAGCTCTACTTGCTTGAGAGATTTCAGGCATCTGGAATAGGACTCACCCGAACCCATTTTTCAACCTTCGAGAAATCTTCTGCTCCAGCTTCTCGTCACCCGAACCCATTTTTCAACCTTCGAGAAATCTTCCGCGCCTGGACCAACTCTGGGTGCTCAGACCTAAGTTAACATTATGCTAACTATTTGGTCCGCGTTCTTACTCCGGCTCCGCTCGCTTGGGTTCAAGTCTTTCGCTTCGGCTCTGCTTGCTTGGGTGATTTCGACCATCCGAAATAGGGCTCACTCGAACATATTTTTCGGCCTTCGAGCAATCTTCCGCTCTGGCTTCTCGTCCCTCAGAAACGTCGCGCGTCTCTTTCTCATCCACTCGTGTACTCTTCCGCAGCATCTCGTTCCTCGGACGCACTGAGCCCGTCATCTCTCTCTCATGCCATACTTCTTGCTAGCTGCATCTTTCGCTTCACTTTCTATGCTCCTAAGTTCCTGCACAATTAGACACAAGGATTAAAAATCAACAGGATCTAACCTGACTTGGTTGATCACATCAAAACTACCTTAGGGTACTAACAATGAGGAATTCTCAATAGTTGATAAATTCTCAATAGGAAGAAAAAGGAAACTAGAAATGCTATTGTAGACCAGTGAATCCAAGATTCTAGTGGAAAGTCCCATAAAAATCAAGGCTCTATTAGACCTAGCACAGAAGACCACCTGCTAGAGGAATTAAAAATTTCTTATGCCTCAGGATTAGCTAAGCGAGCCAGAATTATCGACTAAGGATATGTTGATCCTAGAGCAACAGCGAAACTTGGATACACAAGAGGCATGACTGGACTTAATGCAGATCGAATTAGAATCTGCTAAGTCTGAACTGACATCTTACAAGGCCGGAGAGGACGAGCATTTTGAGATTAGACGAAAAGCTTATCTCAAATCTCAAGAATTTGACTTGAAATTTGCCACTCAGGCCACCAGGATGCTCACTCTTAGAGCGAAAGGTGCGGTCCAACAACTACGGGAGGGTGATTACCTATTGATAGAACCACTCAAACGCTTCATAGATCGTTAACAACTCTTAAAAGAGCTCCTAAATGATATCTTAAGTAAACTTGATTTAATTGCCCTTCTAATTGCTGAAAGCAAAAAATGGAACTTGAATGCAAAATATGTATTAACCGTTTTTAAATCATACCTGCCTTATGCATTTTCACAATTTGTTGATACCTCATTTGTAAGATGAAATTCGCATGAATGCTTCCCCATAAGAAAGGTCTAATAACTTAGAGATCCGAATGTTAGGCGCATAAGAGCTCATAATCATAATGAGGCCAGGTTGAATAATAGGCTGGGTAGGATAATTACATCGAGTGGAATAATCTGACCAGGAGTTATAATAAAATTGGGCAAAAAAAATATTCCGGATGGAGCAGAAGTTTGATATTTAGACATATGGACCAGCTCGCTTATAATTTGATCAACTGATGTAATTAAGCTGGGCAAAATAATTTCTTTGCTTTCCAAGTGACCCAACTGAGCCGAGTGAGAAATTAAATCGGATGGAATATAAATAAGATACACGCGAGAGCAAGCTCTCTTATAACCCAGTCTAATGACTCGGGAGTTTAGAATATATAGGCACGAGAGCATGTTTGCTTATAACCCGGCCAAACGACTCAGAGTCTAGGAGATAGACACGATTGCATGCTCGCTTATGAGAGCAAGCTCCATTATAACTCAGTCGAACGGCTCGAGAGTCTGGGACATGACGCGAGAGCATGCCCACTTATAAGCCGGTCGAACGGTTCAAAAGTCTGGAATACATAGGTGTGAGAGAAAGTTCACTTATAACCCAACTAAACAGCTCGGGAGTCTGGGGCATAACGTGAGAGAATGTTAGTTTATAACCTAGCTGGACAGCTCAGGAATCTAGGACATGGCGTGAGAGCATGCTCTCTTATTACCCGACCGAGCGACTTGGTAGTCTGGGCCATAATGTGAGAGCATGCTCACTTATAATCCAGTCAGATGTCTCAGGAGTCAGGGACATGGCGCGAGAGTGTGCTCGCTTATAACCCAGCTAGATGGCTCGGGATTCTGGGATATGGAGCGAGAGAAATGCTTGCTTATAACTCGACCGAGCGACTCGGGAGTCTAGGATATGGTGTGAGAACATGCTCGCTTATAACCTAACCAGATGGCTTGAGAGTCTAGAACATGGCGTGAGAACATGCTAGCTTATAACCCGGCCGAACGGCTCGGGAGTCTAGGACATTGTGCAAGAGCATGCTCGCTTATAACTCGACTGAACGTCTTGGGAGTCTAGGACATAACGCAAGAGCATGTTCACTTATAACTTTGTCGGAGGCTCGGGAGTCTTGGATTTGACGTGAGAACATGCTCTCTTATAGGCACAAGAGCATGCTCACTTATAACCCGGTTGAATGCTCGGGAGTTTGGGACATTGCGCGAGAGTATGCTTACTTATAACCCGATCAAATGGTTCTGGAGTCTGGAACATGTGGCTTTTTTGAGATAAACTCACCTATATTTTCATTAAGTGCAAATTTTTAACATGATACACTAATTCATTACAGGCATACTCTCGAGTTTGGAGGCGCTTCCAGCATGGCATCCACTTCCATCTGTTGGATCTTTAATAATGCTCGAGCCTCAGTTTTGATGATATTGATATAGCACTTACGCTCCACCAGTTGGTTTCCTTTGACTTCCTCGACCTGATCATCCACAAAGAATTTGATTGTTTTGGCAAAAGGTTGATACGACCGCTCGGAACTCTCATTTAAGGTCGGTCGGCCTAAGATTACATTATATGTTGAAGGCACATTGATAACCATGATTTTGGCTATATTATCTTGATTCATAATGCATGCTTTTGATGGTTTATTCATAGCTTAATCTCACATATACATTATATTTCATAATTGCATGTGATCTTGGACTTAATTACAATTTAGCCAATTATCATGGTATGTGATGCTAATATTTGCTTATGATTTTGTAGGCATCAAAAGGGTCATGGACCCGATCAGATCAGGTCATACTTGGGCTTAAATCAAGGGCTAATCAAGTCGATCAAGCCTTGGAGTGTTCTGGACTGTCCATTGAAGATCAAGGAGATCTGGGTCATCCGTTGAATATCTGGTCAATCCAACCTAATGAGAAGCACATCTCAGTCGTTGATGAAGATCTAGAGCTTTTTATTCTAATCTGAGATATCTCCACCGTTGATCAAGCCTGAATTAATCTGGACCGTCCGATCAGATTCGAAAGGGGTATAAAGGCTTTGAGAAGCTACAGTGCAAGTTCGAGCTCGGCGTCGCGATTTCTCCACTGTTCTTCGCCTTCTTCACGCGACGACCGCAGCCTCCCATTCCTCATTCCAGATCCGCGAGCTAGGATTCTTCATCGCCGGCGATCACTGAGCATCTGGTGTTCATCATCCGAGGTTAGGTTGCGGGCGAGGGTGTTTCCCGGTCCGTGAGTTCAGCTCTGGTTCATCGTTCGCGATCCAGGCAAAGGGCGGTTCCCATGTTCTGTGATCCGTTCATCAGCCACTGGAGCTCGAAGGGTGGTCCCAGAAGCATCCGGATTCCACTCCATCTCCAATTCATCTGCTGAATTCGCACCGATCTAATCAATCGGCCGAGTTATGCAAATTTCCAGAGTTGAGCTGTTGTTCTTCGTATGCTGTGAGTGTAGCCGATCCGTGAGCCCGAAGGGTGTTTTCCAGAGGCTGTGATCGAGAGGATGCACTAGTTGGAAGTTATGTTCTTCGCTGGTGGTCACCCGAAGGGTGTTTCTCAGAGGTGGCTCTGTTTCTGGCAGAATGAAGAAGTTTTGATTCGGGTGTTGGTTGTGGAATGTTTAGGGTTTTGTTTTCTTTACCTTTATCTTTGATTTGTCTATCAGCTTGCTCAAATATGAAGATCTGATATATAGATTGCACTTCATTCTTTGTTAGCAATTCTTACTTTAGTTTCTGTTTGGGTTTACTACTGCAAATCTGTTTTTAATGTTTTTACTTGCAATTTCATTTTTATTTGAGTTACTACAATCCGGATCTTGTGCAGCTACTTAATTGTTTACAATTTATATTCATTTTGAATATGAAATTCTATTTACTGTTAGATGATTAGTTTGGTTATTTAGTTAGCAATTCCTTGCTCTATTAATTGGACTTGTGGTTACTGAGATCTTGTTTAAGTACCGAATTCTTGCTTCAAGTTTTTGATTGTTATTTCTATTCAATATTATTTTGCTTAAGCTTGGTGGTTGAAGTTGGTTATGGTTATAAATGGATGTTACTCAGTTTCTACAAGCTTGTTTGGTGATTGACTTAAATGGTTACTTGATCGAGAATGAAAGATATAGTAGTTGAACAAATTGATTCACTGTTGCATAAGAAACCAAATTGAGTTGATGTTCATTTTAAGGTAATCAAAGTTAAATCAATTCTAGAATTCATACACACTCATTAGTTATCCTTGGAAAAATACGACTTGGGACTCGTTACTACAACACTTGTTTACATTTTAATGAGTTTCAATTTTAATTAATTTGATGTGTCACGTGACATGCAAAATGGCAAACACCAAATTTTGGCGTCGTTGCCGGGGAACAACTAACTAGTAGTGTGTGTTTATTCTTGAATTGTGCATTGATTGATTTTATTTGTTAGCATGTTGATTGATTTGATTGCTTATTCTTTTTGTATTTTCATGTTGATTTATTCTTGAATTTTTTAAGTGCTTTTACTATTCATACTTTCATGTGTTTGAAACGTTATGCTCTTGAGTCTTCTAACATTGATTTCTAGTGTTGTAGTGAAAAATAGGAGATTTCATTAGCATGGATCCATATTTTTAGAATTTTGGAGGTGGAATGGAGAGTTATCATTTTCAACCTGAGTATCAATTTTATCCAAACATGGATCAACAAAATAGGTATGAATCATTTCCTAATGGTTTTAATGTTAATTGGGTAGATAATTCATGTTTCAGGTATGAAAATGCACAAGGACCAATTATTGAGTCATATCCAGCTTACCAGAGTTCATATGGGTTTCAAGAAGTTTCAACAACTTTTATGCCACAAACTTTTCAACAAAACGATTTTCAGATGGGTGAGTCAACATGGAAACTCAGAGAGATTATGCAACAAATGAGTGAGCATCAAGAGCAACAATTTTCAAGGATACAGAACCTACAGGTACAGTTAGATCAAATTGCATCATCCATAAATCAGTTGCAAGCACAAAACTCCAGTAGAGAGATGGAAAGTAATGATTCTGTCAGGCCTGACCCTACTCCCATTACTTCACATGATTTTTCTAATATTTTTTGTGATAATGATGTAATTATGCAAATTTCTAATCCTAACGATTTTATTGTTGAAGATGTTGTTAGTGAATCAGGTTATGAATATGTTGTTGAAGATTATTTAAGTGTAGGGGAATGCTTACTAGAAGCATTACCTCAAGAATCACCAAGAACTGAAGATGTAAGTGTAGGGACTTGTGCTACGGAGTCAAGCACCCAAGAATCACTACATGAGGATGTACATTCACCAGAACCATAGTTTGAGCCACATCATGATGAAGAGGAGGTAACAATCACCACTCCAAGTACCATTCAAGATGACAAGGTGAGTAATTTTTGTGATTCTTTAGAAAATTTAATTGAGATACCAATTGTTGATTTTATTAGGTGTGATTCATTTCTTGATAAATTTTGTACCCACGATAATATTCTTCTATCTTCTTTTTACCCCACATGTGTGTGGGAGGTGTTTTCTTTTGTTGAGCTTGTATTAGCTCCCGGAGTGGATGCTTACACTGAACCGCCTCTGACCTCCAGAAAAAGCTTTCAATGGAAAAATGATCAATAAAAAGAAGTTGACTACAACCAAGGATACTCCACTACCGGGGTGGCTTCTTTTGCTTAATCTTCTTCAACCGCCCGGAATCTAGGGGAGTTTGTTCCTTGCTTTTATTTTTGCTTTATACATCTCTTTAGTTTCATTTTCCTATATTTGCATTTTACTTCCACACTTTGTTTTCACACTTTGCATTTTTGTCTAGTATACATAGCATTTCAATTGGAATAAGATTCTTCATGGGAATTTTCTAAGTGATATCTCTAAGATGGTAAAAGCTTCTTAAATTTGATCATCAATTTTAGGTCATTTGACATGATTGGATGTTTTTCTTATATGATATTGGTTAATTTGGTGGTGGATTCCAATTTGATCAATTGAGCATGATTGCATAAAAATTACCTAGAGAGGACCACCTTAAGCCTAAACACTATTTTATCTTTGTGTGGCATGCACTCATAGCAAATTAAACTCTAGAACTTGCTTAGCTTCTTTTCAAAGTCACAATAGCATATGTATGCATGGAAATGAGGAATATTTATCATTCTTATTTGCTCATAACTTCCCATTTCTTTCTCCATAATTTTCTTGAAACATTCTCATCTAGCATTTTAACCCTTGATTATCTTTGCTTGTCATTCTTTCATTGAGAGTTTTGGTTGAAGTCTTGATGAGTTAGAATACTAAGATGGAGAAAAGTTTTAAGTGTGGGGGATTACATATGCTCAAAGTTCATGGAGATTAGGAGTTTTGAGATTAATATGTTAGATTGAATGTGCTAAGTACAATGCAGGATAGGAGGCTAACAATTCAGTTGAGAGGCACAATTTGGTTGGTTTGTTGGAATGATACATTAATGGAAATTTTATAGAAACAGAAAAAAACTGGAAATCAATGAGTCTGATTTCTGAAATCAGACTTCTTGTGATGAGATATGGATTGAGAAGGCTGAGGTTACTGATTCCCAGGGTTTGCTCGACAAATGAATCAATTTAGTTATTTGTCATTTTCATACGAGAGTAAAAATCGAAGCTGCAGATTTTGGGAAGAGCAGGATGTTAGGTTACTCTTCTCGGTTCCTTGTGTGTAAACTCTGAAAATTTTCAAAAATCAAAATATTTCTGTATCTAAACAATTCATTGCAAGTGCATGGTGTTTTCTTTGATGATCACCATTACAATACAGGTCATGGCAGTACTGAAGCAACAACTTATAGATACAGGCACCAATTGTAGGAAAATTTGAATTATTGCTGCGGGAATAGAATGCATTTCTGAACTTTGAAGTGCAGAATTCAGTTTTAGCAATAAGAATGCAATTGTTAAGATGTTAAGATGACAAGTTCATTGACAGAAAAGAGTGCAGAGAAATGGAAGTCATAGAAACTGATTTCTGGAAACAGATTCTGTTTTTGAAGCTATGTATTAGTGACTTTTTCAAAACTTGTTGCATGCCAAATGTTGTTGCAGTATTTGTCCATTGAACAACTGAGCTTCATTGACTGTTAATCTATAACCTGAACCGCAAAAAAAAAAAAATCAAAGTGCTGATACTTAACCTGGAAAACTTCTTGCTGGAATTATAGTGCACAGTTTCTGAAATTTTCAGAAACTGAACTTAAAGTCTTATATATATATTCTTGTTCAGTGAAAAGTTCAATTGTTGTTGAGGAAGTTTTGAAATGGAATTGGGAGTTTAGAATTCGTGTGAAATTCAAAACCTCTCAACTGAGGTAGTTCTAATTTTCTTAGTTACATGAAGCTCATATTCTATTGGCTCATTATTTAGTCATCTCATGCTAGCTCTAGACATCAGCAGATAGAAATCTACTCTTATCACTCTAGTACTAATGGATACCTTATAGTGAGCCTAATTTGAATGACTTAAGCTTGAAATTTATAAGATTCTAAATTCGGGAACTCAAGCTGTTAAATAAACAGAATCAAGAGCTTAAGTTCAATTTTGAAATTCTTTGACAGTTTCAATGATTGGAATTCAGGAAGGGAAGGGAGAGTTTGGATTACTATGTGCCAAGTTCCGTATGGGGCTTCGTGATCAATGAAAAGACCAATAACTGGAATTACAACAGCTATATTTCAATGTTATAAATCTGTTTCTCTGAGCAAATCAAATCGGCTGAAGCATCAAAGGATTACATAACATCTATAGAGACATGGCTGCAGGAATCAACTGCTAAATTCTTGAATTCATTTTCTGAACTTTATTGTTGAGCTGTTGAAATGAAAACAGAAATTTTATCAGAGGAAGCCCTTTTGAGTGCCAAGTCCATTTGCTGCTCTTGTTCAGTAACATCCTAAATTAGACATCTGTTATTCCAGTGCAAATTCCTCCTTGAAGTCCACAGATTGAAAATGAATTTAGAAATCAGAATCAGTTCATTTCTGTTCTGCAGAAAATGATTCTGATTTTGATTCTACAGAAATGGAACTCCATTAAGTTTGAAACTTAATATGGTGATGCACATTAAGAGCTAAATCAGATTTTGTTCCTTAAAATTGAGCTTGAATCTGAAATATAAACACCTGAACCATTTGGAATCCTTAATTCTTTGAGCTAGAGACTAAATTTGATGTGCAGAAATATATTAGTTTGCTTAATTCTTGAAGTTCTGGAACCTGAGTTAGCTGTGATGCAAATTTGAGGAGCAAGATTTCAAAAATTTGACAAAAGAAGCAACAAAATGATGCTGAATTGATTCATGAAGGTATACAATTTCAGGATAAATTGTAGTGAGTTTCAGAGACAGCTACTGGAAATTATGTCAAAACAGTTTGGATTTCTATTGTAACTTTGCTGCTAGCAGAAACTCTTATTACAAGGATTGATGGAAACAATTTTATGTCATTTCATGAAGCTCATTTCTTCATGATTAAATGCCTACAGAATTACGTGAGGGTACAGAGGAAGAATTCTGATAGAAGGCTGATAATATCAATACTGAAATTTTGTCAACAAAGCTTGTGGAGTGTGATTTGTTGCTGATTGTTGATGTATTTTTGAGTAGCTTAATATGGAATTTGAAGTATATCAGTGAGGTTTTGAAACTGAAGCTGCAAAATGCAATTTATTTACACTGGAACCTGAGGATATCAATTCAAATATAGGGATATGAGACAGAGTTGCAGAGTGGCTGAAATTGTGCCTTCTACTTTGAACCGGATTGCCTTATTCAGAATTTCTAGAACTGTGAGGTATCAGAATTTTGTAACACGTCTTTGAATCTGATTGCTTCGCTGATTGTCTGTAGCTTTGTACCTTGAGCATTCTGCATGCTGAAATAAAAATGTGTTTTGCTATCAAGACTGCTGTAAGAGACCATGAAGTTTGATTTGGTTTTCCAATAACTTCTCTGTGCACCGAATTCAGCAATGAGCTCTGAAATATTAAAGAAGAAGTAATAGCTGATTAGATTTAGATTGTTGTTCAGTATCTTAAAAGGAGTAACTAAGGAAGCTTGATGTGGCAATGTGTGTATCAAAACTCTGCACTGGAATAAAATCTGGACAGTATTGATATGGCACAGAAATTGAAACTGATGTTGGAATTTATTGAGGAGCTGAATGGTAGATTAGATCTTTATTATTGTGTGATTTATGCTTGTTACAAGTTATTAATCATTAAGAATTTGATTGAGAACATGCTTGTTGATTGTAGCTGAATTTCAGAATCCAGAATTCAGCATTGTTGTGGCTGCTGGGATACATTGTCGTTGTCAGGTTATTGGAGATCTGATAGGAGCTGTATTGTTCAGAAATGGAGAGTTTTCTGCTGCATTGGGAGACACTTGTACCTACAATACACCATAGAACAAGAGGGAGGCAGAGATCATATTCTGCAGAATGCAGAATGAAAACAAGAAGTGTGCCTGTAAGCGTTTCAGTTAGTTGTGATTTGTTGAATTGTCTGAGACGGACATTGATTTAAGTGTGGGGGAGAGGCATCTTCTTCATGATTTGAGATTATTTTTGAGCTTCCAAATGCTGGAATTTAAGTGGAAGAACAGTGAAAAAATAGAAAAAAATTGGAAATCAAGAGAGTATCAAGTGTGGAGATAGAGTATCAAGATTCTATGTTTGCATTCAAATTGAAGGAGAGGTTAGCTTGATATGTTGAATTGGTAATGACAAATGGTATTCATCTCTTTTCACATCAAAATGGTCAACTCATCAAGTATATTCCTCCAATACTCTAATTCTCTCAATTTTTCATTGAATTATTTTCTTTTGCTATTTCATTCACTTTCACTTGTTCTTTTGCTTCCATTTCAATTCTTCATGATAAAGTCCTTGTGATTCATGTATGCTATGTTTTATAGTGGTGGAGAATTAGAAAATAAGCAAGCTTATGGTAGTGAAATGTTGTGAGTGACATTGAGTGAGCTCCACTTATACACATGTTTGAGTGTGAGAGTTAGAATAGGTAAATCCCTTGTGAGAGTGCAACTTGCTTAATTTTTCAATTGGATTGAAACTACCATATCTACTTATTATTGTTTGAATTGTATTCATGATTGTTTGTGATATTTAGATGATCTTACTTAAATTTCTTTTACTATCTTTTAGATATTGCGAGGGAATTACTATGGAGATGATTTTTAGTTTTTTTCTTGACTTGAACGGGACGTCCAAGATTATGTGTGGGGGATTTGATAACCATGATTTTGGCTATATTATCTTGATTCATAATGCATGCTTTTGATGGTTTATTCATAGCTTAATCTCACATATACATTATATTTCATAATTGCATGTGATCTTGAACTTAATTGCAATTTAGCCAATTATCATGGTATGTGATGCTAATATTTGCTTATGATTTTGTAGGCATCAAAAGGGTCATGGACCCGATCAGATCAGGTCATACTTGTGCTTAAATCAAGGGTTAATCAAGTCAATCAAGCCTTGGAGTGTTCTGGACTGTCCATTGAAGATCAAGCAGATCTGGGTCATCCGTTGAAGATCTGGTCAATCCAACCTAATGAGAAGCACATCTCAGTCGTTGATGAAGATCTAGAGCTTTCTATTCTGATCTGAGATATCTCCACCGTTGATCGAGCCTGAATTAATCTGGACCGCCCGATCAGATTTGAAAGGGGTATAAAGGCTTTGAGAAGCTACAGTGCAAGTTCGAGCTCAGCGTCACGATTTCTCCACTATTCTTCATCTTCTTCACGCGACGGTCGCAGCCTCCCATTCCTCATTCCAGATCCGCGAGCTAGGATTCTTCATCGTCGGCGATCACTGAGCATCTGGCGTTCATCATCCGAGGTTAGGTTGCGGGCGAGGGTGTTTCCCAGTCCATGAGTTCAACTCTGGTTCACCATTCGCGATCCAGGCAGAGGGCGGTTCCCATGTTCTGTGATCCGTTCATCAGCCACCGGAGCTCGAAGGGTGGTTCCCAAAAGCATTCGGATTCCACTCCATCTCCAATTCATCTGCTGAATTCGCACCGATCTGATCAATCGGCCGAGTGATGCAAATTTCCAGAGTTGAGCTGTTGTTCTTCGTATGCTGTGAGTGTAGCCGATCCGTGAGCCCGAAGGATGTTTTCCAGAGGCTGTGATCGAGAGGATGCACTAGTTGGAAGTTCTGTTCTTCGCTGGTGGTCACCCGAAGGGTGTTTCTCAGAGGTGGCTCTGTTTCTGGCAGAATGAAGAAGTTTTGATCCGGGTGTTGGTTGTGGAATGTTTAGGGTTTTGTTTTCTTTACCTTTATCTTTGATTTGTCTATCAGCTTGCTCAGATCTGAAGATCTGATATATAGATTGCACTTCATTCTTTGTTTAGCAATTCTTACTTCAGTTTTTGTTTGGGTTTACTACTGCAAATCTGTTTTTAATGTTTTTACTTGCAATTTCATTTTTATTTGAGTTACTACAATTCGGATCTTGTGCAGCTACTTAATTGTTTACAATTTATATTCAGTTTGAATATGAAATTCTATTTACTGTTAGATGATTAGTTTGGTTATTTAGTTAGTAATTCCTTGCTCTATTAATTGGACTTGTGGTTACTGAGATCTTGTTTAAGTGTCGAATTCTTGCTTCAAGTTTTTTATTGTTATTTCTATTCAATATTATTTTTCTTAAGCTTGGTGGTTGAAGTTGGTTATGGTTATAAATGGATGTTACTCGGTTTCTACAAGCTTGTTTGGTGATTGACTTAAATGGTTACTTGATCGAGAATGGAAGATATAGTAGTTGAACAAATTGATTCACTGTTGCATAAGAAACTGAATTGAGTTGATGTTCATTTTAAGGTAATCAAAATTAAATCAATTCTAGAATTCATACACACTCACTAGTTATCCTTGGAAAAATACGACTTGGGACTCGTTGCTACAACACTTATTTACATTTTAATGAGTTTCAATTTTAATTAATTTGATGTGCCACGTGACATGCAAAATGGCAAACACCACACATCCACCACTATGAATGTTGATCGGTGCGCCCTCATCAGGGGCTCCTACCCTGAGGAGATGACTAGCTTTATTCGCCCGAGCGGCTGAACTTTATTGCCTGTGAATCCATACAAAGGCGTCATCATGGGCTGCAACTCGCCATTGTCAATCTACAGTTGCTCAAACGGCTCCTTGAAGATAATGTTGACTAAGTTGTCTGTGTCAACAAAAGTGCGATGCATGTTATAATTAGCTATAATAATCTTAATTGTTAAAGCGTCATCATGGGGCACTTCCACCCCTTCTAAATTTTTGGATCCAAAGTTGATCCCGGGCTCTTGTGCCTACTCATGGCTACAGCTGACCATGTGGACCTCTAATCGATGGGCATGCGATTTTCTCGCCCAGTTGGAATCTCTGTCAGTTGGACCTCCTACGATCATATTAATATCCCCCGGGCAATATTATTGTGATTTTTTTCTCGCCGCATCAGGGGGTGCTCCTGTTGTACCAAGCATAGGCCTGGGCCAGGTCTTCTTGCCACTAGGGCGTCCCTTAGCACTGCTCATCGCCTAGGTGGTCCCTTTGGGGCAGTATGTTCGGCTTTGATAACACCAACGGATGGGAGATGGCGAGCGTTGGCAGAATCCTTGGTTGAACGTCTTGCATTTCTCTATATTGTAATGATAACAATCTTGAGTGTTGTGCGTCTCTGATCTATGGTATGATACAATTTTGAGGGAGCCCATATAAAGGGCTCGGGGAATCTTCTATGCTCGGCCTCCACGTGTTATATAGCTTGAGGTTACGACTCTTGATGATGAGACTGAGGACCCGCTCAGGGTCCTTTATGAGGAAGAGGTAGGAGAGGAGCTCGGCACTCTACAGTAGATGATAGAGAGGGTGTGGTGACCTCTTTCTTCTAAGCGGATTGAGCTTCATCATATTAATATACTTGGTCGTCCGGCCAAGTAGTTGATTGAAGTCCCTTGGGGGCTTCCTAATCAGAGAGTGAAAAAAAAACTTGTTGTCTATGAACCCTTGTGAAAAGGCACTCATTAAAATCTTAGGGGTCGCCGAGGGAATATCTATGGTCATCTGGTTGAACTTTTTAATGTAGACTCTGAGCGTCTCCTTGGGCCCCTGCTTGAGTGAAAAGAGGCTCAGGGTGATTTTGTGGTAACAACTGCTGTTGGAGAAATGGAGGAAAGTCTTGCGAAATTCCTTAAAATGGTAGATGAATTTAGCTGGTAGTCATTTGAACCACCTCTATGTCGAGCTAGAGTGTGTGGTGAGAAATACTCAACACTTCACGCCATCCGTATATTGATGAAGGAGGGCGGCGATTTTGAACTTAAGGAGGTATTCTTCTGGATCAATTGACCCTCTATATTCTATTATCGTCAGGAGTCAATAATGTTTTGACAACTTGTCTTCCAATATTTCCTGAGAGAATAGCATACTTATCCGCCCGGGAGAACCACTGACCATCAGGGCTTTCCCTTTGTACAAATCTCGCATAGGTGCCCGTTTAGTAGATGACACTTGGGCCTTTCTTCTCGGCCCATCTCCTCGAGAGGAGTGCATGCAGAATTATGCTCGGTGATATACTATCGGGGAGGATGGCACAAGCGGTAGGTTGACTGGTTGGATGGATGGTTATACGTAACTAGTCGTTGGGGGAGGAACTGGTTGAAACTCAGTTGGGCCTTCTACTCGAGTCCCTCTTTCAATGTGAGGACTCATCCTGGATGCGACCAGATCATGCGACAATGTACCAACGATAGCTGCTTGTTGTTGTTTCATTAACTTTTGTGCTCGAGCGGCTACAAGCAACTTGAAATCCTCTTGAGACAGGGTGAAAGTGGTGAATTGTCCAGCTTCTTCCATCTCTATGTTTTAGATTCAGGCGAAAGTTTCCACTGACGACACTAAATTTGATCTTGTTTGAAAGATGCGGAGATGACATGTTGGGAAGGTGGCACTGTTGTTGACCTAGAGAATGTTGGTGCGGGAAGCATCCGACGATCGAACCTTAGTTTTGATAATGGCAAAGGATTCAAAGTTAAGTTAGTGTGTGATCTAACATGTTTGAATGAGTGTTTTAGGAAAGTCCTAGCTGTGGTTAGGCAGGTGAAAAACCCTAAGGGGTGGTAACCTTAGGTCCTAGGGGGCGGTAACCCTAGGTGGAGGAAAACCCTAAGGGGCGGTAACCTTAGGTCCTAGGGGGCGGTAACCCTAGGTGGAGAAAAACCCTAGGGGGCGGTAACCCTAGGTCCTTGGGGGGGGGGGGGTAACCCTAGGCGAAAAGTCCAGTCGGTCTGGAGGACCGGACTAGCATCAGGTAAATCTCCTTAGTGGAGTAGATGAGGACGCGTTCCCCGTAGAGGGAACAGTAGGCGTCGGGTCGACCTAGGGTTTCCGGTTGGAAATCCGAAGTCAGACTCAGACAGTCCGAAGACTGTCAGCTCTTTTTCACTTATGAATTATCAGATTCTAACATTGTCTTGCAGGGTATGCAATTGCTCGGACTAACCTTGTTTTGCAGGAGAAGCGGCTCCTGGAAAAAGGAGGTCCGGGCGCCCGGGATGGATCCGGGCGCCCGGAACAGGTCCGGGCGCCCGGGACCAACTTTTATCCCCTGCGCGACTTTGCGATGTGGAGCAACCTGGTTGGCTGGCCACGTCACACTCCAGACGCCCGGAACCTCATATAAAAGGAGGGTTGAGGTGCAGCTTTAAAAATAAACAATCTTCTAAGCATTCTCCGTGCGACAAGATGCTAACGTCTCGACTCAGAAGTGTTGCAACGACAACCCGGAGCTTCAGTTTTAGTCTTTTTATTGTCAGTACAATATTCTTTTCTATTTAAATTGTACTTAGCTTGTAATAACTTTTACGAATTATAGTTGTTGCCCACCGGAAGCGATCAAGGATCGCGGGCCTTCGAGTAGGAGTCGTCACAGGCTCCGAACGAAGTAAATCCTTCGTGTCCACTTTATTTACTTTCCGCTGCGTTATTTCTGAACAAGCTTTTACGATTTCAAAAAACGAAATAGCCATAAGCGCTATTCATCCCCTCTAGCGCTTTCGATCCATCAGAGAAGACTTCGCTGGGGAGGGATGATGACTCCCGGCGCTCCTTTCGGCTCCTTTCTGCACACACTCAAAAGAGTCAACAGAACGTTAGGGCAAAAACCATAGAAGGGATCCCTAGCATAGGCCCCCCGATACTTAAGTCAGTAGATGACTGAGTGAAAAGTGGAGAAGAACTACAATAAAATTAAGTGAGTCTGATGAAGAGTAATGTTGTGCTCTAGTGTCTAAAGTATACCTTGCCAACGGAAAGAACCTCCTTTTTATATCACCTCTCATAACTCCACAATAATGAAGTGGCATGGAATATTCAATGTAAGAATATGTCGAAAAATAAAAGGTGTATAGTTTGAAATTTGTATAGTTATCCTCTGAAGAATCTTCTGTTATACGTATATGAACAGTCTAGTGTAACCTCTGCAATAATGATAGAAGTTGTATAGTCACCTTCGTAAGAAAGTTCCATTGGATGCATATATTATAATCGAAGAATATTCTCTGATGGATAGTCACTATTTCTGATAATCTGTTGCGACTCCCTGAAAATGTTGTCTCTTGGAATATAGCCTGGTCGGATTCTTGGACGAACAGGGTATCCCGACCATCTCTATGTCCGACTTTGTAATGAGAATTACCTTTTGCATTTTGCCTTGAGCGTTCTCCTGGAATATATCCCAGCTGGATACTTGGATGAACAGGGTATCCCAACCGTCTCTATATCTGACCGGCTTTTGTAATAAGAATAACCTTATGCATTTTGCCCTAAGAATTCATATATGAAACGGGAACAGTGCCTTGTATACCCGAGTAGAGTTATAAATAGGAGCACTATACCTTTGAAGGGGGAGTTGAATCTCATAAGTCCAACCGACAATAAGTCTAATCGGCATTATACTCGTAGGCTCATGCTGAAGATCTGATAAGTAATAAGAAGCCAAGTTTCGCAAGTCCGTTCAACTTTAGGACCGACCAACCGTATGATGGGAGACTAACTATTAGATAACAAGACGCTCAGACTCATAGGTACAATCGACCTTATGATAGTTTGATTTATATTGAAGGTTGTACTGCACTATAGGACGACATATGTAAGTTGAAGGTAATATTGCATAAGTGGAGAACTATATCTCATATGTTCAATCGTCTTTAGGGTCATTTGGATTTAGCCCGTATGTCTTGGCGCTGAATGGAGAGATAAGTCTATTAAGCCCGCTCGGCTTCAAGGACGTTCAATTGTATATTCAGCCATATATTGAGAGCAAACACTAATCTTAGATACGCCCGAATGACCTTTGGCCATCCGGATACATAACAGAGTTGTGTTGTGCGGATCATAATTTAAACTGTCCTTTGTGACGGCTGGTTGTTCACAAGTGAAGCGCTTGATCCTTCAAGTATGACTGGCTCTTAGGTTGGCCGTCTTCATACCGAAGGCTTAGTGTCGAGTGAGGAGCTAAGCCCTGATGATGAACTGTCACCTCATCTTAACTTTGACTGCCATCTCACATAGAGTTTGACTTCTACGTTATTTTGACTTTGACTTTCAAATTACTTCTAGGTCCACTCTTAATATCTTGTATCAATGATATTGTGATTAATGATATTAATGGGTATTTAATTTGTTTAACTCAATCACTGTAAAATGGTTTTTATATTAATGTTTCTGTGAATCGCGTATATTGATTTGTGTGCAGATGTTATACATTATTTTTAGTCATTTTAATAATATATCCTTTTTGTAAATATTATTGAAGGTATAACAATTATATTTATCCACAAATAAAATGTAGTCTCTAACAAATTATATTTTAAAATAATTAAATAAATTGGATGTTGGATATGAATTTAGTTGGAACCAACCTAAAACAAATTAATAAAAAAATCCAGTTCTATTTTGTTCAACGTATATGGTTCTTTAGAGATGCTTATTAGTCCCCGGGGCTATGTTGTCGCGATAAGATATCCAGGTTATCTCTCAGATATTTGTGATTTGAACCCCAGCTAGTATTTGCAGGAATTTTTCTTCCAAATGAGGGCGTAATCAAAGGATTCTGGGTTGGTCGTCGCATGCGCTTCCCGATTTATCCTGGTGGCCGATGGAAACTTCCGTAAAATCGGACCGGCTAATTGGGATTATCATTTTTTTTTTTTTTTTTTTTTTTTTTGAGATGCTTATTAGAGACAACTACTCTTTACCCAAATTTGTATTACAGCATAAACTAGTTCATGGAGAAATACATATCATTTTTTTGTTGTTTTGTTTTTAAAAAAGCTTTAAAAACACTTAATTAAACACTCTAATACTCATGAGTTTCAAATTTAAGATCTTAACAATGACTAATTGGAGAATACTCTCTTGCCCATTCTGACGACCATGTGACTCAAAACTCAGATATGTTTTTTTCAAAGAATATATTCCTGATCACACACTTTTCCTTTCTAAGAAAAAGCTATATATATATGTGATCTTTTGATCTTCTTTTTGGATATTGTTGTGCTCGTGGATCAATTCACCAATCTCTTGATGGATTTGATACCTAATTGAAGGTCAACCCCCAACTCGGAGGCCATCTAATGAAGATAAGTTGTGTGTGTTAAAAATACTCACAACTTCTTGTCATTTTCCCTAGTTTGCATTTGCCCCAATTGCCATGGTCAACAAATCATTCTCATTGCTATTAGAATATTATATATTATTTCCTTATGAACATATGATTCCACCAAGTATTATGGAGATTATATATATATATATATATAAAGTTTTGATATCCTGCGCGCCCGCATGTGACTGTGCGCGCGCAAGATATCACTCGTTTTATTTTTTTTTTATTTTTTATTTATTTTAGAATTAAAAAAATAAATAAAATATTTTTTGTAAATTTTATTTCTAGGATTCAGGCTTTGGATTATAGTTTTTAAATTATTTTTTTTTTAGATTTTATCTATAGGGTTCAGACTTTCCAATTATGTTATAGTGTTTGGTTTAAAAAAAAATAAAATAAAATAAATTTAAGTATTTATTGAGTATTGTAATATGTTGAGGGGATATATTAATGTACTAGAAATTTATATAAAGAAATATCTATTTTTTTAATAAATAAAATATTTTTTAAAAATTTTATTTCTAGGGTTCAGGCTTTGGGTTATAGTTTTTAAGTTATTTTTTTTAGATTTTATCTGTAGGGTTCAGTCTTCCCAATTAGGTTATAGTGTTTGATTTTAAAAAAAATAAAATAAAATAAATTTAAGTATTTATTGAGTATTGTAATATGTTGAGGGGATATATTAATGTATTAGAAATTTATATAAGGAAATATTTATTTTTTTAATTGATTTTTTTAATTTAAAATATTAAAAAAAAACCGATTGATATCCTCTGCGCGCGTAGTAGCGCACTGTGCGGACGCGCAGGATATCAATCCTTATATATATATATATATATAAATCAGGAGAGATACTTTCGAAATCATTTTCTTACATTAGGTCAATCAATCTATGAAAAATAAACATTTTGCTCACCAAAAAGAAATGGAAATATCTAGTTCTTGTAAATCAAAATAATTGAATATAACTCATTGACTTCTATCGTTAGTGTTGAAGAATAACAAGATCAGAGAAGGAATATATGTTCTACATGCATGGAGGAGGAGAATTAATGCTCATCGAGGAAGAACAGATACTAAAGTAATGTTATTATTAGCATATGGGTTAAACATTTTTTTTCTTTCTAAAAAGATACTTTTGAAGGAATATATATTGTATGGCTTAATTTACACATCTATAAATAGAGGCATTGGAGGTGACCATTAAGTATCACTGGGAAGAGAGGTCTTACATGGAGACAAGGGTCTAGCTTTGGTAGCCAAGAATGACTTGCCTGTGCCCTCATGGAGGTTTCTAACTAGGGTTTATACCTAGTTTCTAAGAGCCTGTCTGTGGTTTGCATGGGCAGTCAGCTTGGCTAACTTGAGTGACTCTTGTCCTGATCATGCTTGACCTAAATCTCTTCCTCTAAGGTTTTGTATGCTGTGTGTTATTGTGCATGCCCTCATTTGCAGTATCATATTTCATTACCTGAAGTTACCAAACATATATATATATGCATATAGGCATCAAAGATCGATATTAATTGTTTTGAAAGCCAGAGAATTGAGAACCAAACTGAGATACCCAATCTGAGGATTATATTTGGCGACTGCTTTGCATGAACTCCACTCTCTCCTAAATTTCAAGTCTTATAATTGATTTACAGGACCTGTCTAAATTGCTGAAGAACAGAAGATCAGAGATGTCTTATTGGGTGAGTATTTTGTTAGATTTTCTGAGAAAGGAGGTGTTGAGGCTTCAACCGAGGAGCAAGAGAGAGAACTAAAAGCAAAGAGGCTGAAAGTTAGAGGCAACATGGAACTCTAGAAATTTTAGCCATAAATGATGTTGTACTACTGACACCTTGTTGATTATTTTTTTCTGTTGCCTCTAGATTTTCAGAGGGGATGCTGCTACTTGGATTTGTTCTTAATTATATAGATAGAGATTTTCAAATATTTGATGTTTACTGTATTGTGATATTGTGATGAATGATGATAATTGGTATTTCGTTTAACTCAATCATTGCTTTCAAGATGGGAAATGGTTTTTTATGTTGTTATATGGTGAATTGTTTTTAATAATGTTACCTTGTCTTAAATTCTAGATATATGGTCAAAGTATATTATAGGAAATGTTCTGTCGAAATTTACTTGAATAATTAAATTTCAATATATAATATAGACTTTTTTTGTCATTAATCATATCTAACCGATCGATTTGCATAATGATATTTTGATTTAGTTAATCTAGAATCATTCAAATCAATCAAGTTTATATTTTCAATAACAAAATAAATACTAGGATTTAAGAATTCATGAAGTCTATAAAATTTACATAAAAATGTACACATAGCAATTAATTTATCATACTATTATCAACAACTGAAATCACACACATATAGGAATGTAACCCTACTTATATCTTATGGTGCCTGCGGGCGTCATCTACGGGAGTCATCCAAGGGGTCACCCACGGACAGGTGTGTAGTCTATCAAACTTGTATATGTTAGAAATTATAAATGAAAAAATAATCAAAAAAGTTTAAATGTCTTTTGGATGATTAAAGGGTGCATCTAATGAAGAGGTAGAATATCTCTTAGGAAAGGATGCGATCTACATCACCCATTTTGAAATGGATGGATGAGATATAATTGAACCAAGAGGTTCTTATACCCTTTCATATATATAAATAAAATCCCTCACATATTCATTCACTCACTTTCTTCCAAGCAAAGTAAGCATTGCATTCTTGCATTAGAGAGTTCAAGAAGCTTCCTCGGTTCGGAGGTCTTGTGATTTGCAGTGCTGCTATCGCAAGATAAAAGTCGTTGTATCTTGGGAGACGATTGTCGTATTCCGTGAGCACCATATGTGGCACAAATTCGTCTTAAAGAGATAAAGTCTAACTCTAATCTCGACTTAATCGAAAACGGTGGTATACCATCATTCTGCCTGTACTCCGTTTGCATCAGCAATAAAGGACCCAACAGTATATATCGGGGTGTACCCCACAACTCAATCGGCCACGAGGAGGTGTGCACAGGCGAGTATGCAGGATATATATAGAGAGAGAAATGATGTCCTAAAAACCTTACCATGCGCACCTCGTGAGTACTTAAAAAAAATCGATTTAATTTTTTTTATACTTAATACTATAACAACCCCTAAACCCTAAATGTAATACCTTAAATGACATATCCGCAAGTTAAAAAAATAAAATAAAATAAAAAAATGCACAGATCTGCAACGGATGTCCGCAGCGGATGTCCGTAGCATATATACATGTGTTGGATGTGCATTGCACTAAATCCAATCTAAATTTTTTTAAAGAACTAACTTGATGGATCAAAATTTGCATTCCTAAATTATTTGAATTAGTTCATGGACACGGAAAGATCATGTTGTTCTCCAACTTGACTCTCATGCATGCCCATTCTGATTTCTGAGGGTCATTTTGTGACCCCAAACCTAACTATTTTTTCATAGAATATATTCCTGATCACACACTTTTCCTTTGAGAGAGAAAAAGCCATGTGTGATCTTGCTGTCCTCCTTGAGGATACTGTTGCCGTGTACATATGGAACAATATAATACAGCAATCTTTTTTCATAGATTTGATCCTTATTCAAGGTCAACCCCAACTTGGTGTTCATCAACGAAGAGATAAGAATGTCAGTAAGGAAAGAACAGATACTAAAGTAAGGTTATCAGCATTCAAGATAAGGTCATAACTTGTGCATGCATCAAAGGTCAAATCTTTTTCCAAGAAAATTCATGGCCTTGGACGTCTATAAATAGAAGCCCTTGGAGGTAACCAGATATGTATCACAAGGAAGAGAGGTCTTACATGGAGATAAGAGCTTATCTTTGGTAGCCAAGAATGACTTGCCTCTGTCCCCATGGAGGCTTCTAGGGTTTCTGAAAAGCCTGTTTGTGGTTTTCATGGCAAGTCATCTTGGCTAACCTGAGTGACTCTTGTCTCTCATGCTTGACCTACATCTCTTCTTCTTCGATATTGAGTTCCAAGTATCTCGATCGGCCTGTTTACATCTAAGTATAGAGGTTTTATTATATGTTTTATTAATTACTTGTGTTGTCGATTAATTAGATGTCTGGATTATTAGATTTTGTTTAGGAATTAGTCCAATAAAATGATCTAATGGATGTGAATTTTATGTGTATAAAAATCTATAAACCAACTTTTCAATTATTATTGATAGGTTGATAATTAATGAAAAATTGAATTTTGACGCTAGGTATATGGGCTGTAGTCTCTAGCTATAGGATTATTATCGCGTATGATTCTCTTTTCATTCCATCTGAAGGAGGAATTTGATAAGATGAACTTCATGTTCTTCCTGCAGCTGCGAGCAGATGATGATGAATTTTGATTTAGGTTCTTTTAAATAGAAGATGAACTTCATGTATGTATGAATAATTACTTAGTTTATTGTTCTTAAGTTACTTATCCAATCCAAGAGCCTGTCTTTGGTAGATTTTTCAATTATTATTGATAGGTTGATAATAAATGAAAAATTGAATTTTGAGGCTAGGTATATGGGCTGTAGTCTCTATAGGATTATTATCGCGTATGATTCTGTTTTCATTCCATCTGGAGGAGGAATTTGAGAAGATGAACTTCATGTTCTTCCTGCAGCTGCGAGCAGATGGTGATGGATTTTGATTTGGGTTCTTTTAAATAGAAGATGAACTTCATCTATGTATGAATAATTACTTAGTTTATTGTTCTTAAGTTACTATATCCAATCCAATAGCCTGTCTTTGGTAGCCAAGAATGACTTGCTTATGTGATCCCCATGGTGGAGGCTTCTAGCTAGGGTTTCTGACTGCATGGTTTCTGAAAAGCCTGTTTGTGGTTTTCATGGGCACCAGTCATCTTGGCTAATCTGTGTGACTCGTCTCTCATGTTTGACCTACATACATCTCTTCTTAGATATTGAGTTTCAAGCATCTTGGTTTACATACAAGTATAGAGGTTTTTTTTGGATATTGAGTTAGGGTTTTCGAGTGGTTAAGAGTCGAATCCCAACTGCGGTGCATTATAAAGATTTTCCTATGGACAACAATCCACTTGGATGACCTAAATTTCTGTGGGAGGTCATGGCTAGGATTAATCAGTTTTTGGATTTCATTTACATTCATTTTCACGTAATTTAGGTAGGAATAAAATAAGAAAAATATTACTTTCTTTCCTACAGATAGACAAATTAAGATGTTAGTGTTAAATCCAACATTATTAGGAATAAAAGAAAAGTCTTTCTAAGCTAATTAAGATAGCCAATAACGTGTTTTCACAATATTTTGATAAAGTATTATATATATATAATAGTATTACTGATTATAAATTAATTAATCTGTCAGTAATAATATTTTTTTATCATGTTTTATAATATTGTCAACGATAAATCTATGATATTTTTTTGTTATCATAAAAATAAATAAATTCATCGCATATATAAATTTCATTAATTGTTTATTTGATGCCTCGGTTGGCTGCCGGACGGCGACTGCGGCCAGCGGCAGCAGCCGGCGATGAAGCTGGCCAGCACGAGGACGTACGTGGCTTTCGAGTTTAGTCATCTGCATGGTGGTTGAGTGGGTTTGAGAGCTCTAGGGCAAGGGATTGGTCCCGGAGGCGGTGGACCGGAGCTGCCGCCGGAACTTCCTCAGACGCGGGGCAGGTCGGACTGCCGGGATTCAACGGTGACCGAATCGATCGCGCCCGCGCTGAGTTTGATCACGAGGAGTTCGAGACGCAGTAGAGTGGGAATTTCGAACGAGTAAAAATTTTGAATTATAAAAAAAAAAATCGCCGCTGCCGGGGATCGAACCCGGGTCACCCGCGTGACAGGCGGGAATACTCACCACTATACTACAACGACAATTGTTTTTTAGTGTCGTTATAAGAATATTTATTCAATTATATCACTCTGGATAGTGACGGAAGGTGCTGCTTAGCCAATTGGATGGTTAAACCGAGATAAGAATACATTTGGCATTACAAAGTAACGGTTATATTATAATTATTATTATTATCATCATCCTTCAAAGGGTGTTTAAATGATTAATCGATTCAAACCCCACTAAGGACGCCTCTTCATTCCTCGTTGAATGCACAATCCATACTTGTTTCTGAACAATAAACCAAGCACGTAAACTGTCATTAGCCATAAATAAACCCATCTCTTCTCTTAACTAATGAATGATGAAGAACGGCCTTCAATGTCGATCCTCTTCTAACTATTCATTACTTGAAGAATCAAGTGAAATCATGAATCATTCCTGTTACATATAAATCCTATGCTTTTATCTTCTTCTTTTTGTAGCATTTCATAGTTTTTTCTTGAGCGAAAATATATGATCGTTGGACCAGATGGCTAGATGACAAGAGATAAACACTCTCTGGTGATCATCTTCCTGCCACCAACCAATCAGTGCACAGGAGCTTCGGATAAGGAATCCATGGCAGGTAAATGTTGACAAGGCCATGCATGCAACCCGGCCCCATGCCTTCCACCTGACACTACTGTCCTATCACATGAACCATGGAGCTTTTAATTCTCCACGGAGAACAACAGCTGCGTCGCAACCGACTTGTCTGTCCCCTACTCAACCTTATCTTGTTCTGTCATAAATCGTTGGATTCTCTTTGGAAATGAAAAGTTCAATCGCTTTCTTGATTGATAAAATCAAACCAGCAAGAACGAGCTAGTTAGCACTAGAGATGGTAATAATTCACACGGTGCAGAGATCACAGCTCCAAATTTAAAGCTCTAAAACAACACAAAGCAAACTCTAATTAATCGATTGCCTTGCTGCAACCTTCATCTCCTTCCTCCTGCTCCTCCTCTTCGAGACCAGTCACGCAGCTTGAGGAAGAGAAAGAACAAGAAGGAACGAGCACGGCTCTGCAATTGCCGGACCTTCTTCTTCGTGCTCTATGATCGGCTACTCCACTTGTCCTCTTCTTAAATATGCGGCAGACCACCCAGTCTTTGCTCTGCTCCACGAAGAGCTGAATCATATTGCACACATTTATGTGGAATTCTAATGGATAAACTAGTTTTTTTTTTTTCCTTACGTGGATTGAGTTCGATCTTGGGAGGCAGTACTCTTGCATGACCCAATCGGTTCGCGAACCTTGGGGTGACTTCCACCGGTGGAAGACGAGCACCCTCTTCATCCCCACCAGCTCTTTGCTCGCCGGCGCCACCACCGGCCTTGGCTTTCCGGTAGCCTTCCAGTAGCCGGAGCCAGCCGCTCGGTTGCTACGGTGGTACGTGGATCTCTCTACCAAATTGAAAAAGTACTTGTCTCCTTCGTTCTCACCTAAATGTACAAACGATGTCAAATTTATTGTACTAAATTAACTACTTGCCCTTCACAAGGTACCTGGCAAATCCCAAGGATCGAACTCGGAGAGGTTGATCTCGGGAATAACTGCGGCAGGCAATGGGCAGGAAAAGGCCTTCCTTTTAAGGTACTGCGCCACCAGTTCTTCATCAGTTGGGTGGAACCTGAATCGAGGTGGAAGTCTCACTGCTCCGTTTCTGATGAAGCTTGGCCTTTCAATCTCCATCTCCTCCTCCTCTGCTTCAGACTTCACAGAATCTCCTCTGCTTTGCCATTGATGGAGGAGAATAGAGCTGTGTTGGGTTGCATGAGTGGGAAAGGAACTGTTCTTTATAGCAAAAGAAAGGTAGAAGCCGACGACAAAGTAGCGTGAAGGGGACTCAAGCTTCCTATGCTCCGCATCGACATATCTTTTCTATAATCGATAAAAGAGAAAATTTTAGTTTGTGTCGATGGGGACTTTATTTTTCTCTCCTTGTAACTAAAAGCCGTTCTTTAGGAGAACAAGCAAAAGCGATGCCATTAAAAAGCATATTTGATTTGTCGATTCAAAGTTCATGTTGATAGGAGCAAAAAATCCCGGTTTTGAGGAGGGATTTAAATTTAAACATGGATTTGGAAGTGTAATTGTTGTGATCTAATTTAAAATGCCTTCCAATTATGAGCTGAAGTTAACACTGGGTCATGTTAATTATGAGCTGTAAGATTCTATATGAAATAATAGCACAACTTTTCATGTGGTTCTCGCCATGCTTTTTGGTGCTTTGCGATGGTTGGGATTCCCCACGGATGGTTTCTGCGATACTTCCTATCTCTGTACTTGCACCTGCCAGGAAGAAGCTTCTGCTTTCTTTAGGCCTTGAAAGGGAAAAGTATATAAGTTATTGAATATATTAGAATTTTTAAATAGTTTAAGAAATATATCATAAACTTTTAACAAATATACCGTGATATTAATTTTCATCTAAATTGTCATTAACTGTTTACTCGGAGGCGTGGATTGAGGAAGAAAAGGAATGGGAAAAAATCCTTAACGGGGAAGGAAGAGAAAAGAAAAAGAACGGAAGGGAAGAGAAAAGAATCTTTTGGAAGGAAGAGAGAAAGAGAAGGAACGGAAGTGAAAGTGTGAAACAGTAGGAAGGAACGCAGCTCGCTCGGTCGCTCCCAAATGCAGCAAACCTCAGTGTGAAACAATAGGAAGGAGGAGAAAGGAGATCGTGCGAGAATGGATTTTCTCGAATCCTCTTAGAAGTTAATCAGCGGGCCTGTGTAGGAAAAGATATTGCAGTCGACTGGAAGAGGGCGTAACGTAATTGCCACTAAGGATGGTGGTACTATTTTGAAGTCCCTTCACATTGACAATCCAGCTGCTAAGGTCCTAGTTGGTATCCTTTTGGGCATGCTTTATACTTGTTAGTTTTCTAAGATTTAGGAAACATTCTGTGCATATTTTGTTTCTGTATTCTGTAATTGACCTCTAAATGAAGGAAGATGATAGATTATGTTAGAGCAAGGGACTCCTTTACTCCACATTCAGATATTTCCAAAGTTCAAGATAATGAAGTTGGTGATGCCACAACCTCTGTTGCTGTTTTAGCTGGAGCACTTCTCAGAGAGGCTGAAAAATTAGTAAATAAAAAAAAAACACCCGATGACTATCATTGCAGGCAGTTTTTTGAAGTTTTTTTTCTCAGAATTTTGTTTGTTATTGATCCTATTTGAAATCATATCGGGAGAGATGACATACTGGATAGATAACTCTGATTATAACCGTGAGAAGACTCTGAGATGAAAGAAAATGGTTCGAGCTTTCCTCTCTACGCACACTAGAGAGAGCAAATGGAAACGTTAGAGTGCGAAACAGGAAGGAGGTCCTTGACGCAGGCACTTTGACGCTTAAGTCAAAACAATAACCGAATGGAAAAGAAAATGAACAGTAGAACAGTAGTGGGCGTGCACACTGTAAACTGTATGGCAAAGATGTTTATTAAAACATACATGGTCAACGGAGAGGACCCCTTTTTATACTGACCCGCCTAATAACCTCCGGAATAATAAACTAGTTAAGAATATTTGGTGTTAGAATATGTCAGCTAACGTCAGGTGATGGAAGATGTACGACCATCCTTAGAAGAAGGTTTCATTGAATGAAATATTCTCTAGCGAATGATCTTTATTTTTTGACAAGTTATTACGATTCTCTGATACTATTGTCTCTTGGAAGAAATACGACCTGCCTTGTAGGCGATCGACCGCACGATGGGAGACTGGTATATAAGAAGTGGGGAGATTAGGCCCATAGGTCCGACCGGCACTTTGGGTTCGACCAACCCTATGATAGGGGTCTTGCCCTTAAAGAGTATGGGGCTAAGTCTCGGAAGGTCCAACTGGTACTTTGGCCGACCAGTTGTATATTGTAAAACTTGCCTTTGAAGAGCAAGGAGCTAAATCTTAGAAGATTTGACCTGCACTTGGGTCGACCGGCCATATGCTGGAGGCCTTACTTCTGAAGAGCGGAGAGCTAAGTCCTGGAAGGTTCGACCAGCTTCCCCTTTCCAATCAAGTCTCCATCGCTCTAGGCCGTGCGTGCTCTCTCCCTCGATCACAGGCTTCTCTTCGCTTTCTCGCTCATATGCTGGAGGTCTTGCCCGTAACGAGTAAGGAACTGAGCTCTGAATGTCCGACCAGCGCTGGATCCGACTGGATGTATGTTGTGTACATCGACGCTGAGAAGTGGGGATCTAAGCCCCATAATTGTCCGAATGGCGCTTGGGCAAACCGACTTTATGTTGAATGCTTTGGCGCTGAAAGTAGGGAGCTGAGCCTCGTAAGTCCGATCAGCTCTGGGTCGACCGGCTTCATCTACATTAGCTTCATGCTTTTTGTGGATTATGTGTTAAATAACTTTTATGGGAGACGGATATATGAGAAGTGGGGAGCTTAGCCTCATAGGTCCGACCGACAGTTTGAGGTCGACTGACCATATGATAAGGTTCTTGCTCTTGAAGAGCGTGGGGCTAAGTCTCGGAAGGTTCAACTGACTCTTTGGCTGACCGGTTGTATATTGTGAAACTTGCCTTTGAAGAACAAGGAACTAAGTCTCATAAGGTCCGACCTGCACTTGGGCCGACCGACCATATGCTGGAGGCCTTACTTATGAAGAGCGGAGAGCTAAGTCTAAGAAGGTTCGACCAGCTTCCCCTTTCCAATCTAGTCGCCATCGCTTTAGGCCAGAGGAAGGGGGTGGGTGGTGCGCATGCTGTCCCCCTCGATCGCTAGCTTCTCTTCACTTTCTCGCTCATATGCTGGAGGCCTTGCCCTTGAGGAGTAAGGAATTGAGTTCTAAATGTCTGACCAACGCTGGGTCCGACCGGCTGTATGCTGTGTGCCTTGACATTGAGAAGTGGGGAGCTAAGTCCCGTAAATATGACCGGCGCTTAGACAAACCGACTTCATGCTAAATGTCTTGGCGTTGAAAAATGGGGAGCTGAGTCTCGTAAATCCTTCCTATTAGCTCTGGGCCAACCTGCTTCATCTGCATTAGCTTCATGCTTTTGTGGATTATGCGTTAAATATCTTTTATTCTATAATGCATTAATTTTTTCTTCTTTATTTGACAATTTTCATTTTCCGCTCTCTTTTGAGTAGTGCATTCACAGGGGAGAGGATTAAAAGAATGTACAACATCCAGTTTCTTATGTGTTTGATGTTGGTATTAACTTATTTCCTAGGGAATAACTTTCTGTTAAACAATGACCCTAAATTAAGAGGATTCAGACATAAGGAATCTGAAAAAGAAATTAAGAAATCTTGTTGTTTGCTTTGCGATAACTATGCTTTTTTGCAGATTGAAATCCATTTAGTGTGGTATTTATTTGGGTAAATTGCTAAAATATCCCAAATTATTTCCAACATAGAATGGGGCTTGAATTCTCAATTTTAATGATTATATATGTATTCATGAAATTAGTTTGTCATTGATGACAACTTTGTTAACTTACCGAGCACTTTGTATTGTTTAATTTTATTGAATGCTAGGAATAGAGTTCTTGGAAATTTATGATTTTACTTTGCTTTTGCTTTTGCTTTTACTTTTTGAATTAAAGGTAAACCAAGGTTCTCTTGTGGTTAATTCCTCAACTATCTCAGTAGAAACTAGCCTTATTTTGTTATCATTCGAACTGTCTCTCTGTATTAGTCAAGCATTATGCTTTTAAATATAAGTAAAATGAAAAAGATAATGGTAAAAGATTAATATGTTATAGTGATTTTCTTGGTTAATTATATTCCTTGTTTTTTACATTTTACTTGCTGAAATAGGTGACTTCAACCATACATTTTCATATTGAGAAGTAGATTAAAATTTGAAGTGCCAGAAGTAAATGGAAACGATTAAAAGTTATCTAGATGGGAATTTCAAACAATATAACATGATGAGTTTAGATACTCAGCAGTAGGATGCATGTAGCTGACTGTTTTGAGCCCAAACCAGCCAAAAATGACTAGCACTATATGTGGGAACTCCTATTACATAAGGCCCTCCTCGCAACCTTCTCAGTTGTAATCATGAGGGATTCAAAGAACATTTTGAACTTGCCACCCAAGTATATGAAAGGCGAAAAAAAAAAAACACAAGACTAGAGAACCTGACTACAAAAGTTAAGGTCATTTTGTAAAAAAGTTCAAGACAACCTCTCTATTTTTTTTTGACATAGTCCCAGTTTCAAGTCCCTTTGGGATGGACGGGATGGGGCGATAGTTAATATATGGAATATTATTATATAAAATTTTGGGATTGAAACTCAATGTGTCTTAGTACATCTTCTTTTATATTTTAGCCATCTAATTATAATTAATAATTATTCATAATTTATCTTTTTCGTATTAATTAGATAAATTAATAGAGATACTAAAGTAATGAATCATTTTTTACCACCTAGTTTCAGAAGGATACACGTGTAATATTATTATCCCAAAATGTTAAGGTGGAACCCACAAGAATACCTAAGGACCCACAAGTGTTGTGGCTTACCACCTATTCAAAAGATCCAACATGCTATAGATCTTATCCATGCAGCAGCACAGTTGCAAGTCTCCCACCGAACCGAATGAACCCTCAAGAACGATTTAAATATGCAAGCTAAAGAACTTCTAAGGAAGGAAAAGTTTCATAAGGGAAAGGACGAGTCGCTATAACATTCCTGCTTTCCGGCTTTGTTGAATCCTAATAAGGATGCCTCTTCTTATAACATCTCCAATGCAAGCTTTTTAAAGATTTGTAAAGTTAAAAAAGTTGAAAAAAAAAACTTTATTGAGTGTGGAGATGAAATTTGAGATATTTAGTTCAAGAGCATATTTGATTTTTTAAATCTATTTTTTTTTTCTTAGAGATTGAACCATTAATCATTAATCATTGAAAAATAATATTACATGTTTAACTTTTTAAATAATTAAAATATTTTATATAATGGTCAAAGTTATAATCCTTTCCTTTGAAAATAAATATATTTGATAAGTTAAAAAAATTCAAATCGTAATAATTAAATTAAAATTCATAAGTTAATTAAATATTAAATAAAAATTATAAATTAAATTAAATTAAAAATTATATGTTAATTAAATTATTAATTAAAAATAATAAATTAATTAAATTGAAGATAAGAATTAATTAAAATATTAAGTAACAATTATATAGAGATATTAAATGAAAAAAATAATAAATAAAGATATGTGATTTGTAACGTAGGACCTTACAAAAGTTGTATGGAGGTTTTTTTTATTGTGGAGAGAATAATAGATTTTTTAAATTTTAATGTGACATTAATGTGACATATTGAAAACTAAAAAAAATTTATGGAGAGATTTAACTATTAGAGATGTCCTTATGACCTTATAGAATGTACATGGGCAGTCGTGCTTTAAATAAAATCACGGTTAGTCTGAGTTTTGATTTGAGTAGTTTTTGTACCGAAAATGTAGGTACTAGATATCTTAGCATCCCTAATTCTATTGTGAATATTGTCTCATGATGTTAAAGTTCAACAATATAATGAAAGTTTCATGTAAAGAATTGTTTTGTTTTGACAAATATCTCTCATGATTTAACCTTTTTTTAGATAGTATAAAGTCATCCTGAGGAGACTATAAGATAACGATTTTACCTTTTACTTTAACAATATATAAAAAATAATAGAGTAATACTATTAGATGCTACACATACTATAAATAATTTGTTTGGTTGTTTATGATTTTGGTGGCATCGTGTACAAGTTTTTATTCTTTCAAAGATAAGTGTTATATGACTAATGGAACCAGGATGCAATCGTTATGCTATATATCTAGTCACACAACAAAAGATTTTTCCATTATTTTTCCAAACCGTTTGAAAATTTTCATATACTTTACGGTCTTGAAAGTGTTTTATTCATTCACCTTTTTTTCTGGTACAATTGCATATTTGTATGGTCAAGGTTTAAAATACCGTGCTGGGTGACTTGCATCGGAACTACAGCCTGTTGGTTAGTCCTAGGAAAATGTATCGATTCCATTGTATAAAAAATTTTTGTACAAAGTATCGAATCTTTCCTTAAATAACCTATTGATACGGATATAATATGAGGGGTAGAGGAGGAATAAGAAAAAGGAGGTAGAGGCATTCTAGGGATTTACTGTAGCAGTCCCTTTTAGGGTACTGTTCACCCGGAGAGAAAGGGAGGGCTCGCGTTTTGTTTTCCGCCGCCAAAAAAGAGGAGGCCAACTTCTCTCTTGCTGAACTCCTCGCCGGCGTCGGCTGTCGTTCCTCTCCTCCTGCTCCTCGCGACGCCGCCGTCGGACTCCCCTCGTCCTCCTAGCGACATTACCGTCGGACTTCTCCTCCTCGCGACGCAGTCGCCAGACAGGATGGATACTGCCGCCTTCTCCCTCCCCGCCGGCGAGCCACCGTTCTCTCTCTATTTTCCCTCCTCTCCCCTCAGTCAACATTTCTCTCTCTCTCTCTCTCTCCCGGCCAGCGTTGCCTCCGACTTTCTCGGCGCAGATGCCGCCAAGTAATCACACTGCCCGTCTCAAATCAGCCGCCGCCTCCCTCCTTCGCGCACGCCGCCCGACTGTGGTTCCCCGCTGCTCCTTCTCTCGGACGCCGACAGCGCCTCTTAGCTCTCCCTCTCTTCATGCCCATGGGACAACCGTGCCTCTTCCCCGCTTTCTTTCTTACGACGAGGAGGTCGAGGATTCCCATCGCATCCCTCACCCGTGCCGACTCCTCTTCTCCCTGTCCACGCAATGTAACCTCCCGAACCAGCAGCCACCGCGCGTTAACGGGCCGCGGCTGGTAGCCTCGCAGTCGGACTCGATCATCTAGAGCCCTTGTCTTTAGGTCCGATGTCGATCCTGCTTTCGATCCGAGCCCCCGCGGCCATTATGTTCCGACTCAGCGTGTGTGATGTTTCATGCTTTGGTCATTGGGCTGCTATTGTATCCCGGTCTACGAGTCGCGGTCATGTTTCGGACTATGTGCGTTGTGTCTAGCTTTTGGATTGTTGTTATTTCCCGGCCTGCGTGCCGGTGTCTTATCCCGGTCTACGCGCCAGTCTCTTGTCCCGGCCTGCATGCCGACTTCAGGTCTCGGTCTGTGTGCCGATCTCGTGTCCCGGCCTGCGTGCCGCTAGTACTTTCCGGCCTGCGTGCTGGTGTTTTATCCCGACCTGCAGCTTGTCTCCCGGTTCCGTGTCGCGTCCAGCTCCGCGTCGTCAGATCCACCTCTACAGCCTGATCGGGGAGTCGTCTACTCTTCCGGGTCCCGACAACTTGTACCGCGTCCCGTCCGAGGGCGCCCCCTTGGGCCATGGTACGTTTTTCGTTCATATTCCATACGCATTTCATTATTTTATGGTTTAGTCTTGTACTCATATATTCGTTGGATCTGCCTCGAGGATCGGGGTACCGGGGGTCGGGTCAACCCGGTCACTGCTACAGGTAGCGTTGACCAGAGGACTTCTAAAGACTTGGTTAACACGGGAGCCATCTCAGCACACCCCCCTCCGGGACGTCGCGATTCGGTCAACATCTCATCCACCTCACCCGGCGGTCTGTCTGACTCAGCTTCCGGACGAGATCACCTATTGTTAGGGGTGTCAATTCAGGTGGGTCGGGTCGGATTGGGTCGGGTTGAGTTTTTTTTTAACCCAACCCAAACCCGAGTTCAACCAAAAACACCTCAACCCGAATCCGAACCCGATCAACCCGAACCCGACCTATATAACCCAAAAATCTGATTAAAAACGACTTTTTTGGGTTATTTTTCCTATAATTCTTCATTTTTATCTCAATACTCCATCATTATCATACAAACATGATATTAATATACATAAAAACATCTAAATTTTTAAAATAAAATTTGATTTAACCCCAAAAAAACCCACAAAACTCTATATTTAGGCCAACCCGGGTCAACCCGAACCCGACCCAACCCAACCTGAAATTTTTTTACTCTCCAACCCTCCAACCTGAACCCGAAAATGCCCAACCCGAACTTGATTTTTTTCGGGTCGACTCGGGTTGGGTTGTCGGGTCGGGTTCATTTTTGACACCCCTACATATTGTGTTCTTTAGAAGTTAAATTAGGAATCGCAGACGGAACTTAACATCATTGATTTCAAATTTAACTTATCTGTTCTTAATGGTTTAGATTTGAATCGCAAGCGGAACTTAACACTATTGATTCAAATCTAGCTAAGTTATTAATTCCATAAATATTAATTTCCAAAATTGGCTTCCAGGACTGCATGGCGAGGCACATGACCTTCTTGGATATGAGAGCAACCACCACCGCCTAGGCAAAGCCTTTTAAGGAAAGCTAATATTTATTTCCTTAAATAACTCTAGGTTAACCAAAAAGAACAATCAAATCACAAATTAGAAAAAGAAGAAAACACAAACTCGAAAAATAAATTCGAAAAACTAGATCTAATTGCCTCTTGTATTTAGAATTCTTACAAAGAAAATAACTAGTATGATGTGGAAGAAAATTACTAGTTATACATTCTCTTTGTAAGCTAATGACCTCGAGATCTTCTGCCGTATTCCTCGCCTCGCCTTGGACGTCGTGTGGGCGACGATCCTCCAAGATGAACACCACCCAAAAGAGCTTATTCTCCTTGTAATATTCGGCCACCACCACCACAATAGAAGAGAGAGCAAAGGGAGAAGAGAGGAAGAGAGGGGCCGGCCACCAAGAGAGTCTCCAAGCCAAAGAATAAGAGTTATGTCTCATGAAACTCCTTCGCCCCTTCTTTTATATTACTTGCCCAAGGCAAATAAGGAAAGACTTTTTATAATTTTCTTTTTCCCTTTTTATTTTTCTTTTCTTTCCTCTTGATTGAATCAATCACCAAATCAATGGTTGTGATCAATCCTATTTGATTTAGGATTGAGTTTGGTCAGCCCCTTGCTTGGGCAAGGTGGTCGGCCACCATATTTAGGAAAGAAAAAATAATTTTTTTAATAAAATTTTACAAGAAGAAAAAACTCTTATAAAATTTTATAAGCTCTCTTTCCTAAAGTTAAAAAGGGAAAGTTTTAAAAAATTAAAACCATGTTTTAAAATTTAAAACTTCTCTTATAAAATTTATTTTTTTAACATGATGATAGAAAATTTTAATTTTAAAACTTATCTTCCTTTTTTTTCTTAAACCATGAAGATGGTTAAAAAAGGAAAGTTTTAAAACTTTTAAAACTCTATTAAAACATGTGGCCAAATTCAAATAAGGAAAGTTTTTAAAATTAAAATTTCTCTTTTAAAACTTATAGTTTTCTACAAAGAAAAGATTTTAAAAATTCAAAAATAACCCTCCTTGTTTGAATATTGTGGTCGGCCCCTTCATGCTTGCTCACCAAGTAAAGAGTCGGCCCCTATAGGAGAGGATGTGGCCGGCCCTTGCTTGGTCATCGAGCATTGGACCGACCCACTTCTTGGACACCAAGAAGAGCCTTACATTTGGATGGACTTGAGGCTATAATGAGGCTACGACAGGGACCTAGAGGAGAAATTGGTTTTGGTCTTCCGATGAGCTTGAGTATCCCGTGCTCGCTCCGAACACACAACTCAAGTTCATCGATAATAACTCATTCCACTAGAGAGTTATTATCGCACTACCGCACCAATCCCAAATTACATTATGGGCTCCTTCTTATCATGAGTGTGTTAGTCTCCCTGTGTTTAAGATTACGAATGTCCACTAATTAAGTAAGTTACTGACAACTCACTTAATTAATATCTAGCTCCAAGAGTAATACCACTCAACTTCATTGTCATGTCAGACCAAGTCCACTTGCAGGGTTTAACAGGACAATCCTTATGAGCTCCTCTTGGGGGCATTCTCAACCTAAATAACTAGGACACAAATTCCTTCTATAATCAACAACACACACTATAAGTAATATCATTTCCCAACTTATCGGACATATTGATTTATCGAGCTAAACCTCACCCTTTGATAAGTTAAAGAAATAAATATTAAATATATGTGCTTGTTATTATATTAGGATTAAGAGCACACAATTCCATAATAACTAAGGTCTAGTTCTTTTTCTAAGTCAGTACAAAAAGAACTTACCTAAATGATCCTACTCAATACACTTAAAGTGTATTAGTGTAATTTATTAGTCAAGATAAACTAATACTTAATTACACTACGACTATTCTGACAGTTTGTTCATTTCCATATTAGTCGTGAGCTACTGTTTGTAATTTATAGAGAACCGACAACATGATCTTCTGAGTGTGACACCACACTCCATATTATCTACTATATAAATTAATTGAACAATTACATTTAACAAATAAATGTAGATATTGACCAATGTGATTCTTTATTTCAAAAATAAATGTTTACAAAAGCTAGGTTTTTAGTATACACTCCAACACAGCCAGCATCGCAAGCCACTGCAGGGTTGATCTCGGTGAGCTCCACGTGGTCGCGGAAGGGTTGATGCGACCCCCGTGGAGTCATGTAAGCGCAATGATGCAATGCCTCAGTGACCTCCACAGGGTCGCAGAAGCATTGCGATGGCCCCACACACGGGGTCGTGGAAGCGTCACAATGCCCTTGCGACGACTCCCCGATGACCTTCACAGGGTCACACAAGTGTTGTGATCCCCCGATGACAATGCCCCGATGGTCTTCGCAGGGTCACAAAAGTGTTGCGATGCCCTAGCGACCCCCACTGGATCGTGGAAGCGTCGCAATGCCCTGGCAACCCCTACAGGATCGTGGAAGTGCCACGACGCCACGGTGGTCCCAATAGGGTCGTGGTGGAGATTGTTGGACCCCGTGGTAGTTTTGATGTGATCAACTAAGTTGGTTAGGTCCTGCGTTTTGTCTGATCCCTGTGTCTGAGTGTGCAAGAATTTAGGAGTACAGGAAGTCGAGCGGAAGACGCAGCTAGCGAGAAGGACGGCAAGGGAAGGGAGCCGACGGGCTCGGTGCGTCCGAAGAACGAGAGAGCTGCCGAAGAGTACTCCGGTGGAGCGAGAAGAACGTGCGCGACGTTCGAGGGACGAGAAGCCGGACGAAAGCCTACTTGAGGAGAAGGCCGGGAACAGGGTTCGGGTGAGCCCTATTCCGGATGGCCGCAATCACCCAAGGAGCCGAACCAGAGCAAGTCAACTGGGAGTTGACTTGTCAACGGTTCGGTCGACCGAACCTATTGATCAGTCGACCGAACCCTTCTTTAACCGAAGCCAACCGCAGCAGACACGTCGAATGCCACATCAGAAGCTGACCGTTGGTGAAGCTGATCGGTCGACCGAACCTCCTGATCGATCGACCGAACCGAAGCTAATCCAGAGACTCAGTCGAGAAATTTGATCGAGCCAACTCAGCTAGAGAACGTTAACCGATCGGTCGACCGAACACAAGGATCGATCGACCGAACCTAAGCTCGATCCACAGAGACTGCACCTGGACGGAAAGCTGGACAGGTACAGCAGGTTCAATCGACCGAACCTGGGGATCGGTCGACCGATCCCTCTCGAGTCAAAATCTGATCCCGAAGATCAGGTCATCCGATAAGCTCTAGAACCCCTATATAAAGGTGGGTCTCGGGCAGTTTCAGGTGACAACGAATTTACGAAAAAGCAACTCTATAATTCCTGTTTAAGCAACCTCTGTGTTTTTAAAGTGTAAAAGGCTTCTCCGCCTTCAGAGAAGGAGTTTTCTTACTGCGCTTTTCATCGCCCTAGATTAACAACCCTCTTAGTTGTAACCAGGTTAAAACTCTGAGTTTTATTTCTTTTCTGTCTTTTTGTTTTGTTATTAAGTGTTGCTTTATTTTAAGAGTTGGAAAGCTTTGAGAAAGGTATTATTTTAGTTGTAGACAATTCACCCCCCTCTTGCCGATCCCCGCTGCACTAACAAGTGGTATCAGAGCCTGATAGCCTCAGAAGGACTAACCGCCGTCTGAAGCACTAAGATCAAGACAATGGCCGACGCGAACATTCATCCCCCGAAGTTCGACGGAGATTTCGTTACATGGAAGCGAAAAATGGAGGTATTCTTTAAAACAGACTTTGATATTTTAATTACTATGAAATATGGTTTTGCAACTCCTAAAGACAAAGAAGAAAACACGTGGAGTAAGAAGGAGCAAGCCAATTTCGTCGCCAACAGAAAAGTTGAATTCCACCTCCTCTGCGTTCTGCTACCTCGGGAGGTAAGTCAGATCGGAAGCTACGACTCAGCGAAAAATCTCTGGGAGAAATTCCTGGAGCTTCACGAAGGTACCTCTGAAGCGAAGCTGGCGTGGCACGACATCCTCCAGACACAACCAACAAACCTCCGGATGAACAACGGCGAGAAGGTAGCGCAACTCCAAGCGAGAATCAAGGAGCTAATAACGCAACTAACGAACCTTGGAGAAGAAATAACCAACCGGGATTCCATCCGATACGCGCTCAATGCCTTCCCGAGGACTTCAGAATGGGCGTCCTTAGTAGATGCTTACTACATCTCTAAGGACTTTGAGGTAAGTAGTTTAGAAAACTTATTTTTAACTTTCGAACTTCACGAGTCTCGACTTGCAGAAAAACTAGTAGAGAAGTCGAACCTCAACGTTGCCCTACGAGCTGAAAAGGACGATCTTGACTCCGAAGCATCAATCGATGAAAACGAAGTTGCGTTAATGGTAAGACGTTTTAATAAGTTTTTTAAATCTAACAAGTTTAGATCGCAGTCAAGTAAACGTCATCAAAAAGGAAGGACGGTCTGGTGCTACAATTGCAATGAAAAAGGGCACATCAATGATGATTACCCAAAATTGAAGAGCAAACAGAAAGATAAGGAAAGAAGCAATAAGCCACCTCGACCCAAGCACAAAAACCTGAAGGCGACATGGGACGACTCTTCATCCTCCGAGTCAAAAGTCGAAGAATTCTCAGGATTAGCTCTACTAGTTAACCATCAGTCAGAAGAAGAGTCAAGCTCAGAGATGAGCATCGATAAAGGGGGAGGAACATCAGAAGAGGAAAGCTGCAGTGAAGGAGGAGCCTCACCAAATCAGGTAAGTCAGGTACGCAATCTTACCCCTACTCAGTCCTTTCGCTTTATTAAAGCACTTTCTAAAGAGTTAGATAAATTTGAAAAGGAAAATGAAAATTTGAAATTAGAAAATGCAAAGTTAAAAAATGAAATTCAAGAACTGAAATCTGATGCATGTTTAAAAGTAAATATTCTTCCAAAATCAAAAATAAAATTATATGGAAAATTAAATTGGTATGTTAAACATCATCAGGGTCAAATTAGGAAAATACCAAGAAACTATGTACCACCTAAATTCTTGATTAATTCAGTAGGAAGGAACCTCTATTGGGTTCCAAAATCTGTGCTAAACTAATCTCTTAAAATTAAAAGCTTTATAGAGAGAAAATTAAACATTTTCTTTATGAAGGCTTTGTCTAAGGAAGTAGTTATTGTTCCAATAACCAAGAAAGCCTAGTGCCTCGCCATGACCTGGAAGCTGAAATATTGAAACAAAAATGTTTAATTAACTTTCTGAAAAAACATTAAAAGTAAAATTAAAATGCTTTGAAAGTGTACAAACATTTTTTTTTAAAAAAAAATTATTAACCCATTTACTTCATTATTGAAATTCTTCTTACATTTGCTTTACTAAGTTTTGGATTTTTAGAAATTTTTAACTTAGAAAATATATTTTATCTTAGAAAAATTCTCATAACACTTGAATAATACTTTGAAAAATTAATCAAATAATGTTTCTTAATTTTTTTTTCCTTTTGAAGATTCTAAAAAAAAACATTATTTTGCTTAGAAATTTTTTCTATCTTAAAAACTTGCTTCCCCGTTTTTGCTGTGATCAAAGGGGGAGAGAAAAGTATAAGTTTAGGGGGAGAGAACTTGTCAACGGTTCGGTCGACCGAACCTATTGATCGGTCGACCGAACCCTTCTTTAACCGAAGCCAACCGCAGCAGACACGTTGAATGCCACATCAGAAGCTGACCGTTGGTGAAGCTGATCGGTCGACCGAACCTCCTGATCGGTCGACCGAACCGAAGCTAATCCAGAGACTCAGTCGAGCAATTTGATCGGGCCAACTCAGCTGAAGACCGTTGGCCGATCGGTCGACCGAACACAAGAATCGGTCGACCGAACCTAAGCTCGATCCACAGAGACTGCACCTGGACGGAAAGTTGGGCAGGTACAGTAGGTTCGGTCGATCGAAACCAAACCTGGGGATCGGTCGACCGATCCCTCTCGAGTCAAAACCTGATCCCGAAGATCAGGTCATCTGATAAGCTCTGGAACCCCTATATAAAGGTGGGTCTCGGGCAGCTTTAGGTGACAACGAATTGATACGAAAAAGCAACTCTATAATTCCTGTTTAAGCAACCTCTGTGTTTTCAAAGTGTAAAAGACTTCTCCGCCTTCAGAGAAGGAGTTTTTTTACTGCGCTTTTCATCGCCCTGGATTAACAACTCTCTTGGTTGTAACCAGGTTAAAACTCTGAGTTTTATTTCCTTTCTGTCTTTTTGTTTTGTTATTAAGTGTTGTTTTATTTTAAGAGTTGAGAAGCTTTGAGAAAGGTATTATTTTAGTTGCAAGCAATTCACCCCCCTCTTGCCGGTCTCCGCTGCACCAACAGAGATGTACGCGCTTGCGAATGCACGACAACCACGGTGACCCCGACGGAAGGGCTATTGCAACCCCCGTGGAGTCAGGTAAGCGCAACGATGCGATGCCTCGGTGACCTCCACAAGGTCGCAGAAGCATTGCGATGGCCCCGCGCACGGGGTAGTGGAAGCGTCACAATGCCCTTGTGACAATGGCTCGAAGACCTTCGCAGGGTCACAGAAGTTCTAGTGACCCCCACTAGGTCGGGGAAGCGTTGCAATGGCCCGACGACCCTTGCGGGGTCATGGAAGTGCCACGATGCCTCAGTGACCCCTACGGGGTCGCTGAAGCGTCGCGACCCCACGGTGGTTCCAATAGGGTCGCGGTGGAGATGTACGCGCTCGCAAACGCGCGACAACCACGGTGACCCTGCCAGGTCGTGCTCGGGTGCGCGGCGACCTGTGGAGAAGATGTCTGAATTAAAACCTAGGAAACCTAGCTAAAAAAAGCTTACATTAATAATCAACTCTTCACGGTAAATGGGATGATTTAAACCGACATAATCAAACCTTAATAAATTTATCCTATTAATTTAACATATATATTTATTTTTAAAAATATATAATAAAATCTGCATTTATATTTATTGATCAGATAATTAATGGGGTTAAAATCTCATATTTTTTTTAAAAAAATATTATTTTTTATTTTAAATTAATATATTTTATATTTAAAAATATCAAAATTATATTAATGTGGCACGATACAGTATAAAAAATACTACCTATATTGTTATGATCCGAATCGAAACCTCAAAATAGGACGAAATTTTAAATCATGAGTATGGTTGACAATATGGTTTGATGATTGTTTACTTGTGTAGAGGGTGAAGTCTCTATTTCTTATTCTGATTCTATGTGCTGCTTGTGTTTATGAGGTACTAAATTGAACAGATATTTTGAATCTTGGACTTGAATCATAGTAATAAATCTCCGAGCATTTCTTGTTTTTTTCTGATCATGGAAACTTTTGCTACTTTTGGCAGATTTATACTTGACAAGAAAATAGGAATTGGCCAACCTAAACGTATTGAAAATGCAAAACTTTTAGTGGCAAACACAAATAAAGTAAAAATATATTGGGATCGAGTTCGAGTTGATTCTATGGCTAAAGTTGCAGAGATGGAGAGAGCTCCCTCCGAGCGATTAGCCTTAGTGTGCGGAGGTGAGATTGCTTCAACCTTTGACAACCCCAAGTTGATTCATTTTTCTGGGACTGAAATGGGTCAGGCATGTACAATCGTCCTAAGTGGTGCAAGGTATGCCTTGCAAACTTAATCAACGTAAGTGATGCTCTCTGTACTTCTAGTGCTTTTAATCTACGCTTACATTCTGGTTGAAATTTTGAACGTATTTGACATGCTTGTTTTGCTACTTTTCTCTATTGATATTTTGATTTTGATTTTGATTTGGTCTCTACTTGAAAATTGGACTCTATTTATCGAGCTTATTCATGTTCGTCCATGCTACCCTTCCTCCTACACGAATTATTAATTCGAATAAGTCATCTTGTTTCAGTTAGATTCATTGAATTTTGTGGGACTGCTTGCAGATATGGTACTAATTAATTTGGATTTCTTATTGCCTTTATTAATCTTGCAAATCCTTTTTGTCTAGGAGGTGATTGTTAAGTTGAAGGATTTTTCTAATTTCTTTTGTCTTTTCGTATCTGTATGTTTCACTGGCAGCTGAGATTTTTTAAGAGAATAATCTTATGAAAAACAATGTTTAGTTATTGCGGATGCCTTTTCTGTTCTCATGTGCTTGATGAAGCTGAAAGATCCTTGCATGATGCCCTCTGTACTAATTTGATTTTTAATTTCGTTTAGCGCAGGCTAAAAATGCCTTTTTTTCTATGGGTTTTACATTACTGGATGTTTATGTTTATGTTTATCATCAGTGTTGTTTGATCAATTAGCTTTTTTTTTATATATATTTTTTTTGGCGCAATGTCAACAGGAAAGTCTCTGTTGGAATTTGGAAGTAGCTATTCCATGACTCAATGCATAGTGAAGAGGTCCGGCTGGTTTTGGTTAAATCTTTCAAAAAAAACTGCGTTATGAAATTTGGTTCCGAATAAAGAAGTCAAACATATCAACTTTGTTGTTTTTATAGTTTAAAATATAGTCAGTTGTCGTATGAGTGCTTTACATTGCTTATCTAACTTAGTGATTATTATTATTATTATTATTATTATTATTATTTTTTAACTGATTAACTGATTAATTTTGAAAGTTAATCCGGTATCCAGATAAATTGAGAAGTACCGATGGGAGGAGCTGCATTTAAGCTGTCAATATTCAATGTTTATAAGGTTATCATATTTTAGAGAAAAATTTTGGTAGTCTTGTAGTTAGGAATTAATCTTTAGATATCTGATTAATTTGTTACCGGATTTAATCATAGTCCCAGGGTTATCAACTTAATTGATGCGACAATAGAGGGAGGTTCATCTGATACGGAGTCAACTATTAAGGTGGAGGTCAAAGTCAAGGTGGTCAATATCTAGATGTCAAAGGGTCAAATGGAGGACAATTGCAACGACCGGTTGGGAAAGTCAGGGCCCAACCGGCTGCAGATATGTTCGAGCAAACCACTCGTCCAACTCGGGGTGATACGTAAGACAGTAGACGTTTAGTATGGAGTAGCAGGACGCTAAAGGAGACCGGATAACATATCTGAACGAGGAGGACATGTTAGTACATAGTCACCATAGGGAAGAACAACTGAAGCCAATAGGGCGGAGTCTCGGCCGAGCGGCTACCTCGCTCGGGCAAGCAGCGGGACTTGGTCATGGACGGAACGAAGCCTCGGTCGAGCGGTTACCCCGCTCGACCAAGCAACGAAACTACTGTAGTATCTCTCTACATTCTTTTGGGAGATAGTGCCACTGACACGAGGTATGGTCGACAGACGGACAACAGAAACTTTTACTGTCTTGTCAGGGATATGCATGTCCTATTGAGGTATAATGTCAGAAGTACTTTCTTTCATAGGACATATTGGAGAACGCGCTCACACCTCGAGAAGCATGCATATCGCCCACCAGGGCTCTATATAAAGGGGGATCCATCACCGACGGATATGTTGGTGCAGCGGAGGCCGGCAAGAGGGGGGGGTGAATTGCTCCTGAAAAAATAAATATACCCTCCTCGTACTTTCAACTCAAATTAGTGCAATAGTTAAATAAAACAGTAAAAGAAAAACACAGGAGAATTAACCTGGTTACAACCAAGGAGGTTGTTAATCTAGGGCAGTAGAAAAAGCGCAATAAAAAAAATCTCCTTTGCTGAAGGCGGAGAAGCCTTTTACACTTTCAAAAGCCCAGAACTATTGCTAGGAAACACTACAGATTGAATGCTTAAGTTGATGTTGAATTCCTAGCTCCAGGAGCCTTTTTATAGCTCTTGAAAAGTCTATCCCGAGGGTCTAAGGCGCCTCCAACAAGGTTTAAGGCGCCTCCAACTCGATCAGCGGATAAAACTTTATCCGCAGTGCAAACGGTCAAAACAGACCTGTTGAAGGCGCCTTCAACAGGCTTGAAGGCGCCTTCAAGCTTGTTTAAGGTGCCTTCAAGCTACAGTAACTTTTGCTACAGTAATTTCCAGCCTCTTTTGATTCCTTTTCTTCTTCGCTTTGGCTTCCAAAGCTCCGTTCTTTTGGGTGATTGCGGCCAACCGGAATAGGGCTCACCCGAACCCAATTCCCGGCCTTCTCCTCGAGCAGCCTTCCGTCCGGCTTAACGTCCTTCGAACGTCGCGCACGCTCTTCACGTCCACCGAAGTACTTTTCCGCAGCTCTCTCGTCCTTCGGACACACCGAGCCCGTCGGCTCCCTTCCCGTGTCGTCCTTCTCGCTAGCTGCATCTTCCGCTCGACTTCCTGTGCTCCTAAGCTCCTGCACACTCAGACACAGGGATCAAACACAGCAGGACCTAACCAACTTGGTTGATCACATCAAAACTACTACGGGGTCCAACAATCTCCCCCTTTTTTATGTACATCAACCCAAGTTCAAGTTAGGGTTAAAAATAGACATAAACAGTAATTTTAAAGAAAAAATTACTAAACTAACAAGTTAAGTATAATTTTTGCAATTAGTAAAATAGCAAGAAAAAGAATTTTAAATTTTAATTTTTTTTCTAACTCCCCCTAAACTTGTACTTTTCTCTCCCCCTTTGATCACAGCAAAAATGGGGTCTTAAGAATTTTCAAGTAAGATTGATGTTTTTGAAAATTTTCCAAGTTAAAAATGAATTTTTGAAAAAAAAATAAAAAAAATCCTAAGTAAATATTCAAATGTTCCAAAAAAAATTTCTATGTTAAGTGAATGATTTTTTAGAATTTTCCAGAAGAAAATTTCTAACCAAAAAAAAAAAATTAAGTTAGAATTTTTTAACAAATTTCTAAGGAATTTTTGTTTATTTTAACAAACATTTGATAAACTTTCAAAGCATTATTTAATTTTTGTTTAATGCTTTTTCAGAAAGTTAATTAAACATTTTCTTTCAATATTTTAGCTTCCAGGTCGTGGCGAGGCACTAGGTTTTCTTGGTTATTGGAGCAACAACCACTTCCTTAGACAAAGCTTCCATAAAGAATTTCAATGTTTAATTTTCTCATTGTAAGCTTTTAATTTTTGAAAAATTAATTAAACACAGATTTTGGAACCCAATAGAGGTTCCTACCTACAGGGTTATTCAGATACTTAGGGGGTACATAATTTTTGGGTATTCTTCTAAGTTGACCCTGATGGTTTCTAATGTGCCAGTTCAATTTTCCATAAACTTTAATTTTTGAATTTGAAAATCTATTTAAACATGTATTATTTCTTAACTTCTTAATTTCTAATTTTAGATTTTTATTTTTAGATTTTAAATTTTCATTTTCTTTTTCTAATTGATCTAATTCTTTAGACAAAGCTTTAATAAACTCAAAAGACTGTTTAGAGTTTAGGGAACGTACCTTACTTACCTCATCTTGCGATGCTCCCCCTTCATCATTGCTTTCTCCTTCTGATGTTCCTCCCCCTTCATCTATGCTCATTTCTGAGCTGGACGTTTCTTCTAGCTGATGGTTGGCCATCAGTGCTAGTCCCGAGAATTCTTCGACTTCGGAGTCGGAGGACGACGAATCATCCCACGTGGCCTTTAGATTGTGTTTGGGTCGAGTGGGCTTCTTACTCCTTTCCTTACTTTTGCTCTTCAGTTTTGGACAGTCATCTTTGATATGTCCTTCTTCGTTGCAATTGTAGCAACGAACCACCCTTTTCTTTCGCTGGAGCTTTTTCGACTGCAATCTAAATTTGTTAGAATTTACAAATTTATTAAACCGTCTTACCAGTAATGCCGCTTCAGATTCGTCGATCGAAGCTTCGGAATCGGGATCGTCCCTCCTTGCTTGTAGGGCGACGTCGAGGTTTGACTTCACTACTTCTTTAGGCTCTGCAATCCGAGACTCGTGAAGTTCAAAGGTAGAAAACAAACTTTCTAAGGTACTTACCTCAAGGTCCTTAGAGATGTAGTAAACATCTACTAAGGACGCTCATTCCGGAGTCCTCGGGAAGGCGTTGAGCGCGTATTGGATGGAGTCTTGGTTCGTTATCGTTTCGCCGAGATTCGTCAGTTGCGTTATCAGCTCCTTGATCCGTGCTTGGAGTTGCACTACCTTCTCGTCGGTGTTCATTCGGAGATTCGTTAGTTGTGTTCGAAGAATGTCGCGCCTCGCTAGCTTTACTTCCGAGGTGCCTTCGTGGAGCTCTAGGAATTTTGTAACGACCCACCTTCTACACTACTACTACTCTCTAAAGGTGGACGCTACTTAACTACTAACTCTACTTAACCGGTATGATTAAAAACCACATGGAAACCCTACCGAAAAATTTCGGCAGAATCTCCCCTGTACCGGTGACCTTAAATAGATATACAAACACTGTATACATCAGCCACAGGCGGCTGGAACATATATTAGACAACCACGCAGTTTATATATATGAAAAAGAATCAAAATACTGAAAGAAATAACTCTATCAATGCATGATAAAAACACTCCAATGAAAATAGCATATACAAGTTCTAAATTCTTTTAACAATTCAACGGAAGCAATCTTAATAAATTTTTTTAAGCTAAGTCCCAAGATCTCTCCATAGTCCTGGCATCACACACCATCACAGCATCTCCTTGTCGTCTTCCTTCTTATCCTTTTCCTTTTCCTTTATCTTTTATCTGCAATAGGAGAAATGCAGACTATAAGCAAAATGCTTAGTGAGCGCTATCTAACTCACAAAAACTCGATATGCATGTATATAAATAAAAGAGACATGCTAAAACTGAATGCTAACATGTAAAGCTACTCATGCTCATAAATAGCAAAGAAATCAACTAACTGAAAAGCTAACATATAAAGCTAAACATGCTCATCAACTAGCAAATAAATAACATGTAAGAAACTGAACATGTAAAAGCTGCTAGCATAAAAGAAGCTAAACTTGCTGATCTTTAAAACAAAGTGAAGCTTACTTCATTTACTCTAAACTTATTCTTTTATTTCACTTGTTTAAAATTTATACTTTAATACTTGAAAATAATAATCAACTTCTCTTGGGCCCAGACGTAGTACCATCTTGTGCGCGTTCCCTAATAAGTTGGGGTAGCGAGCCACCAATCCTAAAAGAACAGACCTTGGTCTACCAGGGCCAAGACCTTGGAATTGAACACCTGGATTTGTTTAACGACAACTTTGGAAGTCGGGTACTAGCCTCTTCTTAAAAGTAAAATACTTATTATCTTAATTACTTCTTCTTTAAATGCCTTGGCATTTTAATAGCATCTTGTGTGCCAAAATCCCTAAAGTCTTGACTTTGGGATTTATCTAAGGCCTTGGCCTTTTCTTTCTTTTCTTTTTCTTTCTTTTTACTTGTTAATGTTTCTAAAAGAATTTGATAGAACTCTTATTTTCCCACTAGAATACATGGTTGTTCATGCTTATTAAAATAGCAAATGAAAACTAAAGAAACTGCCCATGTGTATCTAGTAATAAAGAAAACTGATCATGCTCAACTCATAGCAATTAAAAACTGCGCATACTCAATAATAGAAAATGAAAACTAGAAAAATCTACATATAAGACTAATACAAATCTGCACTGTGAATGTTACAAAATTCTGCAAACATTCCTACCTCGAGAGAAAACTATTGAGGCATATATGTTGGGACCTTGACGTCCGCTAGAGGGGGGGGTGAATAGCGTCTCACCCAAAACTTTACTTCCTATAATGTTAGTGCACAGCGGAATACAAAAGCAAACTAACAAATACGAAAGTTAACCTAAAACAAGAAGAAAGAAGACAACAAACCAAACACAAACCCTAACACAAAGCGTGTACGTGGTTCGGAGATAACTTGCTCCTACTCCACGGCGTGTCCGTAAGGTGGACGATCCCTCAATCCGTTGGTGGATTAGTCCCCGGCAAACTCCGGCTAGCTCAACCTCCTTGTGGGTGGAGAAACCTCACCACAACTCCAACCAAGACCTCTTGGCACACAAAGATCTCTTGAGCACTTTGGTGACTACTAATTAGGCTTTAACCAAGTCTAATTTCGTCACCTTGGCCGGCCATACCAAGCTCCTTCTTATAGAGCTTGGAACAAATCAGAACCTGATTTGCCCGTTACCAGTCGACTGGTCAATGCACCAGTCGACTGGTGCCAACGGCTATCTCAACGGCTCTCTGCTACAGTGCATCAGTCGACTGCTACAATCATCAGTCGACTGCTACAGTAACGCTACAGTACTGCTACAGTAAACCCTAATTTTAGGATTTTGCCTCGAGTACATTCACTCAGCACTCGTTCTCTCCCGACCAACCTAGACCTAGCCTTCTAGCCTCCTCCATCAGCCTCGCGTCCCTCGGATGTCTCCCCATCCTTCACGTCTTGCCTTCTGGAGCTTCCTTCGGCCTTGTCCATATTGTCGGGTCTTCCTTTGCCAAGAGGCTCCTCACCTCCGGGGTTTCATCCATTGTCAAGTCACACTTGGACTTACGTTGCCAAGACTACATGCTTGGACTTACACCGCCAAGACTCATTCTTGGACTTTCCTCCTTTGCCAAGATCACACTTGGACTTTTCTTGTTGTACTTGTATCCTGCACACTCACAATGCATATCAAATACAACAATAAACCTAACTTAAACCTTTGCCCAAACATCAAAACCTAGGGCACCTAGATTGCTCCAACAATCTCCCCCTTTTTGATGTTTGGCAACCTGTTTAAGTTAGGGAAACATAAATGCAATACATATGCAAATAAATATGCAAATCAACTCATGCATAAATAATGGAACCTAAATCCCTAGGCTCCCCCTTCACCTAAGCTCCCCCTTGAGCTAGGATTTCTCGCAAAGGTAAACTTCTCCCCCTTTGCCTAAACAATCGCTCCCCCTTTACCTAAGCTCCCCCTTGAGTTAGGATTTCTTGCAAAGGTGTATAGGTTTCCCACTTAAACCTAGACTTCTCCCCCTTTGCCATACATCAAAAAGAGCTCCAACAATATCCCAATTGTTGAAAACATGTCATCCAAATTGACCCTAAACTCATGTATTTATCCCCCATTGATCTCATACATTTAAACGAGTTGACACGGTCAAGAACAATGTCGAAAAACACTTTTAGGCTGGTATCAGTCGACTGAACTAGGTACCAGTCGATTGCCCCCTTCGACAGAACCTTACAAAAACATTCTGTGGTCGAAATCTACTGTTACCAGTCGACTGGTATCGGCACCAGTCGACTGGTATCGACAAAATGAGCTTACAGAAACATTCTTTGCTCAAAAACACTGTTACCAGTCGACTGGTATCTGTACCAGTCGACTGGTACCCTATTTTTGAAAAAATCAGCCTTTTCAGACCAACTTCAGAAATGCACCAGAAATTCCACAGACCTCCAAAAATTCCTAAATTTTGTGGAGAGGTCTATTGTACCCATGTCTACTTGGGAAAAATATATATAAAAATATATTTATCACAGATCCCAAGATTGACACAAAATTCAAAACTAGCTAAATGGTTCAATTAAACCTTGACCTAAAGTCCTAGTTTTGGCTTCCTCTTGATGTATCTGCCCATACTAAACCATAATGCATTACTAGCATTAGTTTATATGGCATCTCTACATCAAAAACTAATTTTCATGCAATATGAACCCAATTCATATTTCTATGCATGAAACTCAACTCAATTGTGTCAACCCACTATGTTAGAGACTTAAGTCCGTCTCCTAACCACTTGGCACATTTGATAACCCATCTACCATGGGTCCCAAAGGCTCTTCCTAACCTTAGGAATCTTAACCTTAGTCACCTCCCTTGGTGATTCATCCACTATGGCTAGCACCTCGTGTGACACTTGGCCTACAAAACTCACCTTCTTAACCTTAGACACATTGTCTTTGGTTAATTTCTTCTTGTCCTTAACCTTGGACATCCCATCCTTGCCATAATTATATGCCACCCTAGCATATTCCTTCTTATTGGCCTTAGATGACTCTCCCTTATCCTTGGTCACACCTCCCTTACCAATGTCATGTGCTACCTTAGCACTTGACCTCTTTTTGGTCTTGGAGGGACCTAATTTGACATTTTTAGGTTTTTGACTACCCAAATACATGTCAAGTCCTTTAGGTCCAATAATGAACCTCTCTAGGACTTTCTCCATTTCCTCAAGCTTTGCCTTCAAGACTTGATTTTCTAATTCTAGGGTTCTAACCCTAAAGTCAACATGTCCACCTTGGACATGCCTAGACCTACCCACCTTCCTAGGCATATGTCTCCCTTTCTTGGGATTAATGCTTAGGTTTTCACCCACTTTCCTTCCCTTAGGCAAAGTGGTTTGGGTCTTAATAGGTCTACCCTTAGTGTATGATTTCTTAGGGTTATCTACCGTGTTAACCCTATTCCTATCATTATACCTAAATCCATGATTATGCTTGGGTAAATAATCTACATTATTTCTAACAAGCATATAAGAATTAGAGCTTGGATCAAGCTTCAAAATAGGAATTACCTTCCCTTTTACCTTTGAAGCTCCCCCTTAACTTGTGCTCCTCTTCTTTTCCCATTTCTTCAAGTGCGCCAATTTCTTGAGCTCTCCTCTCCTTGGGCACTTTGTGTGGTAGTGACCCCACTCACCACATGTAAAGCACCTAATGTGCTTCTTCTCCTTCTTCTTCCTACAACTCACATTAGTTTCTAAATTAACTTTAGTGAGTTTAGGGTTTACCTCCTTTACCTTCTTGAGCGAAGGACACCTACTCTTGTAGTGCCCCATCTTACCACACTCAAAGCATTTGATGTGATCCTTTTTGCTCTTCTTGGTAGTTGAGGTGGAGGGTTGAACTTCCAAGATCTCTTCTTCCTTGGATTGCTCTTCTTCCTCTTCACTTGAAGATGTGGATGGTTCCACTTCTTCCTCCCTTGAAGATGTGGATGATACCTCCTCATCTTCCTTCTCCTCCTCGGATGTTGAGCTTGTGTCAACATTCGATTGGTCCTTCTCTTCTTGGACCAATGAGTCCTTCTCCTTGGGTTCCTCCTCTTCTTGGATTTGTGTAGGACTCTCATGAAGCGCAATTACCTTTTTCCAAAGGTCACTTGCATTCTCGTATTTACCTACATTCAATATCGCATTAGGAGGTAATAAATTAATTAAAATTCTAGTTACCTCCTTGTCCGTCTCCGATTGCTCCCTTTGCTCCTTGGTCCAATATCGACGTCGGAGACGTTTTCCCTTCTTGTCAGTTGGAGTTTTAAACGGTTCCTCCAACGCAATCCATTGGTCCCAATTCATTTGGAACCACATCTCCATGCGCTTCCTCCAATAGTCGAAGTCCTCGCGCTCGTATGGAGGTGGGATTCGGATGTCCCATCCGAGAGGTCCCTCCGACTCCATCTTCTTCCTCTAGCCGCTCTCTTGGCGATTAGTCCAACAAGAGCTCACCTTGCTCTGATACCACTTGTTGGGACCTTGACGTCCGCTAGAGGGGGGGTGAATAGCGTCTCACCCAAAACTTTACTTCCTATAATGTTAGTGCACAGTGGAATACAAAAGCAAACTAACAAATACGAAAGTTAACCTAAAACAAGAAGAAAGAAGACAACAAACCAAACACAAACCCTAACACAAAGCGTGTACGTGGTTCGGAGATAACTTGCTCCTACTCCACGGCGTGTCCGTAAGGTGGACGATCCCTCAATCCGTTGGTGGATTAGTCCCCGGCAAACTCCGGCTAGCTCAACCTCCTTGTGGGTGGAGAAACCTCACCACAACTCCAACCAAGACCTCTTGGCACACAAAGATCTCTTGAGCACTTTGGTGACTACTAATTAGGCTTTAACCAAGTCTAATTTCGTCACCTTGGCCGGCCATCCCAAGCTCCTTCTTATAGAGCTTGGAGCAAATCAGAAAGCTGATTTGCCCGTTACCAGTCGACTGGTCAATGCACCAGTCGACTGGTGCCAACGGCTATCTCAACGACTCTCTGCTACAGTGAATCAGTCGACTGCTACAATCATCAGTCGACTGCTACAGTACTGCTACAGTAACGCTACAGTAAACCCTAATTTTGGGATTTTGCCTCGAGTACATTCACTCAGCACTCGTTCTCTCCCGACCAACCTAGACCTAGCCTTCTAGCCTCCTCCATCAGCCTCGCGTCCCTCGGATGTCTCCCCATCCTTCACGTCTTGCCTTCTGGAGCTTCCTTCGGCCTTGTCCATATTGTCGGGTCTTCCTTTGCCAAGAGGCTCCTCACCTCCGGGGTTTCATCCATTGTCAAGTCACACTTGGACTTACGTTGCCAAGACTACATGCTTGGACTTACACCGCCAAGACTCATTCTTGGACTTTCCTCCTTTGCCAAGATCACACTTGGACTTTTCTTGTTGTACTTGTATCCTGCACACTCACAATGCATATCAAATACAACAATAAACCTAACTTAAACCTTTGCCCAAATATCAAAACCTAGGGCACCTAGATTGCTCCAACAATATATACACCTAAGAAAACTAGGCTGAATTCTATACCAAATCATGCCTAATGAGCTAGAGAAAAATGCATATTGCTTCTACTTAAACTCGATGTTCACTAACTCCTCAGCTAAATCCCTAGCAACCATTCTGCACAACAAATTGCGAAATAAAGGAATCAAGCTTGCCGAATTGAAACTTTAAAAATTAAACTTGCTGAGTTATCAAAAAGAAAGGTTGTCCTATGCTCTAATAGAGCTGTACGTTTCTGTAGTGAACTCAAAGAAAACTTGAACTGGAATAAGCTCCAAAGGGGTTGTTCTAAGCTCTAGTAAAGCTGTTCGTGGTTACAAAAATGCACTGATATGCTAAACTACACTAAGAAGGAATTTAAATCTGTGTCAAAGAATTAATAACACAAAGTCTAGCAACATGTTAAGGATTAATAACACTAAGTCTAGCAGCATGTTAAGGATTAATAACACCACCAAACCTGCACAGCAACTCCAACTCAACCTAAAACCTGCTGGGATAGGGTCCTATGGAAGGGTGTACTTTGCAATTCTAAACAATGAAAAGCCCAAAAATCCACCGAGCATAAACCCAATTCAAACAACTACTAACCTGTTCGATACAAAGGAATAGACAATCATGCAAAGATAGGGCTACATAGCTCCAACATTCTAACTTCCAAAAAGAATTAGAAATCAAGCGATAACCTATAGAACACTCACGACAGAAATCTTCAAAGATAAAACTCCTTACAGCATGCTTCAACAATCAAGAAGAACAAGCATAATCTTTACAACATGATTCGAAATCAAGAAAAACAAGTCCGAAAACTACTGTCAGAAATCTAACTCACGGCAATAAGCATGAAAACCAAAATCCTTAAATCACGGCAGCAAGGAAAGAAAATCTCGGAGCTATCCTACTGCAGGTGAGTAGCAACTCACCGAGTGTTCTTGGACTTACAACTGGAGAAGAAAAGAGGCTTCTAGGGCTTCGGGAGAAGCTTGAAATCTTGACTCTTCTTCACGTTTCCGAGCTCCCCTCGTCGAGGTGATCACGCACGGTGAAGACCGGCCGGAAGAAGTCTTCGTCGGTGCTGGAGAAAAGACCTAACGTCGCTTTCGGCCAGAGAAGAATCGCTCGAAGAACAGCGCCGTCGCGGAGGAGAAGGGAAAGAACAGATAGGGTTTTGGGAAAAATTTCGATCCTTTTTAAAAAAAAACGATTCCCATTATAACTACACTATAAGTATCTATCTCTACATATCTGGTTAACAAAACGAGCGTAGCTTAGTTGGTTGGCCTGGGTTCGGCTGAGGTTCAGCTCGGGTCGAGGTCTTGGGTTCGAGTCTCACCTTCAACGGTTTTTGTCAAAACTTCTTTCTTTTTGTAACCCTACTAAACGACCTCCAAAAATTACGTAAAAATACTCTAAAAATTCCTAAAAATCTCTAGAATATTTTAAAAGCATTTCCAAATATTTTTATGGACTTTTAAAACTTGAAATAGGGAAAATTGGGTCGTTACAATCCCCCATACCTTATAAAAAGTTCGTCCTCGAACTTAGAATAGCTCTGGATACTTCTGTCTCATACTATCCTCCCGCTCCCAAGTGATTTCCTCGTACTTCTGGTTCTGCCAGACGACTTCTTTGTTTCTCAATCTCTTGATTGCTCTGTCCACTATCTGTGTAGGTCTACTCTCGTAGCTAAGATCCTCTTGGATCTGCACTGTCTGAGGCTGAATCACTTGGCTGGGGTCGTGAAGACACTTCTTTAGCATGGAGACATGAAATACATTATGTATTGCTGACATGTCTTCTGGTAAGTCCAGCTTGTAAGCTACTTTCCCAATCCTTTCTGTGATCAGGTAAGGTCCTTCATAACGAGGACTTAATTTGCCCTTCTTACCAAATCTCATCACTCTCTTCATAGGAGCGACCTTGAGAAAGACTGAATCCCCTACTTGGAATTCAAGTAGCCTACGGCGTGTGTCAACATAATTCTCCTGTCTATTCTGGGCAGTCTCTATCCTCTGTCTGATCTTCTCGATAGCCTGAGTAGTCTCATCTATCAGTTCTGTCTGAATGCCCAGTTCTACTTCCATTTCTTTTCTCTCTCCTGCTTCTTGCCAGCATATGGGTGATCTGCACTTCCTGTCATATAGTGCCTCATAAGGTGCCATCTTGATGGTGGCCTGATAACTATTGTTGTAGGCAAATTCAGCTAAGCATAGATACTTGCACCAACTTCCTTTGAAATCTAGTGCACAAACTCTGAGCATATCTTCTAGAATCTGATTTACTCGCTCTGTCTGTCCATCAGTCTAAGGATGGAAGGCTATGCTGAACTTGAGTTTGGTGCCTAGTGCAGTCTGAACACACTCCCAAAAGTGAGAGGTGAAGCGCCCATCTCTATCAGAAACAATAGATTTAGGAACTCCGTGCAGTCTGATCATCTCTTTAACATACAGCTATACCAACTGCTCTGTAGAGTGGGACACCTTGATGGCTAGAAAATGTGCAGACTTGGTCAATCTGTCCACTATCACCCATATCGCATCATATCTATTTGTGGTTCTTGGGAGACCTGTTATGAAGTCCATGGATATGTCTTCCCACTTCCACTCTGGTATAGGAAGAGGCTGTAGAACTCCTCCTGGTCTCTGGTGTTCTGCTTTAACCCTCTGACATGTCAAGCAGGTACTGACATATTTAACTACATCTCTTTTGAGTCTAGACCACCAAAATTTCTGTTTCACGTCTTGATACATCTTGGTAGAACCAGGATGCATGGAGTAGGGTGTACTATGAGCTTCCTCTAAAATTTTCTTTCTCAGCTCTTCATCATTGGGGACATAAAGGCGGCTCCCCTGATAAAGAATTCCACTGTCTGATACTCGAAGCTCTGAATTTTCTCCTTCTTGTATCCCTTGCTTAATCTTTTGGATATCTGGATCTTCACTTTGCTTTCTCTGTATATCCTCAAGCAGGGTAGACTCCAAGGTCAATGCAGAGAGTTGCCCATAAATAACCTCAAGTCCGAAATCTGACAACTCCTTCTGCAGTGGCAGGGCTAATGATGACAAAGACATCAGGGATGCACTGGATTTTCGACTTAGTGCATCTGCCACTTTGTTGGCTTTACCTGGGTGGTAGGGGATTTCACAGTCATAGTCTTTGACCAACTCTAGCCACCTACGCTGTCTCATGTTTAAGTCCTTCTGAGTGAAGAAGTACTTAAGACTCTGATGATCTATGAAGATTCTACACTGAACTCCATACAAATAATGTCGCCAGAGTTTCAGTGCAAAAATCACAGCTGCCAGCTCAAGATCGTGAGTGAGATAGTTCTTTTCATAATCTTTGAGTTGTCTGGAAGCATAGGCTATGACTTTTTCTTCTTGCATGAGTACAGCTCCTAAACTCATCTTGGAAGTATCACTGTAGATGTCGAAACTCTTGTCGCTTTGTGGAACAGTCAGAATGGGAGCACTGATCAATCTCTTCTTTAGCTCTTGATAATTCTGCTCACATTTATCTGACCATTCGAATCTCTTGTTCTTTCTGATGAGGGTTGTTAGTGGAGAGGCTATCCTGGAAAAGTCCTCCACGAATCTTCCTGTAGTACCCAGCTAAACCAAGGAAGTTTCTGATCTCTCTGACGTTCTTGGGTCTACTCCAGTTGTTGACCGCTTCCACTTTGGCTAGATCCACTTGAATACCTTCTTTAGAAATAATGTGACCTAGAAACGCCACCTGCTCTAACTAGAACTCGCACTTTGAGAATTTAACATATAGCTGCTTTTGCTGAAGGGTCTGCAATACTATCCTCAAGTGCGTGTCATGCCCCTCTGGGGTTCTTGAATAGACTAGAATGTCATCGATGAATACGATGACAAATTTGTCAAGGTATTCTCTGAACACTCTGTTCATTAAGTCCATAAAGACCGTTAGTGCGTTAGTCACTCCAAAAGGCATGACTATAAATTGTAGTGTCTAGATCTGGTTCTGAAAGTCGTTCTGGGTATATCCCTTTCTTTCACTTTCAGCTGATGGTACCCAGAGCGCAGGTCTATCTTTGAGAATACTGTTGTCCTTTTTAGTTGATCATATAGATCATCTATTCTGGAATAAGGGTACTTGTCCTTATCATCACTTGATTCAGAGCTCTGTAATCTATGCACATCCGCATAGATCCGTCCTTCTTCTTGACAAACAACACAGGAGCTCCCAAAGGTGAGTGACTAGGGCGAATGAAGCCTTTGTCAAGTAACTCCTGTAGTTATGCTTGTAACTCTTTCAACTCTGCTGGAGACATGCGATACGGAGCTTTTGAAATTGGACTGGTACCAGGAACCAATTCAATCTCAAACTCCACTTCTCTGTTGGGAGGTAGTCCAGGTAGCCCTTCTGGAAATACCTTTGGATACTCACAGACTACCCGAACATATTCCTGCTTGGGTCTTTCTTGTTATCTTTGTCCTTCCAGTTCTGATTACTTGACTGGGGTCTCTGTTTCCCCACTGTCTTGTCTTCTATCTTGACTGGCTTGTGTTGCGTTTGTTGTGCCTTGATGCGGTTCAGATAGTGCTCACTAATGCCCTGCTGACCAGCTCTTCACCAATCTGTGGTCGGTAAGTTTCACTACTCACATTAAGTGCTATTTCTGGTCTCAACATTCGGAGCATCAGTCTGACTCGTTCTTTTCTCTGTACTTACTAACTCTAGGCAAAGACGAGCTAGCCTGTTGAATCTTTTGACCGCTTCTTCTACTGGTAGGTTACCTTGTCTGAATTCTATAAGCTCCTCATAATGTTAATTGGTGATCCGTTGACGGAAGACTTCTTCGTAAAACTCTATCTCGAAGTCAGCCCAGCTCATCTGGTTGACTACTCTCCTACTCTTAACTCGCTCCCACTACATACAAGCATCTCCAGATAGGCAGAAAGAGGCACACTTACCCTTCTCGACTTCTGGTCAGTCAAGAAGCTCCATTGTGCTCTCAAGTGTCTTGAACCAAGCCTGGGCATCCCAGGACTCAGTCGTGCCTGAGAAGCTTTCTGGTTTCAGCTTCAGCCACTGGATGAAGTATGCTTCTTGTCTTCTAGGTGTTGTGGCGACTTCCAGAGCAACTGATAGGACTTCAGTCACCACTGGGGTCTCCACATTAATGGTTGGGGGAGTGGGAGGAGCTGGCTTCTGATTGGCCATTAGATTGGCAATCACTTGCTGCCGCTCGCTACTTGTCTCTGAAGTTGAGCAACAACTTCAGAGAGAATAGGCTCAGTTGATCTAAGCTCTTCGTTCTCCTGATCTTGGTTCTCAGTACGAACGGTACGGGGATGTTCTCTTCTTGCCATCTAATTATGCAAAGAAAAAGACTTGATATCTTCTCTATCCTTTCTAAACATACATATATATGGATCAAGAAAGGAAAACCAATAACTTCTATCTTACTTAAGTACTCATAAGCAATTACTCTGTACTGCAGTAATAATAAGGAAAGCAATAAAAGAAAGAATTTAAATACTTCCTTACTTGGAGACGGCAAGGAAGATGCTGATGTGTGTGTGATGCTGGAGAATGGAACACTACTTTGATACCAACTGTAACGACCCACCTTCTACACTACTACTACTCTCTAAAGGTGGACGCTACTTAACTACTAACTCTATTTAACCGGTGTGATTAAAAACCACATGGAAACTCTACCGAAAAATTTCGGTAGAATCTCCCTTGTACCGGTGACCTTAAACTGATATACAAACACTGTATACATCAGCCACAGGCGGTTGGAACATATATCAGACAACCATGCAGTTTATATATATGAAAAAGAATCAAAATACTGAAAGAAATAACTCTATCAATGCATGATAAAAACACTCCAATGAAAATAGCATATACAAGTTCTAAATTCTTTTAACAATTCAACGGAAGCAATCTTAATAAATTTTTTTAAGCTAAGTCCCAAGATCTCTCCATAGTCCTGGCATCACACACCGTCACAGCATCTCCTTGTCGCCTTCCTTCTTATCCTTTTCCTTTTCCTTTATCTTTTATCTGCAGTAGGAGAAATGCAGACTATAAGCAAAATGCTTAGTGAGTGCTATCTAACTCACAAAAACTCGATATGCATGTATATAAATAAAAGAGACATGCTAAAACTGAATGCTAACATGTAAAGCTACTCATGCTCATAAATAGCAAAGAAATCAACTAACTGAAAAGCTAACATATAAAGCTAAACATGCTCATCAACTAGCAAATAAATAACATGTAAGAAACTGAACATGTAAAAGCTGCTAGCATAAAAGAAAGCTAAACTTGCTGATCTTTAAAACAAAGTGAAGCTTACTTTATTTACTCTAAACTTATTCTTTTATTTCACTTGTTTAAAATTTATACTTTAATACTTGAAAATAATAATCAACTTCTCTTGGGCCCAGGCGTAGTACCATCTTGTGCGCGTTCCCTAATAGGTTGGGGTAGCGAGCCACCAATCCTAAAAGAGCAAACCTTGGTCTACCAGGGCCAAGACCTTGGAATTGAACACCTGGATTTGTTTAACGACAACCTTGGAAGTCGGGTACTAGCCTCTTCTTAAAAGTAAAATACTTATTATCTTAATTACTTCTTCTTTAAATGCCTTGTCATTTTAATAGCATCTTGTGTGCCAAAATCCCTAAAGTCTTGACTTTGGGATTTACCTAAGGCCTTGGCCTTTTATTTCTTTTCTTTTTCTTTCTTTTTACTTGTTAATGCTTCTAAAAGAATTTGATAGAACTCTTATTTTCCCACTAGAATACATGGCTGTTCATACTTATTAAAATAGCAAATGAAAACTAAAGAAACTGCTCATGTGTATCTAGTAATAAAGAAAACTGATCATGCTCAACTCATAGCAATTAAAAACTGCACATGCTCAATAATAGCAAATGAAAACTAGAAAAATCTACATATAAGACTAATACAAATCTGCACTGTGAATGTTACAAAATTCTGCAAACATTCCTACCTCGAGAGAAAACTATTGAGGCATATATACACCTAAGAAAACTAGGCTGAATTCTATACCAAATCATGCCTAATGAGCTAGAGAAAAATGGATATTGCTTCTACTTAAACTCGATGTTCACTAACTACTCAGCTAAATCCCTAGCAACCATTCTGCACAACAAATTGTGAAATAAAGGAATCAAGCTTGCCGAATTGAAACTTTAAAAATTAAACTTGCTGAGTTATCAAAAAGAAAGGTTGTCCTATGCTCTAATAGAGTTGTATGTTTCTGCAGTGAACTCAAAGAAAACTTGAACTGGAATAAGCTCCAAAGGGCTGTTCTAAGCTCTAGTAAAACTGTTCATGGTTACAAAAATGCACTGATATGCTAAACTACACTAAGAAGGAATATAAATCTGCGTCAAAGAATTAATAACACAAAGTCTAGCAACATGTTAAGGATTAATAACACTAAGTCTAGCATCATGTTAAGGATTAATAACACCACCAAACCTGCACAGCAACTCCAACTCAACCTAAAACCTGCTGGGATAGGGTCATATGGAAGGGTGTACTTTGCAATTCTAAACAATGAAAAGCCCAAAAATCCACCGAGCATAAACCCAATTCAAACAACTACTAACCTGTTCGATACAAAGGAATAGACAATCATGCAAAGATAGGGCTACATAGCTCCAACATTCTAACTTCCAAAAAGAATTAGAAATCAAGCGATAACCTATAGAACACTCACGACAGAAATCTTCAAAGACAAAACTCCTTACAGCATGCTTCAACAATCAAGAAGAACAAGCATAATCTTTACAGCATGGTTCGAAATCAAGAAGAACAAGTCCGAAAACTACTCTCAGAAATCTAACTCACGGCAATAAGCATGAAAACCAAAATCCTTAAATCACGGCAGCAAGGAAAGAAAATCTCGGAGCTATCCTACTGCAGGTGAGTAGCAACTCACCGAGTGTTCTTGGACTTACAACCGGAGAAGAAAAGAGGCTTCTAGGGCTTCGGGAGAAGCTTGAAATCTTGACTCTTCTTCACGTTTCCGAGCTCCCCTCGTCGAGGTGATCACGCACGGTGAAGACCGGCCGGAAGAAGTCTTCGTCGGTGCCGGAGAAAAGACCTAACGTCGTTGCCCCTTTCCGCCCGAGAAGAATCGCTCGAAGAACAGCGCCGTCGCGGAGGAGAAGGGAAAGAACAGATAGGGTTTCGGGAAAAATTTCGATCCTTTTTAAAAAAAACGATTCCCATTATAACTACACTATAAGTATCTCTGGTTAACAAAATGAGCACAGCTCTGTTGGTTGGCCTGGGTTCGGCTGAGGTTCGGCTCGGGTCGAGGTCTTGGGTTTGAGTCTCACCTTCAACGGTTTTTGTCAAAACTTCTTTCTTTTTGTAACCCTACTAAACGACCTCCAAAAATTACGTAAAAATACTCTAAAAATTCCTAAAAATCTCTAGAATATTTTAAAATCATTTCCAAATATTTTTATGGACTTTTAAAACTTGAAATAGGGAAAATTGGGTCGTTACAAATTTCTCCCAGAGGTCTTTTGCGGAGTCGTAGCTTCCGATTTGACTTACCTCTTGGGGTGGAAGAACGCTGAGCAAGTGAAACTCAGCTTTTCCGTTCGCCACAAAATTCGCCTGCTCCTTCTTCGTCCATTGGAACTCTTCTTTGTCTTTAGGAGCTGAAAAATCGTATTTTATTGTTAGTAAGATATCGAACTCGGTTTTGAAGAATACCTCCATTTTTCGCTTCTATGTAGCGAAATCTCCGTCGAACATCGGGGGATGGATGTTCGCGCCGGCCATTGTCTTGATCGTAGTGCTTCAGTTGGCAGTTAGTTCTTCTGAGACGATCAGACTCTGATATCACTTGTTGGTGCAGCGGAAGCCGGCAAGAGGGGGGGTGAATTGCTCCTGAAAAAATAAATATACTCTCCTCATACTTTCAACTCAAATTAGTGCAATAGTTAAATAAAACAGTAAAAGAAAGACACAGGAGAATTAACCTGGTTACAACCAAGGAGGTTGTTAATCCAGGGCAGTAGAAAAAGCGCAATAAAAAAAACCTCCTTTGCTGAAGGCGGAGAAGCCTTTTACACTTTCAAAAGCTCAGAACTATTGCTAGGAAACACTACAGATTGAATGCTTGAGTTGATGTTGAATTCCTAGCTCCAGGGGCCTTTTTATAGCTCCTGGAAAGTCTATCCCGAGGGTCCAAGGCGCCTCCAACAAGGTTTAAGGTGTCTCCAGCTCGGTCAGCGGATAAAACTTTATCCGCAGCGCAAACGGTCAAAACAGACCTGTTGAAGGCGCCTTCAACAGGCTTGAAGGCGCCTTCAAGGGCGCCTTCAAGCTACAGTAACTTCCTGCTACAGTAATTTCCAGCCTCTTTTGACTCATTTTCTTCTTCGCTTTGGCTTCCGAAACTCCGTTCTTTTGGGTGATTGCGGCCAACCGGAATAGGGCTCACCCGAACCCAATTCCCGGCCTTCTCCTCGAGCAGCCTTCCATCCGGCTTAACGTCCTTCGAACGTCGCGCACGCTCTTCACGCCCATCGGAGTACTCTTCCGTAGCTCTCTCGTCCTTCGGACGCACCGAGCCCGTCGGCTCCCTTCCCGTGCCGTCCTTCTCGCTAGCTGCGTCTTCCGCTCGACTTCCTGTGCTCCTAAGCTCCTGCACACTCAGACACAGGGATCAAACACAACAGGGCCTAACTAACTTGGTTGATCACATCAAAACTACCACGGGGTCCAACAGGAGATACACGTTATTCACTGTTTGTGCCTACGTTACTGTTGCTCCACTTTCCTTCTACACTTTCGATGACTGACTTGAGCGTCGAAGAGCCAACGCTAGAACTCCTTCCCTGGCTCGGCACTGACATTACTTGTTTTGCAAAGCAGAATGACATCTACAGCCGATCAGCAAAGCAGTCACATCCCCAACTTTCCACCTTCCCGCTTTCAGGCAGGATCATTAGTGATTACTGATTGTGTCATTGGGAGATCCAATAACATCCAATGATTAATTCAAGACAGTTATAACTAGTCCCTAGGGCAATGGTGCAAACATAGGACGTCTTTTTAGTTTCTCAGACATCTAAAGATTGAGTTTTAGTTTTGACGAATTAATGAAATGAGCAATTGACCTAAGAATGTCGAGTTCATGGGATGTTCGTTGAAAGCGCTTCTCGATTTACTTGATGGTCGGTGAGAAATTTGTTGGAGCAATCTAGTGACCCTAGGTTTTGATGTTTGGGCAAAGGTTTAAGTTAGTTTTATTGTTGTATTTAATATGCATTGTGAGTATGCAAGATATAGGTACAACAAGGAGAGTCCAAGTGTGATCTTGGCAAAGGAGGAAACTCAAAGGGTGAGTCTTGGCGGTGTAACTTCAAGCATATAGTCTTGGCAACGTAAGTCCAAGTGTAATTTGACAATGGATGAAGTCCCGGAGGCGGGACCTCTTGGCAAAAAAAGACCCGACAATAAGGACAAGGCCGATGGAAGCTCCAGAAGGTAAGACCTGAAGGATGGGGAGGTATCCGAGGGACGCGAGGCTGATGGAAGAGGCTACAAGGCTAGGTCTAGGTTGGTCGGCCGAGGACGAGTGCTGAGAGATTGTACTCGGGGTAAAATATTAGGTATAGGGTTTTACTGTAGCGTCAATGTAGCAATACTGTATGTAACGACCCATCTTCTGGGTACTAGGCTGTAAGGCCGATCGCTGACAGTAATGCTGTGTAACGGTCTGATTTCCACAGAGGGCAGTCGACTGCATGTTTTAGCAGTCGACTGGTAGGCGGGGTTTTCAACCCGCGAGCTATAAAACCAAAGCTTGGGAGCTTGGTTTGAGTTGACGAAATTAGACTTGGTTAAGGTCTAATTAGTAGTCTACAAGTGCTCAAGAGTTTTCCTTGTGTCCAAAAGGTCTTGGTGAGTTTGTGGTGAGGTTTCTCCACCCACAAGGAGTTTGAGCTAGCCGGAGGTCTTCCGGGGAGTAATCCACCGACGGATAGGGATCGTCCACCTTACGGACACGCCGTGGAGTAGGAGCTTTATCTCCGAATCACGTAAATGATCGTGTAGCTTGGTTTGCATTCTTTCTTGTCTTGTATTTTGTTTAGCTTGTTTATTTTTGTATTATTCCGCTGCGCAAGCTAACAACGTAGGAAGCGAACGATTTGGGTGAGCCGTTATTCACCCCCCTCTAGCGGACGTCAAGGTCCCAACAAAATTTTCATAGGACTGGACTGGTCATCTTAAGGATTAGTTAACGTAAGTTGGATATATGATGTCAATTAAAAAAGATGATCATAAATAAATACTTAGTTTCGACTAAAAAAATATAGTCATAACTACTCCCCAAGACATTATGTGGTGGTAAATTGCATGGTGCATTTCTCAAGTAATTAGGGTTCAAAAATCACGTAGTGCATGCATGCAACGCTTGACATTAGGGCGTTATTTCGGAGTCACTTTGCTTTCTATATTTATTTGGTGGTTGAAATGTAGATTGAATCGTCCATCCTAAGATTAATCGGTGTAAATTAAATATTTGGTATAAAGAAAAGATGGTCATAACTGGATCCTCGAGTCACGATGTAACAGTAAAATATTTAAATAATCTGTCAAGCGTACTCATAATTTGAATCATAGTTACGATGCATTATAAATATTTTTTTCTCTGGTAAAATAAAAACTTTAGAACGTTGGCTACTAGCTAAGAGGGTATTTGGCTGAGCTTATAAGCTCTCTAGCTCTTCAAATTTGCTTGGTAAAATTTTTTTTAAACAGCTTATAAGCTATCAAAATAAGTTATTCTAGAGCTTATAAGTTGGTTTTAAAAAAGTATGAAAGCCCATATTTTTTAAAAAAAGATTTTATTTTAATAATTTTATTCTCTAAAATATCGTTATATAATTTTATAAATCTTCATCTTATCTTCCATAAATTTTTATAAACTAATATCTTTTTATCTTCGTCGACTTATCTTCCAAGACTATGTCATCTTTTCCACCAATGCTTTTTTTCAATTTTCTCTTTCTCGATGTAAAAATTCACTCAAAACCCTCTATTAATAAAAAATCTAAAACCCTCTATTAATAGTATTATATCCTTTTTAATAATTTTATTAATAAAAAGATCTTATAATATCAAACACATTAATATTTTTAAATTGATTATAATAAATTTACTCAAATACTTTAATATTTTATTTTTAAAATAAAACTTAACAACTTATAAACTTATAAAATGATTCACATTTTCAAATTTATCCGATGGCTGATCCAACCGGACCGTTCATCTCTCAAATCAATGAACTCTCATCCACCTGTTTTATCTTAAAAAAAATGGTCATAATTATTTTATAATTCTTTTCTTATTTTTCCCATTTATTTAATAATAATTCAATTATCAAGAGTAAGGCCCACGTCGGTTAAAATCTTTTAATTTTCTCTAGCAAGTACCTATATATTTATATTAAATTATAACTACCTTGCAGGCTCACACCTCATGTTACCCACCAAGTTTTGAATATTGTCCAGCCGCCCTCATCCTGCATTGCAACGCTCGCCGTCGACCTACATTGCCCGCCGACCAATCTCACGGTTTACTCGCCTTTTGTACCCGCGCTTTAATTACTTCGCGGTGAGCCACGCGGGTCCCGCCGGCGATCTCGCCTTTCCTAGCCCCATGACGGCAGGCGTCGGATTCGGGCACAGGCCTGCGACATCACCGCTTCCCATTTCCTTTCTCACTTAGAAATCTTACCCAAACGTCCACCTGTGTACGACAAGTTCTAGGCTACTCCGTGAGCTCTGGGACCCTCCAATCGTCCAATAAATCTTCCGGGTTTGGAATTTAAGGTAATCTCGTGAGTTCTAACATCAAATCGAGGCAGGGGCCGTCGACTCGTCCGTAGAGGTCGCCAAGAAAAACGACGTTTTTTTTAAAGGCATGTAATTTTCTTGCCCTTTTTTAATTCATCGACAGCTTGATTATATCTTCGAAAGCGTCCGTTGACCCACTAAAGCCCGACTAAACTATCATTGGCTAAGAAGTGGGCCTGGAAGCGTAATGCACAAGGTACAAAAGAGAGTGTGACGTTCGAGTAGCGGTAGAAATCGTAATTTGATATTTCTATGCATTGTCGAAGCAATTAAATGGTACCAAAATATAACTCCCGACATTTCCAGCGAATTAGCGACTCCGTCGCTCTCCGCTTCGGCCGGACCTCTTCCCACTTCCTGGTAATCTTCCTCGCTCGCTCGCTCGCTCGCTCGCTCTTCTCCACTCGAGGAACCTTGTGGTGTTTGTGATTCGTAAGCTATGGAGAATTTTGTATTTGGTTCAGATTTGTGCTTATGATACATGTACTTGACATGATTTCTGAATCACTTGATCGCTCCTCTTTCCGCGTCGAATGCTTCCAGTTGTTGGATCTTGTTGTAGGTTTTTTTTTGTGGATTTTGTTGGCTAGGGCGAAGAGTGTTGCGGTGGACTGCAAACCTAGCAAGAGAAACGGTGGTTGTTTTTTCGCTGCTTCATCTCTACGCTTGGGCTCTGTTTTGGTTGATTGTTGGTTGGTGTAACCTTTTGCTCACTAAATTTCTGACTTGACGTGTAATAGTCACGCTCGATCTCGAGTGTTGTCGTTGCTACTCTAGTTTCAGATCTCGGGAAAAAGATGAAAATTTTCCTATGAAATTTATAGTGGTCGCTTGTCATATTGTTTGATAGTGTCATGAGTGAAATATCGATACTCCATCTTGCTTGTAGTCTATGCAACGCTGGGAAAAGTGGATTAGTAACTGTTGCGTTGTTCTAGGGTTCGGATGTGCTTACCGAACCAAATTGGTGTTCTTTGTTATTTGCATGTGAAAGGAAGTGGGCCTAGATAGGTGGCAGGTGCCTCTTGGTGAAACTTCATCTGTCATGATCCTTTTTCTTTTTGTTTTTCTTCCCCTTGCGATGCTTCCGAACCTTTGCTGGTAAATGAATCTAAAGTAGTAGGGATTGTGAGTAGGAGTCTAGGACTAGCTAAGTTATAGATAAAAGTCGAATTGTACTTTTCAGTACTTGTTTAAAAGACAAAGACAGTGTTAATCCATTTTCACCATTATACTACAACAGTAGATGCATTTTTCCATTTCTCTGTCATGAAAATTTGTTGAAATATTATCAGTGAGCCATAAATATTTCTAGTTGCTATTCTTTATTGATCACTCACGCTTAAAGTCAAATGATAGGAGGAAGTTCTGTGGCTTGGTTCACGGGGTCTGTTTGAATTATTTATGTCTCATATCTTATATTTTCCATCCATCACTATTTATGAGTATTAGCGCACACAAAATATATAGACGTGTAAATCTCTATGTTTATTTATATATTTACATTGGATTTTTTTCTGACTTAGCAGGTGTAAATGTCGACCAAAGCCCTCAGGGATCATAATATAAATGTAGTTTTGGGATCGGATAAGAAAGTTGATGGCAAAGGAAATTTAACAAAGCCATTTACTGAAAAGATCACTGAGAATGGATCTGAGTTACAGAAGAAAACTCCTCACCTATTTTCTACTCCATCATTTAATGGCGATGTTGTGGGGTCTAATGGATCAGAGACAGGAAATTCAGAAGTAGAGTACATAGAATCTGAAAATCTGGTTGATTTACCAGACTTGGATCTTTGCTTTAGTGTATGTTCTCATCCTCAAGTTTTCTTTGTTTCTTTCCCTATGCACTAACCTACCAGTGCAATTATCATTGACCTAATGAAGTAAATGGGTATTTCTTTTTTCTCTCACATAGACACTTTTAGCTAGGTTAGACTCGAAGGATTGGATTTCAGTATGTGAAGCCCTTAATAATGTGCGCCAATTGTCAATTTATCATGGGGAAAAACTGCTTGAAATCTTGTGAGTCATCTACTTATATTTTTCTTTGCAAGTATATCACACTATAATGGTTGTATATTGTACAATTAAGTTATTAATCATTTATCAACTGGCATTAATCAACTCTGGCTATTTCTTTTTCCAAACCTTCTATGGTAGAGGATCTGTGATTCCATTGATTGTGAAGTCACTGAAAAGTCCAAGAAGTGCTGTCTGCAAAACCGCAATTATGGCATCGGCTGACATATTTAGGTGTTACAATGATAAAGTTGTTGACTCAGTAGATCCCCTGGTATATTTTTTTCAACCATATATGTAATTTTATTATGTTAGTTTCCTGTATAAAATACTAATGCCATGGTCCTTTCTTGTTTTAGCTTGTCCAATTGTTACTAAAATCCTCGCAAGACAAGCGCTTTGTATGTGAAGCTGCTGTGGCAGCTCTAATAGCAATGACCATTTCAGTTTCTCCAACACTTTTGTTGCCAAAGTTGCTTCCTTATCTTAGCAACAAAAATCCTCGAATTCGAGCAAAAGCATCTATGTGTTTCAGAAGGAGTGTATCTCGACTTGTAAGTTCCCTTCTTTATTTTCAGAGGTATAATTGCTTATCGATCCATCTAGTTGGTGAATAATGTAGTTTACGCAAACTTATTTTGATGATCCATTGTAACTTCATTTTATGTATTTGTTTTAAGAAGTACTTTACATCAAGTTGGAGTCATATCCCTAGGTGTTACCATGTCCTTGATGATATTAGTATATTTTAATAGAATGATTTTTTATTGGATTGTTGGACGTTTTAGTACATTTAATCAAGGTTTATTTAAAATCCACCTGATCAGTAAGAAACATCTCATTAAATTTGTGTTAGCCTAATTTATCTGATTTAGCTTTTGTATTTATATTTTCATAAGCTAAAGAACCAGATGATTTGATTGCACTGTATAAATTATATTGCAATTATGACCGTCTCTAACATATTAGAAGTTCTGACTCCTTTTTTTCTGGGAATCATAAGAAATGTTAAATCCGTGAAGAAAAAAAAGTTGGCATTTTTTATCTTGTTTTCTAAATTATGTGTGGATCTTCTTATAAGTCAGACTGGGTGATTGTTAATTAAAGTGTTCCATTTCTTGGGGAAAAAATGGTTCTTATTATTTGATAAGTTCTACTGGAAACTGTAGGAAACATCTAATCCTATATTCCTATTGTATGGAACTAGTAAAAAGAATTTGTCCATTACTAATTTACGATTCATGATCATGAGAAATGGAACGGCAGCCACATACATACTCAGCCTGCTGGATCCTACTTTTTTATTTCGTTTTAAGTGAGACTTAAATTGAGGTAGATCTACATCATACTGATGCAGCGGGCTGTCATTTTAATATCTTTTTTGGATTCAGATTCAGATTTGAGTTGAATTCAGTCAAAATAATTAGGAAATATTATAATGTTCTCCATGATGTAGTTCTCAGATTTGAATTAAGCTTTTCTTTTTGTTTTTTGGTAAATGAAATCAAGCCATTTGAATAACTTATTGACCTTTGGAATCAGAACATGCATTCTCCTCCAAACCCTGACTCACAACTTGCTGAGCAGCGATTCTCAATAATTGAAAATCATTACTTGCAGGGAATGGAAGGGATCAAAGCTTACGGAATCGACAAGCTCATTGAAATTGCAGCATCCCAGCTCAGTGACCAGCTTCCTGAATCAAGAGAAGCCGCTCGGACACTTGCAGTTGAACTACAAGCCATTTATGTCAATTCTCAGACCTCCCTGAACGAAGGCTGTGCCGAGCTGGCGGATGCTGAGTCCTGGGAGACCTTCTGCCATGCAAAGCTCACGCCTTTAAGTGCTCAGGCAATTCTTCGTGTTACCTCATCCAATCAAAAAGAGGCTCCGGTGTTGGGTTGTTAGCCCCTGATGGCTAGGCTACTACATTTTGTGGTCAAACTCAGTGATTCCACTACTTGTTATCATCTTCATCAGCGAGTCAAATTTCCTCCAGCTATTTGTAGTCAACTACGCAAATCTAAATTCTCTACTTGAACTCTGCAGTATGGTTCTACTAGTTATGCATTTGATATTTTTGTACATGCTATATGACCATAGGAAATATGTGATCGAAGCATTTGTGGAAGTGATCTAATGCATTTGTTAAAAGCATCTATTCTTTCCTCTCGAATGTAGCAAATAAATATAGCGCCGGTTCATTTTTAGTTTACCAGTTTCTCAATTATTTTTATGCCTTGAAAGATTTTTATCAACACCCTTTTTGGATTCTCAATGCATCACGTACGAATACAATATTTTTTTTTGGGCAAAAAAAGTTCATCTCCTTTTCATTTCCCTACTCTCCCCGTTCCCATGGAATTTTTGCACTTATTTTACTATGGAACCCACGATGTTAAACCATTTGGAATGAGCCATGAGACTGACAAACCTGAACCGTTTGGTGGGGGGGAGGAGGGGGATATCAATTTTTTTTCCCTCCAATATCAAAGATAATATTCATAAAATAGTAAATTTTGATCCAAAAACTCAAGAAAGTTCTTCAAAACCGCATCGAACCGTGAACCATACAGTCCTTTGCATTAAGCCCTACCCCAAACAACCTCGGGAAACACTCACTAATAATCTTTGCACAAGTTATTTCTCATGAATGCTGAAGGAATGCAGGACTCATTGAAGCAAGTGCAGCAGCAGCAACAAGCAAACAGAATCCAAAGCTTGCGTCCAAGTTTTGAATTATTCAGGCCAAGTGTTTGGTACAACTAGTCTGGAAATTTTGCCGGAGCACACGGCAGGAGAGGGTTGGTGAGCTGCTTACAATCTAGCGCACACCTTGTTTTCAACCTCCCTGATCCAAAATTTGAATATCATCTCATCCCAGTTGATCCCCAAGCCAACAAAAAAAATCCAGTTGCATAAAACTTCACCTGGGAACGGGTGAATCTGCCTCAGTTCGAGTTTATCTGGTTGAACACGACAGCGAGGTTTTCAAAAACGTTGTTTCCAGGCAAGCAAACACTCATCTTCTTCTCCTCCATCCATATAAGTGGTTGAGCTGCACTTCATCACACAAGCTGCATTTTTTTCTTGCAAGCCTCTCACACCGCATTTGGTGTTCTTTCCATTCATAAGGTCTCAGAAACACTTGATCAATTGCCATCCCGCTTTCTGAAATCAACCAACCCTTTTGAAGAATTTCCAATAAATCTCTTTTCATGGCTATCTCAGCCATGGAATTTGGCAGTAAGGCGGTTGCAAAGTCCATGGCTTCCAGCTGCAGCACCAGATTACATCTTCCAACTGTGGCAAGTGACATTTGCTGTGCCAGGAAGGGAAAGCTACGGCAGTTTTGTGTGAAGACTGGTGGCGACAATTGCAAAGTGAGTGCGGATAGAGTCCATGGAAGCAAGATGAATGAAGTGGTGCATGGTATTGAGGCTTCTTTGACCATGGGGAATGGAACTGCAGTGCTCCAGGATGATGATGGTGGAGTAATGCACACTTACAGGCTTGGGAGGTTTGTGGAGGAGAGATACGTTTACAGGCAGACCTTTGTGATCAGATCTCATGAGATTGGACCTGATGAAACAGCAACCATGGAGACCCTCATGAATCTCCTGCAGGTACTTGCCTTCTACCTCTGTATCTATCCGCCACCTTGCCACCCTTCATCCCTGCACTGCTACTAAATAAGCATTGTTGTTTTTGCATTTACAAATGGCAGGTTAAACACAAGTTTGTGTAACAAAAGCAGATAGCATCTGTTAATTTTTCTATGCTGAGCATAAAAGAAATTCAGAATTAGGATTATTTCTCAATTTTTTTAATGCATTTGACCATCACTGACTGAAACTGTAACACAATTTTTTTAGCAGCAAGTACTATAATAAGCTTCCCAATTTTATTGTTTCTTAATAACTATGTGCTCTTGTATTTTGTCAAATAGACAAACATACACCAAATAAACCCATGAGACACCTTTATCAGAGGTAAAAAGCATATCAACACCATCAAAAGAACTAATAGATGATGCATAATTCCAGAATAGTTATTTGGAGATGGAAGAGTGGTACTTAAACTAAATTTGAAGATTGAATCATAGATAAGAATTTTAGAAACTAAAGGTTTGAAGATAAGTTGAACTGAAACTAAATACAAGAAATTAGTCTCAGTAATAAGAATCAATGGAATAGCTAAAGGGAAGAACATGAAAATCGTTTATTTAAGAATTTTAGATATCTTGATATTGATAAAGATATCTTTACTAGAATTGGATGGTTTGACTAGAGAGGATCTTTTAGGGTGTGTTTGGTTCAAGTTATCATGTATAACCTTGATTATGTGATTACCAAGTAATCACATAACCAAGGTTATGGGGAATAAAACATAACCAAATGTTGTTTGGTTCAACCTAGGTAATGCAACAAAAACTTGTATGTTTGAAGGTTTTAATAAATAACCTACTTTAATATTTTAAAGTATTACCCTCATTTACAAAACCAACCATACATAATAATAATATTATTATTATTATTATTATTTAAACTCTATGTTTTTTTACTTTTTCTTTTTCCTCCTTTTCTTCATTTTTATGTGTTTTTTTATTTTTTTTCTTTTTCAGGTTTTTTCCCTTTTTTTTATTTTTTATTGTTTATTTTATTTTTATTTTTTATATTTTTATATTTTTATATTTTTTTCGTTTTTTATTTTTTTTATTTTTTACGTTTTTTAATTTTTAATTTTTTAATGTTTTTTTATTTTTCCATTATTTTTTTTCTATTTTTTATGTTTTTTAAAAAAATTTTAACCTCTTTTATTATTTTTTATTTTTTTAAAATTTTTTTACGCTTATTCTATTTTATTTATTTTAAATTAATTTTTTACATTTTTATTATTTTTAATTTTTTTTTCATTTTTCCTATTTGTTATTTTTTTACATTTATTATTATTATTTTATTATTTTTTTATGTTTATTATATTTTTTATTTTTTATATTTTTTTTATGTCTTTTTCCTTTTTTTAAGTTTTTTTATTTTATTTTTTATATTTTCCATTTTTTTCTTTATGTTTTTCTATTTTTTCAAAATTTTCTCTTATCCGAGAGTATTTTGGGTAAAAAAAATTCGTTAATTCCGGAATCAAGAAAAATCTCAGTTTTTCGATTCCGAGTTGCATGCCTCTTTTGCTGACGTGTCGGGCATGAAACATTATTTGGGAATCATCGATTATCTAAACCAAACAGGGTTTTCGTTGATAACTTTGGATGAATAACCAAGAGTCTTGTACTATTGTCGTTGTCTCTTAAGCTAAAAAGAAATTTTATATATTATGGTACAACTGACCATTTTTTATGGATCAAAGTATTGAGCATTAGAAATATAAAAAAAGTTAATATAGAAATATAAGAAGGCTAAGATAAATATGTGGATTTACTAAAAAAAGATCATTAGAGTACTAACAACCATGCACAATTAAACATAACACTAATAAATGATAAAATGACAAGAATAAAATTGAAATGATACAGCGGGAAGCAATTTTTTAATTACTACAGAAGACATTAGTCAATGTAATAAAATTATTCAATTTTTTAAATATTACTAGCACTACGATCTTGCATAGACCTCAATGGAGGAGGGAAATTCATGAAGCTAATCCCAAATAGTTGGAAGACAACGTAATGATAAAATGACAAAGAAATAGTCAAATAAATGCTGTGTTTTATTGGAGAAGTGTGACTTAAGCTTGTTGGAGGGTGTTTATGTTTTTTCTTATTTTTTCATTGCTTCATAATGTTGTATAATTACTCTGTGCTGGTGATGACTGAGAACAGGAGACAGCTCTGAATCATGTCATGAGCTCTGGCCTTGCTAGTGATGGATTTGGTGCGACACATGAGATGAACCTTCGGAAACTAATATGGGTTGTTACTAGAATTAATATTCAGGTTGAGAAGTACAGTCACTGGTATATTCAAACATCCCTAATGCCATACAACTTTCATGTGGTTCCATTTTAATATCAATACTGATGAAGCCACTGTGATTTTTTCAGGGGAGATGTGGTTGAGATTGATACATGGGTAGCAGCATCCGGGAAGAATGGTATGCGTAGAGACTGGATGATCCGAGATTGTAGCACACAAAAGATAATAACAAGAGCTACAAGGTAGATAAACCTTTTCTCACGTCGGTAACTTGTCTTACCTCTAAATTGTATCTTACACATGCAGCAACTGGGTAATGATGAATAGAGAAACAAGAAGGTTGTCTAAGTTACCTGAACAGGTAAGGGAAGAGGTAAAACCCTTCTATCTGGACAGGAGAGTATTTTTTGATGGCAGCTGTGACAATGAAAAAATCGAGAAATTGACTGAAGAAACTGCAGTGAACATCAAATCTGGTTTAGCAGTAAGTGTAAATTTCTTGTTCAGTGCTAACTATAATCAGTCAATTCAAAACTGGATTTCAATATGAATTCAGAAGCTATAAATCCATAAATTACTAAACATGTTTTAATTATGTCATTTAGCCAAGGTGGAGTGACATGGACGTCAATCAACATGTAAACAATGTAAAATACATTGGATGGATTATGGAGGTAATCAACTTCAGCATTCTATGTATTGTTTAAAATTCAATTTTCCAGTAGTTATAAACTATATTCTTGATCCACTCATGTATCAAGACATAAACAAATTGAATCAGCCTTTGAAAGTATTCATTAGTAAATTGCCATTTCTTTTTAAACAGAATCTAGTTCTTATCAATTTTCATGCAAAAGGGAACCAATTAACATAATGTTAGGTCTCATTAAACTACATGGAAAAAAATTTTAACTACAGCTTCAAGCTACATCAAGAAAATTTAACTACTTCTCCAATTAATGAAAGAGATTTAGAAAACAATTGATGACTGACTAATTTGAATACAACTGCTTCCTACCTATTGCAGAGCGTTCCCGTAAATGTACTGGAAAACTATCATCTCACCAGCATGACTCTTGAGTACCGCAGAGAATGCAGGCAGTCGAATCTTCTTGAGTCCCTCACATACCTTACTGCAGCCGAGGAAGACCCTGTGAATGTGAATACAAGTTTGCACAGCATCCAGCTGCGAAGCACACACTTGCTTTGCCTGCAAGAGGATAAAGCAGAGGTTGTGCGTGGCAGAGCAAAATGGAAGTGCAAGTAGCACATATAATCAGCCACCATCAAGAAATTTAATGTCTACATAAGTAGTACTATGTCATTCTTTTGTTTGTTGTTTTTCTCCTTCTTGCTGAATTTCCTTCTATTCTTTGAGATGTACAGCAGATTTGGTAGTGCAATATGCACGCAAGCATTCTGTTATCATCACAAAGCACATTAAGTTTCTGATTGTATACCTTGTCGTCACCTTGTTGTAGCCCCAAGAACATATTTTGTAAGTCTAATTCTATGCACACAATAATGTTTAGGTGTAATTCTATGCGCAGCAGATGCCAATATGATTTAATAGAGTGAGGAATTAATAAATGACACGTTAGCAGTTTCCAGCTTGGATTCTTTTATTACCTAAAGTACCACATATTTGTTGGATCACAATACATTAGTTCACCACGATTAAGATCTTTACGCCCCTATTGCTAAGAACCTGGTTATTACCACCAATGTAAGCACGCCCAATCAATGCTAGTCTGCTACTGAGCATTCAGAAACCTTTATGCCAGATTGATTCACTAGTACAATTTAGTCAACTTTGAATAATACCACTTAATTAGGTAAGATAATATTATCATATCATACAAATAAACAAACATCGAGTCTTAATACCACTTAATTAGGTAAGATAATATTATCATATCATACAAATAAACAAACATCGAGTCTTGAGCATTGCCTAGTAATGGTTTATTCCGAGAAAACATTCTTATGCGCTGTCCGCTTCCTTATCTTCCCTTTGCCCATGTCCATTATGGGTAGTATCCTGGAGAATAAAATAAATTAATGATAAACAAGTGCATTTCTTTTCCAGTAAGGAAAAAAAACTGCACATATATATATATATATATATATATATATATATATATATATATATATATATATATATATATAACAACTGTCGATTTATGAAACTTACGCTGTCAGACATTTGATCTCTTATGAAGTACATGGACTTCAACATCGTTTCCAAAGTGTCCTTAGCTAATTGGAACTTTACCTCTCTTTCGCCTGAAATAGATTGGTCATCTTGAAGCTGCACATATCAAAGATGGCAAAACAATATTAGGAAAAAAAAACATTTGGTTTGACACATCTGCCTTCTCCAACAACTAAATAAAATAATTAAAACAGTTTCATGGCAGCCAATAGTTATTAAGAAAATATTCATGGTTGTTCACACCAAAAGCGCAAACATTCATTTTGGATTTAGCTAGTTTGTCATGGAAAAAGGAAAATGAAGCATAAAGAAACATATATAACAGAATTGTTTTGCAACTCATAGGCGTGACTACTTTGAGGAACCTATGAGTCATTTTGCATGGCTAGCAGAGTTCGCAAGTATAGGGTCCGTGATATTTGATTTTCTCTTACACTAGAAGGGATTCTCAGCGACAAGTTTTGTGCATGGTAGGCAGGCTGCATATGGCCTGTACCATTTCAATCAAGGGCAGAACCTTTAGATATTTGATAAAACAATAGAATAAAGTTATTGGTTGCAAAAAAAAAAGACAATGAAATAGAATAAAGTTATTAGTATTTTATTCTTCTCGATTCCAATATGGATAGCCATCAAATATCTATTCTAGACTCTAGAATGTAGATAGAGATTTTGAAAACTTTGATAAAACAATATATGAAGGGCAAGTTGCTCATACACAGAGACTGCAAATCATACCTTATTTCCTGCAGACAATCAAATGAAACATGCCGGCCCTAAACATTCTATCTAGTTTGTCTGTTTCCGGAGTGTCATGACATGTTTTTTTTCTAATAACTTTTTTAGCGAAAACATTGAGAGAAAAAAAATTTGAGGTGAGATATTACTCTCTCCAATTTTAATCAAATGTGAATTTGAAATGTAGCGAACAGCAAAATAATCAAGAAACACATGAATTATATTATCTCTCTAATGTGCAGGAGGAGAAAAGCTAAATTTGATATACCTTCAGATTAATAACAGCCACGTTATCTGCTGAATCTTGACTTTGATTTACTTTATTCCATGTCATTGCCTTTAAACGAGGCACAGAAGCCTGAGGGTCAGGAAAAAAATATGAGCCTTGTTTGAAATGGAAAACCGTATATAAGGGCAAAAGAAAAAAAATTGCAATTGCACTTTATTGATTAGTCTGACTTGCATCTTGGTAGCAGAAACTAACTGCACAACCAACCTATGGATGCTACAACGAGAAAAGGGATCTCTTTCCCAATTAAAAGAAAAGGTTTGGCCTGACCTGATCTTTGAGTACGTCTTCTCGCCATTCTCGTTGAAACTTCTGTAGAAGCAGCGTCAGCAGCCTTTGCAATTCTGGGAGAACTTCTAGTGGAAACAATTTCTGAATCTCCTCCTTTGAAATATTCTCATAAACACTCTTCCGAATCAACATGCGGAGGCATACCAAAAGCTGCAAAGGAGAAACTAATAAAGTCAATTCACATAGATATCCACTTACATGGCATCAATTTTTAATGATACATACCCTTCCAATTGAGTTGTTAAGTCATGTAACATTTCAAAAACATCACAGTCCTGGAACAATTCCTACTTTCAGATACACAAAGATGTTTGTGTGGTTTAGGACGTGTACAATATTAGAAGGGATGCAAAATTTATTTTCGACACCATAGCAAACTACGCTAGAATCTGTACTCCAGAAACAGTGATTGACGTACATGTAAAACGGCCTCTTGCTTGCAGTTGAAATCAGAGAAAATAATGTAATCCATGGTTATCCGAGGAAATAATGTGAGCGAGGGCAATCTGAACTTAGAAAAGGCATCGATGTTTCGATACTACATGAAGTCAGAAAAATCGACGATCTCTTGCATTGCTGAAGCCCCAAATTTAACCAATTGTCAGAGAACTAAACAGGAGGGTGAATTTCAGAGAATTACAGGATCGAGGTCGGATTCGGAGGAGAGGTTGAGCATTTCTCGGATGATGGAGCGGTCGGCGGCGTCGAGGCCGGTTTTCCGGGTCCGCCAGAGAGCCTGCAGTATGTATTCCACCGACTCCTTGGAGCTGGATTGCACCAGCAGCGGAAGGTGGCTCCAAAACCTGTGCCCCTCCACCATCCCTCGCCGTCACTGTCGCCGTCGCCGTCGCCGTCTATGGGTCGTCCGTCGCACGCGATGCCAGTGTAATTTAGGGTTGGAATGATTCACTGGGGCATGAAGACGAGCATAAGTGCGAAACGCGAAGAGAGGAAGGGGTCTGTGAAGGATCGAACTTGAGTCCGAACCGGTCCGTTTTCTGGTCTGAAATTAAAGGTTTGTTTATAGCTCAATTTTTTTAGTTAAAATAAATTAAACGTTCATTCAGTATGTATTTTGATAAGGGTTTATTTATGTAAGCTTATTAGGTATAAAATTTAATTAAAATAAAATTTTCAATTAAATTAATTAAATTATTCATAAAATAATATTAAAGAATAAAGCTTGTAAATCATGTATACTAATAAAATTCTTATCAAATTTATAAATAAATAAAAAACTAAAAAAGGAACATATAGATATATAATTAATAAGCTCATATTTAAAATAATTAAGTAAATTTAATTGAGACTTTAATAAGGAGTTAAAGCTAAATGAGCTCATATTTAAAAATTAAAAAATTGCAATTTTAAAAGATATATAAATTAAATTTTAAGATCGGCGTAGCTTTACAAAATACAAATTACAATTTCCTTTCCCACCCGTCAAATTCATGCGGAGAAAGCCGTCGAGTGCTGATGCCTGAGTCCGCATATTTCTAATTTCCGAGGTCATAAATCCACCGTCCAAATAAAATGATTCCCTTGGCATCGCACGGTTAATTTTCTTTCATCGAATTGTTCAAAATGCATCTCCCTACAGACGCGGGGTTCCTACAAGGAAATGCAAATGCCCCTCCTCCAAGAAATCTGTAATACCGAAAGTACCCCTCGAATCTGATTCCTTAAAAGCAAGGCAATACTTTGTCCAACGAATAGTTGAATAGTCCAGTTCAGTCATTCCGCATCGCTATAAATACACGGGGAGGGGAGTTTAATTTGTTCTCGTTTCGTCGCTGCGCTTTCTCCGGGACGCTCTGCCAACTCTGCTCCGCTCCGCTCTGCTCCGGGCGAACCAATTAGGGTTTCCAGGGTCCTCTTCGATCCGCATGCGACTTCTCCTACCGGAAGCTAATACAATGGCCGAGGAGGGCTTCCTGGCCAACGATGCACCGAAGGCGGCTGCGGTCGGGCCGGTAGGGCACCAATTGATCCCGATCATGAATAGGCTTCAGGACGTCTTCGCTCAACTCGGTAGCTCCTTCAGCATAAACCTTCCACAAGTGGCGGTTGTCGGAAGCCAGAGCAGCGGGAAGTCTAGCGTGCTCGAGGCCCTCGTCGGCCGGGACTTCCTGCCGCGGGGCACTGATATCTGTACCCGGAGGCCTCTGGTTCTGCAGCTGGTGCGCCTGGAGTCATCCTCGGACTCTTCATATGAGGGAAATGGGGAGTGGGGGGAGTTTCTCCACTTGCCGGGCAAGAGGTTCTATGACTTCTCGGACATTCGTCGTGAAATCCAGGTGAAATGGGCTTCTGATATGCAATTTAGTTGTTGCGGTTTTTTTTGGTACCAATGAATCGTTTCTCTTCCTGATCGTTTAAAGTTTCTCAGGAATTTCAAAATTAAGCTTCTTTTGCTAACTGCTGCTTTTGCGCATGACAACTTCAAGGTTATGCATTTTACATGTTAGTTCATTATTGCATGAGACACCACTGTCTGTTGTTGATGTTGTTATCATGCAAAAGGATTTTGAAAATAAAAAACGAGTAGATGATAAATGATCCTAGGTGCTGCCTGAAACTTGTCTTGTGGAACTAGACCCTACTTTGCTTGATCGTTTTATAAATGCTTCATCCAGCATAGTGCTTTGATAACGTGAATTAACAAACATCCTAAAGCTTAGACTAATTTTCAATTCGCTCCTTACCCTTGCCTCCTGGAAGAAGTTTTTGACCATTGCTTACAATCAGTTGACCAAGATCTCACACTCAGGTAGGTTCATAGGTTCGATACGGTGAAGAAGATGCTGTGAGAAAGATTTCCTAAGTACATGGGTACAACTAATAGGGAAAACTATAGTGCTCCTTCTCGTCTACCTGTTGGGCCAGTCCAAATCAACTTAATGCTGCACGGGAGATGTTTCTCTCACTGGTTCACAGTCTGGATAGTATGGACAAGAATATTCTCACCAGCAAAAAAAAAACGCACTCTTTAAGGCCATGCCCCAACAGTGACTTGAAAAAGTATTCAGAGGCCTAAACACAGAACCAAAACTTCATCAAGTGAAATGTAATTTTTGATGGACAAACAATGTGAAAGGAAAGTCAAGAAATGGTTGGAATTGAGGTTAAATGGCTGCCTAGAAGGGTAATATTCCAATTTTTCTCCTTAAAGCCGTCCCTTTTAGGACTTGGTTAGAATCAGTCTCCCAAATGGACTATTACCCCTTAGCAGATGATGGTCACAGGGAAAACAGGAATGTTATCCTCCCAACTGGGAAGTTTCTTTCCTTTCTCAAGTATTGAGCCACCATCGCTCCAAATATAGTCTGAAATTAGTAATCATTCTGCTAGGGATGTTACTCCCAACCAGTTTCTGAATGATTTCAACCCATATAACCAGATGCAAACTTGGTAAATCAATAATTATTCTGGGATGCTACTCCTAGCTAGTTTCTGAATGATTTCAACTCATATAACCAGCTGCAAACTCGTTTTTTTTAGCAAATGGGTCGTATGAACAACTTAAAATTTCAAGTACTAGAGAAAAGCGCATATACTACCAAACGTCTCATTGATTCCCTGTGCAAGTTATATGTTCAGGTTTTGACATTCAATAGAACATAGATTAGACGATCATTTATCATTATTGTTTAACTACTTAAAATTTCAAGTACTGGAGACAAGCACATATACTACCAAACCTCCCATTGATTCCCTATGCAAGTTATATGTTCAGGTTTTGACATTCAATAGAACATAGATTAGATGATCATTTATTATTATTGTTTTCCTAAGTATTATTTCTCTTTTGCAAAAGGAATGGTAGGGTTATTGTGCTTTTGTAGTGCTGGTCAACTTATTGAAACATTAGCATTGCATCTACACTACAATTAAGTGCGACGTGCACAAACCATTTTCTAGTTTTACAGGCTTTGATTTTGACTGAAACTGCATTATTGGACTATATATGAATTATGTTACTTTATACATTCCCTTGTGCATATGTTAGAAAGAAGGAAGAGATGGACAAAATGTCTAGCTTGAATTTTTCAATATTGATTCTTGTTTCAGTATCTTAAGGTGTACAAATTTTGTAATATCAAACTTCTCAAGAGACAAAAAGAAATCATGCAAACTCTTTCATTCAGAATCTAATATCTAGCTCGTGATTTGTGATTTTTGAGTTTTGTGCATTCCTAAATTGTAATTATTCTACCTACTATCTGTTGTAGGAAGAAACAGAGAGAGAAGCCGGAATGAGAAAGGCTATTTCAGATAAAAAGATTCATTTGAAGATTTTCTCTCCCAATGTTTTGAATATCGCTCTTGTTGATCTGCCTGGCATTACTAAAGTGCCAGTAGGTGACCAACCAAGTGACATTGAAGCTAGAATTAGAACAATGATAATGTCATATATCAAACATGAAACTTGCATTATACTAGCTGTTTCGCCAGCAAATACTGATTTGGCAAATTCTGATGCACTTCAAATTGCAAGAATTGCTGATCCAGATGGTATGATTGTCAAATGTCATTTTATTTTATTCTTATTTCACCATGTTTGTGATTGGGTACAATTGATTAAATGTATTTTGAGAGAAATTAGAATGATTGATAAGCTAATTATTCATTGTTGGCAGGTTCTCGTACAATTGGAGTCATCACTAAGGTCTTCTTTGTGGTTTTTCATAAACTTTAGTTTGTGGCTATGGTGGTCTAGTGGCACTTGCCTAAAGTCACTGGTTTTCTTGTTGTTACAGCTGGATATAATGGATAGAGGAACTGATGCACACAATTTTTTACTTGACAATGTGATTCCTTTGCGACTTGGTTATGTGGGAGTCGTCAATCGTAGCCAAGAGGTGCCTCATTTGTTTTGTCTTATGTTGGATCTCTTTAGCAATATCATCCACTTGAATTTAACAGCAAGTTCACACACACACACACACACACACACACTCACATATAAATAATAAATAATAATAATAATAATAATTAAAGCATTGTAAATGTTCAAACTTATTTCTAATAGTTGTTCAACAAACATATGCGGTTGAAAATGTGTATTGACCCAACCATTTCTATGATATTTTTTAGCCATTTTATTTTGACTAAAATTGAATGTTCTTTTCTAGAACTTCTCAAGTAAACCTATGCTTGCTGTTGGTCTTGGGTCTACATAAGCCTAATTTTATGTCTTTTACCCATATCCTTATATAAAATTTGAAAATATTTGATATTTTCATAATCACGCGTATTGTTTGAGTTGCAATTTTGGTATTCCTGATATCTCCTTTGTCTTTACTTCATCTTGTTTAGGCTTTCTTATTGAGGAATTGATGATCCTAAGAAATGCAGACTTCTTATGTAGCTGGGTTAATCATATGAACATATATTGTCCCATAAGTGATGGTAATATACCTCCCTGTGTTGGTTTCATTTTGGGTTGTAGTGCATAAAGTCAAACAACATTCAGTCGTGTCAACCCCCACTACTTAGATCAGTTAATAATCTATCCCTCCATTGGTGCAAAGTTATGCTACTAATCAATATTTCTTGAGAAATTTTGTAATTATGCTAATAGGAGTTTTTTTTTTGCATTTTGCTTTCCATTGACACCCTAGACTTTCTATTTTAATTGATCCAACAGGATTTATCTTCGAAGATGTCTTTACCATATTAACCTGTTTTCTCCCTTTGTATCATCAATTGAGCGGAACTCAATGACTATTGGATAGTAGTATTTTTTTTATTGTATCTTTCGTAATACACTAAACAGTCTCTAGTTTGCTATACTGTTTTTTTTCATTGATTGTTTCCTAACTGGCCAATTAATTTGACTTGTAATGTTTGGTTTGTTTGTGCCATAATCTATAGAACTTATCGTAGCTTAAGGGGCAATAGATGAACACACGACTTGAAAAAACACTTTAGTTTCAACTGTCTACTCTATCATATCTTCATCAATTTCTTCATATTGAATAATAATTAGTAATTTTAAAAACTATTTTTTTATCCAATCATCATGTACATTGACACTTTTCTTGTCTGTAAGAAGTTAATATGTTTTGCCTTACAAATAGAAGCACAGAAGCAAAATTTTACATATAAAAAAAGCAAGCTTAGCACTGAGTCCAAGTGCAGTACACAATCTTAATTCTTAGATCTTCTAATGCAGGACATCAATGTCAACCGTAGCATTAGAGATGCATTGGTTTTTGAAGAGGCTTTTTTCCGCAAGCATCCAGTACACTTTCTTGAAGTGACTCTGATGGTCTTTCTTTCATTCAATTGTTTTCACAACTATAATACATTTTCTGCTGCAGGCATATCATGGTCTTTCTCATTGTTGTGGGATACCTCAGCTGGCTAAGAAATTGAATAGAGTAAACGCTCTGAGTTTTTATGTTATATGAGGTTCCTTCAGATGGCAAATGAAAGGAAATAATAAATTGGTTTTACTATAAATGACTAAAGCTAACGATTATCTGTGAATCTAATTATTCTGCAGATTTTGGAACAACATATCATGGCTGTACTGCCAACATTGAAGTCTCACATAAATGCTCAGTTGGTAGCAGTGGCTAAGGAGCATGCTACCTATGGTGAATTTGTGGAATCAAAGGTGTGCATCCCTATTCAACTGATCTCAATGTTAAGAATTGCATGATCTCAATGACCTAAACATTATGACGATGTTTGAAACAATCAAGTATTTGATATATTCTCTGTTATTGAAGTATGGATCAACCTATTGTGAATTTGTAGTATCATAAGGTGTGAATTTCCTTTGAGGTTCCCCCTATTGTGGAACCTAGTTTTCCAACGTAAAATTCACCTTAAGTTGGCTCAAATATATTGTCGAAACCTAGCTTGTTATAAATATATTCAATTTTATGACCAGTTTAGGATTTGGTTAGCAAGCATGCCAGATCATTGGAGCTAAAAATGAGATAATTTCATTGGATTGTACTTTCTATCAGATGAAGTAGCAAGCTATCTGTATTTATTTTGTTCTCTAATGAAACAATAAATCAAAGACTATATCCACCATAACTTGATTGTCAAGTACAACTCCATTAACCATAGACTCTATTAGAGCATATTCTAATCAACTTATCATTACAAGTGATCAAATTAATTCGATGCTTGATCCAGTTGTAGCACTTGTGTAAATTCATGTATGTGATTGCAATGGAGTTGTATGCCCTGTTGCAACATAGCTGAATATTATGCCCCCATATTAATCAACCTTCAGCTACTCTTGATTCACTTTTGACAACTACATTATATATTCTTCTCAGTTTTCTAGTATATCTCTATTTACATGTTGGAAGTCATCTAGCTATATTTGTTACTTTCACATAAGATATGGTATAATGGAAAATCTCTGTATATAACTAATGTCATTATAGTGTTTGGAATTATTTAGTTATTAAGCTTAGAGTTGATGAAAACTTATACAGATGTACAACCCTTCATAAGCCTTATGTTTAACTGGACTGACAGATCAAAGGAAGATGGCAATTTTGACTGTTTGCACTAATCCTTTTCTCATTTAAGTTTATCTGCTTCTTCTGATCATGAATGTGGTTTTTCATATTTCGTACTTGTTGATTGTGTAAGTTCCATTTACTTATCAGTTTCTACATGATTTTCTTTATTGTAATTTTATGCAAACTTCATATATTGTTATATACTTATATTTACAGCTGATACATAAATATAAATGAGTTAATTTGTAATTGCTTTTCACATATTTATTTGTAATTTTGTATTGCTTGTCTATTTTTCTTATGCATCAGGATGGACAAGGAGTTAAAATACTTAACATTCTTGCCAAATTTTGTGAGGGTAAGCATGGGTATGATTTGTGTTTTGATATGATAACATTATCCTACTCTTATTAATTTTCTTTGATGCTCTATATTTGGAATTATATATGTGTTACATATTGATTCCCGAAGGGGACCCTTGGCGCAACACTAAAGTTGCTGCCATGTGATTTAGAGGTCGCGGGTTTGAGTCTCGGAAACAGCCTCTTGGAAAGCAAGGTAAGATTGCGTACAATAAACCCTTCCTCGGGACCTACATTGGCTGAAGTTTCGTGCACCGGGCTGCCCTTTACATATTGATTCCTCTATCATGGTGGTATTCTTGTTGAGCTGAGTACATTTTGTTCCAACTTTTCATCATTAATCATTTATGATATTGTTATAATCCAAGCACCTTCAAATTGCATAATATTAAGAAAGGGAATTTATGCAATTATTGTACTACATAATTGAAGGATCACTGAACTAGCAGGAGGCCACTCAGTTTATCTTGATTGGTTCAATTTATATATTAGACAGGGAAAATGATTAGAGTTCTTCCCTGTGTTAGGTATCCCTTCTCTCTTATATATAGGAATATTGTTGAGTGAGGGTTTTGGTTCGCTATTGGAATGATAGTGTCGAAGGGGAGCCTTGGCGCAACGGTAAAGTTATTGCCATGTGACCAAAAGGTCACGGGTTCGAATCCTGGAAACAACCTCTTGCAAAAAGCAGGGTAAGGCTGCGTACAATGAATCCTTCCCCGGGACCCCGCATGGCGGGAGCTTCGTGCACCGGGCTGCCCTTTTTTATTGGAATGATAGTGTCATGTTGGTGTAGTGCTGAGTTTGCCAAAATGTGGTGCTGGAGGAACTGAGGAGGAAGGAATGAGGGAGGAGAAAGAGGAGAAATGGTGAAGATCTGAATGAGGAAAAGGCGAGAAAAGGAAGGAATCATGCCTGTAAATGAAGATCCCCTTTCCTGGCCTACCTTGTTGCAGAGTCCCATCACAAAAGCCTTTTCGTGTGACAATTCTCATGCTTGTAGAAGCCTCATCTCAATGCAACAAAAACTTAGTCCTTGTGTTATCGGAAGGTTTCCCCTTGTGTCTGCTTGTGAAAGCCTCATCCTGGTTGCTCATGGAAACTCCGGTATAGAAGCTTGACCCACTCTTCATATCAAAGGTATTGAACCTGTTTAGTGATGTTCAGCTCAGCATACTGGTTGGTGGCGAGGTAATAAAGTTCACCCATATTGTCTGGTATATCATGCCTTGTAGCAATCATTCTTCCAGTAGGAACAGAATCAGTAGGAAAAATTACCGAGCAATTTAGTGATCAGTGATTTTTCTCACAGATAGTAAGTTGAAAGAAAATATTGACTTTTAGAAGACTAAAGAAGCCTGGTATACACACTTTTACTCGTTAACATTTCCTAGAGTGCCATGAATAGGATGAAGATATTGGTATAAGACTAAAGAAGAGAAACACTATTAGACATATGTTCTGAGGCTTTTAAATCTGGAAACCAAGAGTTTGATCCAGTACTTTGCATCATGCAAGCATTAGAATGCTCTGATGGGCCCCCATCGTTGGCTTGTAAGTGTATGGGATAATGACAGCAGTGGTGGGGGTTGAAACTTGGCAGGTGGATCCCCGTCCATGCACTTGCTAATTTGGATTCGTGTTGTACTCCCTCTCAACGGCATGGGCATTCGTGAGGGGGCTGCTAATGTGGCGGTACCACATTAGAATGCTTTGATGACACAGATTGGTATAATGCACACTTAGTGATATGCCATCTAAGGAATTGTAGATATATTAATGGTTGGAAGCCTGTGGCTGGAAAAAAAAACCATCGTCATGAATTTTGTTAAACAGATCCATTCCTAGTCGCCAAATTAAGTTGATTGCCTTGAGAAGTATATGTCAGAAATGTCAACCGTTGCAGAATGCAAAAAAGGTAAGGCAATCAAAAATTAAATTTACAATTTGATATCCAAATTAATGTTGTATGATTTTGGAGTTTTGAAGTAGTATCTTCTGCGATCTCCATTCGAAGGATTTTTTGAAATATTATTAAATTATTTTTTTTTGATGTTCTACTATTGTGTTGATAGATAAATAGTACCAAAACAACAATCCTAGTTTCTAGTTTGGCGTATTAACACTATTTTTTGGTGTATGTTTCTGTTACTTTGTATTCTGAATGTACGTACCTTTGGTTTATGTGTCTTTTCTTGTTATGTTAAGTTTTTTGAACCATTATCATACCCTGTACTACAGTTTGCTCTTCCATAGTGGATGGAAAAAATGAACTGTCGACAGATGAACTTTCTGGTGGAGCACGAATTCATTACATTCTCCAGTCAATCTTTGTGAAGTGCCTCGAGGTTCCTTTCCTCCTTTTAAATTAATCTGGTTGGTTTGTTACATTTTTTTCATTTATGGATTAGGTGGACTTGGGTAGAATTTTCTTCACTGCTTCATTGTTTCTTTCTTTATTTATTCAGTTGTTTTTGTTTATATGTTTTATATGATTTTCTCTAACTCCATGTAATCTGCACTTGGGTAGGAAGTCGATCCTTGTGATGACATAACTGATGAAGATATTCGCTTGGCAATTCGAAATGCAAGTGGTCCAAGAGCTGCTTTATTTGTTCCAGAGGTATGAATTGTTAGACATCTCAAACTTTCCAAAATATGAACTTGATTAATGTACTTTTACTTTTAATTTCAGGCACCTTTTGAAGTTCTAGTGCGAAGGCAGATAAGCCGACTGCTAGATCCCAGCCTTCAGTGTGCTAAGTTCATTTACAATGAACTAATAAAGGCATATATTCTTTAATATTTTATCAAAATCTCACAAAGATATATAATTTCTCTGTATTATATTGTTAGCTGGAAGGGGAGCCTTGGCGCAACGGTAAAGTTGTTGCCATGTGACCAAAAGGTCACGAGTTCGAATCCTGGAAACAACCTCTTGAAAAAGCAGGTTAAGCCTACGTACAATGGATCCTTCCCCGGGACCCCGCATGGCGGGAGCATCGTGCACCGGACTGTCCTTTTTTTTATTATATTGTTAGCTGCCATATTAGTTTGACTTTTTTTTCCTTTGTAGATGAGTCACCGTTGCTTAACTAGTGAGCTGCACTGTTATCCTGTCCTCCGAAAGCACATGGATGAGGAAATCACTAGCTTCTTGCGAGAAGGCCTTCAACCTGCAGAAACCATGATATCTCACATCATTGGAATGGAGGTTGATTTGCATTTCTTTTTTCTTTCTTCGTTCCTGAATGCTTGTAGCTATCTGCTTGAGATAATGATTGTACTACACTGCATATACTGCTTATTACTGTGACCTATGTTGGAACTCCAAGGTTCTCCTCTTTCTTGTTTTGATTGCTGTTACACCCAAAGCTTTGTGTCATTAAAAAAAAACTCTGGAATCAGGTTATTAAATTTTAATGTTTAATTATACCCTTTACATATCAGTGAAATTAAGGCTCAGTTAAAATTGCACAGTGGATCCAATGTAGAATCAAATTTTTAGTCGAAGAGATCATTGTTCTAAAACACTATTGTCTATTCCATTTGGGGGAACCACTTCACTTACCCATTATGTGGTCCTCTTTAGACGTATCTTCTAAAGAGTGGTTTAGCTGGTCTGACTAGGTTGGATAGGGTCAGGCTGTGTAACTAGGCAGTCTAGGTGGGTTTAATTGGAAAAAACTGGTTCATGTGTTAAACAAGCTCAAAAATACAAAAAAATGTGGAGGGTGGTAATAGGGAATTTAATGAGAACTTCTGTTTGATACTTCTCCTGTAAACTAGACTAACTATTGTGGTTGGGTGATTTTAAACTTTAAATTATATATAATTTTTAATTTTCATATTCTAGCATGACACTAATTATGAACTTGCTTGATTGATTTGTTTTATAGTTATGTATTTTCTTGCAATGTGTTAATAGGAAATTTATTAGCTCGTTTGATTGGACACTTATGTGTATAACTTATTAGATTGGTTACTTATGTGTATAACTTGCTTGCTTGATTTGTTATATTATATGTTTTCTTGCCAGTTATAATGTCAATTGTGTTTTGTTATGTGTTTATTTAGCAATTACCAATTATGCACTGTTGATTGTAAATTTGTTTTGACTTAAATCATTTTAAAATCCTTTTGTTTAGTATTATTTTGAGGCCTACTGCTTCAATGTGCTATGCAGTAGGTTGGCTGCCTAAAACGACTGAAAGGTTGTCATTTATTAAACCTTAATAAAGTATACCTTTTGTTTTTCATGAAGTTTTCTTGTGCGTTCAATTTCACTATTGAATTAAGATGCATTTTCATGTTAGTGTTTCTCAGTAGCAAGGATGCATAGTATTGTTCGCATAATTCAACTTCAAACTTCCTGAATAAATGTCCATTTGACTGAAATGGGAATGGTCTGATGGATCTTTGATTACCCTTTATGTGGAAAATATTCAGGAAAACCATGTCAAGAACAACAATCCGTGAGTTCCAAATATTTAGGATCAGTTACTTGGAACATATCTATGCAATACTGAACTCCCAATTATGTTAAGTAAAACTAGTGTTTTCTCGCTCTTCTCTTTCACCTTGTCTGATTATATTGATTCAACTTGTATAACTTTGAAATGTTTCAATGTTTTTTTCTACTTCAATATGTTCATGCCATTATAATAATTATTCGAGTTACATCTAATTATTCCATAATTTTAGTATTTTTTTTTATTTCATCATTTCTTAGAAATTACCTCACAATTCATATCAGCATTCTCTATTTTACTATCCATCTTAGCATTCTCTATAAATATTTTTCTTTCTGAGTGTTTTGTACTTTGGCAGAACATGTAGCATCCATCTCATAACTCTTTCCCTTTAATCTTTGACCATAATCTCTTTTCCTTCACCGTGTAGCAACATATTAAATAAAATTGAGTAAAGTCATTTTTTAATTCAACTGTCTTATGCTTATTAAAAGTAGAAAAATCTAAATGAAAGTGAATTAAATTGGCAAACTTATCTAAATTCATCTTAGCACACTCTAACACATGTCAAAGCATGCCAAGTATTGGTGCATTGTGGTACAACAAAATTTTAATACAATTAAAATTTAATTACTATGCGTTATTTCAATAAGCAAATAAACTAAGTGAAATGATATTAAAGGTGTAAAACTTACTTAAATTTATCCAGAATGTTTCGATGCACATTGTAATGTGTCGAGCATTAGCACAACACTGTTAAAATCATATTATTTCGGCAGCTGACTAATCTCTAATATTGAATCATAGTTTAAGCTTTGTTCTCATCTGATACATGACACTTATTTTGATATTAACTTGGTGTAATCAATAGTCAAAATGCTTCTAGTATTTTATAACTTACTGTTTTGAAATTTTAGTATAAATAACTTTTTAATCACTATGAAGTAAACAAGTCAAGCAGATGCGGATTATAGGATCATAGCTTATTTGAATTAACCTTGGCGAGTTTGGAAGTGTGCAAATGTGTACTGAGTGTTGGCTTAGCATGATACCAAAGATGTACCATGCTAGTTAGAGACTGAAATCCAGTACAACATAAGGGTTCTAAACCTTGCTTCAAATACTTTGAACAGTTTGACAATGATGTTCGTCATAGTTTCTGTCCCCAATGTTTTTTTTTTCGCTGCAGAGTGATCATTTAAATGTTTATACATGTGATTCTGTATTTTTTTTCCTTCTTTAGCTATTAAGAAATAAGCACATCTAGTATTATCTATATCTCTGTTCTTTTCTTTCCAATTTTAAGGAACTTGCTTTTTCTTTGGAAAAGGTTGTTAGAAGTCATGTGGCAGTGGTTTTGAAGTTTGTTTATTTAGTTAATTGCAGAAAACCAGAAATTAAATGCTTTCAGTTATGGAAATTTTATTTGCTCGTTCTGTAACATTTGCTTCTTCTAGCAAACATGTATTGAACATGATTTCCGGAAGATCATTTCCAACAACGTAATGTTTGAAGTTTGAACTTCTATCATTTCATTATGTGGGTTGATCTCAACATTTAGCGCTTCTTATATTTTGTTTTAAAATTGCTTTCCTAATATTTCCTGTAGCAATATTTAACCAAGTAGACATTTATTCAATGCATTAATTTACATAATGTTCTGCAGATGGATTATATAAATACTTCACATCCAAATTTTATTGGTGGAAGCAAGGCTGTGGAATATGCTCAACAGCAAGTCAAATCATCCAGATTAGTTCCACCATTGCCCAAACTTAAGGTGCATTTTCTTCCATAAAATTGGAAATTATGACATTCAGTATATTATGAGCAAAGTAGTGTCTATTCCAAGGTCGTTGAACTATGTGGAAAATTTTGATTTATTTTCATGTCCAAACTTTATTAAAAATTTTGTTTATTCAGTAAGACAACAAATGAGTACAATATTTTGTTGAATTGATTAATAGCAAAACTACACCAAACATTTATGATTGTTGTAACACTAATGAAATATCCCATGTGGATCCCAAATATTAACTCCAGTTGCTCTTAACACATTAAGTTGGAGCATGAGTGTTAACCTATGTCCAGATTGTTGCAACAAATAAAATTGGTAAGTCACTTGATCAAGATGTGGAGGACATGATAATGCAATAGAGCTTTCAACTACTCTTCAGAAAGAGTTGACAATTCGACTTGACAAAGAAGTGTTTATTTGATCTTTAAATGGGTAAAGTCTTCATGAATATATTTCTTCTTTCTTAAACATATATTCATAGGATTGTGAAGTCTGCAAAGATGAGGTTGCAACGTGGGAAGGATTGCAAAGAAGAAATAGAATCTGGTTTCAATATATATTTTTATGAGAAGGAGTAAATGCATAGGAGGTTTAGAAAAGTCCTGTATAACTAGAAGCCATAAGTTGTCAGAATAAGATTTAGTAAGAGTTTGGAATATACTGGAGAAAAAAGTTCTAAGAAGAAATATATAATCATCAATCCATCTTTTGGGTTTTCATTAATAGAGAGATGGAGAAAAGCGCTGTGAACAAAAGTGTGATTAAAGTTTCAAACTGAAAATATATCAAACGGAAATCTTAGCCATGTTGAACTAGATACTGAATACCAAAACTTTCTCTCTACGGAAAAGATCCAACCAATCTCCCTAATATTTCTGCTGGGAGTCCCTAACTTCCTCTAGCCTCTAATGCTACTGCTAGATTGGTCAGAAAAAGAGTCATTGGTTCAGTTAGAGACGAGTAAAAGTCTGATTTTGACTTCAAGAGGGGAGATTTCAGAAGAGGTAAACCATAATCAATCTCATGCTAAGTGATTGAAACAAGATGAATTATATATGAAAGTTCATGGTGAAGCTTTTAAACCTAACATTGCTTTGAAACCATGGATCCATAATCTGTTTGTGCCTGCTAGGTATCTCCATGTCCCCGTACACATGTAGATGAGTTCTTTCTAAGTAAACAATATTCATTTCTTCAATTAAATGCCATTAGCAATTTGTTGCACAACTAGGAACACCTGACTGCAATTTGAAAAAGTACAACAATACAACTTGTGTACAATCTAGGATAGAATGTGCATTGTGGAATCAGCAGTAGAAATCTGATCTCCATTTATAGCAGCAATTCAGTTACCTGATGGAATTCCTTAGTATTTAAGTGGTGGAAAATTTATTATTTAGCTACTAGCTAGTATGGCTCTGATTGTTAACTTTAGCTATCTTTTTAGTCTAGTCAAGTTTTGTCTGAACTTTCTCTTGGTATCTAATTTTGAATCAAGCACCTATCCTGTATTAGGATACAGCTGATTCAGATAAATTTCAAGGAGTTGAAAAGGTTTCAAAGTCACGAGGCATCTTTACAAGATCTATTGCAAATGGAGCTGTTTCTGATCACTTGCAGGTGACTTACAATTTTTACTCTTGTTGTTATTGATGGGAATTTGAAATCAGCAGGAACTTCTCAATTTATGTATACTTCTTTCCTTTCTTATTTTCTGGTGATTAGGGTACTCGACCTGTTGCAGACTCAGAGATACCAGGTTCTTCTGGTGAGGAAATATTTTTTAATCATAACTCAAATTTGTGATTATATAAAATGTTGATATTGTATTGGTTATTTATATTTTTTAATACAAAAAAAAATTTCTAAGAAAACAGTTAAATTTTCCCGAAAAATAAATTGAAATTATTCCTTATAAGATCTAATCTGATTCCTAACACTCGGATCTAACATATTTTTATGTTATGATGAGTTATCCCCTGCTATATATTATAGTCTGTCCAATGATTCTGTTTTTGGTTGGTGGATAAATGTAAGGGGGCGTTTGGTTCATTCCTAGGAATAGGAATCGGAATGGGAATCATTGTATTGTGGAATGGGAATGGGTATGAATATGGATATCACTCTTAAAAGCAATGTTTGGTTAGTTGCATATCTTCTATCGGAATAAATCAAAATTTCCTTTTTTACCCTTAAAGGAAAATAAGAGAAAAAATTAGATTTGAGATAAAGATAAATGTAAGAGAAAAATATGATGAAAGAGAATGATTAGAGAGAAAGTATGATGAGAGAGAAAGTGTGAAAGAAAGAATGAAGAGAGAGAAAGTGTAATGAGAGAAAATGAGAAAAGAAAGTATGATGGGAGAAAGCATGATGAGAGAAGATGAGAGAGAAAATATGATGTAAGAGAAAGTATGATGGGAGAGGAAGAAGAGAGAGAAAATATAATGAGAAAAATTGAGGAGAGAGAGTATGATGAGAGAGATTAAGGAGAGAGAAAGTATGGTGAGAGAGAAAGTATGATGAGAGAGAAAGTGAACTGTGAGTATAATGGGAGAGATTGAGGAGAGAGAAAGAATGATGAGAGAGAGAGTGTTGAGAGAGAAAGTGTGTTGAGGAAAAAAGGAGGGAGTGTGACAAGAGAAATTGAGGAAAGAGAAAGTGTGATGAGAGAGAAAGTGTGCTGAGAAAAAAGAGAAAAGAGAGTGTGATGAGAGAGATTGAGGAGAGAGAAAGTGTGATGAGAGAGAAAAGATAAAAGAGAGTGTGATGAAAGAGATTGAGGAGAGAGAAAGTGTGATGAGAGAGAAAGTATGATGAGAAAAAAGAAGAAAGAGAGTGCGATAGAAGAGATTGAGGAGAGAGAAAGTATGATGAGAGAGAAAGTGTAATGAGAAAAAAGGAAAGAGAGTGTGAAATGAGAGATTAAGGAGAGAGAAAGTATGTGATAAAATGATGAGAGAGAAAATATGATGAGAGAGAACAAGGAGAGAGAAGTGATATAAAAGAAAAAATAAATAAATATATTTTGATATTTGATATTAATGGAGAAAATTTTAGTTTTAAGTGAAGGGTATTTTGGGAATAAGGGAATATTTTGATTGATGAAAATAGGGTAATGGCTCATTGAAGGGGAGGTACATGGGAATGAGTCATTACCCAATTTCAAGGATTCATTCCCTTATTTGTATTCATATTCCTATAATCCAAACATTAACAATGGCAATGAATGATTCCCATTCCCATTCCCCACTCCTATTCCCCTAAACCAAACGCCCCCTAAGAAATGCTATTGACTTGTGCTGCTTGAATTGTTTTGATGACCAGGAAGTACAAGTGGATCAATTTGGGGTATTTCATCCTTTTTTGGTGCTAGCGAGGATTGTGCACCTGCAAAAGAAAGTGTGATCAATAAGTCATATGATACACCCTTACAAACATGGGACCATTCATTTTCTATGATCAGACTGAGAGAGGTACCATCAACATGAATGATGTATCATTGGTGTTTACAGACAACTTTGGTTATATGCACTGATTAAAGTTCCATGTTTTTTCCTTCTGCAGCCACCATTAACCTTGAAACCCTCAGAGAATCCAACTGAACAGGAGGCTTTGGAGATAGCTATTACAAAGTTGCTGTTGAAATCATACTTTGACATTGTGAGGAAAAATGTTGAGGACTCAGTGCCCAAGGCCATCATGCACTTCTTGGTAAAAGTCTTATATTCTGGTTGGTTATTTAGATGTCTTCTTTTGATAGAACTTTATTTTCATTTGTCTTAGAAAAGTAAATTTCTACGAGGTAATTGTCTCTTTATTTCAAAATTACTTATAATTAAAGATCTATATTACCTGATCTAAATAAGATTTTTGTTGGCATGCATTTAGTTGGAGTGCAGTTTGCTATTAGTATGTTTGAGCAACTAATTGAGGAAACTTAGCTTCCTATTGAGTAATTTCTGCTTATAGTGAGTGCTTGGCACAATAATGTGGCCAACAAGTCATCACGCTCCTAATCTACTAGGGCCAATTTAATAGATCTTATCTTGCCATTAAGTGCTAGTGTAGGGTAAAGATCTGATTGCGACGATAAGCTTTATGTAAGGCAATATCATTAGGCAACACTTAGATCATGTAAATGTTCTTCAGTTAAGTACAGTTTTCTTTTGTCTCCATTCCTACTTTTTTGTCTATTGATCTAAATTTTTTTAAGTATGGAAGTTATCAGTTGTTAATGAATATATCATATCATCTTAATTTAGTTCCTTATTTATTGAATGCTCATGAATACTGAAACTTCTATTTTTTTCTAAGTGTATCTGTCTCAACTTTTTGTTAACTTTGTTGTGCTCTTTTTCAGACTTGCACTTTGACTAAAATTACATTGCTGATCATGCCACTCACAATTTTTCTATTAGCCTAAGAGCACAAGAAAATTGCAGAGTATTTCAGAAGCTCTTCATTTTGGCTCCACCTTGTCTGTGATGGATATTTCTCCTTGTTGATAGATCTAAGATAATTAAAACATATTAACAGATTTTTTTACCATCCAAATAAACTTTTAAACATTTTATATCATTAATATTACAGTTTCATCTATTTAAAAACCTTTAGATGGCAAAGTTCGTCCCTGCAATTCATGTTTTATTTTTTTTTCTAACTAAAATCTCATAATTTAGAATATTATCATAAGCAATAGTCCGCACCATGGATTTATTGTCTAAGTTAGCATATGCAATAGCACACACTATGGGATTTATTGTCTTAAGTTTGTATAGTATTAATATCAATGTAAGCACATAACTAACTCTTTTCTGAGCTAAACCAATCTGTCTACCACTATAGATTCCACTAAATTATACACATAGATATGTAGTTAGTATCAAGGTTTAAAATTTCGACCTGTGCTAAGGTTTTGGTCCTGAATCAGAACGATACGATTTTGATATCGTATCGTGCCGATATAGTTTCAGTATTTTTTAATTATATAATATATTAATTAAAAAAATAAAATATTTAAAATCTAATTAATATAAAAATAATCTTTTTTAAAAAAGGAAATAAATATGAAAATAGATAAATAAATAAATAAATTATTATATTTTTTAGAATTAAAATAAATAAAATATATAATTAATTAGATGCTTTTATATAAATAATTTATAAATAAAATATTTTTTATATAATTAATTAGATAATTTTATTAGGGTTAATAAAGCCTCTTCATATTATCCCTATTGTAGCTAGAAGTTGATTAAAGCAATCAATCTAAGTTTGAATTAAAAAAACACTTGACTTTTAGTTGCAACTACAGCATGCCCGCAAGTTCATGTGACTCTGGTAGAGATGACAATTTCATCCGAATCCGATGGAGGATCCGACATCCGACCCGAATGGAGGAGGGTATGGAGGGACTATCAATACCCGATACCCGACCCGAATACCCGATTAAATAATATATATACATATATTAAAGAAAATTTTCTTTTTCCAAAATCAATTTACTATTTTTGTTGATATTAGGAGGAGACTATATAGATGTTTAATCTATTTTTTTAATTATAAATATATATATATATTAATAGGTTGTTAATTTTAATATATTTTTATTGAATGATAATAGTTGGATAGAAAGAAGAAAAATTATAACTATAGAAGATATCCGATCATTTAATGGGTATGGGTATACCCATCGGAGATCTTATACCCGATGGGTATGGGGACGGAGGATATAAAATCCGACCCGAACCCGACTCATTGCCATCCCTAGACTCCAGTGCGGCCGCGGGATTGCGCTACTCCTCTGGCGTGGCAACGGGGGTTGCACCGACCCCTCCGCGGTCATGGCGGAGGCGTCGTGTGACCCCGCTGGCTGCAACAGCGAAGGCGTCGAGTGATGCCTTTCTGCCACCATAGGGTTGGTGTTGGGGTCGTGCCGGTGCCGGTCAGCAAGCGGAATGAGATATTTCGCCTGTTTTGACCAATTTTACATGGTATTTTAATCCTTAGTTAGTACCATAACAAGACACAAGCCTCCACTAAACCAATATGTCCTTTTTAGACATGATGGTTTCCTAATTGCTTAAGAATAGCACTAGAAATTGATTTCTTTCTGACTTGTGATTATCTATCATCGATGCAATCGTTGTTTCTTGTTTGTATAATAACATTGCATTGATCCTGTGTCTGTTGTATTTACAACTCATATGTGTTTCTTTTTATAGATAGATTGAATATTTCTGATATTGTTAGACAACCAAGATTTGATACAGCATGACTTGTAAACACAAATGCCTGAGTGCTTTAATTTTTTTTTAACGTAACGAGTTTTATTGAGCTCCTAGAATCATTTTGTGATATTATAAAAATGAATTGCAGTATGACATGGGCTCAGTGAAGGGAAAACTAGGGTAGACTTTTTGGTCCAATACATGTTTAATGGGTAATATTCTAAGAATCTTTTATTTTGACAACTGATGCTACCTAAAGAAAATTACTTACTGCTAAAGGCAACTGCATTGTTGCTTATGGTTTCCTCCCCATTGTTGACCCTTCCATAGTTTAATTTTCACATTGGTACCCCAAAACTTAAACTTATATATTCTTGCAAAAGTTTTCACTCACAGATATGTCATTGTTGTTAACTTTGAGTAGTACATGTGACAAACTGTAACTTCATGACAAATTTTGGTTGCACTTTTTTGATTATTATCATGGCCAATAATTGATTTACTTTTTCAGGATGGAGGATATGGATGCGATGAATTTAAAATTATTTAATATAAAAAACACTTATATAGCATATTAACTTTTAAAGTGAAAATGTCAGCTCTAAAAGGTTAACTATGAGTTGCTCGTTCAGCTTTGTTTATGGTTTTTTTCATTCCTGATATTGATGTTTGATAGTTAGCTTTTCTTATGTCACATCGAAGATTGTTTTTTGGAGTTATAATGTATGTTTGTTCTGTTTGATTTATTTTCATTTTCTATAATTTTTGTGTTGTGTGTGCATGCATGTGTGTGTATATATAAAATATTGTTTCAGTGAAAATTTAAAAAATAACTCTTAGTTAATATACATTGATTAATTTTGATGAAAAATTAAACAATGCAACTCTTAGTTATTTTATTGTCCTAGAATTCCAGTTGAAGACAATAACCAAAATTTTATGAGATTACATTTTTTTTATTATTCTATTAGGACAATTTGATATGGATTTGTATTTACGACTTGTATGCTTCATGTATTTTCATAGGTTAATCATACAAAACGGGAATTGCACAATGTTTTAATTAGAAACCTTTACAGGTACTACCTTTATTGTTCTCCTTTAATCAGTCATCTTTTTAACAGGTTCTATTATTACTGAGATGTATATATGCCCTTTTGCTTTTTTTTTCCTTGTTTTATCTTGCTAAGAATCAAGCCTGACATGATAACTCATTGTTAGGGAAAATATGTTTGATGAGATGTTGAAGGAGCCTGATGGAATTGCCGCTGAAAGAAAACGTCTTTGTGAAAAACTGAAGGTCTTGCAACAGGCATCCAAGGTCTGTCCTTGAAGTTATGTGACACATATTGTTGTTAGGTTCCCACCTAATTCTGACTAAAAGTGGTAATGAGATTGATTTGCATATGTTTGAATGATTAGGTATTGGAAGAGCTCCCATTTGAAGCTGAAACTGCCAAGGGCTATACTGCAGATAGTAATCCAATTGACCTTCCAAGGGCACATTGAATTCCTTCACCTTTCTATGCAACCAATATGGATCTAGGTTCATGGCATACAGCTCCCCCAAATCCGAGATTTTGAAAACTCGACTCAGCCCATTCATCTATGAAATTAATGATTTTGTTCATATACTATAGTTAATGCATGAAGCTTCCATTACAAAAAAATCAGGAAAATAGCAATGAATTATTAGCGAAGAAATTAAATTTTATAGCTAAATAACGTTATTTGCGACTAAATATAGTATTGACGTAGTTTTTTTTAAAAAAAAATTATATTGGCGAGGAATCTAGCGGCGAATTATCTCACCGCTAAAATGTTAGCGACGAAAGGTATATATTTCGTTGCTAATCATTTGTTCAGAGACGAAAATTACAATACATCGCAAATAATTAACGACGAATTATTCATATTTTGTTGCAAAACTAGATTAGTGGCAAAAAGTATATACTTTGTCGCTAATAACCTTTATTAACCCTAGTCGGCCCTCCAATCCGACGCTGCACCATTCTTCTCCCAACGCATACACCTCCATGACTCTTGCCTTCCGGCGACTCTTTCCTCATTTCGGCACCCTCCCTCCTCCGGTGAGACCCCCTTGATGACGCATTGAACTCCCCGACTCTTTCCTCCTTCCGACGAGGTGACTTTCCTTCCTCCTTGCTCCAGTGATTGTGTCCCTGTTTGTTATTGCTGTGGATTTGTGTTCTTCCTCTTGAACGAGCTTCGCATTAGTTCTTTCCACGAAATAAGTTTATAATATAGTATTTATTATACTCGTACCTCTCTGCTTCAAAGCTTGCTCTTTTTCATTCAAACCACATACACTGTTCTGTTTCTGGTTCCTTTAGTTTTTGATTTGTTTCGAAAGTATGTAGTAGATTGAAGAAGATAATGTTAATTTCGCAGAAGGAGTGAGCACCAATTGAAATTTTAAACCTTCTAAACCTCACCTAGTTTTCATGGGAAGATGATCGAGAGTAGTCAATGTCAAGTATAGAGAAAGAGAAGGAAGAGGGCATATAGTTTCTCGGAAGCTTTTCATTAATTAATTTATGCAACAAGGTAGTAGCTAATTATTCTATAGCTGAATGATAATTACAAAAATATTTGATAGTTTTTTCCTTTAATTAAGCTTAAAGACATGGTTGTCATTTGTTTCAGCATTAAATTTTCCTTTTGAACTTCCGAAACCATTTATTAATATAGTTTTATCAATTCATCCTTTGTCATCCTATAATTCTTTAGGAATAAGGAGCCAAATGTGAAATACTTCTTTGCCTATGGTGGGAGAGTGTCATAGCTCAACTTTAATATAGCTAACACTTTGTCTTTTTCATTTTCAAGCTGTCATATTTCACTGTCAAATATTGAGGACCAATAGGGTTATTTTGATTCTTATAAGAGTTATTTGTTAAATAATATGAATTTTTTTATATGTTTAATCAGGTTTTATAAATATGGATAAAAGTTATATAATGATTGAGAATTGGATTAGCCCTGAATATATAAATAGGTTAAATCAGTTTTTAAAGATGGTAGAGAATTATATGATAAGTTTAAATTTATCAAATATTCGTTGTCCATGTCGAGAATTATATGATAAGTTTAAATTTATCAAATATTTGATGTCCATGTCGAAGGTGTGACAATTTCTTTAAATATGAGTTGGATTATGTTCGAGGACATCTTTATAAGTGGGGATTTGACAAATTATACAAAGTCTGGAACTTTTATGGTGAATCTTCTACATCATCTGTTAATATAAATATTGTCAATGAAGAGGAACTTGATTGTGATTTTAAAGAAAATGATTTTCAAGACATGTTTACTGATTTAAGAAATGGAGAAACCATTGACCCTCAATTAGATGATATCAATGAAAACATGAATACAAATGATCTCAAAGGAAGTTATAACTCAATGTTTGAAGAAGTACAAAAAGATCGAATTGTATCACTTGTAATAATTTTTCTATATTCAGTTTTTTAGTCAAGTTAATGTATATTAAGGTGTTAAATGGCTGGAGCAATAAATCTTTTGATATGTTACTTCACACTTGTAATAATTTTTCTATATTCAGTTTTTTAGTAAAGTTAATGCATATTAAGATGTTAAATGGCTGGAGCAATAAATCTTTGGATATATTACTTCAATTATTGCAAGAGGCATTTCCGAATATGATTCCAAACTCTCATTATGAAGCAAAGAAAATATTAAAAGAGTTAGGATTGACATATGAGATGATATATGCATGTAAGAATGATTGTATATTATTTTGGGGTGAACACGAAAATAAGGATACATATCTGGTGTGCAAGGAACCTAGATACAAGTATGATGGGATAAATAAGAAAAAGATGATTAGAAAATTCTTTAATATTTTCCTTTGAAGCCTAGAGTTAAGCGGTTGTTTATTGCGAAACATATAGCAAAATATATAAGAAGACATACAGAAAAACGGGTTGAAATAGATGATATATTAAGGCATCCAGCAAATAGTGAATCATGGAAAGAATTTGATACATTGCATGAAATATTTGCTAGTGATCCACGAAATATTCGCTTATGGTTGGCTACCGACAGTTTTAATCCGTTTGGAAATATCTCAAATGCTTATAGTATGTGGCTTGTTATACTTGTGAATTATAATTTGTCACCGTGGAAAATGATGGAGTCATTATACTTGATTATGTCTCTTTTAATTCTTGGGCCTAAATCAACTTGGAAAGAGATAGATATATACTTACGACTTTTGATCAACGAACTGAAGGGACTATGGGATAATGGGGTGGAAGCATATGATGTGTCGACTGAACAAGCATTGGTGACGAGTTTTATTATTTCGTCGTGAATAAGTTGGCAACGAAAAAATGCACATTAACAACGAAAACTTCACATTGTTAAAATATTAGCGACGAAAATAAAAAATTCATCGTGAAGTTATATTTACGACAAGCTTACAACGACGACACTAACGACGAAAATATATTGTCATAAATAATTTTTAGCGACGAATATTCTTAGTTAGCGACGAAAAGTTTCGTCGCTAAATATCATTATTCTTGTAGTGTTCCATACACCAATTCAATTTTTTGTGGACAGATTAAAGTATTTCTACGTACAGTTAGTTCTTCTACTAGATAATTCAATTCTTTAATGAGCTCAATATCTTTAAGTTGGCACTAGTTCTATTGTTTTGCTTCCTGTATATTACAGAAATTATTTTCAACAACAAAATATTGCAAAAAAAAAATAAAAAATCTCAGTAATGCATAATATGGCTGCTAGCTGCTGGTTGTAACCAGTCACAAGTAATCTTTGCTGGTCTCCGAGTGCTTCTACTCTTAGATTTTTGTTTTTTCTTTTGGCTTGTGTTAAACTAATTAATGTTTACCTTTTAAAATGCAAATAGTATTTAAAAATTTCAATTAATTGTTTCATTCTTCTATAATCTAGTCCTTTGTATTATTAATTCACTGTCATACCGACGGAAAACAATTTCCATCGGTAATATTCTTAATCACCGACAGAATTAAATATTCCGTTGGTATTATTTCCATTTCCGACGGAATAAAAGATTCCGTCGGAAATTTCCGACGGAATCTTTTATTCCGTCGAAAATGTATTTTTTTTAAAAAAAAATTCTACACCGACGGAAACTATTTTCCGTCGGTAACTTACGTTTTTACCGATGGAATACAGATGCCATCGGTAAATCCGCCTAAAACACCAACCCTAGCTTCCTTTCTTTCCACGCGCGCGCGGCAGCAGCTTCTTCCTCCTCCCCGATTTCGCCGGTAAGAACTCCTCTCAATCATTTTTTTTCCTCTCCCTGCTACCCTTTGTGGCGGCCAGCGCTGGCCGTCTGTGCCTGCCGCCAACGGCTGCGGCCTGCTGGCCTCTGTGGCGGCCACCTGCTGGCCACTGGACCTGTGGCGGCCGCCAGCGACCCGCTGGCCCCGGTGGCGACCGCAGCGACCTTCTGGCCCATGTGGCGACCACCAGTAGGCCGCTGACCGCTGTGGCGGTCGCCAGTAGGCTGCTGGCCGCCGCCAGCAGGCCGCTGGCCGCTATGTTGGTCGTGCCAGTGGCCACTGTTGCCACTATGCTGCTGTGCCGGCAGGCATCAGGCCGCTGCATGTGTCGGCGGCCAGCAGTGTAATACCCACTAAGCTTGTAAGATAAATATATGAATGTGGGATTTTTCCTTAGAAAAATAATAGGAAGTGAGTTGAAGCAAAAAGAAATAAAATGAAATAAAAAGAAGAGGAAGTCAAGGATTAAACCATGAACCTCTTATATTATATTTCATAGAATTAATTAGTAGAAACCAATTGGGATAGAGAAAAGATGTTGATAACAAAGGAGGGAAACTCATGATAAAGGTAAGAGTAAAGATCTAAGAAGAGAAAACAAGAAAAGAGCAAGAGAATGGCAACTTGCCTTCCTTCATTCTCTCCCTCTTTCTTTCTTCATTTTGCCGAAAATTTAAAGAAGGGATTAAAGGGATTCATTCCCCTTATTTCATCATGAATGGGGAGAATAAATAGAAAATAAAATAAATGTAAGAAAAAATAGAAAATGGGTTAAGGGAGAAGGAAAGCAAAAATCAATTTTGCTACTTCTTCCCCCTTAACATAAAAGGGAGCAAGAAAAGAGAAAAGTATTTTTCTCTCATTCATCCTCTCCCTCACCGAGAACACCACAGTCCCCTCTCCTCCATCTTCGGCCCCAAGCCAAGTTTGTTCCCTAAGAAAGCCTAAGATACAAGGAGGACTTAGCAAAGGAATCAAGGGAAAGGAACTAGAAGAAGAGGCTACTTCTTCTTCACCATACCTTAGATCCACAAGTGAAAAGGATGTAAGCTTCCCCTCACCTGTGGTACAAGGCTTTTATGTGATTTTCGGATTCTATAAGGATTAGAAAACCTAGAAAAGAATTTAAGAAAATTCGGCTAAAGAAAGGGTTTTCAATTCTAGGAGGGTTTAAACAAGTCCTTATTTCATGATATTCTTTCTATGCTATGTAGGAAGGATTTTCTTCATGTTTTTATACTTAAATGATGCTTGATCAGAGGAGTACCTAACCCTAAAATTTCGGCCAAAAATATGTTAAGGAGGTTAGGGAAAAATATTGTTTAACTAAACTAGTACAAAATTTCTCCCATGAACTACTAAGGGTTTTTATTGGTTTTCTTGCTTGAAAGTTACTTGGAACCAAAGAAATCCATTTATATGTTTCGGCCAAGAAAAGGGCTTAGGGTTAGGAAGACCTTTAAATTTAAATAACCATGTTTGTATGATAGAATATAGAGTTCTCTTAAAGAATTACATGTTGTACATTGCTAGAAATTCATGAACTCTTATTTTAGATTTTCGGCCATGATAAGATGGATAGTTTAGAAAAGCTTGAACAAAATTCTAATATGCTCAAGACCTCTGTGATATTATGATATGGAAGTTGTTTAATGCCCTTATGTTTAAATTGAGTATAGAAAATTAGTTACATGATATATGACATGTAAGATCACAAGGGTCCTAGCTTGTTTATGAACCAACTTTATATATGATGTTCTTAGTAATTTTTGCCATGAAACTTACTTAGGTTTTCCATGCTTTAGGCCACTTAAAACCTATTTTAGAGATTGGTAGGTTTCGGCCATAAGAAAAAAAAATAAAAGAAAAAGGGAAAGAAACCTAGGAAGCCTAAGACACAATTCACATGTATGTTTATTATGTTTGTCTTTATACATGCTATGAAACTTGTATAATTTCTCATGCTTTTAGGCTATTTGAAGCAAGTTTATATTCTGTGAGTTTCGGCCAAGTAGGGTTTTAAAAGACCTAGAGGCCTTAGAAATGAAACCAAATGTGTTAAAAGTGCTTCTTATGAAAATATGATAATGTGTTGATTGTGTCACATATTTGTATAATTTTTCCATGACCTAAATGGATCATTGTGTGTTTCGGCCATGAAGGGATAAATGCCCTAGAAACCCTAGAACAAGAATTAAATATGCTTATGTCACTTTACATGAAATATGATAAGTAGAAAACCAAAGTTCTCATACTATATGTTGTTTAGTGACCTAAATGAGGCTAGGGTAAGTTTCGGCCATACCTATTGTATGATGTCTTGTTATGAATTTATACATGATGTTAGTTCAAGTTCACATGCTTGTATGTTGTTTTTAGCCTTAATGAATACTTGTTAAAAGATTGACCAAGACTTACGTTAAGGGCTTGAAGGACTTAGGAACTAGCTCAATATGCTTACTATGCTATTTGGAAAAAAATGCTATAAATATGGTTTAAGGTTTCCATGCTTTCATGACATTTGGGACCTTGTTTATATACTGATAGGGTTCGGCCACATGAGTTTAAGAACTTGGAGAACTTAGAAACCAAGTTAATCATGCTTATAATGCTTTCTATGAAATTTATGTGATGATGATTTAGGGTTCACATGCTTGGAGGTTGTTTTTACCTAAATTGAGACCTAAGGGGGGTTCGGCCATGATAGAAACCCAAGGGTTTAGGAAGCTTAGAACCCAAGTTAACTATGTTACCATGTTTCTTATGATAGTATAATCACATGATATACCCTTATGCTTAACCATGTATGCTTGTGATTTATACCTTTTTATGATATGATATGTGGATAGAGATATGCATGTTTTAATGATATATTATGTGCTTAGAAATATGCAAGCTTTAATAATATGCTATGTGCTTAGAATATGCATGCTTTTATGATATGCTATGTGAGTAGAAATATGCATGCTTTAATGATATGCTATGTACTTAGAATATGCATGTTTTTATGATATGCTATGTGTTTAAAATATGCCTACTTTTTATGACATGATGTATGCCTAAGTGATGCATACTTTTTATGATATGATGTATGCCTAAGTGATGCATACTTAAGTGATGCATACTTTTTATGATATGATGTATGCCTAAGTGATGCATACTTTCTTATGACATGATGTATGCCTAAGTGATGCATACTTTTTATGATATGATGTATGCCTAAGTGATGCATACTTTTATGACATAATGTATGCCTAAGTGATGCATACTTTTATGCTATGCTATGTGACTAAATGATGCATTTTTATACATGCTATTTTACTTTGTAAGGCTTGTACCAAGGGTGGACTCCTAATCAGTCCCTAGGCCTTGCTTTGTGATCTAGGCTAAGCCTTGCTTTGTGATCTAGGATAATAAGGGATGAGCTCCTTAGTACACCCCTAGGCCTTGCTTTGTGATCTAGGTCAAGCCTTGCTTTGTGATCTAGGCTAATAAGGGATGGACTCTTCAAATACGCCCCTAGGCCATGTTTTGTGATCTTGACCTAGTTCTTAGTATGATTCAAGACTTGCTACCTTGGATATACTTAGGACGCGTGCATCTATGTTATGTATGTATGGTACAAGTCGGGGCCCTAAATATGTTGATATTATGTTCAAGTATATATATGTAAGAAGAAAATGGTTTTAAAAGATCATGAGACATACACATGTTTTTCGGATACATGTTTTTAAAATCATGATGCATATAATCTATGATTATGTTGTGTTGAGGTTATGATTTAAGATATGCCATGATATGATTATGTTATGTTTCATGCTATGTTTTAAGAGATGATATGCCATGATATGATTATGTTATGTTTCATGCTATGCTTTAAGAGATGATATGCCATGACTAGTTATAATGTTTGTTATGTTGCATGATATGCTTAAAGAGTATGATATGTTATGCCATGACTAGTTGAGATCATGTTAAGTTGAGACATTATTTGATTATGTGCTGATTGTTGGTTTTAGTGAGTAGGAAAGGAACTTACTGAGCCATGAGTGCTCATAGCTTACTTTCCTTGTACCACAAATAAAGGAAAAAGCTGGATAAGTTAAAGGAGCAGCAGGAGGGGCAACGAAGATGTGTGTGGCGGTGGCTAGGCAACTAATCAAGAACCTGCTTTAAAACCTTTAAGAACTATGCTTTGGTTTTGTGAAATGTAATACAATATGGGTGACTTGATGTTAAGTTTTTATTTATTTTGTTATCATGTTATGAAACCATGTTAGTGTAGTTCGGTTTTAATTAAGTTAAGAAAAATAATTTTAAGTCTTCCGCTGTAATACGTACGTAGAGTATCGTAGCCCCGTCCCTTGTTGACAGCAGGGAGGGCGGGCGTTACAAGCGGCCCGCTGGCCGCTGTGCCGGTTGCTTGTAAGCCGGCTGTTCCAAACGTTGCCTTGGTGATCGTTGTTGCGTTGGACAGTGCTGTGTTTGTCGGTAGTAATAGTTTATGTTTTGTACTTGTTAATTTTTAGTAAAATTTTGTACTAAGGTGCTTTTATTTTGTAAACAGATAGCATTTGCTGCTCTTCTCTGGTTGACCTACACATCTTCAGGTATATTTTAGTAAATTGTACTTGATATTATTTAGCATGATTTAATTTAGATATATTCGTATATTATTCTGTAACATAATATAGTTATTTCATTTGTAATGTGTTTGTACGTTAATATTTGCTAATTTTTAATTATTTGTTTAAGGTCCAAATGTCTATGAACAAAGCTTGGATGTACAATTGTTTTGAAAAATGGATTTATTAGAGATGATTTTATTGCTGAAGTTGAAAAATTTGTGAACTTTGCTAAAAGTCATCCAGAATCTATGAATGGTGATGAGTTACGGTGTCCATGTAATCTTAAGAAATGTAGGAATAGAGAGTTTTTCGTGATGAGGATACCGTGAAGGTTCACATATGCAGAAATGGTTTTGTACTAAATTACTATAATTGGTATTGTCACGGGGAGTTTTATGTGTATGAATCAATTGGACCTTCTGATGGGACGTCATCTGCCACAACTTATACTGCTCCTGATATTTCAACTAATGATATTGCAATGCAGTCAATGATTCATGATGCGATGAATGTTGCAGTTGATTATTCCAATATAGATGATGAAACACCAACACCTGAATATCAGCAACTATATGAAATGTTAAAAGTTAGCGAAAGAGAAGTGTGGGAAGGAATTCTCTCTGGTCATTCTCAGTTATCAGCTACTGCTAGGTTATTGAATATAAAAGTAGAACATCATTTTTCAGAAAGATGCTATGATGACATATGTCAATTGATGTCAGAATTGCTTCATGCTGATAACATAATGACTGATAGTTTTTACAATACAAAGAAATTGTTCAGAGGTTTAGGCTTGCCTGTAGAGAAAATTGATTGTTGTATAAATAATTGCATGATATTTTGGAATGAAGACAATGATCTACGTGAATGCAAAATCTGTACACACCCTCGTTATAAGCATGGTAATCGTATACCAGGGCAGAAGAAGAAAAAAATTGCTTGGAAAGTTATGTATTATTTTCCGTTAACTGCTAGACTTCAATGTTTGTATGCATCTACTGCTACAGCTTGCCACATGATATGACATCATGAACATGAGCACGATGGAGCGTTGATGTGTCATCCTTGTGATTCCCCTGCATGGAAACATCTTGATGCTTTATTTCCTTCGTTTGCAATTGAACCACGTAATGTGAGATTGGGACTTTCCGCCGATGGATTTCAGCCATTTGGTCAGTCAGGACAACAATATTCATCTTGGTCAGTTATATTAGCACCGTACAATTTACCGCCATGGATGTGTATGAAGGATGAATTTATGTTCCTTACAGTACTTATTCTTGGTCCAACAAATCCAAAAGAGAAGATAGATGTTTTCTTGCAACCTCTGATTGCCGAGTTGAATGAATTATGGAATGTAGGGTCAGTGACTTACGATGTTGCAAGTAAAACTAATTTTAGATTGCATGCTGCATTATTATGGACAATCAGTGATTTTCCAGAATTCTCAATGTTGTCGGGATGGAGCACGGCTGGTAAATTAGCTTGTCCACACTGTATGACAGATTCTGATGCATTTTCATTACCTTATAGTGGGAAAGTATCTTGGTTTGATAATCACCGTAAATTTTTACCAATTGATCACTCTTTTAGGCAAAATAAGAAATTCTTTTTAAAAAATGTTGTTGTGAGAAAATCTCCTCCAGCCCATGTTTTAAGTGAAGAAATCATTGAGCAAATAGATAGTTATAGATTTCTACCAGAATCTCAACCTGGTTCTGATGAGTTAAATAAATACATTGTTAGGATGTGCAAGTGTGGTTGGAAGAAAAGAAGTATTTTTTGGGAGCTACCATATTAAAACCATCTACTTATTAGACATAATTTGGATGTCATGCATATTGAGAAAAAATTCTTCGATAATATTTTCAACACTGTGATGAACGTGCCTGGAAAAACTAAAGATCACTGCAAAATCACGTGAAGAATTAAAAGAACTAGTTAATAGACCAGAGTTGTATCAGGATGAAACAACCAACAGATTTCCGAAAGTTTGTTATACAATAGACAAAGATGGTAAGCAAGATTTATGCAATTGGTTGAAAGAAATTAAATTTTTAGATGAGTATATTTCAAATATGGCTAGATGCGTGAATGTGAATAAATTAAAGATGATATATTATTGCTTTCAGTGATGATCCTAGCGTTGACACAATGAACGAATGATCAACTTGTACGTAGGAGTCTCTTTGAAGAATTTCATCGCACACGACAACAACATCACGACAGCATCAGCACGGGACAGTGATTAATTATTTAACTTTGCCGCTTGAAGAATTCTATCACTCCATCGTAGACGACGCTCTTGGCGTTGACCGCCATCACGAAGTCCATATGGGCATACTCCTCCACCAGCTGCAACCTGAGCTTGTCTTTCTCGTGGTCCCTGAGATCGTTCAGCAGCAGCTGCACGTCCTCCTCCGCCGTCAAGGAATCCCGACCCCCGTAGCTGAGCAACAACGGGAAATCTCGCGGGATGTTGGAAATATCATACGCCGCCGTCGTCCCCGAACCTAGTCTCCAATCATCATGGTACCTTGTTACCACTCCATCTCTATAAACTGCTGGTCTAATTTATTAATTAATTATGATCTTCAGAGAAATTAATAATTAAAACATTAATTAATTCGATCGATCCACTTTTGTTTACAAACTCACTCTCTGCAAACTGGACCAGTGTCTTCACAGATGTAGGCTGGGGCTCAAATTGCAAGAAGTAATCGATGCTCGAAGAATTGAGGCAACAATTTATCCCTAAAAGAAACACGAGTTTAATTTTCTTCTTTTTTCTTTTTTCTTTTCCAACTGCAGATTGCAGATAAACAGAAACATTAGGATCGACTGATCTGTTTAATTTATACCTGTGAATGCCGTCATAAAGTCGTAGCAATCGACTCCAGTCGCATGGCAGATTGAATTCAAGAAATCCTTTGCTACCAACCTATTGATCAATCACCATGCATGCGAATATAATAGACAGTTGCACTAGAAGATCATTCATTATATTTAAGAAGGCAAAAACATATATTTACTCTTACCCTTTGGGATTAAATTCTCCGTGTCCAAACCATCTTAATAGCTGCAATAATTAATATCATCAACAAAATTGCAATTTGATCATATCTATGTGTGAGAGAGAAATGATAAAAAAGCAAACGTACGTACTTCTCCAGTGAATGAGTTGGCTGCAATTATTCCTAAAGCACTGGTCATGTGTGATAAATAGGCAACTGGAGACAGAAGAGCTGCTGACTTCAGCTTGTCTACTAATCTCCTCTCAGATAATGCTGCTAGAGCAATCGTAGTACCCTAGTTAAATATACATAATTAAGCTTAGTTCATACTTACATTTTTTGTTTTTTGTTTGTTTTTATTTTTGTTTGAAAGAAGAAATTAGTACTTAATTAAATAATTAATACCATGGAATGTCCAACATAGTGCAGCTTTTGTCCGGTTTGGTTGAACACAAAATCAACAGTAGTAGTCAAGTCGTACATGGACAACTCATCCCAGGACCAGTACCAATAAGCCTATAAAACTCAATAATAATTAAGCATAATATATATGGTTAAATTTATTAATTATTAATTAAGAGAGGAATTTGGTTATGTATTAATTATTAACTGGCGAGGAAGGATCAAGAGCGACATGGCGACGGCTCCACTTAGTGCCTCTGACGTTGGCAATCCAGACGTCGAATTCAGCATCTGCTAAGATGAACGCCAGTGATTCTTCAGGTGAGTTCAGTAGCCAAGTCATGCCATCCTGCAGCAATCGACCACATCATTCATCTTAATTTCAAGTAATTAAAGTTATTTATCGTTTTCCGAATTTTTAATTAATCTTTTTCCTACTGTTTGAAATTTAAAAAACAAGATATTCATGTGTACACACACAGCTTTGCAGCAGAATGCGGCGTTGTCAGTAGATGGAAGTTCTGAGGACTACGTGCGTGCAAGGAGGAGAAAAACAACAATATATATAAATGACGTTTTCTTTCAGGTTGTGTTTTCGAGACAGGAGATTTATCAAAATCGAAAAATGAATATATTAAATAATATTTAATGATCACAATGGTCAATTAATTAACTCACAGTTTGGTGGATTCCTCACAGCCTTGGGATTTGATATTCAATTGTTACTGCCTTATTGCACCCAAATAAGCTAAACAAACTCACCATGAGGACTCCATGTTGCAATAGCACAGCTTGCCTTCCCGGACCATCATCTCTTCCTCTTCCTTGTGTAATTCTATGCAAGGCTAATATGTATCCATCTTCCGTTATAACCTCAAATTCTTGGCATTTGTAGCCTTGAGGGTCGACGACCGTAGCACACAGACCGTCGGCTCTGACTGGGTCAGGAGTATCGTAGAGCTCCCCTGCCGCTTCGCAATATTGGAAGAGGACGAAGATGAAGAGGAGCCTGAAGAATGCCATTGTTAAGGAATGAATGAAGGAGGGCGAGTTTAATGTAACACTGCTAACCCTCCTTTTATAAGGAGGGAGGGTGGCAACTTGAGGCATGTAAACTGCAAGTCAAATTTGGACCCTCCACGATAAACAATTCACATAATCCAATCTTGGGTTGAGAAAATATAATTAAAGATATATACTAATTAGGATCTATATTTTTGGATTAACTTAAGCTGTCCCCCAAAATTTAGCAACGCTTAGCTGGTGAATTTAGTTAGTTTAGCTGGTATATTTATTATTGCATCATTTTGGTGTTGGATATTGGGGCCTTAAATGGACCAAAACGATTTAGAGGAAGGAAGTCATCAATTGATGAAAGTCGTAATTGACTTCAAAATTGAAATCTACGATTCGCGTAGATAGATTTAGACTATTAATTTGCTCAAAACCGATTAAGGGTGAATGAGAAATTAATGTTTAAAGTCAACCCAAAATAACATTTGTTATTCATTAATAAAGTGCATAGGAGAATAGTCCCACATCGGAAATTCTCGATGTGTATTCTCTACTTATTAATGAAGATGTGTTAATGGAGTTAACACAAAAAATAAAAGGACAGGTGACCCCTTAGCCCAGGGCGAGCAGGTGCTCGCACCTGTGAGCCCGCCACCCGCCACGTGCGCAATGGGCGCTTTGTAGGCGCACTTTGCACTTCGCACGTACGCATCGTCGCGAGGAGCATTGAGGAGCTTAAATTTATGCTCCAGGTGACATTGCAGTGCCTGCGTGGCACTCGGGTGACGTGTCAGGCTCTTACCTGACGTGGCAGTGCCTATGCGGCATCCTCGTGGGCAAAGGGAGATGACTGGACAGTTGACTTAGGGAATGGATGGCTACCGTTGATCAACGTTGATCAAATAGATATGATGGATCGCTTGTGATGCGATCTAGAGCGTTGGATCGCAAAGAGTAACGATCTGACGGCCTGGGATGAGGCTTGATCTGAAGCATCGAATCAATGGATCCAGATCCGATGGCTGATGACAAAAGGCGGGATCTGAGGGTCGCAACTCCTCAGATCTGATGGATGAGATTGAAGTGGGCTTGGTGAAGGGTTACAACCCTTCAGAATAGATGATCTAGATCGATCCAGCCCAAGGAACACATCCACTCACCCAAAGGACACTCAACCTCTTCGTTCAGTATAAATAGAACCCTCCAGATGATGGAATACTCACTCAATCTTCTCTTCTCTTCCTCAAGCATTCATCTCATCTTGTGCATTCAAGAGTCCAAGAAGTCTACTAAAAGGTTCGCTGGTCTCGGAAGTCGGAGTGCTACGATTCCGAGACGTTCGTCGTCGTTGTATCTTGGGAACGAATTGCAACAATCCGTTAAGCACCGTAGCGGAGCAATATCGTTTACGGAGATAGTGTCGAACACTAGCCTCGACGATCAGTTTGCATACTCCAGAAGCTACCCGGAGACAACAGTCGTAAACGATATTTCCTGCAAACTGATATGGCTACCAACGACATTCCGACGGCCGTTCCGACCGTCGTTCCGACCGCCATTCCGACAACCATTCCGCACGGAGAAAAGCCGGAGAAATTCACCAGAACCGACTTCAAAAGATGGCAACAGAAGATGTTGTTTTATTTAACAACGCTAAACCTTGTACGGTTTTTGCACGAAGACACGCCAGCCGCTACGGAAGGAAGTAAGGTTGCTAGCGATGCGTGGTCTCATGGAGATTTTCTGTGCCGCAATTATATACTCAACGCCTTGGACAACACGTTATATAACGTATATTGTTCTCTGGAGACGGCAAAATCTTTGTGGGAATCCCTTGAGAAGAAATACAAGATCGAAAATGCTGGATTGAAGAAATTCATCGTCGGTCGATTTCTGGATTTCAAGATGGTGGACTCAAAAAGCGTCTCATCTCAAGTCCAAGATATGCAATTAATACTGCATGATCTGGACGCCGAAGGCATGAAGCTGAACGAGACATTCGCAGTTGCTGCGGTAATTGAGAAGCTCCCTCCGTCATGGAAGGATTTCAAGAATTACCTAAAGCACAAGCAAAAGGAAATAGGGTTGCAAGACCTGATCCTGAGGCTACGAATAGAAGAGGATAATCGAAAGTTATCCGACTCCAGAGGAACCAAGCGGACTATAGATGAAATGTCCAACCTGGTCGAGCCGAACGCCAAAAAGCCGAAGCAGTTCAAAAGGAAGGCTCAAGCAAAGAAGTTCAAAGGCTCCTGCTACAACTGTGGAAAGGCAGGACACCTATCCAAAGACTGCAGACGCCCAAAGAAGCCAACCAAAGGATGTTGCGAATCATGTCGCAACCTCTCTTGAGGACTTGGATCTCACTGCGGTTGTATTTGAAGCCAACTTGGTGGACACCAACCCGAAGCAGTGGTTCATTGATACTGGAGCAACTCGTCATATCTGTTCCGATAAAGCGATGTTCTCCAAGTATACTCCGATAAATGGCAGGAAACTCTATATGGGTAATTCCACGACGTCGCCAATTATTGGACTCGGAAAAGTTGTTCTGAAGATGACGTCCGGAAAGGAGCTAACACTCATTGATGTACTCCATGTTCCCGACATCAGTAAGAACCTAGTTTTTGGAGCGGCATTGGTCAAGGCCGGATTTAGGCTAGTGTTCCAGTCAGACAACTTTGTACTTACGAAGAATGGTGTCTTCGTAGGAAAGGGGTACCTAGAAAAGGGTCTATTCAAAATGGTTGTAATGCCTGTACTCCGAAATTTTGATGGTAATAAAATAAATGCTTCCAGCTATGTTGTTGAGTGTTTTAATTTATGGCATGATCGACTCGGACATGTGAATAATAATACTCTCAAACGTCTCGTCAAATTAAATTTATTACCAAACGTCAATGTTGACGGAACACTCAAATGTGAAGTGTGCGTGGAAGCGAAAATGACGAAACTACCTTTTCATTCGGTGGAAAGGACGACAACTCCTCTAGAGTTAATACATAGTGATCTATGTGACTTGAAATTTGTGCAAACTAGAGGAGGTAAAAAATATTTTATTACTTTTATCGATGACTGCACAAAGTTATGTTATGTCTTTCTTTTAAGAAGTAAAGACGAAGCCCTAGAGGCGTTCAGAACCTATAAAACAGAAGTTGAAAACCAACTTGACAAACGAATTAAAATAATTCGAAGCGATAGAGGTGGAGAATATGGTGCACCGTTTGATGAATTTTGTACAGAATCCGACATTATCCATCAAACAACGGCACCTTACTCACCTCAATCAAACGATGTTGCCGAACGTAAAAATCGGACACTAAAAGAAATGATGAATGCCTTGTTGATAAATTCAGGCTTACCTTAAAACTTGTGGGGGGAAGCAATATTATCGGCAAATCACATTCTCAACAGAATCCCGCATAAGAAAAATGATAAAACTCCATATGAACTATGGAAAGGCCGCGAGCCATCGTACAAATACCTGAAAGTGTGGGGGTGCTTGGCAAAGGTCGAAGTACCTAAACCAAAGCAAGTAAAGATCGGACCTAAAACGTTCGATGCGATATTTGTCGGATATGCCCATAATAGTAGTGCATATCGTTTCCTAGTTCACAAATCAGATATTCCTGATATACATGTGGGAACAACCATAGAATCTCGAAATGCGATATTCTTTGAAAACGTATTCCCAAATAAAAAGGGAAACGTTGAAAGTGATAACAACGGAAGTTCAAACAAAAATGACGTTACCGAACTTAGCTGTTATAAAAGGACTATTGACGATCAAAGTGAAGAGCCACGTCGTAGCAAACGGGCCAAAGTTGAGAAATCGTTCGGGCCAGATTTCATGACTTTCATGTCAGAAATGGAACCAAGAACATTAAGTGAAGCTCTCTCTAGACCCGATGCTCCAATGCGGAAAGAAGCTGTCAATAGTGAAATTGAGTCTATCATGAATAATCATACTTGGGAATTAGTAGACCTTCCTTCTGGTAATAAACCATTAGGTTGTAAGTGGATACTAAAACGTAAGTATAAAGCTGATGGATCAATTGACAAGTATAAGGCCAGACTTGTAGCCAAGGGGTACAAGCAAGAGGAAGGCCTTAATTACTTCGATACATACTCACCGGTGACAAGGATTACGTCCATACGAGTGCTAATAGCCATTGCAGCACTGTATGACCTTGAAATACATCAAATGGATGTTAAGACTGCATTCTTAAATGGTGAGTTGGAAGAAGAAATTTATATGGAGCAACCCGAAGGGTTCATGGCTCCTGGAAATGAGAAAAAGGTGTGTCGACTTGTTAAGTCGTTGTACGGACTTAAGCAAGCACCTAAACAATAGCACGAAAAATTTGACAAAGTAATGCTGTCAAACGAATTCAGAATAAATGAAGGTGACAAATGCATTTATGTCAAAAACACACTTGAAGGCTATGTAATTGTCTGTCTATACGTAGACGACATGCTAATAATGAGCAGTAATCATGATGTAATCATGACTACAAAGAAAATGTTGACCAGAAATTTTGATATGAAAGATATGGGTCAAGCAGATGTTATATTGGGAATTAAAATTCTCAGGACATCAGAAGGGATAGTTTTAACACAATCCCATTATGTAGAATCTGTATTGAAAAAATTCAATGCGTACGATCTCTCTACAGTGAAAACACCTATGGATCTAAGTCAACACTTAGCAAAAAACCATGGTGAGACCATATCGCAGTTGGAATATTCTCGGATAATAGGCAGTTTGATGTATCTCACAAACTGCACACGTCCGGATATTGCCTGTACGGTCAACAAACTAAGTCGTTTTACGAGTAATCCAAACGACACCCATTGGAAAGCATTGATGCGAATTCTCAGATATTTGAAATATACTATGAACTATGGATTACATTATGGAAAATATCCCGCTGTATTGGAAGGATATTGTGATGCTAATTGGATATCAGATACAAAAGACTCCAAATCCACTAGTGGATATGTATTCATGATCGGTGGGGGAGCAGTATCTTGGAAATCCACTAAGCAGACTTGCATTGCTCGGTCAATTATGGAATCCGAGTTTATAGCACTAGACAAAGCAGCTGAGGAAGCTGAATGGCTGCGAAATTTCTTGGAAGATATTCCTAGCTGGGTGAAACCTGTGTCTGCCGTACTAATCCACTGTGATAGTCAATCGGCGATTGGAAGGGCACAGAATAATATGTATAATGGGAAGTCACGACATATACGTCGTAGACATAATACCATTAGGCAGTTGATCTCGAATGGAGTGATTGCAATCGACTATGTTAAGTCCAAAGATAATTTGGCAGATGCTCTAACGAAGGGGTTGAGTCGAGATCAAGTATACTGCTCATCAAGAGGAATGAGATTAAAAATCTACAACTAAAAACGACTGTAGCGGTAACCCAACCTTGTTGACTGGAGATCCCAAGATCTTGGTTCAATGGGACAACGAAGTTACAGAAGTTGTGTCCAGCACATTAGATAGTTTATCTCTATCCCAATCCTAGGATGAATTTGTGCTGTCCTACCTCATGTAGTGAGGTTAAGCTTATGCTTTTAGTGACTTCTATACCTGATAAGGTGGAGTATGGTAGGATACTCTTGATAGAAGTATCACCTATGTGAGTGTGAAGACAGGCCGCTTCAATGAAACACTCATGAATCCAAGATGGTATCCATGGCCGAAACGGAACCAACCATGAGAACCTAAAGTAGGTGAGATAGATCTCTGTGTGGGTGTTATTGTCTAAGTATACACCAACAGCTGAGCAGTTCAAGGCATCACGTTCACTGCGCAGCCTAGTATACTCGATAGCATTTCACTACGGAAGGTTCAAAGCCACAAGCTACCTCTCCCGATGCAGTGACTTATCGATTGGACTCTTGTAAAATGTCAGCATGCATACACGCATTGCATTAATTTCCATTCATGTGGGGGATTGTTGGATATTGGGGCCTTAAATGGACCAAAACGATTTAGAGGAAGGAAGCCATCAATTGTTGAAAGTCGTAATTGACTTCAAAATTGAAATCTACGATTCGCGTAGATAGATTTAGACTATTAATTTGCTCAAAACTGATTAAGGGTGAATGAGAAATTAATGTTTAAAGTCAACCCAAAATAACATTTGTTATTCATTAATAAAGTGCATAGGAGAATAGTCCCACATCGGAAATTCTCGATGTGTATTCTCTACTTATTAATGAAGATGTGTTAATGGAGTTAACACAAAAAATAAAAGGACAGGTGACCCCTTAGCCCAGGGCGAGCAGGTGCTCGCACCTGTGAGCCCGCCACCCGCCACGTGCGCAATGGGCGCTTTGTAGACGCACTTTGCACTTTGCACTTACGCATCGTCGCGAGGAGCATTGAGGAGCTTAAATTTATGCTCCAGGTGACATTGCAGTGCCTGCGTGGCACTCGGGTGACGTGTCAGGCTCTTACCTGACGCGGCAGTGCCTATGCGGCATCCTCGTGGGCAAAGGGAGATGACTGGACAGTTGACTTAGGGAATGGATGGCTACCGTTGATCAACGTTGATCAAATAGATATGATGGATCGCTTGTGATGCGATCTAGAGCGTTGGATCGCAAAGAGTAACGATCTGACGGCCTGGGATGAGGCTTGATCTGAAGCATCGAATCAATGGATCCAGATCCGATGGCTGATGACAAAAGGCGGGATCTGAGGGTCGCAACTCCTCAGATCTGATGGATGAGATTGAAGTGGGCTTAGTGAAGGGTTACAACCCTTCAGAATAGATGATCTAGATCGATCCAGCCCAAGGAACACATCCACTCACCCAAAGGACACTCAACCTCTTCGTTCTATAAATAGAACCCTCCAGATGATGGAATACTCACTCAATCTTCTCTTCTCTTCCTCAAGCATTCATCTCATCTTGTGCATTCAAGAGTCCAAGAAGTCTACTAAAAGGTTCGCTGGTCTCGGAAATCGGAGTGCTACGATTCCGAGACGTTCGTCGTCGTTGTATCTTGGGAACGAATTGCAACAATCCGTTAAGTACCGTAGCGGAGCAATATCGTTTACGGAGATAGTATCGAACACTAGCCTCGACGATCAGTTTGCATACTCCAGAAGCTACCCGGAGACAACATTTGGTTCATGGATTGGATTGTGAAATTATATATTCAATTATGACAAAAGGTGAATATGTTCGCCCAGCGTCCCCGCCAACCCGTCCCAAGACCAACACGGAGGAGATAAATCACGGGCGACTATTAGTTTTTGGAATAATGACTAACATATAAGGGAGGTATTTACTTGGCTTTGCGTCGAAATTCGAACATCAAACCTCAATGTGACAAGTGAAATTATATATTCAAGATGTTTGTAGTAAAGGATTATAAATGAGGTTGTTAGTAGTTTAACAATGCCCTCCTAGAGATACCTATCGATTAGCTTTGGCCAATTTTATGATCAATGACATCCGTCTTTTAAAAAATAAATAAATACAAAAGCTACAGTGGATATAGTCGAGTTTATACTTGGACATTGCTTGTTATCAGAGAGACATGGTTCAATTCATAATAAATGTAAATATTATTTCGGATTATCTCGTGTCTCTTATCCAAAAAGGTTAACTTGACTATTGAATAAATCTTCATATTTTATTTTTTTTAGAGTGCGTGTACCTTCTTGAAGAAGTTGACATCGTCTTGGAGAAGTTGTTAAGATGACGACTTTATTATTATTATTATTATTTTCTTCCACATGAGTAAAACAATATAAAAGAGTTTACTCTACATTAGCATTGATTAAGAATGTGACTTGCTATGAATCATATTTAATCAGATATTTTGGTTATTAATTTTAAAAACTTTGAGGAGTATTCTAAAAATATATAGATTAGAGAAGATAGAAAATTAAAAGGGTATTATATTTTTATTGGTATTGTTAATAGGATGTCCTTTTAGAATTTATAATATTTTTCTGTCTTCTATTTTTAAATTATGTGCATTATATAAAGTAATTCTAAGGTGGAGTTGTTTTGATTAAATATAGTCCAAATAGTTTTAGTGTGGAATTGCATTGAAATAATTTTCATGAAATTGCTTCAAGCCAATTGATCAATTTTAATTAAAATAACATAATGGTGAAATTGTTTTGATCAAAATAATTTTTAAATGATACTATTTATATAAAACAATTGTAAAGTGGTGCTGTTTGGGACAAAGCAACTCAAAAATAATATTGCTTTGTATAAAATAATTTTAAAGTGGAGTGTAAAAGGAGTACGAATCCTCTTAATTGTAATTTATGAATTAAAGGATAGTGCACTTTATGGATTAGTCTATATTTTAATAGACCCTATTACTTAAATATATAAGGTATATCATAATTCATCAATTATAATCAATGGATCATCTTTTAATTAATAATTTTCGGATTAAAGGATCTCATATAGTATAAAAGAGTATTTTGAGGAAAAAAAATATAAATAGAATATTATTTACTTTTTAATGATACGGGTAAATAAGATATCAATGTAACTTTTTTTATTCACACTTGGAACGGATCTACGTAATACTGTTAATTATAAGGGGTAATTAGTAAAGTTTGAAAAATTGACGGTAAAAGAGAATTTATAAAGATTAAGTAGGTTAAATGGAAAAACTCTGCCGACTAAGTAAAGTTACATTTTGACCGCTTTTTCTGGGTCGGTTGTTAAATTCGACCCGTGAAGCATATTCGAATTGATTTTGAGTGTCTTCCGAAGGGTAGAATGGTGATTTAGCATCGTGTTGCTCGCCTGGTTATTATTAAATACCGCCTCGTTCCTGCCCCCTTTGCCGGAGAGGAAGAAGAGCGAGCGAGAGTGGAAGTTCAGAGAGGAAGCGGAGAAGGAAGAAGGTCTTCCATGGCTTCTCTAGTGGCGTTTCATACTCAAATGCTCTTCTGCTCTCGCCGTGACGGCAGGTGGAATGCCAGATCTCGAGGAGTCTTCATGGCCTCCGCACATGGATCCTCCGTCCCCACCAAGTGAGCTCACTTCCTTCTTAGGGTTTGCCTCTGAAATGAATGGTTACCTTGTGATTCTCGATCTTTCTTTTCGAATTTCTTCTCGGGTTCTGATGAATTGGTATTGATAGATACAAGTGGCCGAGAATTTATTTATTTTATTTTTGCTAGTTTTCCTTTCCGAATTCTCAGTCGGTGTTTCCCTTTTTCTTTCCTGAGGAATTCATTGTGGATTGCGAATCCCAAGTTAGCCCTCGACTATCTTTTTCCTTATTGATTGCTGAGAACTATAGAGTTCTTTGTCTTGCCTTGTGCCCCTTCATTGGCGTTTTAACCACGATTGAACATGTGTACTGGAATTACAGTTTTGAGAATGATTACGAGACTTGCTGTTTCTTGTTGATTGCTCAAGACTGCTATGAACATATTAACTGTCCATTTCCCTGTTTTTTTTGGAGGGCTTGCAATTATGTAGATTTTCAAACTAAGTTTGCAAACTTTCAGAGTTGTTTAGAATTTTTAATTGTCACGTCTAATACCCACGTTTAAAGTCCATGGATGGTCGGACAATTAATCTTATTGACAGAATTCTCTTCTATCTTCACCCACTGGGGTGTGTAAACTGTGTTTTGCACAATTAGATTTGAACTCCATGTTTTGAATTCTATTTTCTTCTTGCTTCAAGCACTTATTTCTTTGTGCATCTAACAGAGTTGTTCAGAACTTCACGTTTAGTTAATCTTGCAATCTGAAACTGGTACATTCTTGAAAACTTCCATCTAGTATTTGAAGTTCCCACGTAACATGGGAGTCATCCATGATCTCCTGCACATATATGATAGACATACTGTGCAAATGACTATGGTGTTGGGCCTTGCAATTTGATGTTGTTTTATTGTCGGTGTGCTTTTTAGCATAGTTTCCATCAGTAAATGATTTTTCGTATTTGTTGCTGCAACTAAGGATGCAAAGTAGCTTTGAGTTCACAGTAGCTCGTAGATTAGGATGCCCATGATTTGACCCTTTTTATGGGAAAAATTTGTTTTGGCCTTTAATTTCTCACTTCATCCACGTGTTTCTTTGTCCGTTTAATTGGTATGCTTAAAAGGTAGATTCGCTACCTTAGGGCATCTCCAATCGTTAAAACTTTGAATGAGCTTTTTTTAGAGCATCTCCAATGCAAGGTTTTTAAAGAGGTTTGTAAAATGAAAAATCTAAATAAAAAAGTTCTAACCATTGTGGATATAAGGTTTGAAGTTTGTTGTTAAAGAACAGTAGTGAAATTTCAAAGCTACTTTTTTGTGTTGAAATTGATGTAATATGCATGTAGTCATGCAATTACATATTATAAAATGGAGCACACGACAATCATTTAAAGCTCTAACTATTAGAAATGTTTCAATAGGTTTTTAGAATGTTGATGTGGCATGACGTGGCATATTGAGATCATAAAAAAAGTTTTGTAAAACTCTAACTATTGGAGATGCCCTTAGAATTCTAACATGTCACATCAACATTATAAAAACTCATTGAAACATTTCCAATCGTTAAAGCTTTGAGTCAGTTTTTTTTTTGTAATTCTCTTCACATGTAGTTGCATGACTCCATGCATATTACATCAATTTCAATACAAATCTACTATTCTCTCCATAATTAAAAAAAAAACCTGCATACAATTTTTTCATTTAATATCTTTATATAGTTTTCATTTGATATTTTAATTAATTATAATCTTTAATTTAATTTATTTATAATTAACAATTAATAAATTAATTAATTTTTAATTTTTAATTTTTAATTTTTAATTTAATATAATTTATCATTTTATTTAATATTTAATTATTTTATAAATTTAATTTAATTATAGTCATTTGTATATTTTTTTAACTTATCTCAAATATATTTATTTTTAAAAGAAAAAAAATATAATTTTAATTATTACTAATTATTTATAAACTGAAACATTATAATTAGCTCATCAAATAATTTATTTTTAAATTATTTAAAAAGGGTCAATCATGTACATTAATTATTGGCTCCACCTTCAAGAGAAAAAGCAAGTTTGAAAACTCAAACCTGCTCTTGAATTAAAAACCCCAAACCTCACCTACACAATCATAAAAACTTTTTTAATGAGATTTTTAAATTTTACAAACCTTTGACAAAGTTTGCATTGGAGATGCTCTTAGCGGCCCCCTTAGTGCCAGCCCCATGGATATGGAGGGAGGTACATGCAGGTAATTGGTATGCTTAAAACTTCATGTTCAAGTTGATCACGTAATCTGAAATTGGTAGATACTTGAAAAGTTACATCTAGTATTTCCAAGTTTCCACATGACGTGAGAATTATCCAGAATTTCCTACATATATATATATGATAGAAATGCCCAGCAGTTGACTGTATGTTGAGCATAGTAATTTGATGTTGGTTTATTGTCTGCATATTATCTGCATACTTAAGTCCCACTTGTACAGTAATTATGCATTCGCATCCATTCTACTTTCTCATGGTAATCTTTCATGTAATGCTATTATCTGGGGAAGTTGGTATTGTAATATATCAATTTTTGGTGTAATGATAGATTTAGTTACCTATTTTATTCTCGTGGTTAACATGTTTCTGAACACAGACTGATGGTTACCAAAATAAACTATTTGATAACTCACATCTAAGTATTTTATGAATGTTGATAGCTTCACATGTTTTATGGTTTTTTTCCTTATTGCTCTTACTATATGGTTTCAGAGTTGGGACTCAAGACAGACCCTCTGCACCTCGTGATTTTCATATTCAAGTCACTCATTCATTGCCGCCCAAGAAGATTGAGATTTTTAAGTCGTTGGAGGGTTGGGCAGAAAGTAATATATTGGTGCATTTGAAGCCTGTTGAAAAATGTTGGCAGCCACAAGATTTTCTGCCTGATCCTTCTTCTGAGGGATTTTATGACGAAGTCAGGGAACTGAGAGAACGCTCAAAGGAGATTCCTGATGATCATCTGGTTTGCTTGGTTGGAGACATGGTCACTGAGGAAGCCCTCCCTACATATCAAACAATGCTGAACACCCTTGATGGTGTTCGAGATGAGACAGGTGCAAGCACTACTCCGTGGGCTAGTTGGACAAGGGCTTGGACTGCTGAAGAAAATAGACATGGTGACCTTCTGAACAAGTACCTATATCTTTCTGGAAGAGTGGACATGAAGCAAATTGAGAAGACGATTCAGTATTTGATTGGCTCAGGAATGGTAATATCTACTTGATAATAGTTTATGGTTTGGTTCAAGTTTAACTTTTATCTAGTATTGGAATTTTTTTTCTGCAACATTTGAGGCTGCATAGAAATGCTACCATGTGTTTAGTTCTGCTAGGTCTCCTTGATTCTTACAAACTGATCCATCCATTTGGGGATTTTTTTTCTTTGAAATTTTATCCTAGTTTCATCTGCTCTGTTTGAGTTGACCACCTGCTTCACTGGTATTACAGATTAGAGTATTCCTAACATTATTTAATGGTCTTGTGATGCTTACTCATTTGAGATCAACATATATTAGTTTTAGAGCTTAACATTGACATTATTTTATACATTGAAAATTAGCTAGCACGCATAGGAACATTGAATGGTACTAGTGATACTTACTCCTTTTAATTATCAATTTTCCATTCACTTGATTTCAGGATCCAGGTACTGAGAATAATCCATACCTTGGCTTCATATACACCTCGTTTCAAGAGAGAGCTACTTTCATTTCCCATGGAAACACTGCTAGGTTTGCCAAGCAACATGGGGATCTCAAATTGGCTCAAATATGTGGAACAATTGCATCCGACGAAAAGCGTCATGAGACTGCATATACTAAAATAGTGGAGAAACTGTTTGAGATAGATCCTGAAGACACTGTGCTTGGATTTGCAGACATGATGAGGAAGAAGATCTCAATGCCTGCCCATTTAATGTATGACGGTCGAGATGAAAACCTCTTTGAGCACTTTTCAGCAGTTGCTCAGCGGTTGGGTGTATACACTGCCAAGGACTACGCTGATATACTCGAGTTCCTTGTTAACAGGTGGAAGATAGCTGATCTAACTGGTCTTTCTAGCGAAGGGAATAAGGCCCAGGATTTTGTCTGTACTTTGGCTTCCAGAATAAGAAGACTGGAGGAAAGAGCACAAGCAAAGGCCAAACAAGCTCCTACCATGCCCTTCAGTTGGATCTTCGACAGGAAGGTGCAACTCTAGGCGGCATCCAGTATTTTTGGCCTAATATCGTTCTTGCATGGAAGCAAAGCATAACATATCTAGGTCGTATCCGTTCCCTTAATAAGAAGTATCATTGCCGACATATTTTTACCTCTTCTGTTTTTTTTTTTTTTAATTCTAATTAAGTTTGAATTGAGAAGGGAAGACTGGATATTCTACAAACTATATCACAATCAAAACTGCGAGTTCCCGTTAATAGTGTACTGTTTGGATTTTCTTTTATTTCTTAAACAATATAAATGCCTAATCAAAAGTCTTTGTTATCTTGTTCTCATAATTAAAATGGGTTGTCAAAAAACAAAAGTTTTTTTATATATATTATTCTCCAATATCACCCGCCTGAGAGAGGAATGGCTCTCAGATGTTGAGAGATCATGACCCCAGAGTGAAAAGAGATTTTTTATTTTTGGATTCATTATTAAGGGTTGAGAAAGCCTTGAATTTAAATTAATTGTTTTAATAATTTTTATTGCATAACTTTTAATTAATTGTGTTTGTTTTTTAAAATACGAATTACACGAGACACTTATAATGTAATAACCAAAATAAATACAATAAGAATTGGTATAATAAAAATACTGTAAATTTGGCCGGCCAAACTCTGAATTTAGCTAGATTAAGTTAGTTAAAAAATTAATTAAGTATTATTAATAAAAATTAATTAGATATTATTTTTGAAATTAAATATAAAAATAGATGAGAAAAATATAAAAATATGATAATACTTTAGTAATGACTAACAGTAGATGTGTAAATGAATTAAGCCGCTCGCGAGCTATTCGAACCTCGATTTGATAAAAATTCGTTTGAACTCGTTTAATGAGGCTCGTTAAGATAAACAAACCAAGCTCAAGGTTCATAATATTTGGCTCGTTAGCTCGTGAACATGTTCGTTAAGCTCATTAAGTAATTTTTAAATAAAAAAAAATAATTTTGATATTGAATTTATAAATAAAAATATAGACAAATATATTAAATTTATTTATTAGAATAAAATTATAAATTTTAATAATAATATTATAATTTTCTCTAAATATATAATTTAGTTTTTAATAAATATTTAAATTTATGATTTATATTTATTAAATTTGTTTAGGCTCGATAAAAACTCGAATAAGTCCATGAGTCATGAATATATTCGTTAAGTAAAGCTCGAACTCGGCTCGATTATAAACGAATCAAGCTCAAATATTCAAGAGTTCGGCTCGAATCGACTCGATTACACCCCTAACTAACAGATCATATTCTAGCTATTATATTAAAATTTGAAATCGTATTTTAATATGTTCTCGGAATAATATATATCCTAGAACTAGAAGGCCTATGGGAAAGTGGTTCGTCGCAAGTTAGAGGAACGAGAGAAATGGAAGCGCTGAGGGCAACCTACGGCGCCGACTCCGAAGGGTCGGACGCAGATGATTCACCTGCTGCCGAATCGATGAGCAGCAGAAATGGCGCCAAAATCAACTCATTCGAGGTGCGTCAACAGCTGCATCCTCTGCCGGTGTCCTTGCCGCCGCCGCCACTCGACCTCCTTCAAACACCCGATTTTCCTGGTATGAAATATGTATTCTCTCCAGTTTATGTTTGCTTTAATTTTGATTTTGATGCTGGAAGTAAGGCTCTTATTCAGAAATAGACGGGAATAAGGGATTCAAGTTTATTGTGCTACGAGAAGGGTAGCTCTGGTTTGGTTTTCGATGTTGTTAATTTGATGTTCTCTGCTAAAAAGATGCCTTGATTTTGTGCCCTTTGCATGAAGTTTGTCTCTTGTGTGTTGATGCTGACTCGCATGTTTCGAGTATGAACTGAATCCAATTGCTTCTTCCCTTAGGGTTTATCGCTTCTGCAAATTTGTTTTCTTTCTTTATTTATTTTGAATAAGAGAATTCATAAATACTAGGTATTCCAATCGTGTTAATACAATGCATCTGACTGTTAAACTATGAATTTATTTTCACCTTTTCCTATTTGATAAGAAGATTTACTATCCTAATCACCTCCTAATGTTACAAATCATTGCCAAGTTTTTGCCTTTTTATGTGCTAGCAGGTTTTCGGATAGCCTTTTCATTGATTTTGTGATATTGCTGATGCAAACCCACATTTTTCAGATTTTTCATCAACTACTCAAGGAAGCCGCATCAGAAGCTTCCCTCATGTTGAAGGAAATTATGCACTTCATGTTTACATCCCAGGTTTTGGACCATCAGCCACCTTTTGTCTGCTTAATTATTTTTCACTTTAGAGAAGTGTTCAAAGTTGTCTGTCTCTCTGACTACCCTGTTATAAGCCATGTATTTTGCGAGTCAAGCTTTGATCTATACAGCCATATGCTATCTGATATGTTTACTGAAAGCATAAGGAAATATATATTATATATACAGTCAAGGATAAGATTTATTAAAATAAATAATTGCAGATGGTTGATAAAAAATAAAAAGAGGAAAAGGGATTGTGCAAGTGATTGCACCTATACCATCTATATATTGATGATATATTGTCAATGTGTGATAAGCCTTCTACAATAGAGTCTCAAATAGGCACTTCTGTAGTCAGATGATCTAGAAACTGCCTGTATATGAAATGCTGAGAATAATATGATAGGCTTCTTTAACTTGAATATTTTTTTATGATTACTTGTTTTTCTTGAAACCTTCACATTTTTTATTATTTTAGTTATGAACAATTTGTTTTGCAGTTCTCATACCAACACCAATTAGGACGCAACTATCCATTTTTATAAAACAAATTGCATCTCTAGTTCCTGGACTTTTTGCTGTTGATTGTGACTTCCCTATTGCTGAGTTATGCAAAGACAATGCAAAACTAGAGCAAATTCTCTTAGGAAGAGAATTCCATATTAGCTTGGGAAGAACAGTTCCTATTCAAGCACATCAAATTGAGTCTATTGTGGCTATGCTTCGTCAAAGGTTCCAATCACAGAGAAGGTCAGTGAATTTCCTACACTCTAAAGGGATTTAGATACCATGTAAATTGTAAATCTACAATTTCTTTGCATTCTTGCACGATCTAAACTTAATTTAGTGCTTCCTTTATTTTCTCTTTTACTTTAGTAATAAATTCATCTTCTTATGAGTGACAGGTACTTTATAGATTTCAATAAGTGGGATGTCTTTGTCAATGATGAGCAAACACGCTCTTTCCTTGCGCTTGAAGTTATAGGTGCTGGTCTTTCAGAGGTATATCAGATGTTACATCAGGGATAGAAAATGGCATTAAAATAGAGCCTCAATCCTCTTTTTTATCTAATTGATTCCTCATTATTGATTGAAAAAGTTCAGCGAACTTCCAATTATAAATTTACACTTTCATCAAGTAATCTTCAGTTTCTTTCTGAAATTAGCACTAAAAATCTACTCTCATTATCCTCATTTGGTTCCCACAACCAAGATGAACAGATAGTAGTATCAATGGCGGGGCAAAAAATATTTACAAAAGTCAAATTGCCTTGTTAATTGTGACTCAAATGTGTTCAAGTTATTGAATCCTGAAGCATGAGACTACAGAGCTACCAACATGATGAGCTAAAATGCATGTCAAGCTATTGTATAACCAAAGTGCATACTACTAAGATTAGTTGGAGCATACTACTAAGATTAGTTGGAGCATCAAGGCAATTATGCCATGTTGTCAATCTATGGGTTTGATAGACCAGGTCAGGTCAGGTCAGGTCAGGTCCATAGAACTGTTGATGTTCATCAATGCATCAGAACAACATAAGGTCCCAGACACATCAGCACTGTATTAAAGATCAATAAATTTTCAAGTTGTGGGTTAGCACAATTGTGGACCCTATTCAAGGCATGCACATATGGCAGCCAACATAGATTTGGTTAGCCTTTTCCAAGTCCATGTTCATGTATAAGTTACAGGATCCACCAGCAATGGTTGTGTTATCTTAGAATGTAGTGGCAGATAGGCTAAGATAAGACAAGAAAACAATATAAAAAATGAGCTCTATGGAGAGACAGCGATTAAGGTTCTTGTGATTTTCCATCATTTTGTGTTTGCTGTATAGCATTTGTATTTCATTATCATTGTTGTCTGCTTGCTCTCTTGTCCATGATTTTCTCATCATTGGGGGTTTCATTGTGTGTTTTCATTTATGTTTTCTTTTCTATGTTGTCATGCCTTTGACACTGATCTGTATATATATATATATATATATATATATATATATATATATGTTACATCTTTGAAACAAGATTCTTTGGGATGTCATCAATGAGATGACTATTGTGGATTTATGGCCAAAGTTGGAGTCACCGTGTAATGAAGGGTTTTACCGACAAATTCTAGTTAAAATAGAAAAACTATGTTAGTTGATTGTTAAAATAGAACAAAAAGTGGAATATGAAATTTAGTTAAAGGATTTAGTAAAAACATTGAAGATATAGTTAAGATGAGTAACATGAAATCCCATCAAGTAAAAATTTCAAGTATCTTGTATCTATTATTTAACAAGAAGGTGATAATTGATGATGTAATTAGTAGGATAAAGATTGAATTGTTGAAATGGAGAGGAGCTTGTATAATCTTATGTAATTGTCTTGCCTGCCTTAGGATAAATGGAAGTTTTATAAGATTGTGGCACAACCAATCATATTTATTGGAGTTGTTAGAGGTATTAAATTAGTAGTGATTATTGTTTTAATAATTATTTAAGGTTTTAGCATGAGTTTATATATATATAGTGGTCATCTCACTAATAAAGCAGGGCAATGTTCTCTTTCCTGAAACTGAACATGGTGTTAGAGACCCTTTTTTGGGGTTAGGGTTTCCAAAAAAGAGATTCGCCTTAGGGGGGAGGTTGACATTGCCTTTTTGTACAGGCATTTCTATTCCTGTATTTTTCTCAAATCCTAACCAGCCTCTATTTTGCTCTTTTTTCTTTCAATATTATCCTGTTTATCTTATTTATCAACTGCATATGAGTTACTTAAAACCAACCAAGACCTATTTATCTATTCTATTCTACTTACCGCAGATGCTTTGTATTCCTTTTTTCTACCATATCAATCTTCCCCATCTCTTTCTCCATTTTCACCTAATGTGACAGGAAATAATACCTAGAAAAAAATTCTCCCATAGGTGTCTTTTGTTCCTTAGTTCCTTCCACCATATGATATGTAAAGAAGAGATACATCAAGGTAGGCTACTTCAAGTGGCTGAAGAAGGAACAATCTAAGAGAGATTAGAAGGAGCCTGACATATTAACAGAAATCCTCATTGCAAAAGAAAGTGACAATATACTTGATATTGTTCTCACTACCTCCAATCACTATTGCAACACCTGTGGCTGTGGTCAGTGGATTTTAGATTTTGCATGTGTTTTTCAGATGACATTGAATACAGTGTGCTCATTTACTTTTATATATAGATGACATTTTGGTTGCTGTTAATGATACAACTTCAAATAGTTGTAAGCCACACAGCTTGATGACCACGAGAGCTCTCAGACTCACAAGTACCACTTGGTAGTTGTTTTCAATCCAACTTATCTCTTTAGTGGTACAAAATTTAAGATACCAACGTTTGGATAAATAGTTGTTGTTTCAATTTTTTGTGGTTTGATGCTCACTGTACTTTTTAAAAGATCTTATTTTATTTATTTTTATCTATAGGAGGCTCTTGCAACTTTTTAAGCTAATGTTGATTTTTTTCATCTTAGATATCCAAGCAGATTAGACTTGTAGACGTGATATATAGATTACATGGTCTCCCTGAGTTTTATAAGGTATGTAATGTTAATCGCCACTAGTGATTTACCACTAGTGGCATCTATTGTGGATAGTGAATGTGTTAAATTGACTAACCGGGCTACCGAATTTTTAAGCAATATGTTGTTTTATCCTAATAACATACCTCGGAAAATTAGACGATGACTTTCCCCTTAGAATTTCATGCATTATGTATCTAAACAACCATTCAGTTTATAATTGTTTCTCATCAAACTGTTTTAAAAAGTTACTCACTTGTTTCCTGATGCAGAACCCACGGCCCCACATATCCTTGCTATGGGGTTTAGGAGAGACAAGCGGCATGCTAAACCAAGCGGTTGAAAAAATTGAAAGATCCTCCAAGAATTCAAGCCTGCCGTGTCGGCATATCTTTACTTGCAAGATCAACGGCATTGAATGTAGAATAGGTAAAAGGACATACAGCATATGTAAGTTTTCCGAGTGAAAAAATGTGTCTCAGGGCAAAAGATTCTACTAATTGTTAAGTTACGATATTAACACTGTTTGCATTATTGTCTATCCTGTACTTGAACGTACTTCTGCTCCAAGTTGTTGCAGCTTCTATGAGCGCATTCATCTTCGTACGAGCGGGCGTAGCGTGAATCATTCAATTCTCAAGAGACGAATCTTGTCAGGCACGGGCCGGTCCAGGTTTCATGTACGACGACTGTCGCTTTGCATCACGAGAATATAATGGCGTTAAATAAATTTCATCAAATGACCTTTGTCAGATAATGTGTGATAAAAAATAAGAAGGAAAAAGACAACTTGTGATCCGGTGCCGCTTCTCAATTTTGATTCGCCACAAAAGACAACGGACCTGTGTGGTCGCCTTCCCCATCCAAACAAGCACAGCCTCTCACTTTGCTTAAACTAAAATTTAAGCATTAATAATTATATTCTCGTGTAAAACTTTGACCGCATCCAAAAATCTATTTGGTGGGCAACCAAAATCATGTGAACCCCAAAAGTGTTGGCCACTGGCACGCCGTAATTCATCACCAAACTCACAGTAAAAATTACAGATCTATAAGCAGCGACGTTCACCATAAGCTAGCATGCAACAGTTTGGAAGAAACAGAAAGCCCCAACGAAAAGAAGCAAGTGGAGCGGCAGTACTAGCTACCAGCCTGCGCCGCCATGGCCAGCTCGAACTGCTTCGTCGAAAAGGAAGGAATTAAGAGGAAGGAACTCCGAGGGCTTTCCGCTCACGGGCGTGTGGCTGAGCCCGTCCAGGCCTATGTGAGCGACGTGCTGCACGTCGGTCGGGAACCCGATCTCCATCTCCGCCTCCTCCTCCTCGTCTTCTTCGTCCTCCTCGAACACAAAGTAGTGGGATAAGCTCTTGAAGCTCTTGGCTAGCTTTTGGAACCCCGCAGCGACGTTCGGCCGCGGAAACAGAAGGATGCTGAAGGAGTTCTTCGGCCTCCCACCTTCAGAGAACCACAGTTAATTAACAATCAATTAGATTTCATGAACAACAAGTTAAGATAACTAGAACGAGACACTAACTACTCGATGCTGGTGGAGCTGTCCCAGCCTGCGCTCTCTTCGGTTGGTTTTCACATACCGCAACGCTGGACTGAGAGACGCAGCCTACGGAGAAAGGAAGGACGACGAACCGATCCGTTCGCCGGTCTCTCATTGCACCAAAAATAGACAGAGACACAGAGTCTCCTTGATGGATTTGTTATATTGGAGCTAGAGGTGGCGTCGGCTAGCTTTGTTAGCAAGAATGAATGAATGATTTTAAATGTGAAAGGGCGACCCAAAGTTTGGTGCGTGAGAGAGAGTGAGTAACTAGTGAGTTGAGTTCCAATATTCAGAGCAAAGCTACGGCCCACCATATGGCTTGTGTGTGTTGGAGGGAACCTTCTTCTTCCTGTCCATGTGACCTACTGCAATTTTTTTATCCCTTCACAAGTCACAAGAGCGAGCAGTGTAAACCACACGGCTTGTTGGCACGTATACAGCAGGGCTACTATTTATGGCTTCAGCCAATAAAACTTACTGCGGGCAGTTGTTTTTGTTTTGTTCATTTTCTGTCATATATTAACTGTGAGCATGATGAGAGTTGGCACTAGCAGAAACTTGTGTTTCAGGGTGTCCCATGAAGTGACCAGAGGAGGTTCCCAGATGTGTGATTGCTTTCAGGGAAAGCAAATTTACTTTTGCCCTCTATGACAGTGAGGCAATTATATTCCTTAAGAGAAATAGAACCATTAAATTAATGAAGCATGTGAATCATCTGCTTTAGTCGGCGTTCACCTTTTGACAATAACAAAGCTGGAGCAACTTGCCATCGATATTGATTGGAAGACATAGTCGAGCCATCTGAAATTTGACATGGAAAAATTGTAACGATTGTTGGAAAACTTTACTGCGCGTGTTCAACTATATACGGTTAATATCACTGTGCTGGCCTTTAACTAGATTTCCAATAGGTTGGAAAATTGGTTTTGAACATAAGAGTGCGAATGAGAAATTAAAGTTCATCATTTAATGTGTGACATAATCGTCGGATTAAATTGGATAAATCAGATTTATCCAAATGAAAAGGCATAACTATCTCTTTAGATGATTTAATCTCAGTCATTGAATTCAAACCGGAAGACATTCGAATGAAGAAATATTGTGTTTCTTGAGAAGAGATGTGATCTAAATTATCTAATTCAATTTGATAGATGAGATTTGATTGAATCAAGAGATTCTTCTTGTTGGTCCTGATAGACTAGCTAGAGGGGATGAATAATCTGTAAGTTAGAAATTTGAATCTCTTGCTACCAAACTTAGCAAGGAATTCACATTAATTTTAAACAAATAAAAACATAAACAAAATAGAGAAGAGGTAGAAAATTTACTTGGTTTATAATCGGGGAGGCTACTAATCTAATGATATGTAAAGCTCAATAAAATAACTCCTTCGTAAAGACAGAGTAGCCCTTTATAGTAGTAAGCACAAACGGTTAAAACAGGATTTGTAAACAAAAGTACAGAGTGTGTTATACTGAACTTCGAGGACCAGACCTCTATTTATAGTCCACTGGTCGAAATTAGCCGTTGGCTGACGTGACACCTCCCGGGTGTCTGTAATATGTTGATGTGGACTCCAATGCTGATGTTCGCTGCAACGGCTTAGTAATCTAACCAAGACTACTTTGGGTGCCTAGATATGGTCCAGGCTCCTGAACAAAGTCAACTCAACAGTTGATTTGTTCGGTCGCTTAGGTGATTCTTCAGCCTTCCAGAGTTGAGCTCCTCTAAACTCAACTTTGGCCTTCTCGTTGAATAATCTTCCTCCTCGGCTTCTTGTCCTTCGAAAATGTTGTACACGTACTTCTTGTCTGCCGATGTACTCTTTCGTAGCTCCTCATCCTTCAGATGCACCGAATCGGTCAACTCACTTCTCGTGACATCCTTCTCGCTAGCTGCATCTTCCATTCGACTTCTTGTATTCCTAAGTGTCTGCACACTTAGACACAAGGGATCAAAACTGCATAACCTAACCTAACTCAGTTGATCATATCAAAACTCACCTGGAGTACTTACACTTCTAACCCTTCATAAAGTATAAATAAGCCCCTCATGTTTTCATTTCATTCATTTCGATTCAAAGCAAGTATTGTATTTCATACTTGCATTTGAAGAGTTCAAGAAGCTTCTTCTGTTCAGAGGTCTCGTGATTTGCAATGTTGTCATCACAAGATAAAATCGTTATATTTTGAGAGATGAAAGTCGTGTTCTGTGAGTACCTTGTGTGGGGCAAATACATCTTAAAGAGATGAAGTCCAACTTTAGTCTCGAATTCACCTAAGCGGTATTGTACCGTCATTCTGTCCACCCTTAGATTACACCACCACCACTAGATTCAACAATTTTAAGACTAATTGTCCATGCAATCTGTAGGGATTTGTTACGAAAAATAACATATATACGCAGCAGGAAAAGGATCCCTCCAGAGATTCAAGTGAATGTAGAATACACATTTTGATTGGATTGTTACTTTTGGTGCATGAACGAAATAATCTTGGCAACACCGATGCTTCGATAGATCTCAACGCGATTAGAATGTCCACGCCTCTATGATATCCACACGAGCAAGTCCCTCGAGCACTCTTCACACATGAAAATGGAAGAGAAAAGAATGGAGAGACACCATCACTTCCTCATCTTGCTAGAATGATGTATATAGTGGCAATCCAAGAGACACCCATACCTCTCAACCTTCTTGGCTTTTTTATGGCTATTTAATGTGGCATTAAAAGAAGAAGAAAAAAAAATACTAACTCCTCATCTTATCAGATGAACTCTTCATCTTCTTTGATTGATCCTGTCCGAGCGCTGAGTCGACGGACGGTGGGGATGTGGCACGCTCCGCTGTCTCCGACTAGTGGTGTAGATCTCCGGCGAACCTGCAAAGAAACCGAGCCGGGAGGGGTTTCCCAGAGACGACCCTCCAACGCTCAAGTCAGGCAATGAGAGAAGCAACGTAACTGTGGATACAGTAAGGATTTTCGCATACCTTCGTCGACGTCTGGGGGTCCTTATATACGACCCCGAGGAGGCGCGGGCACGCTTCTCAATGCGTGCACGCTTCCCCAAACATACCTTAACAAGCCTGTGTCAGAAAAGTACCTCTGACGCCATTCCTCAATCGTCCGAGCATATCCCGGATGTGACGGTGGAAGCTTCCGCCGTATGATCCTGTGTACGGCTCGGCCGCCAATTCTGCTACCTGTCGGCGGCAAACGTCTTGAGGATGATGTTATCTCCTGTCTCCTTTGTCCTCTTGCGCTTCCTGTCTGTTCCAGGGCCGAGCGGTTAGGCCGCTCGGCAGGCATACCCCTTCTGCTCGGTTGTAGGTATCGGTCCGATAGGGAGGACTCCCGGTCATATGCTCGGATGAGATTGCTCCTGCCTCTGTTGCCTCGTGCCCGACCAAACGGACACCCCGCTCGACCATGAAACCTTTTTACCTTGAGCATCGGAAACCCGACCCCTAGTCGGGTTGTCTTTCATTCGACGGGGGATTCACGGCCGGTCGGCCTGCTTCGTCCGGTCGGTCGGCCTGCTTCGTCCGGTCGGCCGGGTCTCAGGGTTGAATCTCTTGACCTTTGACCTCCACGTGTCGTTGACCTTCCGCTAACGAGGGTCCCCCATCCTTATCACCGAATCACATGCCTTCCCTTCAAGTCTAGTCGAAGGAGGCGCTAAGTCCGACTGACTGGACTGCCGGTCGACCTGAATGGCATCGCCCTGCCACTCTGGAATGTTCCTCCCCCCGGCCGCTCGGCTCCTTCCGAGCGCTGGCTTTACTACCGTGTTGACGGTCAACGCTGATGCCCTTCAGATCTCCTTGGGATTCGTGCAAATCCTCTCCATTAAGACCGAGCACGCGCGTTGCGTGTCGTAATGGTGCCCATTAAATGCGCCCCTATGGCATGGTGCCACGTGGCGCCTCCGCTGGCGTCATCGTACGGCTCGACGATGTGTTCGATGGGACATCGGCGGTTTGAAATGAACGGCCCGATGGGGGCCTCGGTTCTTGTGACCTGCATCGGACGGTCGAAGTCAATCGGGCCCGACCTTATAAAGCCGTCACCTTTCTCCTCCGCCACACTTTTGCCTTCGCGTGTCCCGCCGCCTTTCTTCGGTGCTTCAGCATTCCGGCGACTCCGCTTCATTGTTTTCCGATGATTCCCCACCATCTTCCTTCGATCCCCAGCTTCTTCGTAAGGTTCCTCCGCCTTTCCTCTCTGTTTTCCTCGTCTTTTTTGTCGAGTTCTCGTCTTCTGGTCGCTATCCCTTTCATCGTCTCCTTGTCGTGTGTCATTTTCTATTCTCTTGGCTTTTGCTTTCTTGCCCGATCGGATAATGGCCAGTTCATCCCGACTTGCAGACCTCACTTTAGGTCCCTGGTATACTACCATGGAGTCTCGCTTCGATCGGCGAGACGCCGAGGTTTTGCTTGATGGTTTTGACATTTCGTTCGACTTTGAACTTATTCTACCCTCACCAACAACTCGGCCTCACAAACCGCTGAGCGGAGCCATCTGTTTTTTCCGCGACCAATTCACAGTCGGTCTGCGGTTTCCTCTTCACCCCTTCTTCGCCGACGTTTGCAACTTCTTTAGTCTTCCGCTCGCCCAATTACCGGAGGGTTTATAGTCACCGGTTTGACTCTAAGATTTAACGTTGCTGCTCGACGGTCTTCAGGCCGGAGAGTTTATATTGCCGGTCCGACTCTAAGATTTAATGTCGCTGCTCGACGGTCTTCCGACCGGAGGATTTATAGTCGCCGGTTCGACTCTAAGATTTAACGTCGCTGCTCGACGGTCTTCAGGCCGGATGGTTTATAGTCGCCGGTCTGACTCTAAGATTTAACGTCGCTGCTCGACGGTCTTCCGGTCGGATGGTTTATAGTCTCCGGTTCGACTCTAAGATTTAACGTCGCTGCTCGACGGTCTTCAGGCCGGAGGGTTTATAGTCACTGGTCCGACTCTAAGATTTAACGTCGCTGCTCGACGGTCTTCAGGCCGGAGGGTTTATAGTCGCCGGTTCGACTCTAAGATTTAACGTCGCTGCTCGACGGTCTTCAGGCCAGAGGGTTTATAGTCACCGGTCCGAATCTAAGATTTAACGTCGCTGCTCGACGATCTTCCGGCTGGAGGGTTTATAGTCGCCGGTTCGACTCTATGATTTAACGTCGCTGCTTGACGGTCTTCCGGCCGGAGGGTTTATAGTCGCCGGTTCGACTCTAAGATTTAACGTCGCTGCTCGACGGTCTTCAGGCCAGAGGGTTTATAGTCGCCGGTCCGACTCTAAGATTTAACGTCGCTGCTCGACGGTCTTCAGGCCGGAGAGTTTATAGTCGTCGGTCCGACTCTAAGATTTAATGTCGCTGCTCAACGGTTTTCCGATCGGAGGGTTTATAGTCGTCGGTTCGACTCTAAGATTTAACGTCGCTGCTCGACGGTCTTCAAGCCGGAGGGTTTATAGTCGCCGGTCCGACTCTAAGATTTAACGTTGCTGCTCGATGGTTTTCCGGCCGGAGGGTTTATAGTCGTCGGTTCGACTCTAAGATTTAACGTCGCTGCTCGACGGTCTTTAGGCCGGAGGGTTTATAGTCGCCGGTCTGACTCTAAGATTTAATGTCGCTGCTCGACGGTCTTCCGGCCAGAGGATTTATAGTCGCCGGTTCGACTCTAAGATTTAACGTCGCTGCTCGACGGTGTTCGGGCCGGAGGGTTTATAGTCGCCGGTCCGACTCTAAGATTTAACGTCGCTGCTCGACGGTCTTCAGGCCGGAGGGTTTATAGTCGCCGGTTCGACTCTAAGATTTAACGTCGCTGCTCGACGGTCTTCAGGCCGGAGGGTTTATAGTCGCCGGTTCGACTCTAAGATTTAACGTCGCTGCTCGACGGTCTTCAGGCCGGAGGGTTTATAGTCGTCGGTCCGACTCTAAGATTTAACTTCGCTGCTCGACGGTCTTCAAGCCGGGAGGTTTATAGTCGTCGGTCTGACTCTAAGATTTAACGTCGCTGCTCGACGGTCTTCAGGCCGGAGGGTTTATAGTCGCCGGTTCGACTCTAACATTTAACGTCGCTGCTCGACGGTCTTCAGGCCGGAGGGTTTATAGTCGCTGGTTCGACTCTAAGATTTAACGTCGCTGCTCGACGGTCTTCAAGCGAGGGGGGGGGGGGGGGGGGGTTTATAGTCGCCGGTTCGACTCTAATATTTAACGTCGCTACTCGACGGTCTTCAATAATGAGCTTACAGCTCGGATAATATACGCCCGACCGAACGACACGGGGTCTTCGCCATCGAGCCTATGACTCGGATAATATACGCTCGGCCGAACGGCACGGGTCTTCGCCATCGAGCCTATGACTTGGATAATATACGCCCGGCCGAACGGCACGGGGTCTTCGACATCGAGCCTGTGGCTCGGATAATATATACCCGGCCGAACGACACGGGGTCTTGACTACGCCATCATGCAGCTACCCGCTTGGTGCACAATGCTCATGCCTTTGCTTTGTTCTTATAGCTTTCATCCCTGCAACCAAATGATACATCCGAACGGAATATTCATGAAATATATTACATCGGTGCACCTTTCATCCGGCCCGATAGGACTGGAGGTGGTTTACGCTCTGTGGTCTCTCTAGCCGTCGTCCATCCTCATCCTCCAAGTAGTAGGCCCCCGATCGGAGCTTCTCGACGACTTTGAAGGGTCTTGCCCAGGGAGCCTCCAGCTTGCCTACGTCCCCGACCGGCTTCACTTTCTTCCAGACCAAGTCACCCACTTGGAATGCTCGGGGAATCATGCGGCGGTTGTAGTTCTACTTCATCCTCTGTCTATAGGCCATCAGCCGGGCGGACGCTTTGGCTCGCTCCTCATCGATCAAGTCCAATTCTAGCTGCCTCTGCTCGAAATTATCTGCGTCATAGTTTTGGATCCGGACGGAGTCTATGCCGACTTCGACTGGGACGACCGCCTCGCCCCCATACACCAGGTGGAACGGTGTTACTCCCGTTCCCTCCTTAGGGGTCGTGCGGATGGCCCATAAGACTCCTGGCATCTCGTCCACCCAGCTTCCTCCCATGTGGTCGAGTCGAGCCCGAAGAATTCGGAGGATCTCCCGGTTGGCTACTTCGGCTTGGCTGTTGCTTTGGGGATACGCCACAAACGTGAAGTGCTGCTCAATGTCATATCCCTTGCACCATTTCTCGAGCTGCTTTCCGACGTACTGTCGCCCGTTATCCGACACGAGCCGACGCGGAATGCCGAACCGATAGATGATGTGTTGCCAGATGAATTTCTCGACCATCTGCTCGGTTATCTTGGCCAATGGCTCAGCCTCCACCCACTTGGAGAAGTAATCGACGGCCACCAGTAGAAACTTCCGTTGTCCGGTCGCCATAGGGAAAGGTCCTACAATGTCCATGCACCACTGGTCGAACGGGCAAGACACCGTGAACGCTTTCATTTCCTCCGTCGGCTTATGAGAGAAACTGTGGTACTTCTGACAGGAAAGACATGTTGCCACGGTCCGAGCGGCATCCTCGTGGAGAGTGGGCCAGAAGTATCCGGCCAGCAGGATCTTCCTAGCCAAGGACTGGCCGCCCGGATGACCTCCGCAAGATCCTTGGTGTACCTCTTGGAGAATGTATTCTGCGTCCTCCGAGCTGACGCACTTTAGCAGCGGTCGGGAGAATGCCTTTTTGTAAAGCTGATCTCCGATGAGAGTGAACCGACCCGCTCTCCTCCTCACCAGTTGAGCTTCATCCCGATCGGACGGTGTGGCACCAGAGCGCAAAAACTCGATGATGGTTGTTCTCCAATCGCTCGAGAATGTGAGGCCTTCCATCCGGTCCACGTGCGCTACCAAAGATACTTGCTCGATTGGTTGTTGGATGACAACCGGCGATATCGAGCTTGCGAGTTTGGCTAACTCATCTGCCGCCTGGTTCTCCACTCGGGGTATCTTCTGGATCACCACCTCGGTGAAGCTGGTCTTGAGTTTTTCAAAGGCCTCCGCATACAACCTGAGTCTTGTATTGTTTATCTCAAAGGCGCCCATGAGTTGTTGAGCGGCTAGCTGGGAATCCGAGTGGATCACCACCCGGCTGGCTCCAACATGCCGTGCGGCCTGCAGTCCGGCTATGAGGGCTTCGCACTCTGTCTCATTATTTGTTGCTCGATAGTCCAGCCGGACAGACAAATGCATCCGCTCTCCCTGAGGCGAAAGTAGCAAGATCCCAATTCCGCTTCCGAGCCGAGTGGACGATCCGTCCACATATATTTTCCATGTAGCTTCGGGCTCGGGCTTTTGTACCTTAGTCACGAAATCTGCCAAGGACTGTGCCTTGATCGCCAAGCAGGGTTGGTATTGGATGTCGAATTCGCTAAGCTCCGTCGTCCACTTGATGAGTCGTCCGGATGCTTCAGGGTTCAGGAGTACCCTTCCCAACGGGCTATTCGTCTTCACAATAATGGTGTGCGCTAAAAAGTAAGGGCGTAACCTCCGAGCGGCAAGGACCAAGGCGAAGGCCAACTTCTCGAGACCGATGTAGCGAGACTCAGCATCCTTTAAGATATGGCTTAAAAAGTACACCGGCTGTTCTTCGCCGCTCGACCTTACTAGTGCTGAGCCGACATCATGCTCAGTTGAAGATAAATAAATGCGGAGTGGCTCACCTACGGCCGGCTTCACCAACACGGGTAAGGAATTCAAGTAAGTCTTCAGTTCCTCGAATGCCCGATCGCACTCCTCGTCCCATTGAAACTTGGTAGCCTTACGCAGAATCTTGAAGAACGGCAGGCTCTGGTCGGCGGTCTTAGAGATAAACCTTGACAGCACCGTTATCCGACCGGTGAGACGCTGTACTTCTCGAAGATTTCTGGGAGGCGACATATCTTGCAATGCCTTTATCTTGTTGGGGTTCGCCTCTATGCCCCGCTCGGTCACGATGTAACCCAGGAAGTGCCCGCTTTTTTCTCCGAACAGGCACTTATGAGGATTAAGCTTGACTCTGTATCTTCTTAATGTTTAGAAGGTCTCCTCCATATACGCATAGAGATTGACCGCCCGGAAGGACTTGATAAGTATGTCGTCTACATACACTTCCAGGTTGCGTCCGATCTGCTCCCTGAAGACCTTGTTCATCAGACGCTGATAGGTGGCTCCTGCATTCTTCAACCAGAACGACATTACATTGTAGCAGTAGGTGCCGTCTACCGTGACGAAGCTGACCTTCTTCTGGTCTTCTCGGGCGAGCGGTACTTGCTGGTAGCCTTGGTATGCATCCAGCATGCATATCAGCTCGCACCCGACCGTGGAGTCCACCAGTTGATCGATCCGGGGCAGGGGGTAGAAGTCCTTCGGGCATGCCTTGTTCAAGTCCTGGAAGTCGATGCAGACTCTCCACTTGTTGCCCGGCTTGGAGACAAGGACCACATTTGCGAGCCAACTCGGGAATTGCACTTCCCTTATGTGGTCGGCCTCCAGAAGCTTCTCTACCTCCGCCCGGATAATTACATTCTGCTCAGCGCTGAAGTCTCTCTTCCTTTGCTTCACTGGCTGAGCGTCCGGCCGGACGTGAAGCTCGTGCTGCGCTACGCTTGGCGAGACCCCTGGCAGCTCATGGGTCGACCAAGCGAAGACATCGCAGTTTCACCGTAGGCATTTGATCAGCTTTTCCTTCTGCTTCTCCTCCAGGTCGAATGCTATGAAGGTGGTGGCCTCCGGTCGGGAAGAGTCAATCTGCACCTCCTCCTTTTCTTCGTAAACCAAAGAAGGTGGTTTTTCAGTTATAGTATTTACCTCGACTCGCGACACTTTCCGAGCGGACTTGACTTCGGCTTGGACCATCTCCAGATAGCATCTTCGAGCCGCCAATTGGTCTCTCTGCACCTCCCTTACTCGATCTTCCACCGGGAACTTGATCTTTTGGCAGAAGGTTGAGACGACCGCCCGGAACTCGTTGAGCGCCGGTCGTCCCAAGATAACGTTGTACGCATAAGGAGCATCAACCACGATGAAGGTGGTGGTCCTTGTCCTTCTGAGCGGCTCCTCGCCCAACGAGATAGCTAGCCGGACCTGGCCGACCGGCAAGACTTCATTCCCAGTGAACCCGTAGAGGGGGGTCGTCATTGGCAGTAGTTCATCTTGGTCGATTTGCAATTGGTCGAATGCCTTCTTGAATATTATATTGACCGAGCTGCCTGTGTCAATGAAAATGCGGTGAATAGTATAGTTGGCTATTACCGCTCGAATGATCAGGGTGTCATCGTGTGGGACTTCAACTCCTTCGAGGTCCCTGGGCCCGAAGCTGATCTCGGGTCCGCTCGCTCTTTCCTGGCTACAGCCGACCGCATAGATCCTCAGCTGCCTTGCGTGTGCCTTTCTGGCTCTATTAGAGTCTCCGCCGGTCGGGCCTCCGGCGATGATGCTGATCTCGCCCCGAGATGCGTTGCCCCTATTTTCCTCCTCCCGAGCGAAAGGTCGAGGTCGTTCATCCGACGCCCGATGGTGGGCTCCGGGCTGCTGACGATGCTGCCGCTCGGGGGATCTCCTTTCTATCCTTTGAACGGGGCTCCGTTGTCGATGTCGCCGATCTGGTGAGAGTGATCGACGGCGATCGCTCCTTGGCGCAGGATGATCGATGGGAAGGAGGCTCCGACAGTCACGGGTGTTGTGAGTAGCTGACTGATGGAGTGAACAAAACATTGGGGTCCATACCTTCCCCTTGGGCTTGGGCCAATCAGCCGCAACTTGCTGGACGGCGTGCGACCGAGTATGCTGATGAGGACGGGCGGCTTCGGCTCGCGGTCCTCTGGGGGGCTGGTGATTGACGGGCTGCTTCCGCTCGGCGGAAGCTAGTTGGTCTGTCTGGGCTTCCTTTCTTCTTGCCGCCTGGGCCTCCTCCACATTGATGTATTCGTTGGCCTTATGCAACATATGGTCGTAGTCCCGGGGAGGCTTCCGGATGAGCGAGCGGAAGAAGTCATCGTCCACGAGCCCTTGCGTGAACGCGTTCATCATTGTTTCCGAGGTGACCGTTGGAATGTCCATGACCACCTGGTTGAAGCGTTAGATGTACGCTCGGAGCGACTCCCTCGCACCTTACTTGATGGCAAACAGATTGACGCTTGTCTTCTGGTGGCGCCTGCTGCTTGCAAAATGATGGAGGAACACCGTTCGAAATTCCTTGAAACTTGTGATAGATCCGTCCGGCAGTCTCTGAAACCACCGATGCGCCGATCCCGAAAGTGTGGTGAGGAACACTCGGCACTTCACACCATCTGTGTATTGATGCAGAGTGGCAGTGCTGTTGAACTTACCCAGATGGTCGTCTGGGTCGGTTGTCCCGTTGTACTCCCCGATCGCAGGGGGCACATAATGCCTCGGCAGTGGATCGCGAAGAATGGCATCTGAGAACTGCCAGTTGATCCGCTCGGGTGACGCGTCCGTTCGGGGCGCCTTTCCTTTTCTGACATCCCGGATGGGTGCTTCGTTCGATGAAGATCCCTTGTCTTGATTAGCTTGCGCTACCTCCGAGGGCGTCAGGAACAGAGCCCGATGAAAATGTATCGGGGCGGGCGGCGCCCCCATCTGGGTGCCGGCTGGTCCTTTATTTTGCCCCCATATTGAGAGCTGCTCCTGCCTGTCTTCGGGTGGCGCTCGGCCCCCTGAGGCTGATGTCGCCTGCTGCGCTGCCCGCTCGGCCTGAGCTTTCTGCTGCTGCTCCATGATTTTTGCTGCTCGCGTTTGGATGAGTGCTTCGAGCTCCTCAGGAGAGAGCGTTACCAGAAGTTGACGTCCAGCTTCTTCCATCTTCTTGGCTCGGATTCAGGTGCGTTCCCACAGACGGCGCCAATTTGATCCTGTCCGAGCGCTGAGTCGACGGACGCTGGGGACGTGGCACGCTCCATTGTCTCCGACTGGTGGTGTAGATCTCCGGCGAACCTGCAAAGAAGTCGAGTCGGGAGGGGTTTCCCGGCGACGACCCTCCGACGCTCAAGTCAGGCAACGAGAGAAGCAGCGTAACTGTGGCTACAGTAAGGATTTTCGCATACCTTCGTCGACGTCTGGGGGTCCTTATATAGGACCCTGGGGAGGCGTGGGCACGCTTCTCGATGCGTGCACGCTTCCCCAAACATACCTTAACAAGCCCGTGTCAGAAAAGTACCTCTGACGTCATTCCACAATCGTCCGAGCATTTCCCGGATGTGACGGTGGAAGCTTCCGTCGTATGATCCTGTGTACGGCTCGGCCGCCAACTCTGCTACCTGTCGGCGGCAGACGTCTCGAGGATGATGTTATCCCTTGTCTCCTTTGTCCTCTTGCGCTTCCTGTCTGTTCCAGGGCCGAGCGGTTAGGCCGCTCGGTAGGCATACCTCTTCTGCCCGGTTGTAGGTATCAGTCCGACCGGGAGGACTCCCGGTCGTATGCTTGGATGAGATTGCTCCTGCCTCTGTTGCCTCGCGCTCGGCCGAACGAACACCCCGCTCTACCATGAAACCTTTTTACCTTGAGCATCGGAAACCCGACCCCTAGTCAGGTTATCTTTCATTCGGCGGGGGATTCACAGCCGGCCGGCCTGCTTCGTCCGGTCGGCCGGGTCTCGGGGTTGAATCTCTTGACCTTTGACCTCCACGTGCCGTTAACCTTCCGCCAACGAGGGTCCCCCGTCCTTATCACCGGATCACTGATGATTCTTCATCTTCTCTGATAACTATTAGTGTTTACCTTAGTAGGCTCCTGATTAGGTTGGGTCATAATAAGGTCCAAAACTAATTTCAGAATTAACGCTCAAACCGATACAATTTTAGTCAAATTAAAATAAATCAATCTTCAAGTCAACATTCTCTTTATGTGTGACTTAATAGGTTCTCGTAACGTTGGCAGTGTTTCTAAAACCATTTTAGATACACAAGCAATGAGCGTCATCTAGCAATGCATCATTGGTATCCAAGTGACGAGAATGTCAAGATCTGACCTAACCTATCTGTGTTTATTATCTTGTATAACTAGATCATTCTATCCTCTATATCTAGATTGATCTATGAGACATAGACTATGTCATCCTCTTATCAATCTTTATATTTCTTCATTTCCAAGTATAGTCACTTAACCAAATGAACTCAATATTTCATATTAACTTATTTAAGCATGGTCATGTATTTTAGTATCCCTACTTAATCAAGGGACTTACAAATATCACTTCCGTTATATGAAAAAGATAAATCTCATCTACGCCACTCATATTCCTCCGCATAACTTATTGCATACCAAATAATCGACTTTATAGTCCATCTTGTTACAGATGATATTTATCGATACCAAAGTACACAACTCTTATATAGGGAATCGTAGTGACTTCAGGTTTAAGGACTATTTATACTAATAGTTACTATGAGAATGTTTATGACACTCATACAACAATATATGAAATATTCTCATAGCAGAACAATTCAATACATATTCTCTAATATATATTCATTGCCAGCTTAATATCTTGTATCCATGACTCGTGAGATTAAGTTATCAATTGACCTACATGCTAGTCTCAACGAATTAATATTGCCCTTGTATATTAATGATTAACTAGGAATAGTTAAGAGTAGTGTTCTAATCTAAAGTCTCCCACTATCAATTCAATAAATTGATATGATGTAAATTAGAACTACTATCCTAGGACATTATTATACTTATTCAGCTAGCACAGATCTGAAGTAAATATAATAACTATAAATATTATCTTTTACTAATAAAATATAATTGATCCTGTCCGAATCGCCGAACCAAAGGACGCTGGGCACGTGGTGCGCTCCTAGTCGATGGTGTAGGCCTCCGTCTGGTCGCACTAATCTCCTGCGAACCTGCACAGAAGTTAGGCCGGGAAGGGGTTCCCGGCGGCGACCCTCCGACGCTCAAGTCAGGTAAGTGGTGGAAAAAGGAGCTCCCAAGCTGGCAGTATGCGTACCTCCGACGAAGTCTACGGCTCTTTATATAGGGCGATGAAAAAGCTCCTACACGCCTATCGAGGCGCGTGCGTGTCCGCAGCCCATGCCTCGGTGTGTACCTGTCAGAGAGCTTACCTGACGCCATACTGCGACAGTCCCCTTGCGCCTTCGATGGGACAACAGGACACCCCGTTGTCAGACTAGGAGTATGGCCTAGTCATATGATTCGACGGCTGTCAGAAGATGTTCCCCCCTCTTTACTGCTCATAATCCGGGGCGTCCGACCGGCTGGACAGGGAGTCCGTCCGGCCGGCCCTTCCTCCTTTTACGCGCTGGCCGGACGGCACTCACATCGCGTCCGGCCCGCCGTTGACATTGGTGTGCTGGGGAAATTTCCAGTAGGCGCTATGTAGAGACTGTCAGCAGTGTCATTTTTCCCTGGTTCTTCCGCTCGGCTCTTAGCTACTGTTTCGACAGAGCGTCGGAACCCTGACCCGGTCAGGGCGCCTTTTGCTACCGAATGTCCTTTGGTCGGCCGATCGGCCTTGTCAATTTCTTCCAAGTCCGGTCGGCTCACCCTTCTTAGGTGGGCTGCTTGGCCATTTTGACCTCTACGTGGCGTTAACCCCTCGTTAGGGGGTCCCGGACTCTTACCACCGGATCAATAATATAATAGATCTTTTCTCAATCATCTCATAATTAACTCTTAGGGATGATACTAACACAATCTTGATGGATTCATCATCGATGGCTCCTGTTCCACTAACACATGGTGAGAAATCAAAGAAATTTACAGGTACTAATTTCAAGAGGTGGCAGCAAAAGATGTTGTTTTACCTACCCACGTTGAATCTTGTGAGGTTCTTACGTAGAGATGCTCCCTCCATTTCTCAAGACGAGATTGATAAAGAAAAGAAAGTGACATATGATGCTTGAGGACATAGTGACTTCTTATGTCGAAGTTATGTCCTTAATGGCTTGGACAATTCATTATACAATGTATGTAGTCTAATGTCAACTACAAAGAAATTATGGGAACCTCTCGAAAGTACAAAATAGAAGATGTCGAATTGGAGAAATTTATTGTCGGCAAATTCTAAGACTTCAAAATGATTAATTCCAAAAAATGTAATGACTCAAATCTATGGGTTGCAATTGATGTTATATAATATGCATGTCGAGGGCATGACAATGAATGAGTCTTTTTAAGTTATCACGATAATCGAGAAACTCCCACCTTTTTGGAGGGGATTTAAAAATTATCTAAAGTATAAGCAAAAGGAGATGAAGCTTAAGAATTTGATTGTAATACTGCAGATTGAAGACGATAATCGCAAGCAATTAAAATTAACAAAAATATCTATATTTGCAAAGACAAATTATCTAATGGAACCAAATATTGGCAAGAAAAGAAAGTATCCTGACAAAGGGTGGAGCCAAGGGAAGACTTAGAAGTTCCAAGGAACATGGCACAATTGTGGCAAACCAAATCACAAGGCCAAAAACTGTTCAAAGTCACTCAAGTGCACATACTCGAAGATAAGTCAGTGCCAATAGACATGTCAAAATTAGACCTGACTATGTATTTATACCCAACTTAGTGGGCAATCCAAGGTAGTGGTAGGTCAACATTGGTGCTACATGGTACATTTACTCTAACAAGACTCAGTTTTCAACCTATACTCTTATTAATGGGAGAAAGTTAATCATGAGTAATTTTGCAACTTCCAACATTATTGGTCTTGACAAAGTGTTACTAAAGATGACATCAGGCAATGATGTGATATTAATTGATGTATTTCTTGTTCCCAACATTCGAAAGAATCTAGTGTTAATGTCGACTTTTGTCAAAGCTAGTTTCAGGCTAGCATTTGAGTCCAATATATATGTATTAATAAAAAATGATCAATTCATAAGTAGAGGTTATATGGAGAATGATCTAATCAAAATGAATATAATGGTTGTACACTTAGACCTGACCACGGTTCGGAACCAACGGTTCAACGGTTCGGAACCGTCGGTTCAACGGTTCCAAGCAGGTCGACCCTTAACCTTAACCGCCCAAGACGGTTACGGTTCACGGTTCAGAACCGCCGGTTCACGTTTCGGTTCACGGTTCGTCACGGTTCGCCACGGTTCAAGATTAATATGTTAAGAAAAATTAAAAATTAAAAATTAATCATTAAACATTAAAAATTAGAAATTAAAATTTATTAAAAAAAGGGCTTGCACTTATTTAAGTTGCCTACGTATCCCTTTAGGGGAATCAAAGCTCACGTAGTTCTTTTACATTTTTATCCTTTTACATTTTCATTCACTTCCATTTCCTGTTCCTGTCGTATTTGTTCCTTCAGTATCAAAATCTTCAACTTTGTCATTTGAAAGTTACATTCCTTGGATTTTTTTCTCCGCTCTGGTCCAATCGTCCAGTAATGCTTGGGCTTCCAATGAGTCGGGAGACAAAGTTGATCGTCGTTCATCTAATATGTTGCTGCCGGCACTGAACGTCTGCTCCACAGTAACAGTTGACACTGGACAAGCTAAAATTTCTTTTGCGATAACGGAGAGAACGGGAAAACTTTGAGCCTTCTGTGACCACCACTTTAAGATATTGAAGTTTTCGCTATCTGCTTCATTAAAATCAAAAGAAGTCGTAAAATAATTCTCAAGCTCCTGTGTGGAACTTGAGGATCCTCGTGGACGTTTTGTCTATTCTTTTAATAAGAGTTGTGCTTTTGTAAGTTTTAAGTTACTACTAGTAGTTTGTTGAATTTCAGAAATATTAATTTGTGTTCCATATTTTGCATAATATTGACTATAAATATCATATAAATAAATTCTAACATTATATATAATATTAACAAGATCAGGGGAAGAAGAATCTTTAATTGGAATTAAAGCGTCATAATATAAAGTTAACATTTCTGGTAAAACTTCTAATTTAAATCTAGGATCTAAAGTAAATGTAATTAAATAAATTTTAGGAATTAAATAAAAATATTTTTCCCATTTAGTTTTCATAGCTAAGATGCAAGGAGATAAAGATTCATTATTAATATGTTCATTTAAAACTAATACTATATTAGAAAAATTTTCTAAAACTAATTGAGCAGTGGGATAATAAACACCGGAAAGTTGTTCGGTTACATCATTAAATACTTTTAAAATTTCACAAATACTACTACAAATATTCCATTGTTGTGAAAATAAATATATATTAGTATTAGTGTTTTGTGCAAAAAATGGAAATAATAATTCTTTATATTGAAATGAATCTTGTAATAATTGGTATGTTGAATTCCAACGTGTTGGTACATCACGTGGAAATTTTTTATGTCTCATTCCATTAATTTTACAAAACCTACCCCATTGTTTCATTATAGATGGATGAGACCATAAATAAGAAATTGCAATTCTAATTGGTTTAATATAACTTTCTAAAATTTTTAAACCATCTTGAACACATAAATTTAAAACATGGCATACACAACGAATATGAAAAAATAAACCTCCAATAATAGGTTGACAAACAAATTTTAGATCATCTATACCAGCAGTATTAGAACTAGCATTATCTAATGATATTGAAAATATTTTATGAGTTAAACTATATTCTTCTAAAATTAAACATAATAATTGTGCGATATTATGAGCATTATGTAATTCATCAAAAACTCTATAAGCTAATAATCTTTTTTGGAGGTTCCAAGAGTTATCGATCCAATGGCAAGTCACACCCATATACGAATGTGTTTGCCAATGATCACTCCAAATATCGGAACATAAAGAAACTTTATTATCTAATTTACTAAACTCATCAATTAAATTCTTTTGTCCTTATTTTACTAATTTTTTAATTGTACGAGTAAGTGTAGTCCTAGGAACACGTTTATCACATGGATTAAGAGATTCTTTACAAAAATCTTCAAATGTACATTTAGATCCAAAACTAAAAGAAAGATGTTCTACGGAAACAAATTTAGCTAATGATTCTCTTAATTTATTATCCGAATATAAAAATAAACCAGAATCGGTATTACCGCTAGTTGAAGAAAATCTTGATAATTGTGTTTGAGAACGGTCGAGTCCATATTCCGTCGGGTGCTTCGTTTCTACATGTCGTTTCAATGACCCATAGCCGCCGCCGGCTTGGAATTTGTAGGAAGCATTGCAGTGCTTACATTTTGCACGCATTTCTTCCGACGGAAGAGTGACCTTCTCAAAATGTTTAGTAAAAATAGAAGACTTTAGAGGAGGAAGTTCCCGAACCTTAGAAGTAATTGCATCGGTGCTTCCTTGTGTTTCAGGTGTCGGATGACTCAGATTCGGAAGATGCTCGATCTCATCATCGGTGGATTGAATGTTGGGGTCCTCCTCCCGCGGATTCATTATTTGCTTTCCCTTCCGAGCTCGAGATGATGCACCTCCGCGGCCTCCTTCCATTGTAATTGAAAATTGAAAACGAAAGCGTGCAGAGATTAGAGAATACGAAAATGAGATTAAGAGTAGAGAAGATGTGTGTGAAAAATGATGAAATGAGCTCTCTATTTATAGAGTTTTGATAGTAACGGATACTAAATCATAGCCATTGATCAAAAAATGGTCAAATGATCCTAATCGTTGAAAAAAATACCCAAAAAATCCTCCCAACGGCTACGAACCGCCGGTTAACCGGCGGTTCCAACGGGTATGAACCACCGGTTAACCGGCGGTTCAAGCCGTTTTTTTTAAAAAAAAAATTTACGGCTGAACCGCCGGTTCAACTCGCCGGTTAATCGACGGTTCGCCGGGTTTACAACCAATGAACCGGAACCGACCCGGCAACTTGCCGGGCCGGTTCTGGTTCAACCTAGCGAACCGGGTCAACGAGCAACCGACCCGTTGACCCGGTTACGGGCCCAGGCCGGGTCCGGGCCAGACCCGGCCCGGGGTCGGGTCTATGTACACTATGACTCCTAAAATAATAAAATAATAAATTTTATTTATTTGATCGAGTGTTTTAATTTATGGCATGTTAAACTTGGACATGTAAATTATAACTGTTGGTGCGGAAAGCATCCGACAATCGAACTAGTGTTTTGATAATGGCAAAGGATTCAAAGTTAAGGTTATGTTGTGATCTAACAGTTTGAATGAGCTTGCAGGAAAGTCCTAAGTGTACTTATGCAAAAGTCCTAACTGAGATTAGGCAGGTGAAAAATCCTAGGGGGTGGTAACCCTAGGTCATAGGGGGTGGTAACCCTATGTGGAAAGTCTTGGTGGGTCGAGGGCTTCAGGCAAAAGTCTTAGGGGGTGGTAACCCTAGGTGGAAAGTCCTGGTGTCGCGAACCGGGTGAAAGACTGGACGGGTCGGCGAGCGGGCGTCCAGCAGAAAGTCCGGAAGCATCGAGCACTGAGCAAAAGTCTAGTCGATCTGGAGGATCGCATTGGCAACATGTAACTCTCCTGAGAGGAGTAGGTGAGGACGCGTTCCCCGCAGAGGAAAAAGTAGGCGTCGGGTCGACCTAGGATTTCCGGTTGGAAATCCGAAGTCAGACACGGACAGTCTAGAGACTGTCAAACACCTTTCTTATCATATCTATGTGTGCTAACCTTGTCTTGCAGGGTGTATGTGTATTTTGTGGACTAACACGTTATGCAGGGACAAAAGAACACACTTAGCCTCGGATGAACAGTGTCTGAGGTTCCTCCATAGAGCTTGGAGGCGCCTCGGGTGCAAGCCAGAAGAAGTCAGCGCAGCAGAGTTGGAGGCGCCTTGGATGAGTCTGGAGGCGCCTTGGATGAGTCTGAAGGCGCCTTGGACCAGAGCTTGGAGGTGCCTTGGAGTGGCTTGAAGGCGCCTTCAAGTGGATGAGGTGCGACCAGATCAGTGCTGATCCACGCGGTTGACTCGGCGGGTTGGAGGCACCTCGGATGGGCTTTAAGGCGCCTTCAGCAGTGAATAAAAGGAGGTCTCGAGCATCAGTCCAAAAACATCTTCTACCAAGCGATCTTTGTGCTACAAGCTGCTAACAAGACAATCCCGAAGTGCTGCAATGAGATCCCGACGACCCGAAGCTTCGAAATTGCTCATTCTTGTTGTCGGTATATTCTTTTAGTTTAATAGATTGTAATAATTTTGTAACCGTTATTCGAGCTTATAGGTGTTGCCCACAGAGAGCGTTCAACGATCGCGGACCTTGGAGTAGGAGTCGCCACAGGCTCCGAACCAAGTAAACAACCTGTGTTTGCGTGTGTTGTGTTTTCTTTTATTTTCCGCTGTGTATTTACTCGACACGTTTTAAATCGAACAAAATAGTTACGAGCGCTATTCACCCCCCCCCCCCCTTTTCTAGCGCTTCTCGATCCAACAATTGGTATCAGAGTGGGGTCGCTTCGATTTGGTGCAATCACCAATCAAGCAATTTTTTCGTGGTATTTTTAGTTTTTTTTCGGAGTCAATCGGAATTAGTATAATTACTATATTCTGATCTATTTCTCGGTCGAATCGATTTTTGCTCGAAGTTGGTGCAACACCACTCGAGTTCATTTTTTTCTTTATACATCCCACACTACTAATCCAAGACCCAGTCTTCGAACATATTTTATTTGTGTGTGTAGGTTTTAAAATGGCACTTCAAGAAGGTTATAGCACCGCTCGACCACCGCTCTTCACCGGAGACGATTTCGGGTACTGGAAGGGCCGGATGGAGGTGTACTTGCAAACCCAGTTCGAAGTCTGGATGATCACCAAGGCAGGCCTTGAACTCCCACTTGACGGCTCAGGCAAATTAGTATCATACCAGAACTATGACGCATCCCTAATAAAGAAAGTAGAGGCGAATGTAAAGGCAACTTGCATACTCCAGTGTGGTCTGACCAAGGAGGAGCTCAATAGAGTTGGACCATTCTCCAGCGCAAAAGAGCTATGGGAGAAACTGATCGAACTCCACAAGGGCACCTCCGACACTAAGGTGAGTAAAAAAGATTTACTGTTTAATAAACTATACAATCTCAAAATGCAGGATGGAGAGATAGCAAGTCAACTCCACGCACGCATACAAGATATTCTCAACTCCCTCCATGCAATCGGGTAGAAAGTCGAGAATCGGGACGTCATAAGGTACGCACTCAACTCTTTTTTGAGGAACACATTATGGGCATCAATGGTAGATGCCTACAAAGTTTCCAAAGATTTATCTTGTATAAAATTTGATGAATTATTTTCTGTGTTTGAATTACATGAGCAGACTAATGCGCAGCCAATCGAGAAAGGTGTAGCTTTGCTTGTAGGTACCAGTAGAACTCACGAACCGAGATCACGACGAAGAACCGAACTGGAATTTGAAGAAGAACCCGACTCAGACAATGAAGACGATGAACTAACAACAGAACTTGTGAACCTTGTGAAGAAGCTCTACAAGAAGAAGAAGGGCTTCAACAAGAGAGACCTAAAGAAGGCAGTACAATCCAAGGAGGTTCAACCTAGTTCAAAATTCAAGTTCGAGGTGATCTACTATGAGTGCAACCAGAAGGGGCACATCAAGGCCAACTGCCCAAATCAAAAGGAAGCAAAGAAGCAGAGAAAGAAGAAGGTGCTGAAAGCAACTTTTGAGGAATCTTCAAAAGAAGATACCGACGACGAGCACAACCAGACGAGCCTCCTCGCACTGATGGCCCGGGATCAAATCAACGTGTCCGAGAGCGAGAGCAAATCAGAAGCTGAATCGGACAGAAGCCACAGATCCGTATCCATTTCCGAATGGCCCGATCCCTCTGTAAGTATTCCTCGATTAAATAATTTAGTGAATTATTTATTACGCAAATTAGCAAAATCAAACATTAGGGTCAAATCACTTCTAAAGGAAATAACGATCCTTAAAGAAGTGACTAACTCCAAAACCTTGCCTGAACCAGTTCAGACTGAAAATTCAACTCAAGTCCAAAAGCTTAAGGAAGAAAATTCTAGTCTGAAAACTCAGGTCAAGGATTTGGAGAAGACCCTAGAACGGTTTTCTTTAGGGTCCAAGAACCTTAACCTAATTCTTGGGACTCAAAGAGCCGTTTACAATAGAACTGGACTAGGTTTTAAATCCAAAAGGAAATATCGATCCTATCTATCCTTAGTCAACAAACCAAATAGTAAACTAGTCCAAGCATGGGTACCCAAGTCCAACTTGGTCAATCAAGTTGGACTTGGTCAATATTGGGTCCCCAAGGATCAAATACATTACCTTGATGAACCTTATCGAGGCTATGATCCAGGGGAAGCAAAAAGAAAAATTATTTTAATAAATAAATAAAAATTATCTTAACAAATAAATAATTAATTAAATTCATCTTAATAAATAAATAAATAAAAATTATCTTAACAAACAAAATTAAAGGAAAATCAATAATGGAGGCTCCAGAATAGTTGCCACCTCCAAAAGGAATCTACCCGACAGGGTAACCAAATGCAACCTACCCGGCAGGGTAATCAAGGCTAGAATAAAAAGGGCTAAAGTTTAACTTGACCCACGGTACTGGTGAAATATTCGATGATAGTACGTTAGGGAAGATTGGTCTATGCATGTCTAGGAAGATATGGCTTCGACCTAGTGCATTTGGCTAAGTGGAACTGACCGAAACTACCCTTTATGGATCCTAACTAATTAGACCAAAGTTTTGTACTAAGTTCAGTGGATAGGACTATTTGGAAAACCTCAAAGGCATGGTTACTTTAATAATGTCCAAGTGACTCATCATAGCCCAGAAGTTTATCCAAAGAATGCATATTTGTTGAGCCCAAAGCTAAACCAGAATCTAACATAAAGTTAAACCAAACCCGATAATAAAATCAATTCATCTCACAAAATTATAGGATCTTCTGATTGAAAAATCTAGATCAGGTGAGATGACTAAGGACAAAACTTAAATAAATTAAAATTAAAATTAAATTAAAATTAAATTAAATTGAATTGAATTGAATTGAATTAAAATTTAACTATTTTTCAAATTTAATTAACTTAAATATTTTTTTCAAATTTAATTAACTTAATATTTTTTAAAATTTAATTAACTTAAATATTTTTCAAATTTAATTAACTTAAATATTTTTTTTCTAAATTTAATTAACTTAATATGTTTCAAAATTTAATTAACTTAAATATTTTTCAAATTTAATTAACTTAAATATTTTTTCAAACTTAATTAACTTAACATTTTTTCAAAATTAATTAACTTAAATATTTTTCAAAATTTAATTAACTTAATATTTTTCAAATTTAATTAATTTAAATATTTTTTTAAAATTTAATTAACTTAAATATTTTCAAATTTAATTAACTTAAATATTTTTAAAATTTAATTAACTTAAATATTTTCAAATTTAATTAACTTAAATATTTTTTCAATCTTAATTAACTTAACATTTTTTCAAATTTAATGAACTTAAATATTTTTCAAAATTTAATTAACTTAATATTTTTCAAATTTAATTAACTTAAATATTTTTTCAAATTTAATTAACTTAAATATTTTTCAAATTTAATTAACTTAAATATTTTTCAAACTTAATTAACTTAACATTTTTTCAAATTTAATTAACTTAAATATTTTTTAAAATTAATTAACTTTTTCAAAATTAATTTTCATCATTCAAAATTAAAAAAAAAGGCTTAAAGACTATCTGAGGCGCCTCCCACACAAGAGAGGCGCCCTCGACAGCGGCGGGAAAACTCCCGCCGACTCCCTTTAAGGCGCCTAGGATCATCTCCAAGGCGCTTCGAAGAGCTTGTTTAAGGCGCCTTACCACGCGTATAAGGCGCCTTAAACCCGAAGTTTTTGTCACGAATAGAAAGACTTCTGTTCGTCTTTTGCCGAGTTTCTCCACAAACTTCCCGTGCGGATTTCGCCTCTAATCCATCAACCAAGGCGTCTTCAACCCAACTCTTCCCTTTCTACACCTAGAAATGCCTCCTAGGTATACTATAAACTACTCTTAATCATCTCCTACATGATTTTAGTGCTAGTTTTATTATTTTTCTTGTATATTGTCAAAAATAGGAAACTTCGCAATATTGATCCTACTCCGGCTAGAACCCCATCCACGGATCTCAGATTCCTCTCAGAACAACATAGGATTAACTTTGCTAGATACACATTTGAAACCATCAAACCTTGGTATCTAAGAAGGTTATTTTTTGATCAGTTTTGTCACCCAGCAGTCCAGATGATAGAGTACTACCAACTAGGTAGTCTGGTTTATTGCAGTAATGCAGTAAATCATGATTTATGTGTACAGTTCTATCACAACCTCGAGAAGGTTGATGATATTACCTATTCTACCAGAGTTGGTGGGACAGACATCCAGTTTACCCCCTCACTCATCCGCACTAGTTTAGAGCTTAGGGCATCTACATGTCCCTTTCTATGGTACCTTAGTAGGGATCTGCCATTTGGCAATCCCTACTCCTATATTGCATTAGATACCATCTATATGTATTTTTTTGGGGAGGAGAGACCACTTGGCTTGACTGAGTTCAAGTCAATCTCTCTTAGGGTTCAGGACTATATGATGTATAGAGTCCTGACAGCCTGTATCTTGTCGATCTCATCTCGGGACGTCCCGAAGATGTGACCCTGACATTCATTCCTTTTGTATGCCTTGAGTCACCGTTTAGACATAGACATAGCATTACATATGTGTTGGGATTTTTGAGCCGCAAAAATCATTTTTTGCTTTGCAGAAATCCCGAAATCCCATGCCACCGGATTTGTGCGAATATTAAAATTTACATGTACAAGTTTCTCTAAACCTAGATCTACACTAGATCTATAAGAAGAAGGGTTTATACCTTTGATGCGAAGCCCTTCGCTTATCCCGCTCGTCCAAGGTTCGCCGGATCTCAAGGGTGTCAAGTGAACACCCCTCTATTTGTATCCACACGAACAAAAGGTGGAGAAGAAACCTTAGAGTGTGCTAGCACCCTTGAAGGTTTCGGCCAAGGTGGAGGAGAGGGAGAGAGGAAGAAGCAAGGAGGAAGAAGAAGCCTTGAATGAGTTTACACAATTGTAACTCTTGGAAATAATGTGGCCGACCACATTGAAAAGAGGTTATATACCTCCATGGGATATCAAGAGTCACAACTCTTGATCCCCCTCATGATGTGGCACACACATAAGCCAACCTTGATGATGTGGAACATCATCATTGGCCCACTTAATGCCAATTCACAAATGAGGTGGCAATGGTCAAGTCAAACTTGACCTTTCATCTTCCCTCTCAAGTCAAGTCAAACTTGACCACTTCTCTCCCATGGTTGATCAAATCTAACTATTTGATTCAAATCAATTTAATATAATGAATCTCTATTCATTGATTAAATTGATTCAATGAAACATAATCTAAATTAGATCCATTAAACACATGAATCAAATCGAGTCTAACTCAATTAGTTTAATTTGGATTACTCTTAATCTAATTTGGTTCATCACATGAACTTAATCCTCTAGGTACATCAAATGAACCTAATCTCCATCTAATTACCCTTTGTGTGTGACCCTATAGGTTCTTGTAACGTTGGCAATGCTCCTAAACCCATTTAGAAGCATAAGTAATGAGCGGTATCTAGCAACACATCATTACTACCCAAGTTACAAGAATGTTGAGATCCAACATCACCTTGTGACTATTAATTGTGACTCTTCACAATATATGACAAGTGTCCTTCTATCCTTGACACCTAAATTGATAAATGTGAGGCATAGACTATGTCATCCTCTAATCAATCTAAATCTTGAACTCCAAGTAGACTCACTATAATCAAATGAGCTCAATATCTTATATTGATTCATTTGGGCATGACCATACACTTAGTGGTTTCACTCTATCAAGAATAACGATGTCACTCCCATTATATAGGAGGGATAGATCTCATCTACATCACTCACATACCTCCGCATAATTTGTTACATACCCAGTAATCGCCTTTATAGTCCACCCAGTTACGGGTGACGTTTGACGAAGCCAAAGTATGTAACTCCTCATGTAGGGAACCATGGTGACTTCAAGTCCAAGGACTAATAGTCATACTAATAGCCACATGAGAAAGTATATGACACTCATATAACGATCCATGATACTTTCTCATGGCGGGTCATTCAGTATACATTCTCTAATGCATACCCATGTGTCAACTTGATATCTCTATATCCATGACTTATGAGATCAAGTCATCGAGTTGACCTACATGCTAGTCTTATCGCATTAACATTGTCCCTGAATGTTAATACTTGACTAGGAATGATTAAGAGTAGTGTTCTCTATATCATTTCACTATTGATTCAATCAATCGATTGATATAGATAAGAACCTTCTACTCAAAGATGCTACTATACTTATTTATTTGACACCAATACAAGTAAGTATAATAACCAAACAAATGTCTTTATATACATAGGAATATGATACAATGAGTCCATACAACAACCATCATATGATTGGCTCTAGGGCTCTAACTAACAATATGTTCCAGAACATTATCTATGCATCTAGTATAGTCACCTCCCATGTAGTCCACATGCCCTACTGCCATATTTTGACCTACATCTTTTCGACCCTTAGGATAGACACGACCAGAGGGATAGTTATCCCTCTTACCCTATATGACGAGTTTGGGCAGCACAATCTTAAATTAGCCTGTGTTCACGTCACCGCTGAGGGGATTCTAGCCTAGAGGGGTCGACCACAGCTAGTCGTTGCTCCGATTGATCCAGAGACCGAGAATGCACCTCCCAACATTGTCCCGGGCGAGGGAGAGTAGTGGCCCGACTTCTTAGCAGAGGAGTTATTCGGAGATCCATTACCTTCCACCTCCGCCGGGCCTTCCACGTCAGCCGGGCCTTCGACTTCGGCACCACTCTCCGTCGAGGACAGACTCACTCGTCTCGAGGTTCAGTCCATTCAGACGCGACGGGCTGTTCTAGATAGCCATCACTCCCTCCGATCCCTCCGATCCGAGATAGCTGTCGGATTTGCCTCTCTCCGGGATGAGATACGTCGGCAGGGACAGCCTGCACCCGAGCAGCCCCTTGCACCACCTTCAGCTGACGACCCTCCAGCTGATGATCCTAGTCTTTGACGCTATCGTTTCATGCATTATACCTTGGATTTTGGACACAGACACTTTCATTTCCTAGTCTAGTTGAACTTGTGCTTAGTAGAATTCAGTTACTCTACTTATTTCTGCTTACTCGTTTTTCATGTTTTTTATTCTGCACACATAGAAATGTGTTGGGTAGAATAGATCTTGATTTTCAAACCAACTTCTTACATCTAATTTTAAAATTTTTTTTTGGCGTTCAAAACTGCTTAATCTTAAAATTAGCTTTTAAAATTCTAGGAAAAATAATGTTTTCAAAATCCCAATCTTATTAGATTTTCAAAATTAGACTTAGCCTAGGCATTTACCTTTAGATATCATGTTCCCCTAGTTTCAACCAGAGCATCTCACAAACACACTAGGCATAACTTGTTTGTGTTTGAAAGAAACTCAGAACGACGTGAGATGCATAGGGTACAGCCTGGACTCTAGAATACTTATTGCTATGCATCATAGTGAGTCTGGGTGTTAAAAACTAACTTTACATTAATCAAGTTAAATGATCCAGCTCGAATCAAATCTCACTGATTATCAACTTAACTTGACTAACCAAGTGAAAATTGTTGCCCTCTAGGTATTCAGCCAGTAGCTAAAGGTTAGACAGTTGGTTAAGGATATTAAAATTTTAAGTTGACTCATGATTGCACCTTAGGGCTCTGATAACTCACTAAAGGAAATTGGTTAATTTGAAATCCACTTAACTTAACTCATGCTTGGACATTAGGTTCTTAAATTATTCTTCCTCCTTTGCCTTTAATTTAAAAAATTCCTTATTCGTCTAAATATTTTATGACTTCAATAGTCATCTTCAAAATTAACTAAGTCAAATCAAAAGATTTTTTTTCTAATATTATTTCAAAAAATTCCTTCCAACTTAACTAACTATTTTCTAAAATGTTATGTTCAAGCATTTTACAAAAAGTCTTAGTTTACCTTTTTTTTAAGCTTTTAAAAATTATTCGAAAAGCTTTTCAAAACTAATGTCTTTTAAAAGGCTTTAAAATTTTTAACGAAATATTTTCAACAAAGCCTTTCGAAACTAGCTAAGTCATTTTTAATTGCAAAACTTAAACTCGCCTCTCAAAAATTGTTTATTTTAATTTTTCAAAATTTAACCTCAATTTGCACAAATTTTGGCTAAGTAAAAGGAGTTGTTCAAAACTAAAGAAATGTCAATTTAGCTATCTTTCGGTTCAAAGAAAAATCCTTTTAGCTAAATTACTAAACTTTTCTTAAAACCAACTTCATGTTTAAAATAATTCTTCTGCTTTAATTTGTTTACTTCAAAAAATAAGTTTTTACTTAGCAAATTTCACTTACAAGTTGTTTTAAAAGTATAACTTAGTCATTTCATCTTGTCCTTTCCCTGCAAAAGTTTTTTTTGATATATGGTAAAGGGGGAGAGTAGGACAAATTCAAATTAAGGATAAGAAAAGGAGAGCTCTTATTAAGGGGGAGCCTTAGACATTTAGCTTGCTTACGTTCTTACTTGAATTTTTTACTTAAAAAGCTTGCTTATGTTTATTGATGTCGGTTTTACTTAACTTTTAATTTAAGTTGCCATAATAAAAATTGGAGAGATTGTTGGTGCGGGAAACATCCGACAATCGAACCAGTGTTTTGATAATGACAAATGATTCAAAGTTAAGGTTATGTTGTGATCTAACAGTTTGAATGAGCTTGTAGGAAAGTCCTAAGTGTACTTAGGCAAAAGTCCCAACTGAGGTTAGGCAGTTAGAAAACCCTAGGGGGTGATAACCCTAGGTCATAGGTGATGGTAACCCTATGCGGAAAGTCTTGGTGGGTCGAGGGCTTAAGGTAAAAGTCCTAGGGGGTGGTAACCCTAGGTGGAAAGTTCTGGTATCGCAAACCAGGTGAAAGACTGGACGGGTCGGGGAGCGGATGTCCAGCAGAAAGTCTGGAAGCATCGAGCACTGAGAAAAAGTCTAGTCAATCTGGAGGATCGCACTGGCAACAGGTAACTCTCCTGAGAGGAGTAGTTGAGGACGCGTTCCCCGCAAAGGGAACAGTAGGCGTCGGGTCGACCTAGGGTTTTCGGTTGGAAATCCGAAGTCAGACACGGACAGTCCAGAGACTGTCAAACACCTTTCTTATCATATCTATGTGTGCTAACCTTGTCTTGTAGGGTATATGTATATTTTGTGGACTAACACGTTATGCAGGGACAAAAGAACACACTTGGCCTCGGATGAACAGTGTCCGAGGCGCCTCCATAGAGCTTGGAGGCACCTCGGGTGCAAGCCAGAAGAAGTAAGTGCAGCAGAGTTGGAGACACCTTGGATGACTCTGAAGGCGCCTTGGACCAGAGCTTGGAGGCGCCTTGGAGTGGCTTGAAGGCGCCTTCAAGTGGATGAGGTGCGACCGGATCAGTGCTGATCCACGCGGCTGAATCGGCGGGTTGGAGGCGCCTCGGATGGGCTTTAAGGCGCCTTCAGCTGTGAATAAAAGGAGGTTTTGAGCAGCAGTCCAAAAACATCTTCTACCAAGCGATCTTTGTGCTACAAGCTGCTAAGACAATCCCGAAGTGCTGCAACGAGATCTCGATGACTCGAAGCTTCGAAATTGCTCATTCTTGTTGTCGGTATATTCTTTTAGCTCAATAAATTGTAATAATTCTGTAACCGTTATTCGAGCTTATAGGTGTTACCCACAGAAAGCGATCAATGATCGCGGACCTTGGAGTAGGAGTCGCCACAGGCTCCGAACCAAGTAAACAATTTGTGTTTGCGTGTGTTGTGTTTTCTTTTATTTTTCGCTGCGTATTTACTCGACACGTTTTAAATCGAACAAAATAGCCACGAGCGCTATTCACCCCCCCTCTAGCGCTTTTCGATCCAACAATAACACTTTGCAATGACTTGTGAATTTAAATTTATTACAAATATTTAATGTTGAGAGAGAATCTCTCCCTTTTCTTTAGAGGGAAGGTGGTCGGAAGTTGGTTAGGAGGTGCATGAGGGTTGTTTTAAGGTGCGGTGTGACTTCGATGCCTCTTTTGGGTGTGCCGGAGCCATTAGATGGTGGTTTAGAGGTTTTTTCGGTGGTGGAAGGTCTCAGAGGTGTTTCAAAGGTGTTGTTCGCCAGAGCTTTGAAAGAAGGTGAAGACTTGAGAACTAAAGTGCCAATGGTCACAAGAGGGAGCATTTTTGACAATAGGGAGCAAACAACAAAGTTCTATTGTAAAAGAAACTTTTCTGGCATCCTTTAGTCTCCTCCGGTGGCTTGCTCCAATAAGGAGCCTCCCGTCTTCTTCTCCAACACCTGCCAAGTGGCTGGAAGGAGGTGGGCGGCAATCCACTATCTTGGAAGCTGGTTGCATGTCAAGGAGCTGATTGGATGAATTGGGTGGCAACTATAAGTACCCCGTAGTTGTTTTGATTTAATCAACCGAGTTAAGTTAGATCCTGTTTGTATTTGACACATTGTGTCTAAGTGTGCAGGAACTTAGGAGCACAAGAAGTCGAGCGAAAAATACAGCCAAGTAATTCCTCGCCTCTTCTTTATTTTAGTGGAGCACTTTAAAAGCCTTGGATTAATTACCACCTAAGTTATATTCAAATAATTCCTCGCGTCTTCTTTATTTTAGTTATTCAGTTTATTTTTATTTAAATTAATTATGTTTACTAATCAAAGTCTAAAGAACAAGAAAGGGGTTGTTTTATTTTTATAGGCAATTTACCCCTTCTTGTTGGCTGCATCAGGACCAACAATTGATATTAGAGCAAGGACGTTTCAGAAGGACTAACCATCGACCAAATCAAACAAGACAATAATCGTACCAATTGTTTATCCACCAAAGTCCGAGGGGGAGTTCGCCCTATGGAAAAAGTGAATGAAGGTATTTTTTTTTTAAATTGAGTTTGAGATTTTATTATAATCAAATATGATTTTGTAGCTCCAAAAGATCAAAATGGCAAAGAAAAAGAAGAGTACATTTGGACAAAGGAGTAAATGGACTTTGTGACAAATGGACGAGCCCAATTCTACCTACTAAGGGTGCTGTCACCTTAAGAAGTCAACAAGATCGACACCTACGAATCAGTAAAGGAACTTTGGGAGAAGTTCCTCGAGCTACATGAAGGAATGTCCAAAGCAATGCTCGCGAGACGAGATTTACTTCAGAACCAATTGACAAACCACCAGCTAAAAGAATGAGAGTCAGTAATGCAACTGCACGCTGAACTAAAAGAGCTGATCACCGAACTCATGAATCTCAAAGAAAAGACAACAAACTGAGATTCACTAAGGTACTCTTTGAAGGCTTTCCCTAGAACACAAGAATGGACGTCCATAGTTGACTCCTACTACATTTCTAAGGATCTAAAGGTAGGTTTATTAGAAAGTTTATTTTTGATGTTAGAACTTCACGAATCTAGATATATAGAATTAAAAAAGGAGCCAAGTCAAACAATTACTCTGAAGGCAAGAATAGACGATCTAGACTCCAAAACATCAATCGATGAAAACGAGACAACCTTAATAGTAAGAAATTTTAGAAAATTTCTTAAAGCTAATAAATTTGATAAAGAATCACCTTCGGAGCAATAGAAAATTTCAATGCTATAACTACCAAAAAGAAGGGCACATTAAGGATGACCATCCTAAATTAAAGAAGAAGGAGAAAGAAAAGGGGAAAAGACCAACAAGATTGAAGCACGAGACTCTAAAGGCAACTTGGGATGAATCATCATCATTAGAATCAAAGTTAGAAGAGTATGTCAGATTAGCCCTAATGGCAACCCACTAAAGAAATGATGAAAGTTTCTCAGAAATGAACATCGACGAAGGGGGAGAATCTTTAGAAGAAAACATCAATGAAGACGAAACATCAAACCACTTGGTAAGTGATGTACGAGTCTTACTTCCTGAAGAATCTTTTAAATTTATTAAAATACTTTCCAAAAATATGATAAAATTAGAAAATAAAAATGGTAAGCTAAGATAAAATTAAACTTAACCAATTCATGTCTTTTAGTAATGTATGATAAGTTAAAAATGGAAAATGAAAAACTAAAAGCTTAAGTAGAGAAACTGAAAAATGACTATGCATGTTCAAATGTTTTTCAAAAATCAAGGTTTAAAAATGATGATAGAATTAATTGGTACATTAGATATCATGAGGGACAAATAAGAAAAATTCCTAAGAATTATGTACCACTAAAATTTCTAGTGAATCCACTAGGTAAAAATTTATATTGGGTTTTAAAATCCTTTTTAGATTGAATTCCTAATTTTTTTTTGTTAAGGTAGAAATTGTTTGACTTAGATTTTTTTTTTAATAATCTTCTATTTGAATATTCGATTCAAAATTTCTAAACTAATAGAGATTCTGTTCAAATGTTTGACTTAAAACAGTAGTTTTTCTGTTGAGGTAAATTCTATTCAAATTTTTTGATAAATAATAAAGTTTTTATGAATTCTTTTTTAAAAAGCTAATTTTTAATATTAAAATTCGCTACAAGAAAAAAGTTAATAGACAATGCTTTAAAAAGGTTGTCTATGTGGCTAAAAAAATATTGTTAAAAGCACTGTTGTTAAAAGTCTGCTCAAAGACAATACTTTAAAAGAGTTGTCGTTTGTACGCTTTTGCAACGCTTTAAAAACGTTGTTATTTTTTGCAAAGATAACGCATAAAAAGCGTTATCTTTTTTAAAGACAATGCATAAAAAACATTATCTTTTTTAAAGATAATGCATAAAAAATCTTGTCTTTTTTAAAGATAGCGTATAAAAAGTGTTGTCTTTTTTTAGCAAAGACAACAGTTTCACAATGCATAAAAAATATTTTTTTTTTAGTAAAAGACAAGAAGTTTTAAACTGTTGTCTTTTAATACCAAAGACAAATATTTAATAACTCAGCCTTTTAAACTACCACCAATAATTACTCGCATACAAAGAAATTTTAATTAGAAGACATTCAAAACTACTTCTATCGATTACATCTTATTGCATGAACTTAAAGGATATTGATAGATGCTACTTATCCTCTTGAATGTTCTTTAGTCATTGACTTCAACCATCTTCTCGCTTAAATCCCAGCCTTCTTGATAGTTCTTCATCGAAGTACTTTCCTGTTATACCCCTGAGGTTCGGATGCAGTGCCACATAGCATGTAATTGCTGCTCCTGTAATCACAGAAATGTAGATAAATGAAATAAATCAAGTCTCACAACATTAGATGATTATCATATTCAATGAAAATAAGAACATAACATCACACCTAGAATTTGAGAAAAACAAACGAGAAGAGAGAAGTTCCCTTGCCCTTTTTGTCTCCTCCAATCTCAAAGTGCTTGCATCTCTGAGAGAACAAAATAGATATTAGCTATAGGTGAAAAAAATACAAAGGACAAAGAGGTAGAATATCAGTACAAACTTTTATGGGATGCTGTGAATAATGCTTGCAGCTCTGGGATTGAAGTGTCAACACAATCTTCTTTGTTGTTTTGGCCTGAATAAAAGAATTAGTTCTATTGCTTACAATTTTATACAGCTAAGCATTAAATATAACTATGAATTTGTTTCAAGAAACTAAGCTCAAAACAAAAAACTTCATTGTCTCTAACCACTAAAACTGGCCTACTATTTTGACCACACCACATGATTATGAACTGATTATAAATTGGAAAGACAATAACAACAACATGGATACATCAGTAATAACTCAGAAACTAGAGAGATGCATAGGAAGCTTACGTCTTCTTCATCAAAGCCTTCTCGACGTAGCGCTTCTTAGCAAACATCTTCCTCTTAATTCCCAGAACTTGTAAATAAATCGTAAACCTCTAAGATAGTTCCACACGCATGGAAAATCCTTGAGTTAGAAGTAAATATTAGAGTTAAAAAAAATCCCACCCTTTTGGCAAACACAAACCGCTCATGGACCACCCGAGCTAATAAAATACTAGACAATGTAATAAAATTTATTTTATTAATTTGAATATTAGTGATGACATAACATTGTATATAATTAAATGAAGGAATAAATGATATTTGATATTTTCTTGATGCACCATATATTTTTCAATTTCTCTTAGCTTTCTTTTTCAAGCAACAAAACTCAAGCAGAAAATAATGTCTCAAATATTTGTATTTTAGTATTAACAGTAAAAAAAAATCTAGTTAAGCATCTCAAGAGGTATGTAACATTAGTCAAGACACAAAGAATGGTTAGACAGAAATTGGATTAGATGAAATGATATTTTACTACTAGAAACGGTTGGCTACATTTAATCTCATTCATGTTTGTCTATAATAATTATGATTTTAGCTTCTCTTGCTTAAGTTAAAAATTCTTATACTTGTTTTATGACACTAAATATCATCAAACTAGAATAGATCTGGTCATTGTTCCCCAAATCATATAACATATCACTCAAGGATAAAGTTAAAACATTTAAAAAAATCCCATCAGAGTACAATTAGTAGAAAAACACTAGAACAAGAAGAAAAATCAAATATTAAAGAGTAATAAGGAAAAAAAATCTCTCACTTTTCATCAAGCTTCTTGAGCTCCTCATCGATTTTCTTCCTCACTATTCTTCCATGACTTTCAATGATTTGATAAGCTAAGAGAAGGGACTGCTTACTTGGATCTGAGCTTCATTCGATCTAGTCCCCTTGAGGCTAATCAGAGATAAGGGGAGGATGGGTACCTAAAAGCTAACGGAGGCAAGTAGCGCGACCATGCCACGGTAGAGCACGGTGAGGCCCTCCTGAGCGACGATGCTACGAAGGAGGTCGACGGTTGAGAGGGATCGTCAGGCAAGGGCAAAGGAATTCGAGGAAGCTGGCGTCGGTGGTGGCTGTTGCAAGCGGATACGGAGCGATTCAGGTGGGTAGCTGAAGGTGACCCTGACCATGTCGTTGATGCCCCCCAACTATTCGCTAATGTTGGTGCAATATCCCTTGGGTCAAGGTTGACCAGGTTGACTAAGCTTGAGTTGGCTCAAGTTTGGGTCTCGATGTTTGGGTTTCGATGTTTGACAATATATGGAGATTGCAGGAGTAATCGTTCGATTGGGGAGATTGTTGATACAATTCCCCTCTAGCCTAGGACTGATCAGTTAGATGTGATGAAGAGTCAAGTAGGTCAAAGGTTCCGGATACTTGACTGGGAAAGTCCTAACTGGAGACTAGGCAGGTGAAAGACCTAGTGAGTGAAGCTAGGAAGTTAGGAAATTTTGGTGAGTGAAGTCAGGTGAAAGACCTAGTGAGTGAAGCTATGTAGGTGAAAGTCCTGGTGAGTGAAATCGAGCAGTAGAAAAGTCTTGGTGAGTGAAGCTAAGCAAATGGAAAGTCCTAGTGAGTGAAGCTAGGCAGATACAAAGACCTAGTGAGTGAAGTCAGACACGTGAAAATTCAGGTGGGTCAAGGTTGACCGGACACCTGGTGTTGGAAAGTCTAAATAGGTCAAAAGAGTGACCAGATACTTGGCACAAGGAAATCAGATGGGTCAAGGGTGACCGGACATCTGGTGAAAGGAAGTCCAAGTGGATCATGGAGGACTGGACACTTGGCACGAGACGGTAAGTCCAATTGGGTCAAGGTTGACCGGACACTTGGCACGAGGAGAAAAGTTCAAGTGGGTCAAAGGATTGACCAGACACTTGGTGAAGAAGTCCCGACAGGTCAAAGTTGATCGAATGTTAGGCATGAGGAGTTCCAACAGGTCACAATTGACCAGATGTTGGAATTGGGGACCCTTGAGCTTGAGTTAAGCAAGTCAAGGGTGGTCAATCGATCAGCAAATCGATTGAATTGAAGCCCAATCAATCAGCCGATCAATTGGGAGAGTGTTGCGATAAACAGTAGCTCGATCGATTAGCCGATCGATTGGTCACCGTAAATCGATCGGTCGATCGATCGATTGGGGCTAGTTTTCTCCTGCAGACACGAGGAAGCCTGAATCGATCAGTCGATCGATTCAGGCAGTTTCCAGCAGAGCACGGAGGCGCTTTGAATCGATCAGCCGATCGATTCAAGCCTCTTCAATCGATTGGTCAATCTATTGGGATGTGATCGTTGTGAAGGAAGTGTCAAGTTTAAAGTCGTCTTCCTCGCAGTGACTCGACATCTCTCCACGGTCTTCTCTCATGATTCTCACAGGTTATCACCGCCAGTTCTTGAAGCATCTTGGAGTCAGGTGCTGCTGCATTTCCAAGGTCAAGAGGCATTCTAAACAAGAAGGAGAAGCAAGCTAAGCTAGGGTTTCCTCATTGTAAATCTTGAAAGATTTGTTATTGTATTAGCTTGTATTTTTTTCTTCTTCTATTAAGAAGGTGTACAAGGCTTCTCCGTCTTCGGTAGCTACCGAGAATGAGTATTTTTCTTAGTGGAGAGTGCGTCGTGTGTGGATCCTTGGATTGGTCACCTCTTCTTGAGGTGAATACCAAGTAAATCTATGTGTTAGTATTATGAGTCTTGTTTCGAGTTCTTTTCGCTGTATATCAACAACACCAAAGCAAGCAAACGAAGCGCGACGAGCTATTAACCCTCCCCTCTAGCTAAAAATCAACCCTAACAACCAAGAACTTTATCCAGAACTCCTGATCTTCTACTCTCATGTACACCTCCCTCTTTCCCTAAAAAAGACATGCACACCCAAAGGGGGAGTCGATCCTAAAACCTACCAAGGAGGTAGCTTTGCGTTTAATCGCTTACTTGTACCCGAAGATAGGCAAGCATGGAGACGAATGAGGAAGGGGGTGGAAATGTTGGTTCTCCTCCTCCTACGCTTGCATTGGGATTGAGAACAGGGGAGGGGAAAGGAAAGGAGAGAATCGACGTCGGGGCGTCGGCGTCGATTGCATTCGTGTGGGAGAGAATTAGTGATTTAGGACTGAGGACGGTATAAAAATACTCCATAGACAATATTTTTTAAAAAGCGTTGTCTTTGACTCTAAAAAAATACCAATAGACAATGCTTATTTGAAAAAATGTTGTCTTTAATAAGAAATATAAAGCATAGACAACGCTTTTTAAAAAAATCGTTGTCTTTTAAGTATTGTGAAATCTCAATTTTCTTATAGTGATTTAATAAAATAGAAATTTGGAAACTTTAATTTTTCTACCATTAAATAATCTATTTTACAAATCAAGAAAATTATCAAAATTTTAGAGTTGAAAATATATGTTTAAAGATTTATTTTTAAAAATTAGGTCATTCTACTGAAATAAATCATTTTTATTAGATTAAATAATATCGTTTTTTGAAAATTTTTATACTGATATAGCTTATCCTGTTTAAGTTTGACAAAAAAATTTAAGATTTTTTGAAACTGAAAGTAATTTTTAAATTATTTTAATAAAAATAGAAGATTAATTAGTAAAAATAGAATATTTTTAAAAATTATTTCTGAAAAAATTAGCCTACTGATCTTGTAATATACTCCCTAGAAAAATTTTCAAATTTTTCTAACTATTTATTTTATTTTTTTCTATTTTTTGATATGATCAAAGGAGGGGAAATATGTATCAGTTAAGGGGGAGGTGTGGCAATTGATAATTTATTTCTATACTTATTTGCAAAATAAGTAGTGTCATTGCAATTTTCTTCATTTATTTATTTAATTACATTTTTTTAAACCATAACTTGAACTTTTGGTGATGTACATTAAAAAAAGGAAGATTGTAAGTACTTGTGGTAGTTTTAATGTGATCAATCAAATTAAGTTAGGTTCTATTTGTGTTTGATGTCTTGTGTCTAAGTGTGCAAGAACTTAGGAGTACAAGAAGTCGAGCGAAAGATGCAGCAGACGAGAAGGGTGGTGCGGGAAACTAATCGACAGGTTCAGTACATCCGAGGGACGAGAATCTGTGAAAGAGTATACCGGTGGATGAGAAGGACATGCACGACGATCGAGGGACAAGAAATCGGGGAGGAAGTCTGCTCGAAGAGAAGGTCATAATTGGGTTTGGGTGAACTCAACTCTGATTAACCGGAGCATCCCCTATGCGAACAAGATCAGCTTGGAGGCTGATTTGCTTCATTAAAGGCACCTCCAAAAGGCTTGGAGGTGCCCTCGCACCTTCGTCTGGAAGGCACCTATAAAATGGCTTAGGAGCTACCTTGCATGAACAATGCAAAGGCGCATTCAAGCTCATTGAAGGCGCCTTCAACTGAGCATATCCGTTAGCAGCGACCGTTGAGTTGAGGATAAAAGTTTATCCTCTTGAAGGCACCCTAGATTCTCTTGGAGGCGCCTCCAAATAACTAATAAATTTTCGAGAGACTATATAAAGACTCCTAAAGCTACAAATTCAACAACGACTGAATTACAAGTCTTGTAATCGCTTCCTAGTCTTTCTTGTGAGTTGTCAACGTCTGTACATAAGAGGTTACTTCGCTTTCAATAAAGGAGTTTTTCTAGTATAGCACTTTCAAAGTCTTGAATTAATAACCACCTAGGTTGTAACCAAACAACCACCTTCAATATTTTAGTTGTTCAGTTTATTTTTATTTAAATTAATTATGTTTACTAATCAAAGTCCAAAGAACGAGAAAGAGGTTATTTTATTTCTGTAGATAATTCACCACTCTCTTGTCGGCTGCCTCTTTCCCTAGGGATTTGCCTTAAATTCTCTCATCATATCCAAGAAAAAGAGGAAGAAGTCAAGACAATTTGGTCAAAAGTATTCAAGGAGGGAGCGAAGTCAGCATACAACTGATGACATGGTGGAACACATGGTAAATTTGGATGAGACAACTCAGATGCCACCTCAACAAGTGGAGGTGCCAACTAGAAAACAAGGAGATGACGAGGCTGATGTGGTTGAAGGTCAAGTTGGGGCTTCATCAGAGGAAGTGTTGTTGGAGGATGGAGTCTCATCGGAGGAAGAAGTGTACGAAAATGATGGACTGCCAGAAGGAGAGGAACAACCGACAAGAAATGTAAATGGGCAAGAGGCAGCAAGAGTTTTGAGGGCAAGATAGGGACTACAACAAGGAAGGTCATGGGCTAACCTTTTCAAGGATAATCGTAAGAAAAGGATGACTATGCTATTGCACCAACACAGGGCTATTGGTCAACGATTGAGTTTTGAATACAAAGACATTGAAACCATGGATGATGTGATGGGGTTTTACTTGGTTGGATGCTTTATGGGTCGTCATACGAGGAAGGAAGGAGTTATTGCAATATCTTCTCGATAGAGGGTTCCCTACAAGTTTTTCATGCACAGGAGCAGATGGATCATATATCGATTTGATATGAAGGAAGACCAAGAAGTCGTATTGTTGGGAGCACCATACTTTGCATTCAAGAGTTCAATCTTCTTGAAGCTAATGCCGAGCTGTTTCTTATTCGAATGATAGGTTCTAAGATTGGAAGACCATTGTACACCGATCAGATGATGAAGATAAGAGAATGGTTGGAGTATGCGCGCCACATGGTGGAAATTTTAGTATTAGGGGAATGGATCAAAAGGGTGTCGATTCACTTGCCCATCGGAGTTGATCTAGAGCTAGTAATTGAGTATGAAATAGTGCCAAATAGTGCCTGACTTTTGTGAGGATTATCAGAGGATGGGATATTGGAAGGAGAAATGTTATAGGGGTGCCAGCGGAACAGAATTAAATTGATCAAAATCCAAATGATTAAAATCCAATAGTCTGAAACCACAACCATCCGAGAAAGGAGGCATCGATTAAGTAAAATCGTAACCAAGGCAGATGACAACACTCTCAATTAGTGAGGGATCATCGACGCTCAAGATACCAGAGGCGAACAAAGTAGTGGCGTCAAACAGATCGAAATGTTCCCCCACCTCAAACTGAACGGATTACACAGAGTCATTAGGCTGAGGAGGATGGCACGCTGGAGGTCAATCAATTGGCAATCATCAAGGTGAACCCTATTCCAATTGCGGTGGAGCTACCTCCGGACTTGGATAAGCGTGGTGGCAATAAAGAAGTTGTACCTAGAGTGATCGAAAATAATTTGGGTGAGCAAAATAATGGTGGCAGTGGAGGAAGCCCAAATATTGGGCTAGGAGCAGATCATGATAGAATATCGTCTACTTTGATATGTACTCCTAAAACATCAGTTGCCCAAGGGACCCATGGAATGATAGTGGCATCATCATCACCATCTTCGACTACATCATCAAGTAATTGGGCAGCGGACAATGACACTGTAGGAGGTAGACATCCAACGCAAAGTGATAGATAATTATAGGCGCAAGTAACTCGCACGGGTGGCAAATGAAGGTTGCACCTTGGAACATAAGGGACATTTACAAGTCCTTAAAGCATGAGGGCTTCATCATCTCCTCGAGCACAAATGTATTTAAGTTATGGTTCTTCTTGAGACAAAGTTCTTAGTTTATTCTCTAGATCCAATCATGAGGCAAAAGGTTTGTAGGTATAGGGCAAGCTAATAATTTTGGGTTGTCTAACTATGGTCGTATCTTGATTCTATGGGATTTGCAGTAGATTTTCTTAGATGTGATAGTCATGGGAGGAACAATATGCTCATTGTAGTGTCCAATGTCATGTCATAGGTTGAAGCTTCCTTGTCACGTTTGTATATGGACTTCATTCTACTATGGCACGGAGGTCGTTATAGAGCTCTCTTATGACATTGAGGCAGGATATCTCAAAACCTTGGCTTATTATGGGTGATTTCAACACTCTCTTGATGGTGCAAGACAAGGAGGTGGAAACCAGTCACCAATTATGTGACACATGATCTAAAGCGGTTCATACATGCTTGTAGCTTGGGGGACCATTGATGATTGGGTGTAGATTGACTTGGGCAAATGGCACGGTGTCTTCCAAGCTTGATCAGACTCTTGTCAACTCACATTGGCTTTTGGTAGACTATGAGAGTTATGGGTAATTCACAACACTATATTATCTTACGGATCGCTCATGCAACATATTTTCTACATTGACAAAGGATAAGGGGCTAAGTAGGCTCTTCAAGTTCTTTAATATGCAGACATTGCACTAAGGGTTTCTGTTGGAACCCCAAGATGTTTTGATGTGACCAAACAAGTTAAGTTAGGTCCTGCGTTTGTTTAACCCTTGTGTCTAAGTGTGCAGGAGCTTAGGAACACAAGAAGTCGAGCGGAAGACGCGGCTAGCGAGAAGGATGGCACGGGAGAGAGCCGACGGGCTCGGTGCGTCCGAAGGACGAGGTGACCGCGGAAGAGTACACCGGTGGATGAGAAGAACGTGCGCGGCATTCGAGGGATGAGAAACCGGGAAGGAAGGCTGCTCGAGGAAAAGGCCGGAACTTAGGTTCGGGTGAGCCCTATTCCGGATGGCCGAGATCACCCAAGCTAGCGGAGTCGGAGAGAACAAGACCCAGACCGAGACGAGCTGAACCGGAGATGAAAAAGTCAACACTGTTGACTTTGGGCTCCGGGGCGCCCGAAGCAGTCCGGGGCGCCCGGAGCAGTCTGGGACGCCCGGACCTGGATTTTGACCAGGATCGCGTCAAACGCGATCTGATCGTTGGGGGATAAAATTTTATCCCCCCTGGGCGCCCGGAACCCATTCGGGGCGTCCCGACCAGTGCTATAAATATAGCACTGATCTGCACAGTCAGAACAACTCACTCGTAATCAGTTTTCTCTGTGCTTTCAATTCTGTTTCTTTTATTTGTGTTGTCAACGCTGTAAAGAGGCTACTCCTCTCGAAGGAGATAAATAGATAGTGTGCTTACTTTCCTTGGATTAGCAATCCCCTGATTGCAAACCAAGTAAATCTCTTGTGTCTGCTCTTTTCTTTTAGTCTCTTAGTTTTATTATTACAAGTGTCTTTTAAATTAGTTGAATATCCGAAAAGGGTTTTTGGTTTAATTTTTGTAGGGCAATTCACCCCTCCCCTCTTGCCGGCCTCCAAAGGGACCTATAAGTGGTATCATAGCAAGGCGCTTCAGGAGGACTAATCGTCGATCGAAGCAACAAGATGGTCGGACCAAGCATTGTTCCACCAAAATTCGAGGGGGACTTCGCAGACTGGAAGCGACGTATGGAGGTATTCCTAAGAACTGATTTCGAAATTCGATTTATTATGAAATATGGTTTTGTAGCTCCGATGAATCAAGATGGAGAAGAAAAAGAAGAGAGCCACTGGACAAAGAAGGAGCAGAATGAGTCTATAGTAAACAGCCGTGCGGAATATCACCTGCTGAGCGTGTTGCTACCTCAAGAGGTCAACCGCATCGGAAGCTATTCATCCGCCAAAGAACTCTGGGAGAAGTTCCTGGAACTCCACGAAGGCACGTCCGAAGCAAAGCTCGCTAAAAGAGACATACTCCGGAACAAGCTAATGAACATCCGACTGGAAAAAGGTGAGAAGGTAGCCAGTCTACACGCAAAAGTAAAAGAACTGATTACTGGTCTCGAGAACCTCGGAGAAACGATAACAAATCAGGAAACAATACGCTACGCACTCAACGCGTTTCCCAGAACATCAGATTGGACATCAATCGTCGACGCCTACTACATTTCGAAAGATCTGGAGGTAAGTACTTTAGAAGAACTGTTCTCCACTCTTGAATTGCATGAAACCAGGTGTGCAGGTACAAAGGAATCAAGCCAGATGATTGCGCTAAACACAACCAAAAGGGATGAACCCGAGTCAGACTCAGAGGATAATCAGGAAGCGTACATGGTAAGAAACTTTAAAAAGTTTTTTAGAGCTAATAAATTTAAAGAAATACAGAATAAAAAGAATCCAAGAAATAGAAGAAGGATGTGTTGCTACCAGTGTCAAAAGGAAGGACACCTAAAAGAAGACTGCCCAGAACTAAAGAAGGACAAAGGCAAGATTCCCAAGAAGCACAAGAACCTAAAAGCTACTTGGGACAACACTTCTTCATCTGAGTCCGAGATTCAAGAATATGCGGGGATTGCACTGATGGCAAGCTACGAAGGACAAAGTACATCAGAACCCAGCATCGATGAAGGGGGAGCGACCTCAGATGGAAGTAGCGAAGCAGGGGGAGATTCAGGCTTTAAGTTTGATATGGTAAGTGAGGTATGCCTCTTACCCCCTGATGAAGTTTACTTTGGTATTAAGGCAATGGCTAAATCCATGTATAAATTAGAAAATAAAAATATCAAATTAGAAAATGAAATTTTAGAAACAAAAAGAATTTTGGCAAAATCATGTCTTATAGAGGATTTTGATAAATTGAAAATTGAAAATGAAAAACTAAAAGAAGAAATAGAAAGATTGAAAAAATTTAATGGTTCAAATATTTCTACTTTTAGAAATTATAGAGGTTTAAATTGGTATTATAGATTTCATCAAAGTCAAATTAGAAATATATCAAAAAACTATGTACCCAGGAAATACTTGGTTAATCCTGTAGGTAGGAACTTCTATTGGGTTCCGAAAGCATATTTAATTTAAAATTAAAATTAGACTTAGAATTTTCAACAAGGAAATTAAACAACTAATTTCATTATGAGGCTTTGTCTAAGGAAGTGATTGTTGCTCCAATAACCAAGAAGGCCTAGTGCCTTGCCACGACCTAGAAGCCAAGTATCGAAATGAAAAGTTTAATTGACTAACTGAAAAGTATTAATTTAAATTACTTAATGATTTAAAAGAGTTATTCAATTTGTGTTAGAAAATATTTAAAATAAAAAATTTGACTTAGAAATTTTTTTTATTACCTTAGAAATTTTTATGAAAATTGACTTAGAAATTTTTTTTTATGTAAGTTATCTTAGAATTTTTTTATAAAAATTGCCTTAAGATTTTTTTTACTTTAGACTTGTTTATAACCCCAATTTTTATGTAATCAAAGGGGGAGAAGTATGTTAAGTCTAGGGGGAGGTAATATAATTTTTCAATTGAAAAATATTTGAATTTATTTGAATATAAATTGTTTTTATTGCATATGTTTACCCTACTTAACTTGGGTTGCTCACATCAAAAAGGGGGAGATTGTTGAAATCTCAAGATGTTTTGATGTGATCAAACAAGCTAAGTTAGGTTCTGCGTTTGTTTAACCCTTGTGTCTAAGTGTGCAGGAGCTTAGGAACACAGGAAGTCGAGCGGAAGACGTGGCTAGCGAGAAGGACGGCACGGGAGAGAGCCGATGGGCTTGGTGCGTCCGAGGGACGAGGTGACCGCGGAAGAGTACACCGGTGGACGAGAAGAACGTGCGCGGCGTTCGAGGGACGAAAAATCGGGAAGGAAAGCTGCTTGAGGAAAAGGCCGGAACTTGGGTTCGGGTGAGCCCTATTCCGGATGGCTGAGATCACCCAAGCTAGCAGAGCCGGAGCGAACAAGACTCGGACCGAGACGAGCTGAACCGGAGATGAAAAAGTCAACGCTGTTGACTTTGGGCTCCGGGGTGCCCGGAGCAGTTCGGGGCGCCCGGAGCCCTCCGGGGCGCCCGGAACCCTTCCGGGCGCCCAGACCTGGATTTTGACCAGGATTGCGTCAAACGCGATCTGATCGTTGGGGTATAAAATTTTATCCCCTCTTGGGCGCCTGAAACCCATTCGAGGTGCCCCGACCAGTGCTATAAATATAGCACTGATCTGCACAGTCAGAACAACTCACTCATAATCAGTTTTCTCTGTGCTTTCAATTCTGTTTCTTTTATTTGTGCTGTCAACGCTGTAAAGAGGCTACTCCGCCCGAAGGAGATAAACAGATAGTGCGCTTACTTTCCTTGGATTAGCAATCCCCTGATTGCAAACCAAGTAATTCTCTTGTGTCTGCTCTTTTCTTTTAGTCTCTTAGTTTTATTATTACAAGTGTCTTTTAAATTAGTTGAATATCCGAGAAGGATTTTTGGTTTAATTCTTGTAGGGCAATTCACCCCTCCCCTCTTGCCGACCTCCAAAGGGACCTACAGTTTCAAGACTTGATAGCTAGTGCTTGAGAAGAACTAATTGATAGAAATGCTCAATATACCCTAAAGGTGAAGACTACAAGATTGAAAAATAAACTAAGATCTCTTAATAAGCACCACTTTTAGCATATCTCGGACTAAGCGGTAAGGGCGAGAGGAGAGCTAAAAGAAGCTCAAAATGAACTCTTAGCCAGCAATGATACATCTAGTAATTATAGAATTTTAAGGAAGAAGACCATGTTAAGACCTTCGGATGGCTAGAGAGGGGGGGTGTGAATAGCCTCCTCTAAAACTTAAACAATTTTCTCACAAAAGTTTGTTAGCACAGTGGAAATATGCAAAAGAAAAACTAATACAAGGAAAAGAAACAACCCACAACTAACACAAGTATGTACGAGGTTCAGGGATAACTTGCCCCTACTCCTCGGCATGTCCGTAAGGTGGACGATCTCTTGATCTTTCGGTAGATCACACCCCGGATAGATTCCGGCTAAGAATTTCTCCTTCTCGGTGGAGTAACCTCTCCACAAAGTCTCAGAAAATATTTAAATGAAGCACAAGACTCACAGGGATTAGTGGCTAAAGGGAATGAAAAATAAGCTTACAGCCACGATGAAAGCAGAGCGCAAACCAGAAGAAGTTCCTTAGTCAAGAGCTAAAAAAACACACAACACTCTTGCTTGATCGACCGAGAGTTTTCCTTTTTCCTTTTTTTTGGTTGTTCTTCCGAACATCTCATCCTCCTTCTTCTTATGCCTCTGCCTTTTCCATTGCGTTTGCCTGTATCGAATCACTGCAACTTGCACCGAATCGCTGCTGCCAACTCAGGCGTCGCTAATCACTTTTCCTCCTCATCTGGTTCTCTGAACTCACACCAATACCATTCATGGTCTTCACTGGTGTCTCTGAGCTCGAACCAATAGCCAGGAGTCAAGCTGATTACAACCAGAACACAGCCAGATCGCCAGTAACCGTTGATACTCCAATTGCACCATTTGCAGCCAAACACAGTAGAAAAACCACTTTGTCTTATTCCTCTGATAGAAATTTGAACTTAAGCACTGACATGATACCTGCAACCTGCAACATAAAAAGCTCACACCAGATGGTTAAATCAGACGAATCAGAAGTTGCAGAGAAACAGACAGTGTTGTGGATCGGTCAGCAGACCAATCCATAGCCCTCTGGACCGATCAGGACATATCCTGATCGGTCTGGGAGGCTTCTGATCGGTCTGTGGACCAATCAACCTATAGGTGGATCGGTCCACAGACCGATCCCCTATTGTCCTCTGAATCCCATCACTTCCTGATCGGTCTACATACCGATCAGATAACTTACAGTGAACTATTGTTTGGTTACTGATCGGTCACCAGACCAATCAGATAACCCACAGAAAGCTACTGTTTGGTTACTGATCGGTTACCAGACCGATCAGATAACCACAGTATCACTAGATCGGTCAACAGACCGATCAGATATCCATAGTATCACTGGATCGGTCAACAGACCGATCCAATGCCTATGTAAGGTAGGTTTGGCGCTTCCCAGCCCTAACCCTAAAGCCTTTCTAGTCTAGAGAACGAGCTACCGAGCCCTCTCTGACCTAGTCCGGAGAACGAGCTATCGAGCCCTCTCCGACTTCGTCCGGTCCAGAGAACGAGCTACCGAGCCCTCTCCTACTTCGTCCGGTCCAGAGAACGAGCTACCGAGCCCTCTCTGACTTAGTTCGGAGAACGAGCTACCGAGCCCTCTCTGACTTCGCGTGCCAAGTTTCCATACTTGGACTTTTCCCTTCCACCTGATCAACATTGATCAGTAATCAATCTGAGTTTAATTAATATCTGATACAAACTTAAATCAGTGTCAACATCAAAACAGCAACCAGGTCAGACCGTATCAACAATCTCCCCCTTTTTGTTGTTTGACAACACGATTTAAGTTTAGATCAGAAATACTCATATTTCCCTAATTTTAGGGGAATCAAGATCCTCCCCCTAAGATGAATACAACACTAAGGAAGTCAATAATCCTCAAGGTTATCCTCTCCCTTAAAATTATAACTTCATTCATCTCTAAACTTAGTCATCTTCTCCCCCTTTGTCAAACACCGAAAATGTGCGAATTAGGTAATAAGACTCAAAGGACTCCCCCTTAACTCATACTGTCTCTTTCTTAATCCACACAGAATCCCCTCTAAGTGTAATATCGGACAGTAAATAAGAGACAATCAAGATATGACATATGAAAAACATATAAATAGTCAATAAGAACTGAAAAAAAAAGTAAATAGAAGCAAGTAATAGAAAAAACGAGTAGCATAAACAGCTAATATCCAGGTCAGACACAGTATCTATTAAACAGTATCTGAAACATAGGCAGTCAAAATGACCAACATAAAACAAAGTGTATCAATCAACATCCTCAATATGAGGAGCATCATCATCATCTGCTGGAGGAATGAATCCCTGAGGCAGCATGCTCGAGGGTGGATAGCCCGAGTAATACTGTGGAGGTGGGTAGCTGGCCATCCATCCTAGAAGCACCTGCTGCGTCGCTAACTGCTGATTGTGTAGATCGTCGTGCTGATCAATGCGGCTCTCCAGCTCAGCAATCTGCCAGCGCAGATCAGGATCTGCCTCTCCATACTCAGCAGCAGCAGGAGGAGGAGCAGCAACGGGAGCAGCATCAACCTGTCGCGGAGGTGTCCGTGGTAACTCACCCAGTGCTCTCCCGTCCTTCCAACGAACCGCCCCATTCTGTCCTATGATGCCAGACTTGGAAAATGCACGTTTTCCAAGTCTGCAGTCCTGCCTCACAATCTTGACTATCCTCCCCTTGGAGACATCAATCTGTAGGGTCTCGAGCCAATCTGTAATTATATGCCCATAAGGCATATAAACTGTGAAGCTGTTAGGCTCACTATAGGAGATGATAGAAGAGTAAATGCTTGACATGATGTCAAAATTGAGACGCCGACGCAATCCATAAAGCATCAGGCAGTGATATGGTCGGATCTTTGACAAGGGTTTAGATGTGATTGGCAGAAGACAATTCGTGACAATCTTAAAGAGAATGTAATCTGGGGCAGATAGTCTTAGGGCTGCAAAGGTAGGAAAATCAACATCTAACTCATCTAGTCCACCTGGTCTAGGATGTACGAAGAAATACTCATAAATGGAGTCAGATGAGACATAAGGGTCTCGTAAATCGGGATATATAGAAAAGACATTTCCTGAACACCTCCGGCAAGCTAGATAATCAAAGAAAGCCGAGAAACTGAAATCAATAGTCTGCTTAGCAACTCTAGTTTTATAACTAACATCATTAGTTTGATGAAGATTATTATAAAACTCAGATACTAAGTCGTAATTGATGTCCCGTTCCAAATAGACTAGAGAATCAAGTTTGTAATAGGCAATTATGTCCGATACAGATGGACAAAATTCATTCATGAATTTTTGATCCACAGACCTACAAGGAAGCAGTTTGAAAGTCCTCTGTTGAAAAGCGAGTTCAAAATGGTGGTTTGGAAATCTCCCAGAGACAGAAGGTTGAGGTCGGGAGGGAGCCTTAGATTTAGACTTCTCAGACGACTTAGAGGTTCCTTCACCCACTTGTTTTTTCCTAAGGTTTAACAATGTGACACAATGGGGCAAATATGTGAGCACCGGAGCCACCAACAACCGATAACCAAAAACAAAATACACAGATACGGTGAGAAATGAAACTGAAATGCCAAGGTGAGTAGCGCTAGGGGAGTATGGAGTTACCTTGGTGCCATTGACGTATCTTTCAGCTAGGACTTTGGCTAGGGCTTCGGCGTGCAAAGAGAGGAAAAGAGTTGAGGTGTAGGAGGGTGTCGGCTAGGGCTTCAGCGTGAAATGAGAAGAGAAGGGATCGGGAAGAATTAAGAGAGATGGGTGTCCAGGTGTTGAAATGATCGGACGGCTGTCCGATCAGGAGATATCAGGAACTTCCTGATCGGTCCCTGGACCGATCCGGGAACCTCCTGATCGGTCTGTAGACCGATCAAAAGATGATCAGTAGCCCTTGCGTACCAGACTAACCTGATCGGTCCCTGGACCGATCAGGGAACCTCCTGATCGGTCTGTAGACCGATCCTGATCAGTCCCTGGACCGATCAGATATCAGACCGATCCACCCTCCCCTGATCGGGCTGTAGACTGATCAGTGTCTGACACTGGAGTCTCTCCAGTAATTTCAGTAACTGAAATTCGTAGAAGTGTTCGATAATTCAAAACTCAAGTAGTCCAGAAACTTCCAAATTCAGTACCTAGAATCTGAAGAATCTACAAACATAACTATTTCCTAAAGATGAACTCTTATGGTCTGAAATTGTCTATAGCCCGAAAGTTTCAGACGTTTAAAAAAAAACACAGACAACTCAAGGCTTCAAACACTGAAATTTCCGACCTTGTTATGTTCAGTTTCAAGTTTGTCAAAATATATCCAAATTGCTATCATTATTTCAATGACTTGTCCTAGTTTCAATCAAAAACATGAAAGGTATCGATCAAAGGTATCAAACAGTCCATCAACCAAAGTTACATAATTTCTAGATAAAGGTCCAACCAAGTTTCCTTGGTTGGAATATATGAGTAAAATCTAGGAACCAAATGCACATGAATTATGTAATGGTCTTCCCCATACTCAATTTATATCTCTTCAACCTAATTATTCAAGGGATGCATGATACATTTTAAATAATTTGGCTGATCCTAGCATCTCACCCCATTTCTAGCAAACAAAAATAATTTGTTAAACCTTATAGTTTGTGTGAGATGTCCCCAAGTTGCCCAAATTAATTTCCCAATTTCTCTTGTTGTTTTAATTGTCCTTATTGATCATGATGAGGTCTTAATGGCCTATTGAGCCAAACACATTCCCAATTCTCTCCTTAAATGACTAAATTCATTTTCCGAAAGGGGTTTGGTGAAAATATCGGCTAGGTTTGATTTTGACTCAACATATGTGAGCGCAATGTCTCCCCTAGCTACGTGATCTCTAATGAAGTGATGACGCACTTCAATGTGTTTGGTCCTTGAATGATGGACTGGATTTTTCGTTAGGTTTATTGTGCTGATGTTGTCACACAACACTTGCACTCCCTTATACGAAAGCCCATAATCTTCTAGGGTGTGGATCATCCACAACAATTGTGATACACTCTCTCCCATGGCAATGTATTCAGCCTCGGTCGTGGAGAGGGCAACGCAATGTTGCTTCCGACTTGACCAACTAACCAATGATGAACCTAAAAATTGGCAACCCCCACTAGTGCTTTTCCGATCCAATTTGCACCTAGCATAATCGGAGTCGGTATAACCTATCAAGTCAAAAGACTCCGTACGAGGGTACCATAGACCTACTCTAATTGTGCCCTTAAGGTATCTCAGGATTCTCTTAACTATAATTAAATGAGATTCTTTGGCACAGACTTGATATCTAGCGCACATGCCCACGGCAAAAAGTATGTCCGGTCGACTAGCTGTGAGATATAGAAGACTATCGATCATGCTTCTATATTGCGTTAGATCAACTGGTTTTCCATTCTCATCATTGTCAAGGCGAGTGTTTGTCGCCATTGGAGTGGATACTTCCTTAGAGTCACTCATTTTGAATTTCTTGAGCATCTCTTGAGTGTAATTCGTCTGATGGACATAAATGCCATCTCGAGTTTGTTTGATTTCAAGTCCAAGGAAGAATGTCAATTCTCCCACCAGACTCATCTCAAACTCACTTTCCATGTGAGTGATAAATTCATTCAAATAGCCCTTGTTATTTGAGCCACAAATTATGTCATCGACATACACCTGGGCTACAAATATGTCTTCACCATCTCTACGCAGAAATAGTGTTGGATCTATTTGACCTCTTACAAAGCCCTTTTCTAGTAAGTAGGTTGACAACCTTTCGTACCAAGCTCGAGGTGCTTGTTTAAGCCCATAAAGAGCTTTCTTGAGCTTGTACACATGGTTTGGAGCTTCGGTATTCACAAACCCCGGTGGTTGTTCAACATAGACCTCTTCTTTAATGAAACTATTTAAGAAGGCCGATTTAACATCCATTTGATAGAGCTTGAAGCCTCTATGTGCAGCAAAAGCTAACATCAAACGAATGGACTCTAATTGGGCCACGGGAGCATAAGTCTCATCATAATCGAGACCTTCGACTTGACTATAGCCCTTGACTACAAGTCTTGCCTTGTTTCTTACGACTTCTCCCTTTTGGTTTAACTTATTTTTGAAGACCCATTTGGTTCCAATAATGGTGGTCTTCTTAGGTCTAGGAACTAAGTCTCACACCTGGCTCCTTTCAAATTGACCTAACTCATCTTGCATAGCTATGACCCAGTCAGGATCGTGCAATGCCTCATCAACTAATTTTGGTTCGATTTCTGAGATCAAGGCGACCTCATTAGACTCATTTCTAAAGAATGATCTAGTCCTAACCCCTTGTTGGATGTCTCCCACAACCTGGTCTTGGGGATGACTAGAGGTTATCCTTGATTGCCTTAGTGTTGGCGGTGTCTCATTAGTGGTCTCACTAGACACAGGCAAAGACTCAGTATCAGGCAAAGGATCAGACTGAGCCCTCTCTTGCCTTTGCTCATCATTATCGGAGTCAATTTCAACCCTTTCTATGTTTTGATCATTTAAACTTAGATTTCTAAGTTCAAATTGAATTTCTCCTACATCCCTTGATTGATCATTTGATTTAGGAATTGTTGGTGCGGGAAGCATCCGACGATCGAACCTAAGTTTTGATAATGGCAAAGGATTCAAAGTTAAGGTGTGTTGTGATCTAACATGTTGAATGAGTATTTCAGGAAAAGTCCTAACTGTGGTTAGGCAGGTGAAAAACCCTAGGGGGTGGTAACCCTAGGTCCTAGGGGGTGGTAACCCTAGGTGGAGAAAAGTCCTAGCTGCGTTTAGGCAAAGGGAAAAACCCTAGGGGGTGGTAACCCTAGGTCATAGGGGGTGGTAACCCTATGCGGAAAGTCTTGGCAGGTTGATGACTTCAGGCAAAAGTCCTAGGGGGTGGTAACCCTAGGTGGAAAGTCCTGGGGTGTCGCGAACCAGGTGAAAGACTGGACTAGCCGGGAAGCGGATGTCCAGCAGAAAGTCCGGAAGTATCGAGTGCTGAGCAAAAGTCCAGTCGATCTGGAGGATCGCACTGGCAGCAGGTAAATCTCCTGAGTGGAGTCCGTAGAGGGAACAGTAGGCGTCGGGTCGACCTAGGGTTTCCGGTCAGAAATCCGAAGTCAGACCCGGACAGTCCGGAGACTGCCATAATTTCAAATTCATACTATTATTTTGTGTTAACTTTGTGTTGCAGGTATTTTTGGATTAACATACTTGCAGGTACCAAAAACACAAAGAAGAACTCGGATGAACAATGTCCGAGGCGCCTCCATGAGGCTTGGAGGCGCCTCGGGTGCAAAACCTGAAGCTGGCTGCGAAGTGGAGCTGGAGGCGCCTTCATAGGGATTGAAGGTGCCTTGGACCATTGAAGGCGCCTTGGAGCTTGATGAAGGAGCCTTCAGGTTGGGATAAGCAACAGTCAGCGGAGGTTATCACAGCGCAGGAACAGGGATAAGTTTTGGGGTTCAAGGCGCCTTGACTGGCACTGGAGGCGCCTTGAACGCCCAATAAAAGGACATCTCAACCAGCAGCTTGAATAATCGTCTTCCAAGTGAACTGTCTGCTACAAGCTGCCTACGAGACGATCTCGAAGTGCTGTAACAACACCCCGACAACCCGGAGCTTCAGATTTAGTCTCTTGTTGTCGGTATAATCTTTTTACTGCTTTGAATTGTAATTAGTTTGTAATAGTTTTTACGAGCTTATAGTTGTTGCCCACCGGAAGCGATCAAGGATCGCGGGCCTTCGAGTATGAGTCGCCTTAGGCTCCGAACGAAGTAAAATCGACTTGTGTCTTTGTGTTGTTTGTTTTTTCCGCTGCATCTTAATTACTCGAGTGTTTTACAAATCGAACGATTTAGCCACGAGTGCTATTCACCCCGCCCCCCTCTAGCACGTCTCGATCCAACAATTGGTATCAGAGCGGGGTCGTCTTGAATCAGTGCAACCACTATTCAAGATAATTTTTTTTCATGGTTTTGTTCGGAGTCAATTAGAATTTAGCCTCATAGCTATATTCTAATTTCTTTTTACGAATCAATTTTTTGCCCGAAGTTGGTGCAACACCACTCGAGCTCGTAATTATTACTATTCTCTTCCCACACTACTAATCCAAGACTCAGTCTTGGAATAGATCTTGTTGTTTTTTTTTTCTTTTAGATCTAAATGGCCCAACAAGAAGGATATAGCATCGTTCGCCCCCCACTATTTTCCGGAGAAGACTTCGGATATTGGAAAGGGCGAATGGAAATATATCTGAAGATCCAGTTCGACACCTGGATGATCGTCAGAACAGGACTACAACTACCAACTGGTACCGATGGTAAGCCTACATCCTGTGAAAACTGGGAGCCCGCATTTATCAAGAAGGTGGAAGCCGACGCCAAAGCCACCTGCACCATCCAATGCGGTCTGACCAAAGAAGAGCTCAACAGAGTCGGTCCATTCTCCTCCGCAAAGGAACTATGGGAGAAACTGATCGAACTACACGAGGGCACCTCGGAAACCAAGGTAAGTAAGCGTGATTTGTTATTAAATAAACTATACAATTTGAAAATGCAGGAAGACGAGACGGCAAGCTCTTTGCACGCCCGAATTCAAGATATCCTGAATTCTCTACATGGAATCGGGCAGAAGGTAGAAAACAGAGATATAATAAGGTATGCCCTTAACTCATTCCCTAGGAGTACACTATGGGCATCAATGGTAGATGCCTATAAAGTCTCTAAGGATTTGTCTTCCTTAAAATTAGATGAATTGTTTAGTGAATTCGAACTCCATGAACAGATTAATGCACGACCATCCGAGAAAGGGATTGCTTTGGTTGCAGGAACGAGTCGAACACGGGAATCAAGAGGACGACGAAAAGTTGAATCGGAATCAGAAGACGAATCCGATTCAGAAGATTCAGAAGATGAACTAGCCGGCGAATTTGTAAATCTTGTAAAGAAACTCTACAAGAAGAAGAAGGGATTCAACAAGAAAGATCTGAAGAAGGCAGTTCAATCCAAGGAGGCCCAATCAAAGACAAAATTTGAAGTCACATGTTACGGGTGCAACCAGAAGGGCCACATCAAGGCAAACTGCCCAAATCAAAAGGAAGCCAAGAAGCAAAGAAGAAAGAAGGCTCTAAAGGCAACCTGGGACGAATCTTCTTCGGAGGACGAAGACGACGAACTCAACCAAACAAGTTTACTCGCATTGATGGCCCGGGACCAGATCAGCGAATCCGAGAGCGAGTCAGAAGCCGACTCTGAGCAAAGCCATGGATCCGCATCCATTTCCGAAGGACCAGACTCCGCTGTAAGTATTCCTAGAGTCAATAATTTAGTCAATTATTTACTTCGCAAATTAGCTAAGTTAAATTTGAAAATTAAGTCACTTTTAAGAGAAATAACCACTCTTAAAGGAGTAACTAACTCAAAATCTTTAACTGAAGATTCAACTCAAGTACAACGACTTGAGAAAGAAAATTCAAATCTGAAAAATCAGTTAAACAAGTTAGAAATTACTCTAGAAAAGTTCTCTCTGGGTTCCAAGAATTTGGATCTAATTCTTGGGACACAAAGAGCTGTCTACAACAGAACTGGGCTAGGATACAAAAGTAAAAAGAAATATAAATCCTATTTATCTTTAATAAACAAACAAAGTAGTAAATCAGTCCAAGCATGGGTCCCTAAGTCCAAATTGATCAATCAAGTTGGATCTAGTCAATACTGGGTCCCGAAGGATCAAATATACTACCTCGATAGACCACATCGAGGCCATGATCCAGGGGGAGCAAAAAGAAAAACGATATTAATCAAACCAAATTAAAATTCAAATTATAAATTCTAAATTCGAAATTAAATTAAAATTTAAAACACAAAATTAAATTACAAAATCTAAATTTAAAATTCGAAATTAAATTATTCAAAATTAAATTAAAATTCAAAATTCAAAATTCAAATTACAAATTCGAAATTAAAATAAAATTCAAAAATCAAATTACAAATTCTAAATTCGAAATTAAATTAAACTTCAAAATTCAAAATTCAAATCACAAATTCGAAATTAAAATAAAATTACAAATTCTAAATTCGAAATTAAATTAAACTTCAAAATTCAAAATTCAAATCACAAATTCGAAATTAAAATAAAATTCAAAAATCAAATTACAAATTCTAAATTCGAAATTAAATTAAACTTCAAAAATTCAAAATTCAAAATTCAAATTACAAATTTAAAATTTAAATTAAAATTCAAAAATTCAAAAATCAATAGAAGAAGGATCCAGAATAGCTGGCACCCCCAACTAAATTACCCGACTGGGTAACCGAAATTAATCTACCCGGAATGGGTAAACAAGAATAGACTACCCGGCAGGGTAATTAAGGTTAGATAAAAGGGCGAGGTTTAACTTGACCCACGGTACTGGTGAAGTTTTTGGATGATAGTACGTTAGGGAAGCTTGGGCATCGCATGTCTAGGAAGATATGGCTTCGACCTGGTGCATTTGGCCAAGTGGAACTGACCGAAGCTACCCTTAAATGAATCCTAACTAGTTAGACCAAGGTTCAGTATTAAGTTCAGTGGGTAGGACTATTTGAAAAACCTCGAAGGCATGGTTACTTTAATGAGTTCCTTGTGACTCACCATAGCCCAGAAGTTTATCCAAAGAATGCTTACTTGTTGAACCCAAAGCTAAACCTGAATCTAACACAAAGTCAAACCTTACCCTAAAATTCAACCATAATTCATCTCACAACAATTTTAGGGTCCCCTGATTGGAAATTTAGATCGGGTGAGATGACTAAGAATTAAAAGTAAAATTGAATTGAATTTAAATTAATCAAGTTAATTATCTTAAATTATCATCAAAGTAATTAACTCAAAATTTATTTCAAAATTATTTTAAAAAAAATCAAAATTAATTTCAAAACTATTTAAAAATCAATTTCAAAATTATTTAAAACTTAAAATGCAAAGTAATTTTTTTTAAAATACAATGGATTAGAAAACATAGTGTCTGCTTCAATCATGCTATCTTTAATCCATTAAAAAGAAACCAATTCAACTAATTCATGTGTAGGAGTTGGATCAATGGATGTTGGATAGTGGATGCTCCAGACATATGACTGGAGATAAATTGAAGTTTTCAAAGCTCAAATTAAAAAATTTAGGATCAGTTGCATTCGGCAACAATGGTCAACTTAAAGTAATCGGAAGAGGTAATATCGAACTCAGCGCCGAGTTTATTATTAGAAAAGTTCTGTTAGTTGATAATTTCAATTTCAACTTACTAAGTATAAGCCAATTATATGATAGCGGATACTTAGTCACTTTTGACAAAACTAGGTGTTTAGTCAAAAATATTGAAAATCCTGAAATTACACTTAAGGGACTTAGGAAAAATAATATGTACTCAATTAATCTACCCACATCCTCAATAAAGTGTTTAATAACACAAGAAGAGGAGACTGACTTGTGGCACAGAAGACTGGGTCACACTCACACAAGACTCATTTCAAGAATGAGTCATAACGGTCTAGTTAGAGGTTTGCCCAAACTAAAATTCATTGAAACCTCAATCTGTAATGCTTGTCAACAAGGAAAACAAACTAAGTCAACACACAAACCAACAAATCTAGAAAGAACCAACTCATTACTTGAGCTCCTTCACCTTGACCTATTTGATTCACATGGAGCCAAGTCATTAAGCAAGAACCAGTATTGCTTAGTAATAATTGATGACTATTCTAGGTTTACATGGGTAAGATTCCTAAAAACAAAAGATGAAACCTATGAAACATTTAGTAATTTTTGCAAATTAATAGAAAATGAAAAAGATACTAAAATTAAAAGAATAAGAAGTGATCATGGGGGAGAATTTGAAAATCATAGATTTACTCAATTTTGTAAAATAAATGGATATCTACATGAATTTTCATGTCCTAGAACCCCTCAGCAAAATGGCCTAGTGGAACGTAAAAATAGAACACTACAAGAAGCCGCCAGAACTATGTTAAATGAATATAATTTAAATCACCAATTTTGGGCTGAAGCCATAAATACTGCAAATCATATTCAAAACAGAATTTTAATCAATAAACATCACAAGAAAACTCCTTATGAACTATATTATCATAAAATTCCTAACTTAAACTATTTAAAAGTATTTGGTTGTAAAGTTCACATTTTAAATACTAAAGATTACTTAGGAAAATTTACACCCAAATCTAACCAAGGAATATTCTTAGGATACTCCTCTACCAGTAGAGCCTTTAGAGTATATAATCAAAATACCTTGAAAGTTGAAGAAACAACTAATGTAATATTTGATGAAGAAAATAATTTAACTAATGAAAATATTGACACTAATCCAAGAGCAGTAGACGATGATGAAATCCAACCTAATCTTAATGAGTCTGAAGAACAAGGTTCTGACTCACAGATAAGACCAACTAGAATAAGCACTTCTCACCCACCTGACCAAATTTTGGGTGACCCAAACCTTGGAGTCAGAACAAAATCATCCTATAGAAACCTTAGTCAGATTGCTCTAATTTCTAAAATTGAACCTAAAATTATAGAAGAAGCCCTGCCTGATCCAGACTGGATTATTGCAATGCAGGAAGAATTAGCCCAATTTGAGAGAAACCAAGTCTGGGACCTTGTACCTAAACCCATAGATAAATCAATAATAGACACCAAATGGGTTTTTAGAAATAAGTTGGATGATCAGGGTGATATCATAAGAAACAAAGCCAGACTAGTAGCCAAAGGGTTTAGTCAAGTTGAAGGATTAGACTACGATGAAACCTACGCACCAGTAGCTAGACTCGAATCCATTCGAATGCTATTAGCCTATGCAGCAAATAGAGGGTTTAAATTATTCCAAATGGATGTTAAATCAGCCTTTTTAAATGGTTTCATCAAAGAAGAGGTCTATGTAAGCCAACCCCCAGGATTTGAAGACTTAGACAATCCTAATCATGTATTTAAGTTAAAAAAAGGCCTTGTATTGACTTAAACAAGCCCCTAGGGCATGGTACGAACGGTTATCCAATCACCTTATATCCAAAGGCTTCAACCAAGGTCAAATAGATCCAACTCTATTTGTAAAAACTGTAGATAAAGACATCTTCATAGCCCAAATCTATGTTGATGATATAATTTTTGGATCTACTAACTCTAAATTTCTAAAAGAATTTGTTAGACTAATGGAAAATGAATTTGAAATGAGTATGGTTGGTGAACTTAATTTTTTCTTAGGCTTACAAATAAAACAAACTAAAGATGGAAGTTATGTTTATCAAACTAAATATGCTAAGGAGTTAATCAAAAAATTCTGTATGGAAAATTCAAAAATAATAAATACTCCAAGGCAACCAACATCAATATTGACTCTGACCCAGTTGGAAAACTAGTAGACCCAAAATATTATAGAAGTATAATAGGTAGTTTACTGTATCTAACTGCAAGCCGACCTGATATATTGTTTGCTGTAGGTATGTGCGCAAGATACCGATCCTGTGCAAAAGAGTCACACTTAACCTATGTTAAAAGAATACTTAGGTACATTAAAGGTACTCTAAATATAGGACTCTGGTACCCTAGAACTTGCACTCTTGATCTTCATGGCTATTCTGACTCAGATTACGCTGGATGCAAGTTAGATAGAAAAAGCACAAGTGGCAGTTGTCAATTTATAGGGCAATGCCTTGTAAGTTGGTCAAGTAGAAAGCAACATTGTGTTGCTTTATCTACCACTGAAGCTGAATATATAGCCTTAGGTGAATGCGCATCTCAATTGCTATGGATGATGCATACTCTTAAAGACTATCAACTAGAATATCATAAAACAAAAATTTCAATTGATAATATAAGTTCAATAAATCTAACAAAAAACCCAATTCATCACTCACGGACTAAACATATAGAGGTGAAGCATCATTTTGTAAGGGATCATGTAGCTAAGGGTGATATTATACTCAACTATGTTGAGTCAAAATCAAACCTAGCTGACATTTTCACAAAACCCTTACCTGAACTTGAGTTCAGCTCTCTTAGAAGACAAATAGGTATGTGTTGGGTAGAATAGATACTATAACATTATATTCTTACATTTTTTATAAATTCTAGGTAAAATCTTGATTTTGTCAAAATTCCTACTTTTCTAGAATTTCAAAAATTGGACTTAGCCTAGGATTTTCCCCTAGAAATCATGTTCCTCTAGAACTCAGCCAGAGCATCTCACAAACACCTAGGTTTACCTTGATTGTGTTTGTAAAATATAGAACGGCGTGAGATGCATAGGGTACAGCCTGGACTCAAGAATGCTTATATCTGTGCATCGATATGAGTCTGGGCGTTAAATATACAATAAACATTAATCAAGTTAAGTTCTCCAGCTCTAGTCAAGTCTATCTGGACCAAATAACTTAACTTGACTAACCAAGTGAAAGCTATTGTCCTGTGGACATTAAGCAAGTAACTCAAGGTTAGACAGTTGGCAAAGGATACTCAATCTGTTAGTTAAAAATGCCTATACTTTAGGGCTCTGATACCTGATCAACAACAATTACATTGCTATTCAACTTGACTCATGCTTGGACTTAAGGACCAACTGAATAGATAACCTAAATCAAATTTTTAGCTACTCTCTCTCTTCTACTTAAAATTTAACAAGTTTTTTAAGCTAAGGCACTTTTCACTTAAGCTAAATTTTCAAAGTTCAATGTTTACAAAAGGCTTAGATAAGTGGTTCATAAAGCAACTTTCAAATTTTTTTCAAACTTAACCAACCTTGAAACCTAACGTTATATATTATTGCTAAGATATTTTCTAGGTTACCTTTCAGATAGTTTTACAAAAGGCTCAGTGCTTTCAAAATTTTAGGTGAAAAGTGGCTTTTCAACTTAGCCTGTTTTTTAAGTCTAATTTATTTTTCAAAAAGAAAAATTGAAACTGGATTATTTTTTGATAAAGGCAAAGGGGGAGAATAAGAAAATTCAAAAGTAAACTTTAAAAAGTAAAAAGTAAAAATTTAAAAGAAGAAACCCTGTATTAAGGGGGAGCTTCACAAAAGTTTAAGTGTTAGCTTAAGTTAGGCGTTGATTTGATTTTATATACTTAAGCTTGCTCACTTAAAACCTTTTTATGCAGTTGTTTTTACTTAACTTTGAATTTGGGTTGCCATAATCAAAAAGGGGGAGATTGTTGGTGCGGGAAGCATCCGACGATCGAACCTAAGTTTTGATAATGGCAAAGGATTCAAAGTTAAGGTGTGTTGTGATCTAACATGTTGAATGAGTATTTCAGGAAAAGTCCTAACTGCGGTTAGGCAGGTGAAAAACCCTAGGGGGTGGTAACCCTAGGTGGAGAAAAGTCCTAGCTGCGGTTAGGCAAAGGGAAAAACCCTAGGGGGTGGTAACCCTAGGTCATAGGGGGTGGTAACCCTATGCGGAAAGTCTTGGCAGGTTGATGACTTCAGGCAAAAGTCCTAGGGGGTGGTAACCCTAGGTGGAAAGTCCTGGTGTCGCGAACCAGGTAAAAGACTGGACTAGCCGGGAAGCGGATGTCCAGCAGAAAGTCCGGAAGTATCGAGTGCTGAGCAAAAGTCCAGTCGATCTGGAGGATCGCACTGGCAGCAGGTAAATCTCCTGAGTGGAGTAGGTGAGGACGCGTTCCCCGTATAGGGAACAGTAGGCGTCGAGTCGACCTAGGGTTTCCGGTCGAAAATACGAAGTCAGACCCGGACAGTCCGGAGACTGTCATAATTTCATATTCATACTATTATTTTGTGTTAACTTTGTGTTGCAGGTATTTTTGGATTAACATACTTGCAGGTACCAAAAACACAAAGAAGAACTCGGATGAACAGTGTCCGAGGCGCCTCCATGAGGCTTGGAGGCGCCTCGGGTGCAAAACCTGAAGCTGGCTGCGAAGTGGAGCTGGAGGCGCCTTCATAGGGATTGAAGGCGCCTTAGACCATTGAAGGCACCTTGGAGCTTGATGAAGGCGCCTTCAGGTTGGGATAAGCAACAGTCAGCGAAGGTTATCACAGCGCAGGAACAGGGATAAGTTTTGGGGTTCAAGGCGCCTTGACTGGCACTGGAGGCGCCTTGAACGCCCAATAAAAGGACATCTCGACCAGCAGCTTGAATAATCGTCTTCCAAGTGAACTGTCTGCTACAAGCTGCCTACAAGACGATTCCGAAGTGCTGTAACGACACCCCGACAACCCGAAGCTTCAGATTTAGTCTCTTGTTATCAGTATAATCTTTTTACTGCTTTGAATTGTAATTAGTTTACAATAATTTTTACGAGCTTATAGTTGTTGCCCACCGGAAGCGATCAAGGATCGCGGGCCTGTTGGAGTGTATACTGAAAGCCTAAGCTTTGTAAACATTCATTTTGAATAAAGAATCACATTTGGTCAAATTGTCTACATTTAGTTGTAGTTGTTCAATTAATTTATACTGTAGATAACATAGTATGTGGTGTCACATACAGAAGATAATGTTATCAGTACCTTATAAATTATAAACAGTAGCTCACGACCAAAATGGAAAGGAACAAACCATTAGAAGGTCGTAGTGTAATTAGGTATCAGTTTATCTTGACTGTATAATTACACTAGTACACTTAGAGTGTATTGAGTAGGACCATTTGAGGTCGTTTCTTTTATACTGACTTTATAAAGAAACAAAGACCTCGGTTATTATGGAAGTGTGTGCTCTTAATCCTGATATAATAACAAGCACATATATTTGATATTTATTTCTTTAATTTATCAATGGGTGAGATTTAGTTCGATGAATCAATAAGCCCGATAAGTTGGGAAATGATATCACTTATAGTGTGTGTTGTTGATTATAGAAGGAAACTGTGTCCTAGAGATACTAGGTTGATAATGTCCCCAAGAGGAGCTCATAAAGATTGTCATGTTAAACCCTGCAGGTGGACTTAGTCCGACATGATAATAAGGTTGAGTGGTACTACTCTTGGACTTAGATATTAATTAAATGAGTTGTCAGTAACTCACTTAATTAATGGACATTCGATATCTTAAACACAGGGAGACTAACACACTCATAATAAGAAGGAGCCCAAAAATGTAATTTGGGATTGGTGCGGTAGTTCAATGATAGTTCTCTAGTGGAATGAATTATCATTGATAAAATTAAGTTGTGTGTTCGGGGCGAACACGGGATGCTTAATTTTATCGGGCGACCAAAACCAATTCCTCCTCTCGGTCCCTATCGTAGCCTCTTAGTTATAGAGTTCTATACCCACCTATACCCACCTTTTATACCCACCCAATAGGGGCCGGCCAAGCTAGCTTGGGAACAAGCTAGGGCCGGCCTAGGTATGAATTTGGGTGGCCGGCCCTAGCTTGAACCCAAGCTAGTGGGGGCCGGCCAAATTAAATTAAAAAGGAATTTTAATTTTAATTTTTATTATGTGGAAGAAATAATTTATTAAAGAGAATTTAAATTAAAATATCTCTCTTATAAAAGATCTACAAAAGATTAAAGAAAGAGATTAGATCTCTTTCCTTATTTGTAGATTGGTGAGATATTTTATTTTCTCTTTAAAATTATTCACATGTTGATAAAATTAAAATTATAGAAATTTCCTTTTATCAACCATGAAGGGATTTTTAAAGAGAAATTTTATTTTTTAAAATTTCCGAAAACAAATTAGGAAGTTTTAATTGTTGATTGAAACTTGTCCAATTTGTTCTCCAATGATGTGGCCGGCCAATGTAGGTTTATTTGGGAAATTTTATTTTATTTTTCTCAATTAAATCATGTCAAGGAAATTGAGGAAATTTTATTGTAATTAAATTTCCTAATTTGCCTAGGCCAAGGAATATAAAAGAAGGGGTGAGGGTGCCCTCATGAGATACAACCTCTATTGTTTTCTCTCCCTCTTTTCCTTGGTGTTGTGGCCGGCCATCATCCTCTCCCTCTCTTCCTCTTGTGGTGGCCGAATACTTCATCCCTCTTGGAGTTCTTGTGGTGGCCGGATACTACTTAGAAGAAGAAGAAGAAGGAGAGAAAGCTAGCATCTCTTGGAGCTTGATTAGTATTTTGGTTTTCTTCTTTGGTGAAGTTCTTCCTTTGTGGCCGAACCTTGCTTGGAGGAGAAGGTGGTTGGTGGTTTCTCATCTCGGAGATCGTTGCCCACACAACGTCCGAGGTTAGAAGAGGAATACGGTAGAAGATCAAGAGGTTTTTCTACAAGGTATAACTAGTAATTTTTATTTCCGCATCATGCTAGTTATTTATGGAAATAATACCAAATACAAGAGGCTTACGTTCTAGAATTTCGAATATGTTTTTTCGATGCTGTGTTCTTTTGTTTTTCTTTTCCTTGTGATTTGATTGTTCTTTTTGGTTAACCTAAAGTTATTTTAGGAAATTAAATATTAGCTTTCTATAAAAGGTTTTGTCTAGTCGGTGGTGGTTGCTCCCATATCCAAGAAGGCCATGTGCCTCGCCACGTCAGTACTGGGAACCAATTATGGAAATTAATATTTAATGGAATTAATAACTTAAGGAGACTTGGGTCGAACGTGTAAAGTTCCGCAGGAGATCCAAGTCAAAACCTAAAAGAACAAATAGATTAAGTTTTGGATCAAACGTGTTAAGTTCCGCAGGCGATCCAAAATTTAATTTAAAAGAACACATGGTAGCTAGGAAAAGGTTCAGACCTTTGTACAAAATTTTTGTACAGTGGAACCTATAGGTTTTCCGAGTAGCAACCAACAGGGCCTTCGAGTAGGAGTCGCCTTAGGCTCCGAACGAAGTAAAATCGACTTGTGTCTTTGTGTTGTTTGTTTTTTCCGCTGCGTCTTAATTACTCGAGTGTTTTACAAATCGAACGATTTAGCCACGAGTGCTATTCACCCCCCCCCCCCTCTAGCACGTCTCAATCCAACAGGAATTTCTTCAAATGCTACATCCGAGGACTCTTCAATCAATTTAGTCCTATTGTTGTAGACTCGATAGGCTTTGCTGATGAGAGAGTACCCGACCAGTATTCCTTCATCAGCCTTAGCCGTGAACTTTCCAAGATGATCCTTGGTGTTCAAGATAAACACCTTACAACCAAACACCCTAAGATGTTTAATTGTAGGGGGTTTTCCAAACCAAAGTTCATGGGGAGTCTTTCCTAAAAACCTATGTATCAAGACTCGGTTTTGCACATAGCAAGTTGTATTTACAGCTTCAGCCCATAAGTAGCTCGGTAGTGAGTACTCATTGAGCATGCTTCGTGCAGCTTCTTGCAAAACTCGATTCTTTCTCTCCACAACCCCATTTTGCTGTGGGGTCCTTGGAGTAGAGAACTTATGCCTATATCCTTTTTCTTGACAAAATTCTAAAAATCTATGATTTTGAAATTCTCCACCATGATCACTTCTAATTATTTTAATTGTTGTTGATTTTTTATTTTCAGTTCTTCTACAAAAGGAAACAAAAATATCTATGGTTTGATCCTTATTTTTCAAAAAGAAAGTTCATGTATATTTAGTAAAGTCATCAATGATCACTAAGCAATATCTACTTCCATTCAATGAAATGACATTACTACAATCAAATAAGTCCATATGCAATAAATCTAAAGCAGTAGAGGTACTTACAGCGCTTTTACCTTTATGAGATGCTTTTGTTTGCTTACCCTTTTGACATGCATCACATAATTTTGTCTTTTGGTACTTGATGCTTGGTAGGTCTCGCACTAATCCTTTGTTGGCTAGCTTTCGAATATTCTTCATGTTCACATGGGCCAACCTCCTATGCCAAAGCCATGATTCTTCTTCTTTTGACATGAAACACTTAGCAGAGGCATTAGTAGCACTTTTAAAAGATACTTGATAAATGTTATCTACCCTTGTGCCTACTAGTACCGTGTCAAGTGTGTCAATGTGTTTGACCAGACATTGATTTGAATGAAACTCAATTGTGTAACCCGTATCACACAATTGGCTGACACTTAGGAGATTAAAGGTCATCCCCTTGACTAGAAGGACATTTTTAATTTGGAGACATTTGGATATATGAATATCTCCAACTCCTATAACCTTAAGGCTATCATTATTACCAAAAGACACATTACCTCTATTTTTGTTTTGAAGGGTAGTGAAGAGTGACTTGTCCCCGGTCATGTGCTTGGAGCATCCACTATCAATAAACCAAGTTGATAGATGCTCCCCCTTGACAAATGCCTACAAGACACGAAAGATAGACGTTTTAGGTACCCAAATCTTGGGACCTAATGCATCTACAATGAAAGACCTAGGAACCCATGCCTTGGTCACACCCTTCCTAGTCTCATGAACCCTAGAAGCATGTGATCTATGAAATTGGGTTCTAGACACTAGTGAAATGAAACTAGACTCCATAGGTTGATATCCTAACTCAGCCTTGTTGTAGACCGCCCTTTGGGCATTTAAAATCATATCTAAGGTCTTAGAGCTAGTTGAGAATTTTTCAAGTATTTTCTTGAGTTTCTCAACTTCACCCTTTAAGGCTTTGTTTTCATCCTCAAGGAGCTCTTGATGTAGGTCATCAACCTCATCTTCCCTAAGAGCCTTCAAGTGCTCTACTTCGTCTTTTAATGATTTAATTTCAGTTTTTGATTTCTTAAGCAAAGTAGATAAATGTGCAATAGTTTTATAACATTTCTATAAATGCGGAGAGGTTACCTCTTCATCATCCGAAGATGATGAAGCCACGGTTGAGGTGTCACTTGTGTCACCATCACTCCCGGAATCCGGTTCCTCCCTTGCCATGAACGCTACTTGATGTGTGCTTTTCTCCTTCTTCTCTTCCTCCAATGAGCTTGAGGAGGATTCATCCCAAGTAGCCTTGAGAGCTTTCTTCTTCTTGGCCCTTTCCTCCTTCTTCTTGAGTTTTGGACACTTGCTCCGATAGTGTCCTTTCTTGCTATACTCATAACAAGTAACATTAGTTTTATCAACATTTTGATAGATAGTTTTACATTTCCCTTTGTATCTCCGGCTTCTTCTCATGATTCTCCTTACAAAGTTGGCCATCTCGCTTGATGATGATCCACCTTCATCATCGGACTCGGAGGAGGATGAGGATGAAGGAATCTCTTTTTCCTTCTTCTTTTCCTTCTTCCTTCTTCCATCCTTGCTCTTTTCTCCTGCAACTAAGGCAATACCTTTCTCTTTTTGACCCTTGTTAGCAAGTTCATGAAGTTCCATTTCACAAAAGAATTCATCTAATTTAACAATTGAAAGGTCCTTGGAGACCTTGTAGGCATCTACCATCGATGACCACAAGGCATTCCTCGGAAAGGCTTTGAGAGCATACCTTATAAGATCGCGATTCTCTACGCGTTTATCTACGGAATGAAGACCATTGATGATTTCTTTGAACCTTCCGTGTAGTTCACTTACCGTCTAGTTCTCCTTCATGGTGAGGTTTTGTGGTTGGTTTAGGAACAAGTCTCTCTTGGCGATCCGAGAGTCTCGGGTTCCTTCTTGGAGCTCGATGAGCTTGTTCCACAAATCTTTTGCGCTCGTGAATGGACCTACCTTGACGAGTTGATCCTTGGCTATCCCACATTGTAGAGTGACCACCGCCTTGGCATCGGCTTGTCCTTTGCGAGTTTGCTCGGTGGACCACCTTGATGAGTCAAGTTCCTTACCTTCTTCGTCCTTCGGAGGTGTAAACCCTTCCTTGACAGAGAACCACATGGAGATGTCGGTCTTGAGATAATATTCCATGCGGCTCTTCCAATATTGAAAGTCCGCTCCGTCAAAGTAGGGTGGACGATTGGTGATAAACCCTTTCTTCATAGCCATCTTCTTGCTCTTTAGGGTGTTAATCCGGATGAAGAGCACCAAGCTCTGATACCACTTGTTAGGACCTTCGGATGGCTAGAGAGGGGGGGTGTGAATAGCCTCCTCTAAAACTTAAACAATCTTCTCACAAAAGTTTGTTAGCACAGCGGAAATATGCAAAAGAAAAACTAATACAAGGAAAAGAAACAACCCACAACTAACATAAGTATGTACGAGATTCGGGGATAACTTGCCCCTACTCCTCGGCGTGTCCGTAAGGTAGACGATCCCTTGATCTTTCGGTAGATCACACCCCGGATAGATTCCGACTAAGAATTTCTCCTTCTCGGTGGAGTAACCTCTCCACAAAGTCTCAGAAAATATTTAAATGAAGCACAAGACTCACAGGGATTAGTGGCTAAAGGGAATGAAAAATAAGCTTACAGCCACGATGAAAGTAGAGCGCAAACCAGAAGAAGTTCCTTAGTAAAGAGCTCAAAAAACACACAGCACTCTTGCTTGATCGACCGAGAGTTTTCCTTTTTCCTTTTTTTTGGTTGTTCTTCCGAATATCTCATCCTCCTTCTTCTTATGCCTCTGCCTTTTCCATTGCGTTTGCCTGTATCGAATCACTGCAACCTGCACCGAATCGCTGCTGCCAACTCAGGCGTCGCTAATCACTTTTCCTCCTCATCTGGTTCTCTGAACTCACACCAATACCATTCATGGTCTTCACTGGTGTCTCTGAGCTCGAACCAATACCAGGAGTCAAGCTGATTGCAACCAGAACACAGCCAGATCGCCAGTAACCGTTGATGCTCCAATTGCACCATTTGCAGCCAAACACAGTAGAAAAACCACTTTGTCTTATTCCTCTGATAGACCTTAATTTGAACTTAAGCACTGGCATGATACCTGCAACGTAAAAATCTCACACCAGATGCTTAAATCAGACGAATCAGAAGTTGCAGAGAAACAGACAGTGTTGTGGATCGGTCAGCAGACCAATCCATAGCCCTCTGGACCGATCAGGACATATCCTGATTGGTCTGGGAGGCTTCTGATCGGTCTGTGGACCGATCAGCCTATAGGTGGATCGGTCTGTAATCGGTCCACAGACCGATCCCCTATGTCCTCTGAATCTCATCGCTTCCTGATCGGTCTACAGACCGATCAGATAACTTATAGTGAACTACTGTTTGGTTACTGATCGGTCACCAGACCGATCAGATAACCCACAGAAAGCTACTGTTTGGTTACTGATCGATTACCAGACCGATCAAATAACCACAGTATCACTGGATCGGTCAACAGACCGATCAGATATCCATAGTATCACTAGATCGGTCAACAGACCGATCCAATGCCTATGTAAGGTAGGTTTGGCGCTTCCCAGCCCTAAACCCTAAAGCCTTTCTAGTCTAGAGAACGAGCTACCGAGCCCTCTCTGACCTAGTCTGGAGAACGAGCTACCGAGCCCTCTCCGACTTCGTCCGGTCCAGAGAACGAGCTACCGAGCCCTCTCTGACCTATTCCGGAGAACAAGCTACCGAGCCCTCTCCGACTTCATCCGGTCCAGAGAACGAGCTACCGAGCCCTCTCTGACCTAGTCCGGAGAACGAGCTACCGAGCCCTCTCTGACTTCGCGTGCCAAGTTCCCATACTTGGACTTTTCCCTTCCACCTGATCAACATTGATCAGTAATCAATCTGAGTTTAATTAATATCTGATACAAACTTAAATCAGTGTCAACATCAAAACAGCAGCCAGGTCAGACCGTATCAACAGACCATACTCCTTATAGAGGTGGAGAAGGTGTTCTACTAACAAAGAGTCAATAATGAGTACTTAAAGAAAAGCGACAAGTGTATCAAGTTTTTCCATAACCTAGTTAAGTGCAATAAGAGGAATGTCATCTTAACACACTAAACATTCCAGGGAACAAACCTCAAGTTTGGAAGATGTTGCTAATAAATTTATGGGATATTTCCAAGGATTATTAGGCACAAAGGAGATATGTATGCCACTGAATAGTAGCTCCATCATCAGTCGAAAATTGTCGGAGGAACAACAAAATGGGTTGATTATACTGGTTACTATGGAGGAGATTCAGATTGCGCTTTTTGATATTGGAAGTGATAAGGCTCCCAAATCCGATGGATATAATGCAAAGTTCTTTACTTCAGCATGGGACACAGTTGAGGAAAATGTGATGGTGGCGGTCAAGGAGTTCTTCCATCATGGTAGATTTATTAAGCAATGAAATTTCACTTTGATCGCTTTAGTATCCAAATCTGATCACTCTCCAAAAGTTACTGATTTCTGGCCAATTTCATGTTATTTAGTCTTCTATAAAATCATCTCAAAGGTATTGGCAGACCGCCTAGTAAAGATTATGGATAGTTTGTTAAATCCGGCACAAGCAATATTTGTTCGAGATCGATTCCTTGGAGAGAACATCAACCTTGCCCAAGAATTATTGAGGAATTATGTTCGCAAGAGGATATCTCCAAGATGTATGATCAAAGTGGACTTAAATAAGACATTTGACAATGTTGATTGAAGTTTTCTTATATCAACACTAGTTGGTTATAGCTTTCCCCAACAATTTTGAGGATGGATTCAAGAATGCATCTCCACGGTCACATACTCAATAAACATGAAGTGTACATGGATACTTTGGAGGAAGAAGAGGATTGAGGCAAGGGGATCCCTTATCCCTTCTATTATTTTGCCTAGTCTTGGAGGGTCTTCTCAAGAACATTGAAGGAGGCATTGTAGCTTCCTCAGTTTTATTTTCATCCTAAGGTAAGAAGGTACAATTCACTCACTTGGTGTATGTGGATGATCTATTGTTGTTCACAACAACGGATACCTCTACCATCACAATATTGGTGAATGTACTAGAAGATTTTGGCAGCAAAACAGGATTACGAACCAAGCTATTGAAGTCTAACATCTATATGGTTGGCGTGGATAAACAAACTCAGCAAAGTATTCTGCACATAAATGAGTTTCAATAAGTGGAGTTTCTATTTCGATATCTTTGTATTCCTTTAGCCATGGTGAGGTTACGTATTGTGAATTATGGTTCTTTACTTAAAGCGTCATAAAAAAGGTGGCGTCTTAGCCAAAGCATACATTATCATATGTCGAAAGATTGTAGTTGGTAAGATCGGTATTATAAAGTATGGAGTGCTATTGGCTATCTATATTCTATAAACCTATCATGTGAAAACTATTGGATGGTACGAGGCAAAAGAGGAGGGGGGGGGGGGGGGGGGGGGGTAATCACAAAAAGACAATTTCTTTTTACTTGGTTTGTAGTCCAACGACTAGTACTCCAAGGCCCGTGATCCTTAATCGTCTTCGTTGGCAATCCACTAAATGCTTGAATCATACAGATATATGAGATAAGCAGTTACAATGCAAGTACATATATAAAATATACTGACAACAAATATTAGGTCTTAGACGTAGGTTGTCGGATAACCTCTTGGCATAGTAGTAGCAAAACTTGCATGTGCAGTAATAGTAGAGACGAAGCAGTGAGTGTAATGAAATGAATAAAAAATGAATGAGTTGCTTCTCGACTTTGATCCTAAGGTCTTTATATAGACATTGTTCGGTTGACTAAAAGATCGTTCAGTCGACTGAACCTTTCGATTGACTGAACCAAGCATCCATCGACTAAACCTCAGTGGCTTTCCTTTTTTGCTTAGATTTAATCCATTTGATCCTGTATATCACATGGTTTGGTTAACTAATCCTGATGATGTAACGCCCTGCCTCCTACTGTCTAGGCTGTGAGACCGGGGGTTACATTATGCTAAGCTATTTTGTGCGGGAAGCTGAACTAATTAAAAATTCTACTATTTGTTATACAATCTGGAATTCAATGTTCAGAGTACACTTCTAAAGTTGTACATATGCTAAGAAGGGAACCTACCCTTCCTACTTGATCAGAAAACTGAAATCAGACACTTCTAGTTGAAATCAGACTTTCCAATCGATCGGTGGATCGATTGGAGTTATTTGATCGATCCACTGATCGATTCGACGTGCTACTGTGCACGGAGATGTCGTCTGGATCGATCGGCTGATCGATCAAATCTGGCCAATCGATCTGATGATCGATTCCGCAGCTCTCTATTCGCGAAAATTAAATTCCCGATCGATCGGCTGATCGATCCATGGTCGATCGATCAGCTGATCGATTCATCAGCTTTCTGTACGCGGCAGATCGCTTCCCAATCGATCGGCTGATCGATTGAGGGCTCCTCAATCGATCGGCTGGTCGATTCAATAGCGTTCTGTACGCGGGGATTTCTTCCAATCGATCGGTTGATCGATTGAGGTTTCTGATTTCTGCAGAAATCCCACCCGAACTCGTACAGGACCTTCAGAAATCAACTACAAGCATAATACCACTATTAGGCATGTCATTACTCATGGTTAGCTATCTAATATCAGGACAACTAATAATCTAAGCATAACTTAGTGCATACTTTCATAGTTCAAGACACTTGACATCTAAAAGTGCGGAAAAGTAACACTATAAGAAATACTAAGTCTCTCAAGCTTGCTAGTCTCCAAGAATCTTTATTCCAAATTTCTTCTCACACACATCTGATCGCATTGCCCTCCAGCCTCCGCTAGTCCATCTTCTCTTTACTTTTATCTGCAATATAAGGAAAAAAGAAACTATAAGCTTGGGAGCTTAGTAAAAATCATCTACCTTACAAAAACATGCATTCTAAGAAATCATGCTTTCAAGGATGCTTTTTGAAATACATGCTGATGATCATGCTGAAAAATGCTAAAACATGGCCTATGGGCATACAAGTCGTGCTAATCAATTACTGAACATAAAGCTATTCATTGTATCAACAAGCAAACTAAACCGATACATAAGCTAAGCTATTTGTTATAACATTAAGAAAACTAAACTGAAACTAAGCTGTACTCACATGTCTGGGTTGTGAAGTTTGAAAACTATTTTTCATAGATAGATAAAAATAATAAACATGCTGCTGATGGGCCCGACAACTGTACTTGCTATGCGCGCATCCCTAACTAGGCCCGAGGTAGCAAGTCCCTAATCTAGTAGGGTTACTAGGTTATCTAAACCTAGGGATGACTATGGGAACCAAGCCCAAGGACAACTAAGAGTCCAATACAGTGCCACTGATAAAGTAAAATACTGATTTATAAGCTAATTTATTTTGTCCTATTCTAACTAGGTTATCTGAACCTAGAGGCGACTATGAGAGCCCACCCATTGGACCGTAGTCCCATATAACTGAAGCAAGGCTAAACATGCTATTCAAAATGCTTCTATGACATTTAACTGAGTATTAAAATGTCTACTGTAGCATTTAACTGTACTAGTCATTTTATCGAGCACTTGGTGTGTGCTAACTTTCCTCGAAATAATAATCATGCATATGGCTGAATTAAAAGCATAAAAATGCACGATTAACTACTTATACTGCAGGTGAGGGGTTACTTACATCCTGCGCTAAGTTTTCTTACAATCCGATCGCTAGGTTTCCGGAGAAGAAGATCGTTTCGGCGATCCTCTTACGTCTACGCTTTCTTTTCGCAGAGGGGAGCGTCCTCGTATCAGAGTTGTCGCTGGAAGGTGCTCCTACGACCCTAGGGATGGAACCCTAGGTTTCTTGGGCTTGTGCGTCGAGAGGGTGCGGGAGAGAGAGAGAGGGGTCGGCGGTGAGGGTGAGGGAAAAGAGAGTTGTCGATCAAAAATAATAACTCTCCACTTAAATTCCCTATTTATATTAAGTGGTTAATGCGGCACAACTAAATCTTAAATATAATTGCTCTCCTCTTCTTTCAACACACCCCTGCTGGGGCCCCCTGGTTACTAGAGTCATCTATAAGTCGTAGGGTCTAATAGGTCTTGGGTTCAATCCCCGCTTAGGCTATTTTATGTTTTTATTTAATTTTGCTACTTCTGCTACTCCAAAAATTCCGTAAAAAATATTCTAAAATTCTAGAAAAATAATAGAATATTTATAAAAATTAATTTGAGAATTTTCGGGCGTTGATCATCTATTGAAACTGAATATGTCTTTCTTGCGTTGATTCGATCTAATCTTTATCATTGCCAAAATTAGATCAGTTGACTGATCCAAGGTTTCCATCGACTGATAACATTGTGTTTCCAAGTTTACTTGTAGGATCGTAAAGTTACTAGAGGGGGGGAGTGAATAACGATATTTGAAAATTGTGATTGAAAACGAGTTACACAATGGAATAAAGAAAATAGAAAACAACGCTAACATGGTTTTACTTGGTTAGAAGCCTGTGATGACTCCTACTCCAGGGCCCACGATCGTCGATTGCTTTCGTTGGATAATCACTATCAGTTCATAAAAGGACTACAATGATTAAGTACAAGAACTAAAAATAAAATTTGTTACCAACAAACAGAAAGAAAAATGAAGTCTCTTATTTCTCAAACTTTGGAGCAGCCTTTCGGTGTCGTCAGAGCTTTTTCGAAGTAGCACTTGAATATAAAAGTTATAGTGAATGTGATTCTAAAGTCGTTGGTCGAACACCCATATATAGGCTCATTCCGAGCACCTGGAACTCCTCTGAGGCATCTGGATCGTTGCTAACGTGGCAATCTCTCATCAAAACTTCATCCGCGAAGTTTGACCACTTTCGGGCGCTTGGACCGCTGATGTGGGTTTGGTCAATCATCGCGCTCCAACTTAGCTTCGGGATAACTTTTTGTGGTCTGGGCGTCTAGACCAATTTTGAGAACCCAGACGACCCGTGTGTCTATGGCCCCCACATGGGCGACACTAGTTTGGGCAGTCCGGGCGCTCGGAGTCCGGGTGTCGGGACCACTTTTTGTCTCTTTTATATTGGTGCATGTTGCACTAATAATCTGATTTTGATGTATGACAAATAGGTTAAAGTTAGATATGATATTTGTCTAACCTTTTCTATCAAGTGTGCAGGAGTTGACTGGTCTGAGGGACCTGACACCAGGCTGAAATCCAACTAGGTTTACAGGCCTGATAGCTAGTGGAAAGTCCAGATAAATCCGCGAGGCCTGATATCTGGCAGGAAGTCTGGTTGGGTTCGCGAGACCTGACAACCAGCCGAAGTCCAATTGGGTCTGCAGACTTGACAACTAGTGGGAAGACCTGGTGGGTTAGAGGCAAGTTAAGTGACTGCAAGTAGTAAGTGAAGGTAGGTAACTAGAGGAGAGATCCAGTGAGGATGCGTTCCCTGTTTAGAGAACTGTAGGGGTCGATCCAACTTAGGTCCATTTGGGAAGCCTAAGTTGAGATCTTGACTAGATTCTAATCTCGAGGAGATAGGATCGAATTACTACCCTATCTGCTATGTTGTGCTAACTCTATTTTGCAGGGTAAATATAATTTTTATTGCCCGAGCTAACCTTTTCTTGCAGGGAGAAAGATGTTGAAGAAAAGGACTCCGGGCACCCAAAAAGGATCCGGGTACCCAAAGCAGGCTCATCCAGGCGATCTGGGAGCCCGAACTCGATCCAAGTGCCCGGACTCGGTCCAAGCGCCCGGAACTGAAAAATCATCGACAAGCTGACGTGGAGCACGTCAATTGGCTGAGCCACGTGGTCTAGGCGCCCGAAGGGGTTCTAGGCATCCGGAATGGATCTATTTAAAGGCCTTCGACCTGGAGCTTCATAACAACAATGACGACAAGTTTCTCTCTTGCTTGGTGCTCCGAAAATGCTCATGTGATGCTGTGAAACTCCTCCGACAACTGACGACCAAGACTTTCTCATTTTGTTGTTGTTGGTAATTTTTATTTCTAGTTCTTGTACTTAACTTTTGTAAACATTTTGTGAACTGTTAGTGGATTATCCAACAAAAGCACTCGATGAGTCTGGGCCTAGGAGTAGGAGTCGTCGAAGGCTTCAAACCAAGTAAAACTCGGTTTGTTAGCATTGGTTTATCTTTCTTCTGCTACGTACTTCGATTTAGTTTGCTTTCGATTTTCGATGATCACTATTCACCCCTCCCACCCCTCCCTCTAGCGTTCTTTCTGATCTTATATTTTCTTCCCTGAAATAAAATTTAGTCCAAGAAACAAAAAAATATACTTATCCTATAAAACAGAGTTAGGACAACATTAATAAGATAAGAGTAATAATTAGATCTTATCTCCCCGAGAGCAGGATCTAGTCAAGGTCTCAGCTTAGGTTTCCTAAATGGACCTAAGCTAGACAGGCGCCTACAGTTGCCTCAACGGGGAACACGTCCTTACTGGATCTCTCCTCCAGTTTCTTACCTCTACTTACCAACTGCAGTCGCTTAACTTGCCTTTGACCCACCAAGTCTTCCCGCCAGTTGTTAGGTCAGTAGACTCAACCAGACTTCGGTCGGTTGTCAAGTTCTACGAACCCAACTTGACTTCCCGCCAAATATCGGGGCCCACTGACATATTTGGACTTCCCACCAGCTATCGGATCCCGCAGACCTAGCTGAATTTTAGCTTGGTGTCAGGTCCTTCTGACCCGTCAACTCTTGCACACTTGGTAAAGTAATTAAATCACAAAACACTCTAACTTTAATCCACTTATCATTCATCAAAATCTAAGTTAGATCATTAGTGCAAATAACACCAACACTCGGTTATGCCCTAGGGGCACTATTGGTTATCTATCCTTCCAATGCTAAGTGGTGTAATTGAAAAATTATATGGTCTTTGCCGGTCTTTCATGTGGTCCACCAAACATCCATCGATCTCTTGGGAAACAATAAGTCTACTGAAAGATGAAGGTGACTATGAGCTCAAGACCTACATGCTTGGAACAATGCATTATTATGTCAGACTCTATGGAACATCAAAAGTAAGATGAACTCGTTATGGGTAAGATGAGTGCAATACCACTACGATGCAGATTTTTAGCGATGGCATGACAAAACATCATATTCTCCATTGATGAAGAGGTCATCACTGATTAAAGATGATATATTGCGAAGATTGGGGAGTCAAGGTGTTGTGAACATGAAGTTAATTTTTACAGCATAAAAGAAAGGGGTGGCTAATGTGTACAGATTGTTTAGACAATGTGCTATAAAGGTGTTTTGGGCATCGGTTGTGTGGAGGGCTGGATTGATGCCTAAGCATTAGTTTACTTGGTGGTTACTTGCTCATAGACGGTTGAGGACAGTGGATACGATAACTTATGAGACGTACCAAATATGTTCCTTATGTAACTAACAAGACAAGTCCAACGACCACATATATTTTCGCTGCTCAGTCAAAAGGGAGTTGTTGATAAGGTGAGGTGTTGGCTGGGATTTCGACATCAAATCAATTCTGTTCAGCGGCTATTCGGGGCCCTTTGAAAGTGGTATCAAGACAATGGTAGGCTAATGAAGGCATGCTACTTAATAGTCTCTTGTATGGTTTACCTCTTATGGTAAGCACGAAAGAAAAACTGATTTGAAGGGGAAGCACCGTGTGTAGTAGGGTTGTTTTGGAAAATTTAGACTCACGTGTTTTGATTTGTAGATGTTTAGAGTTGTACTTGTTTCATGTGTTTAAGTTGTGTGGTGTAGTATGTCTCCTTGTGTGGTTATGTTTGGCCACAAGGGATATGATGTTATGTGTTTTTTTGGGTCATATGATGTGTGTGGTGAATGATGTCTCCTTGTGTAGATAGGTTTGCAGAAAGGGGTTATGATGTGTTGTGGTTTTATGGGTCATGTAATGTCACCTTTTGTAATTGTGCTAGCACACAAAAGGTTATGATGTTTATGTGGTTTGATGGTCATGTCTCCTTGCGTGGATTGTTTACCCGTAAGGTTTGGAGACACTTTTGTTTTTGGTTGGTAGGCGTCTAGAGTCTTTATTAGTTTGATCATTGGGATCTTTATTTATATTTACCTTCTCCCCAAAAAAGTGAAATATGTGTTGAAGTTAAAATGACAAAGTTATCTTTCCATTTAATGGAAGGATGCATAATCTCTATAGAGTTAATTTATAGTAACATATATGGTTTAAAATTCGTACAAACTAGAGGAGATAATAAGTACTTTATTTTTTTTATTGATGACTGCACTATATATTATTATGTGTCTCTATTGAAAGACAAAAATGAAGCCTTAGAAACATTAAAAAATTATAAGAACCAAGTTAGAAATCAAATTGGTTAATGAATTAAAAGAATAAGTGATCAAAGAAAAGAATATGATGATTCATTTGATGAATTTTGTATAAAATCTGACATTATTCATTAAATAACAGTTCTTTTCTCTCTTCAATCAAATAGGATTGTCGAACATGAGAACAAAACTCTTTGAAAAAATGATGAATGCTATGTTGATAAGTTATGACTTACTCTAGAATTTGTTAGGGAAATATATTTTATCGATAAATCAGATTTTTAATAAAATCCAACAAAAGAAGAAAGATAAAACTCCTTATGAGTTATGGAAGGATCATATGCTTCCTATAATTATTTGAAAGTGTAATAGTGTTTAGCTAAAGTGGAAGTGTCTAAGCCAAATCAAACCAAGATAGGATCAAAGATAATCGATTGTATTTTTATTGGATATACCAAAAATAGTAGTACATATTGATTTTTGATGCACAAATCAACAATTCTTAATGTACATGCTGGAATAACAATTGAATCAATGAATGTTATATTTTTTGAAAATATCTTTTCTTACAAAGAAAAGAACAAAAAAAAGTTCAAATAAAAGAACTTATAAAACTGTGAATATGGATAATCTTGAAAATATTGAAGAACTAAGATGTAGTAGGAGGGCCAAAATAGTAAAATCAATTAGTCTTGATTTCATAACATATATGTTGAAAAACGAACCAATAAGTGAAGCCTAATCAAATTTTGAAACTTCTTTTTGGAAAAAAAAGGTATCAATAATGAAATAAATTTCATCATACAAAACTATACTTAGGAATTGATGGATATTCCACACGGAATCAAACTTTTAGGATATAAATGGATCCTAAATTATATATAAGGCTAATGGAATTATTGACAAGTACATGACAAAACTAGTAGCAAAGGGATTCAAACAAAAGGAAGGTTTTAATTTCTTTGATACTTATTCACATTAACAAAGATCACATCTATTTGAATACTCATTATTATTGTTGCAATACATAACCTTGAGATATATCAAATAAATGTGAAAATAATCTTTTAAAATAATGAATTAGAGGAAGAAATATAAATAGAGTAACCTAAAGGGTTTATGACTCTAAGATAAAAACAAATAAGGTGTACGCAGACTCGTAAAGTCACTATACGAGTTAAAACAAGTTTTAAAATAGTACACAAGAAATATAACAAAACTATGATGTCAAATAGATTTAAAATAAATAAGTGTGATAAATGTATATATATCAAAGGCACACTCAACTTGTTTATTATTATATGTCTATATATATAAACGATATGCTCATCATGAGAAGTAATCATGATCTAATCATGATTATTATGCAGATGTTGACTAAAAACTTTGATATGAAATATAAGAGTATAAAAGACATTATACTTATGATTAAGATCACTAAGACATTAGAGGAATTGTCCTGTCGTAATCTCATTATATTGAGACAGTGTTAAAGAAATTTAATGCATATGGTTTTTTCTTTGTAAAAATACTGATAGACTTAAACTTGTATTTGACTAAAAACCATGGTGAACTCATATTCCAATTGTCAGATTTGAGAATAATTGACAATTTGATATATGTCATTAACTACACATGTCCGGATATTATCTATGTGGTCAATTAATTAAATTTACAAGTAATCCAAATGGTAATCATTGGAAGACATTAATAAGATTCTTAAATATTTAAGATACACCTTAGAATATAGATTATATTATACAAGATAGTTAGTAGTACTATATGACTATTGTGATGTAAATTGATTATCTGACACAAAAGACTCTAAATCAATCAGTAGATATGTATATACTATTGATGGTGGAGCAGTGTCATGGAAATCCATGAAACAAACGTACATACTTCGATCAACTATGAAATATGAATTTATAGCCTTAAATAAAGTTGTAGAAGAAGTTGAATGACTTCGTAACCTCTTAGGGTATCCTATGTTGAGTAAAGACAGTGTCTACCAAAATGATGCATTGTGATAATTAATTGTCAATTGTAAGAGTCAAATCTACAAACAAGAATACTTATAGTGGTAACCTGATCTTGTGATTGGAGATCCAAAAATCTTGATTGAACGAGATAGTAAAATTATGAAAATTCACATAAGTATTTGGACTAATTCCCCTTTTATTTATAGGACGGAAAAAAAATCGTCGTCTAACACATATGGTGAGATTAATAGAATACTCTTTATAAAAGGTCATTAAAATAAGTGTAAAGATGTGCGATTTTGAATTCAAGATATTACTCAGACCAAAACAGTGAGAATAAATATTATTATATAGATATTATTATTTTAATTTACACAAACGCTGAGTAATTCAAGATATTATCGAGTTTACACAAACGCGTTCACTCAGCAGTATTATAACATAACTCTGTCCTTTCATATGAATTTGGGGATTAAATTATGACAAACTGTTGGGTCTTTGTTTGTGTTATTTAATTATAAAGGATAATACTCGACCTTGTGGTTTTTAATTGACATGATTCATAATACTCGACCTTGTGGTTTTTAATTGACATGATTCATAATACTCGACCTTGTGGTTTTTAATTGACATGATTCCGTATCAAAGTTGTTAGGATTTCTATATTTAAAATAATTTTATTAATTTTCTTTTACCAAACCGAACATGCAGTGCCCAATCATATTTCGGTGCCACGTGGAGTGCCGAATACAGCAGCTTTAAAATATAGAATTATTGATATGATACATTATATATATTTTTTATTCTACTGCCACTATGAAAATAAAAACAATGCTTTCATTGAGATTTGAACTCAAGACCTCCCGCTTACTAAACGGGTGCTCTAACCAACTGAGCTATGAAAGCTAAACATTTGTTAATAAATTATTAAATTAATTTAGTAATTATTTTTCGTCTTGTGAAAGTTAATTAATCCATTTTGATAGATTAAATTGCAATTCAGATTTCAACTTCATCTAAATTTCTAATTTTTAAAATGCATTCTATTAATTTATAAAAATACATGAACCAGTTAGCTTACCTGTTCCTCCTGATGCATGATCGAGGGAGACATAGTCTTCTCTAGAGGTACGATGATTAAAATATAAGATATTAATCTATTAAGTTATGAGATTAAAACTCAATACGTCTTTTGTTTCTATATCTTAACTATTATTCTAATGACTACTAACTCTCCTTAATTTATCTTCTCCACATTTATTTAAAAATAAATTGACACATTTATCTTCTCTATGTTAATTTAGAAATAAATTGACAAGGATCTTAGGAATGAGTGCACTTATGATTGTAAATGAATCAAACGTTCATGAACAAATTTAGTGTTCGACTTGATAAAAACTTCTTTATATTCGTTCAATATACATAAGATTAATTATACAAACAAGCTTAAAAAGTTCGTTAAGCTAAATAAACTAGCTTGAACACATATGTGTTTAGCTCGTTAACGTTCGTAAACAATATTCGTGAACAACGTTCATGAACAATGTTCACGAACCATATTCATTAATAAAACTCTTTTCAATATACTAAATAAATAATAAAATAAATAAAAAAAATTAAATTATCAAATTTAATAACCAATCAAACAACTAAAAATTTCAAATAATTAAATAAGTTTGAATTGAGAGATTGATAATATCTAAATGAATCAAGCTAAAGTCAAACTTGAACCAAGCCCAAGATAAACTTGAATTAAGAGCTTGATAACATCTAAAATAATTAAACTCAAGTTAAATTTTAAATAAACTTAAATTCATAAAAAATAAATCAAATCAAACTTAAATACTCATTTTAAAAATTTAATTCATTATAAACTCGATTGATTTGATTATTTTATCAAATAAGTTTAAAAATCTTAAAATTCGACTCGATTTGTTTCCTAAATGCACCGCCTTTCATCTCATGATCGAGGGCACTGTACTATGACTGTACGTCTTTAATTCAATAATGGCAGAGGGAGGTTTTGTCTGTTTACTGGAATTGATTCACAAAAACGGCTGAATGACTGACCAGTTATCCACGTCAGCATGATGTATGCTCGACATCATTGATATTAAATACAACAAATTGTGAGTTTAATCAGAAAAACAATTTAAAAATTCATATTATCGTAGCTTTGAATTGCATTTGGCAATTGACCATCAAAAAAAATGTAATTAGACCTCGGAAACCAGATAGGGGCTACAGTAGTAATAGCGACAACTTCACGGGCCAATTTAAAATTACCGGCGATATGATCATATTTTGGAGTCTATGCGGACGCACGTAGGGATTACCCGCACAGCCATCCCCTCGCATCCATGTGAACTGTGAATTTGTGATGCGACCGCCGCGAAGCCGTTGCCGTGATGGAGACGGAAACTAGCTTGGCCCACTGAATCCTTGACTGTTCTGTATCTTAGACCGTCCGATTAGAATCGTCTCTCAAAATTAGGCGTATCCAACGGTTATTAATGCTTCTAATTCCAGGCTCCAAATATAGCAGGCGTCACTCCGCTTCCTCTGGCGCTCTCGACTTTGACTACGAATGTTCCCATTTCTCAGCGAGAGAGAGAGAGAGAGAGAGAGAGAGAGAGAGAGTGAGTGAGACGAGATTGCGGAGTACTTGGAGATGGAGAGCACGCAGTGGCGGAAGGGGCAGTCTCCAGGTGAAGTTGTTGCTAATTTCTTCTTGTTCTTGATGTTTTGTGCTTTCGTAGATGTGTTTCTTGTGTGATCTGGGGCTTCAGTTAGTTGGACTTTTTTTTTTCTTCTTGAAGGGAGTGCGAACCGTGGAGGCGGCAAGATTTGTCGCCGTTGCGGGTGGGTGTACCCGAACGCGCACCCTGGCAAGAAGCACCGGCAGGCTCACCAGAAGCGATGCCGCGCCACAGCTTCCATGCCGGCGGATGACGCCGGTAATGTCGCTGCTGGAGTGGTGGATGTGAGCGTGGGGCCTTGTGAGCTGCTTACGGAGGAGAATCATGGTGGAAAATGTGGCAAGTTCACGGCTTTTATCTTTTTGGATCCTTTTTGCCTTTTTCCGCGTGCTCATTGGCATGGAGTTACTTTTCAGGAGAGGAGGTGATGGGGGTATCAGTGCCCGAGGGGGAAGAAGGAGAAGATGTGAGAGACATGAGTCCATCCGGTGGAGACGATGAAGAAATGGTCAAAAATACGATTTTGGAGATTGCATTTGTGGGTATGTGTACTAGGATTTGATGATCTTCACTCTACGATTTTGAACCATTTTATTGATTCATGAGATTGCTGAGCTTTTCATTTGCATCGGCTACTTCTTGTTAACATTTTAACATTCTGTATCGCACTTGGAGATCTTCTATGTTTCGTATTCAGTATGCAATAATGCTGTTAATGTCATTTTCTTCAAACAATACACTTTATTGCCTAACTCTAAGCTATTTATGCACAACTAGATCAATTATGAAGTCCCTTGGTTATAACCTATAGCTTAATATACCATTGATTAGTGGATTTCCTTTGTTGTTTGTTCGATTTTCTTTTGTAAGAGAATAACTTACAGTTTTACGAAATAAGTTGTTTAAGGCATACTTGATATTCTGGAATGTCATTCCTAGTTGGGCGGTATTTTTTTTTCCCAACAAAATTAGTTCTCCATTTGGTCATTTCCTTCAGGTGTGAAGATTCTTAGGAGTTTAGCTTCTGCCTAAAGGTGCATTACTTCTGTTATAATGCTTGTCACACCAGGAAAACACTCTCATTATTAATTTTCACCTCTGAGGCTATTTCTTTTGTTTTTTGTTTTTCTGAAAAAATGGGTAAATCTTTCTTTCTATTTGCAGAAAATTCTCATAAGTATGCTCTAGATCATGGCGATATGGTTCAGAGTCCTAATGAGGAACCAATTGAAACTCAAGCTGAGAGTTCAATATGCTTACAAAGTCATTCAGTGCCATCTGGGGCTCATGTGGTTTATGCTTCTGAAGATTCAAACTTTGTTTTTTATTCCACTTCAACTGATGGATCTTTACTGGCAGCTCCAGAGGAAATGGATTGTGCTACAGCTCAAAGCATACTGGATACTCCAATTAGAGTAACACCTTATGATTTCAGTTTGACTGTAGATCGTGCTAGTCCAGTGAATGTGCAGGTAGCCAATTTGGTTCATGAAGTGACTGCAAATGCAGTAGAATCTAAGTTATACAATTATCAAGATATGAAAAGTGATGTTGCTAAAGAAGTGTCTGAAGCTCAACCATCTTGCAAGGATGGAGCATTCACTTCAGAAACTAATACCAATGGGCTTTTTGATGTTTCTGTTCATTCCTCTGGAGATATTCATCAAGCTGAGAAGCCTGTTAATTCTCTTCTAATTATGAATAAGTTTGAGGACTCGCATACTTTACCATTGGCATCAACCTCATGTTTGGTGGAAGCGTCTGATGTCAATCCTGATTCTCTTGAAGACCATGGGTCTTCTTGCAGTGATGGATTGTGCTCGTTGGAAAATAATGCTTGTGAATCTTTTAATATTTCGGCTCATTTCTCTGGTTGTGACAACCAAAACAGCAATGCTTCACTAGATGGAAGTGAGCCTGAAGATTGTCATTCATCAGCAGCGGTGTCAAAGGCAGTTTTGGTGGTATTGGAGCCTGGGTATCTTGAAGCCTTTGCAGAAGAGCCTGATCTTACTAAACCTTGTGGCAATGCTGAAGTAGGGAAAAACATTGATAAAAATGTGAATGACAGTCCATCATTCATTTCAGCAGATGAAGAATTTTCCTTTCACAGAGAAACATTTGATGGAAATAAAACCAATGAGATAAATAACGATCATAACTATAAGAATGTGAACAGTAGAATCCAGTTGACCAATGAACTTGAGCATGAGGTGGCTGTGGCAATAGTAAATTTTCAAGGTCCCAAAGAAGAAATGGATCAACTTCAGAGAGATAACCGAGTCACAAGTGTAGAGCTATCAGTAGATCAAGCAAGGGATATAAATCGAACTTCTGATTCATGTGAAACTGATTGCTCAGCAATTGAGAAAGAAGCAGATAAACTAGAATCACTTTCCAAAGGCCTGGATGCTTATGAATATAGTGAAGCTAATTTAACAAATGCAGATTCAGGCATGCGTCGATTTAATGTGAGTTCTGTAATAAATATTGAAAGTCAAATTGATAGACAAGCCAAAACACCAATCGACCACAATTTTATGAACAAGGAGAAGATGCATGAAATGGGACAAGAAGGAAGTTATTCTATGGACCCAAGATCTTGTTCTCAGTCTCTTTCTTATCCCTTTATACCGATGCCTCCACATGGAGATGAATCTGAGAAGACAGATCTTCTAAACAGAAATGGTGCCATAAGTTTAAAACAACATTATATTAGTTCCAGTGAAATATTTGAACAATCTGGGGCAGGCAATCAAACAATTGATCATTCTGATAGAAAGGCAGAAACTTTTGTTCTTCAAGCTATTGCAGAACGTAGTGTTGGTGGTGATGGTATCAGTTCCAGTTACTCGCACAGTGTTTCTGATTGCAACTCAGATCAACAACGTACACAAGAAATTCTTGAGGAAAGATTCGAACAACCATCTTCTTGTGACAAAACCATTGATCATCCTGATGGAAAGGCATTAATTACTGTCTTTGAAGCTACATCAGAGAGTGCTATTCATGATCAACATTCTTATGGATTGGATGTCCATACAGGCGGGACAAACAATGTGGAGACCATCCTTTTATCTCAGCTGAAGCAGGATGTTCATGATATTGCAAAAATTGAACTTTTGAACAGTGACAAAAACAATCCGGATAGTCTATTTGTTGCAAATACAGATGTTCATATTGCTTCTGGTGGAAAAGAAAATACTTGCTGCAGTATGTATAAGGAAGAATCAAATGCCAGACAGTGCAGTGAAGTATGTTTGTTCCCTGAAGGTGGAGAAAGCATTACAACTGAACCTGAGAAAATGTCTACTATCGTTCATTCTTTGGCTGGGAAGCCTTCCTTGGATCCCCACGCAAAAATTAATCATCATATTGAAGTTACTTCCAACAACTTCGATCAGCCTTCAAAGGAGGAAAACGTTCATATTGAATGTATGGAACAAACTCAGTCATCTGGTGGAAAATTGGATGACACGGTGGAACCTATGGAAGAGGCTGACTCATCTAACAAGAAAACACTTGATTCGGTCAAGGAGAACATTGAAACATGCAGCATTCGTGCGTTAAGGAGCTTGATGCCAGGTTAGATTTTTAAATCGTGTATGTTGCATCACAATAATTTCAGTTCAGTTCAAGATTGAGCCTACAATCTGCCCTCTTGTGGTATTAATTTCCACTGAAATTAGATGTGCTATCCATATATTTGATTCATGAAATTTCATTTCCTTGCTGGATTAGTTATTTACCAACACCTATACTTATGACAAGAAATAAGTGTAATTTAGCAAAACCCCTATGAAAAATTGTATGCCTCGAAACACAGGATTTTAGGTTTTTTTTAATCAAAAAAAGAAAATCTGTTCAAATCAGAAGTTCTCCTTTTGAGAAATTCTTTTAAACAAACTGTGGATCTAATTTATTAATAACAAATCTAGCCCACTGTCAACTTTCTTTCAAATTAGCTGTTCATGCTACCCGTGCCGCCTACCTCATCAACGTTACAGTTAGAAAATATTGTGTACAACCTCTTGAATATCGGTGGATCCAATCAATGCATCTAATACTTAATGGACTAAGCTATGATTGAATCTAATACCTAATGTATATAATGGCTTTTAATCAATGGGCCACTTTTCCTTGTTTTCATTTGCAGAGGGAGCAATTCCATCCATGGGGTATGTAATCGAAGCAGAATCCAATCTTGATGTGGCAGCTTCACCACCTACCAATTCCCTGACAGCGAAGGAGCTACTATCTGATTTAACAGCGGCCGATGCTTTTCAAGGCAATGTTGATATCTTTGACATGTTGGAGATATCTTTGACTACACTGGTTGAATCTGGCCGACGATCAGTTACTATGGAGAATGCAACAGTTGAAATCCTCAAACAAGAATTTGCAAAAAGAAACAGTATCGACGAAAACACTGACAATTTGCTAGACCTGAACTTCGGGCAACCACAAGCTATATTGAAGAATCTCCTAGCCGAAGCACACGTCGAAAGAAAACAGAAATTTGCCAGCGGCCGAGACGACACTGCAGTTTTGAGCTCCAAAAGAATAAGTTGGCATACCGAGAATGATGAGCATGCTCTAGAACCTGCAACACTCAAAACAGTTTCTGAAAGATCGAATGAGTTCTTGGGCAATCGAGCATATCACAAGGAATGGAACTCACCTGCGAGATTACCCGTCACCAAACACAACAAGAAGAAAGTAAAGCGGAGGCAAACCTGGATACCATTCATTTGTTGTTCATCCATCCACTGAAGTCTATCGCAAAGGGTCTCATTTGTTTGGGTCATGGTCTGTCATGCAATTCTTGTTTCTCCATGTTCCTTCCTAGAGCAATAAACCATGTAATATGCAGAGATATGTCGCAAGTCAAGCTTTATTGTTTAATTTAGATAATGTGACTATGTTGTTTGTTCTGTTCTTTTCTTTTCATTTTTTTTTCTTTTGTGAAATTTTCGTCACGATGTTTATTAGCACTAGATTTTAACTTTCAATAAAAAGCATCTAAAAATTGGTTGACTTTCAATCACCTAAAAATCTTATACAGAATAACAGTCAACTATTGGGGTCGCATTACAGATGTGAGGTTCATTAAGCAATATATAGAACTGCTAATTATCATATATAACTTGTGCATCTTTTTATTTTTAAAATTATATATATATACACGCCGCTTGTGCATTATAGCGATCTCGGATTAATTTTTTTTTTTAAAAAAAAATCAACATTTCTTTAAGAAGGAACTGAACATTTCAAATTTTTAAACTTAAAAACTATATAGCCCAGGGGGAAAATTTGAAATTTAAAAAAAAATCTTATTAGCTTATACTTATTATAATTAATTCCTAAATTTTAAAATTTTAAACACTGAATACATATAATATATCTCATGAGTATCTAAAATTTTTAATCTTGAACATTATAATCCAAAAGTAAAAATATTATTGACTTAGACTCATTATAACCCAATTCCTAAATTTTAAAATATTGAATCCTAAATATATATAATATACCTTAAAATAAAAAAAAAATTATTACATGAATTCAGACTCATGAATTCATTCTAAGCGCCTCGACCACTATTGCACATGGGCACTCTGCGAATGGTCCACAACATAGTTACCCTATATATATATATATATATATATATATATATATCCAGGCACCTCAATATCATAAAAAAAATAATAAAGGCGCCTCCAATACGTTCGAGGAGTCTCGAGTCAGGTTCGGATGAATTCACAACGGAAAGTCTGCAGCGTTTTCGTTGTGAATTCATCCGAACCTGACTCGAGACTCCTCGAACGTATTGGAGACGCCTTCATTATTTTTTTTATGATATTGAGGTGCTTGGATTTTTGGCATTTCAATTCAATATATATATATATATATTTTTAATCTTCGGATTTAAACAATTAGATTTTATCTTTAAGATTTAGAGGTTGAGTTATAGTGTCCAAGCTAAAAAAAATTTAGGTCGTATTTATGGTACCTAATAATATTTTTAATTTTTTAGTTTGAGATTAAACCAATTAAATTTTATCTCTAGAATTCATGGGTTAATTATATATTATTATAATTGATTAGCAAAGGATATTGGCACCATTTGCTTTCTTAATTTGGTTTTATTTATGTATATAAGGTATTAATTATACATTATTATAATTGATTAGCAAAAGGATATTTGCATCATTTGCTTTCTTAATTTGGTTTCATCCAAATAAATATTGAGGAGAATTAAAGAATAAATTTATTTTGTTTCCTTTTTCTTATATTTTCTAACTTTCAAATAAACTCAAAATAAAAATGCGAATAATGTGGTGGGAGGAAAAAAAAATCAAAATATATTGGATTTAGGCATTTAGCTGTAATTTCAAAGTTTTAACTTTTTGCTATAAATAGATAAATAAATAAATAAATATATAAATACGTAAAACAATTTAAATACAACAAAGAAACCCTTATCGTGGTCCGCTGATACATGATATCGTGGACCGCCTTATATACCTCAGGATATTGGAGGACAGAACACTGCAAATTCAAAGAACGACAGAGAGACGGCAATGGCGAGGCTTCACCTCTATGTTGCGTTAACCGTTGCTTCATTAGTGCTCGGTAATCATTTGTCTCTCAATTAATTTCCGTCAGTCTTTGTGAACTTTTGCTTATTGCCGGATGTGTTTTTTCATGGCGTAGCTTCTGCTCAGAAATCGGGCGACGTGACGGAACTCCAGATCGGAGTTAAGGTACTTTTTCGGTTTTTAAGTCTTTATTTGCTTTCTGTTTCTTTTAATAAAATGTTTGGTAGTAGGGATAGCTATTATTTATAGATTAGAGATTGGGGCGGAAAAGTTTGGATCTTAATATATGGTGATTATCATGGTACAGCTTATTTTTGTTATGATAACGCATCATACGATGAGCTAGAAGAAAGATCAGTTTTTGATGGACGTGTTTTCTCCTAGCAGTGATTGTGCGAATGCCGGCAAGATAATATTGTTCTGGGTATTAGGTTTTAGAAATTGCCTTAGGTTTTTTCCTTTACTTATTTTGGAATTCAAACGCAATGATTTTGAGAGTATAGAACCTTGAAGCCCAACAGAAGCTGAATGATTGAAACGAATGTTTGTATTTGATGAGAAAATGCTTTCTTTTCTCTTGCTCCGACTATGATTGAAAACGAATGTTTGTATTTGATGAGAAAATGCTTTCTTTTCTCTTGCTCCGACTATGATTGAAATTTGATGAACTAAACTAATGCTAATGGGTGTCTGTATCTCTTTCCTCCCATTGTTATTAACTGGTAACATGGTTTAGCTCTCTGTGCTCTTACTCTGAAGCTTATAGTCTCAATTCTTTCAATGCAAAATATAAGATGCATGAAGATACTAAACTGCATATACAGCATAGTTCCATTGAAATAAGTTGTCTGTAGCATATATTTGCCTTGTTTAATTTTATTTATCTGCTTGATTTTGCAGTACAAACCAAAGTCTTGCACCATTCAAGCTCACAAAGGTGACGTAATTAAAGTTCACTATCGAGTAAGCAGTGACACCATTGTGATTTCTTCTTTGATGCCATTGTAATGTATTGGGTTAAAATCGGAGTTGACATTTTACAATTTGCATCTGAATTGAACATGATTTTCTAGTTTCTGTTATTTACAAATCGTTTTCTTTTCTTCTCTCTTTTTGCATATTGTTTTTATCTTCTTTTAATAGCTTCAACTTCTATACTAGGATTTGGAAGCTGATTCTGGTATTAAAAACTATGTTGATTTCTCTAAGATGTTCATCGAAACCATGAAATTCTTAACATGTAAGATAGATGTATACATGTCTTCACTGAAATGAGTTATTTGATTCCAATCCAATTGCTGAGGAGGATTACTCTGCTACTAACTTCCTCATATTTCTAAAAAAAGTGATGGCAAGGAGAAAATAGAAACAGATAAATTTACACCCACAGCTTAGTGTAAGAGGCGTTTGGATCTCCTTCTCAATTGAGTCATTCCTCTGTTTATCAACAAAAAGACACAACTGACTTATAACAGTTGAATTAGTTGACTGATTCCACAATCTAGCAAGCGCATTTGATAATTGGGTGGATTAAGAAAAGCTTCTCCAATGGTGAAAGACTCTCCCAATATATATATTTCATTACTTTATTTATCTTACATGTTATTAAATACCATAATAATCCGAACACCTGGAATATATCTTATCTTGAAGGTAATATTCAGGATACTCTCCTACTCATGCCATCTATAACATATATGCTAATCTAGTTGAAACAACCTTTAAAAACAGCTAAGTGACTTATATGATTCATTTCTGTATTTGCATAGTTTAAACATTTACTTGGTTATTGTGGGATTTCTTTTTTCTTAAAAATAACTAAGGAATTTTGGGTTTTTGGTGATTGAATCTCCAAGTGGTTCTTAAACTGCTAAATTGAGATGCCCTGTTGTTGTTGATTCAGATTGCAAGTATTTACTTGTTTAATTTTGCTAAGATTTTTTCTGCCTTTTTTATATATATATTGCAGGGTTCACTTACAAATGGAGAAGTATTTGATTCCACTTTTGAAAGAGACCCAATTGAATTTGAACTTGGCAGTGGTCAGGTGATCAAAGGTATGCCACTTTGTATCAATATTACCCTCCTTTTGGAAGAGGCAATCAAGAAAATTTGAAAATGTGTTTTCATAGCACGTTATAGCACGTTGCACCTGAGTAATGACATTGACATATAGCCTTAGATTTCATGAGATCCCATTTCTCCACCCAATCAAGGGAATCATGAAAATTTGCAAAACTTGAAACATGCAAAACATGATATATGAAAGTAACATGTTAGAGTTGAAACATGCAACTATATGAAAAGATGAATTTGGACAAACTTGAAACATGCAATTTTATGTCCAAAGATGAGTTTGGAAACCTTGAAACATGCAAACTTTTATGAAAGTAACATTTATGATACCTTTTGTAGTGGAAAAAAGAGACATCAGCTATGTGCACTTTTAGCTCTAACTGGATATGGAATATATGGCACAAAAAAGTTTGATGGACCAATCATATGATTAGATGCACCAAATGCAATAATCCAGGAAGACAAAAGAGTTTCTAGATGGAAGGAGTAAGTAAACTACATGAGATAAATGACAAGAGTAAAATGAGAGTACTGCATTGAAGAGGAAGGATGAAATTTTGTGTGGAGCTCCAGTAAAAATTGAATACAACTTTGTGCCAGTGGTAAATGATGGAGCTCCAGTAGAGAATGAATATAACTTGTGCCATAAGTTGCTTGAGATCTTCCATGTTCTTTGTTGGCATGGGTGAAACTTCCTAAGAAATGTCATTGTCTTGGACTAGTGAGCTTATTCAGAACCATGACCACCACTTCCTCTTCCATTGTGTAACTCTGGTCTTCTACACCACCCTTGGAAAACTTACCATGTAATTTTCAACAAGTAACTCATATGACCCTTTTTTCTCTCACAATAATCACATTTTAGTTATCTTTGTAATTGAAACATGTTGCTGTGGGTTTCTTGTCTTTGCATTTGTTTAGATCTTTGTAATTGTCTTGCTTCTCTTATCTGTGATAATTTTGGTTTGGTTGCATCCTCCTCATTTTGATTGCTTGATCAAGTAATCTTATTTCTGATTTCCATTGATATAGTTAATAATGAATGTGGCTATCTACATCAACCATCTCAAAACTGATGCTACCGACCTTGTGCAGGATGGGATCAAGGGCTCTTGGGCATGTGTGTTGGCGAAAAGCGAAAACTGAAAATTCCCGCAAAACTTGCTTATGGTGCCGAAGGATCACCTCCAAAGATCCCAGGTTGGTTAATTTGTGTTGGGTCTTTTTAGATTTGGTTAACGTCTGCCTTTTAAAGTCCCAGCTAACACTGGTAAGGAAAGGACATTTGGTTGAATCAAAACTTTAGCTGACTCGGTAGAAAAACATGACTCGAGGATTGTCCAGTTTTCATCACTGCTTTATACTGAAATCTTACAGGTGGAGCCACCCTACTCTTTGACACTGAGCTAGTCGCGGTCAACGGGAAGCCATCTGATGCAGAGAGCGAGCTGTAGGGATTTTTTTTCCAACCTCAAATGAGTTGACATTTATTTTTAGGACTTTGGTGAGAACTGGAACGTAAGATTCCCATCAACTCTTCAAAATTGAGTTCTAGGTAGTCGGCTGTTGTTTTTCCAGTCTTATTTAATTTTGTTATGTCATGTGACAACGTGTTGCAGACAATGTTTTATTTGCTGATGAAAGATTAAATGCACAATTGGTTTCATGTTGTCTAGCTTTATACAAAAATAGTTCATAGTTTGTGTGTCTATTTTCTGAATTTTTTAAATTTCACAATAAATCACGATTTCTTCACTTTATTTCTTCATCAGCTCACCATTTGCCATACAAACATACGTATAAATTAGTCCTCATGGGGTGCCCAGCAGCCCAGTTGACTAAAGGGTGGTAAATTTGTTACCACGGAGATTAATACCCACATATGCATGCTCTCGGCAAAAAAATTCTTTTCATCCTCTAGCCATCTGACGGTCGGCTATATATTGATCTCATGATTTATCTCACTTCATATAACATTAGGATAGGTTATGAGTGATGCCTAGATGAGCGTGATTAAAAGAAATAATCGAAGTAGGAGAAAATAATCCTTAAAAAAATCATTCAAAAAATTGCTCGATGGTATACAAACTAACTTAAGAGTTAGAAGCACTAGCATTAATTCGATGGAGGAGACAAACATGAGCAACTAATGAAACAAGTGTTGAGATGTATATTATAAGCCTAATTTTTGTATAAAGATTTATTTTGAAATATTTTGAAATGAGAATCATTTTGGTCAAATGTTTACATTTTATATTTATATATATATGTCAATGCAGTTGTCCATTTAATTTATATTATAGATAACATGGTGTGTAGTGTCACACAGAAGATCATGTTATCGGTTCCTTATAAATTATAAATAGTAGCTCACAATCAAGATGAATTGAGGCAAACCATTGGAACGGTTGTAGTGTACTTTGGTATTAATCTGTCTTGACTATAAAATTACACTAATACACTATGTGTGTATTGAGCAGGACCGTTTGAGATTGTTCGATTTGTACTGACTATATAAAAAAACAGAACCTCTATTATTATGGATATGCGTCCTCTTAATCCCTATATAATAACAAGTACATATACTTAGTATTTATTTCTTTAATTTATCAATAAGTGAGATTTATTCGTTAAATCAATAAGCCCGATGAATTAGGAAATAGTACTATTTATATGGTGTGTTGTTCATTATAAAAGGAATCTATGTCCTAATTATTTAAGTTGATGATGCCTCCTTGAGGAGCTCATAAGGATTATCATGTAAACCCTGCAGGTGGATTTAGTCCGGCATGATAATAAAGTTGAGTGATACTACTCTTGCAATCAGATGTTAATTAATTGAGTTGTCAGTAACTCAATTAATTAACGGACATACGATATCTTAAACACAGGGAGATTAACACACTCATGATAAGAAGAAGCTTATATTGTAATATGGGATTGGTGCGGTAGTTCAATAATAACCCTTTAGTGGTATGAGTTATTATTGATGAACTTGAGTTGAGTGTTCGAGCCGAACACAGGAAGCCCAAGTCCATCAGGAGACCTAAACCAATTCCTCCTCTAGGTCCCTGTTGTAGCCTCTATATAAAGTCTCGCATCCACCCCAATAGAATTTGGTTATAAAAAATAAAAGGGAGATTTTTTCTAAACAGAATTTGGTTATAAAAAATAAAAGGGAGATTTTTTCTAAACAGAATTTAGTTATAAAAAAATAAAAGGAAGATTTTTTCTAAACAAAATTCTGTTATTTTTTTCTTTCTTTGTAACCGACGGCAAGGGTTTTAAAAAGGGGAGGTGGCGCCCCCTAAACATAAGTTTTCCACAACTCCCTTGCTAGGGTTGACGGCTTCTCTTCCTTGCTAGGGTCGGCGGCTTCTCTTCCTTGCTAGGGCCAGCGGCTCCTCTTCCTTGCTAGGGGTCGGCGCCTCTTGCTTAGATCCCTTGGTGGCCAGCGGTTTGGAGAAGAGGAAGAAGAGGAGGAGGCGCCCCATCCTAGAGCCTCTCTTGGTGGCCGGCGGTTCGGAAACAACGAAAGGAAGGGTGTTTGTTATCTTGGTAGATCGTCGCCTACATGACGTCCAAGAAGAGGAGAGGAAAACAGTAGAAGATCAAGAGGTCTTTAGCTACAAAGGAAAGGTATAACTAGTTCTTTAATTCCGCTGTGTAATTAGTTTAGTTTTCTTTGTATCGATTTTGAATACAAACACAAGAAGCCAACGATCTTGTACTTCGATCAAGGTGTGCTTTGATCCGTCAAGAACTTGCTTGATTGATCAAACACATGTCTGATCGAACATGCGAGTTGCTAGGAAAAGTTCTATACTTGTACAATTTTTGTACAGGAGAATTAAAACAGAACAGAATTCCAGCGCTTTCAACAGGATCAGGATATTCGTACTAGAAAAGTTAGACGAATAATGATTTGTACTAACTATAATGTGAATCCCAAGACTAACGATGATGAAATAAACAAGTTGACTTTGATACGTTACTCACAACAACTTGATTTTTGTCGAGGTCTAGTCAAAGGATCCTTACATGCTTAAAGATGTAAAATAATTATTTGGAACACATTCCAAGCATATGTAAATTTTTTGCTTTTTTATTGAGTAGAAAATATTTTTTTTCTTCTTGTAAACAAGATCAATGGAATTAAAAATTGATGATTTTGAGAAAGAAAAGATGAAGAAAATTTCAACTCTCGATGAACATGAGAAGAAGAGAGAAGAAGAAAATGAACAAATGACAATAGTAGAAATTTGGGATAACTTTATATTTACACAAGTAATAATAAGTTTGATACTCCTTATATACACTTTTCTTATAAAAAACATTATATTACCTTCATTGATAATAGATATTGATAATAGATAAAAATGTTGAACGTATGTTATTATTTCAATACCCAATGGTATGAGGATTCTAAGGACTATCACATCAGTGATAATTTTGCATAAATTAAAAAGGTTGTTGCATAAATATATTTCTTTGGATTAATTTGTGACGTGATTTGAGTTCAAATTTACTATTGTCTTTTTTACTTTTGGTAATTAACCTTCCTAAACTTAAAGTAGTGTGGCAATTTGGAATGACAAATCAAAAGTTGTTCCTTTGTTTATTATAGAAAAAATAGAGTGACTACTACCTAAAAATATATTTGGGTAGTGACTCTATTTTGATGGTCTGTCTGCAAGTACCTGAAACAAGAATGAAGACATGGAAATGTATATATTGTGCTTCACTCTTATAAATGCAGGTCATCATCAACAAATATGATAGATAGCACAATGCGGTCCATTGAGCCTCAAAAAGATAAGCACAAATTATGTCCTGATTTGGACCTAAGCAATCAGAACATCCACAATCCATGTTAGACACTTGACAGGGTTTGGAACCACACCTTTTCTTTTCAAGATATATAATTCAAGATTTCAGAGAAACTAAAATTGCCAGAAGCAGTAGTTGAAGAAGAACCCCCAGTTCATTCATCAGGCTATGAAAAGACGTGAGTTTTAGGTGGTGGGCTAGCTGTAGGCATTTTGCAGTAGCATTTCTACATCAGAAAGAGATGGAAAACACACTTGTCCCTCTTCTCTTCTTTTCTCCTTTTTGTTTTGGGGTTCCTGATACTCTTTACACAAAGCAAGAGCATGCTATGATGCACTAACCATCATGAGATTTTTTTTTTTTTGTTTTTGATAATCTAGATGTCCTGATTTTGTCTGATTAATCCTAGAGGTAGATGATCTTCTCTTGGTTAGTCTATCGAATATGCTCACTCAAGAGGACAATCTTCAAAATATTCATCCTTAGATTTGAACTCTAGCTAATTCTCTTATTTGTTCCTCCTAGTGTTTTGTACTGTACCATACCTATGGAAGTAATTCAATCAACTCTATGCTCAACTCTAGCCACATGTGACTGTCTAATGCAAAGTCGATCAATCAACCATTTGTGACTGTGGGGGATGAACTCACCTCTACTAGCAATAAGCTTTTTTTTAATCTAATTTTTGTATAAATTAAATAATTATGATATTATTAAACTAGAGATATAGGACATTCATTTTTTTAGATTTTATATATTACAATAGTAATAATGATAAGCATGAGATATTTTTTATAAATTTTAATATTTATTATTAAATATCATCCAAGAAACCACACAGGTGTTGCCCTTTGCAAAAACTATGAACACTAGCCAATTAAAGCACGATCCTTTATAGAAGAAAGAAGAAAGAGCATTTGCAATGAGACCTTTCTAGAGTTAGAAAAGAAAGAAAAGTAAAGAATAAATAATTAATCTATAAAAGGAGCTGAAGTCCAAAATAATATTTTATTTATTCAGAAAAAGGAGTGCGATTAAAAAAAGTAATTCAATAAAAATTATAATGTTATCAGTATGAGAGTGGTTATAATGCATGACAGAGAATTATCTCTATTTCATATCTAATTTTCAATTAACTAAACGATGGCCAAAAGAAGATAAGCATATCCTTATCATTACTAATATGCTTAAAAGAAGTTATTACTTTAAATAAAAAGATAAAGAAGATATTATCCAACAACAAGAGAATCGAACCTAATTGTGGAGAGGGATTGACAGCCCACTTCTAACTCACATGCACATGCACTCACCTAATCCTTAATTACCAACCAAAACCTTCACAAATCAATCAATTAATTAACCAGTCTAATCCTTCTTCATTCAAGAACAATTGCAAAGAAAACTAAGAGCATGTTTTCTTTTGATTAATTACTTTTTGTCAACAGATTTATGATGACTAATTAAATTAATTTACAAAGCACGTATGAATCTAATTAACTCCTGCGTGTCGACTAATTAAGTGACTTATATATGCAGAGATATATGATTAATTAATTAATTAATTACATAGGGAAGTTAACCTGTTCTTCCTCCTCCTGGGAACCCTAACTGCACCCCATGTAGTATTTTAGCAAAGCTTTAAACCCTAATCTTGATCTCCAATATGGTGACTAATCGATCGAATTAAACATGAGACGCAGAATCCACAATGGTCTGCATGAGCCTTACCTGCATGGCCAGGCACTTCACGTAGTCAGCAGCCTCTTCCAGCAACCTGCAGTACTCCATGCAGCCTCCTCCGGGCACCAACCGCCGGAGCGCCACCTCCAACCGATCGCCACCGCCGACGGGCCTGTGTCTCCAAATCACAGCCCTCGGCCTCCGAAGACCTCGGCCGGGACGTCGTCGGATTTTACGTAGCAAGGCGCGACTCCACGCCCGGCGGGGCCCGGCGGAGGCGGCCATGCAGGCGTAGGCGGCGCGTCGGATTCCGCGTGCTCGGTAGGAGGGCGAGCAGGCCCCCAGGCCGGAGCGGCGGACGAGGGAGAGGGCGCGGAGGAAGCGCAAAGCCACCATGGGCTTGGAAAAATTAGGGTTAGGGCTCCCTAAGGAACTCCTGGTATCCTTGAAGCTTCTTCTATACATATATATGTCAACTGCAATCCGGGAGCTGATTCCTCTGCAATGATGAGAGAGGGGGATGGAAGAGGAGCTAGAGGGAGATTAGGGAAGACGATGGGTTAGGAAGATAGAAAAGAGAGGATGAGGCAAGATGAAGCCCAGTGTCAGTCGCAGGGCCAACACGGATGAGATAAATTATTTATTATAAGTTGCGTGTGAAGGAGAGGAAGAGCCGAAAGGGACGGTGTCGTGATAGGCGCGGAACCAAACAGAAACGGGTGGCGTGCGCGCGTGGTGGTGATGGCCAGAAAATGCTTATTCCTCTCGATCGTTTCACTTTCATCAGATGTGACTTGATTCGGTCGGAGACGATCGACGGATTAAGCGTGGGCGTCCGTTTGCTTCTACTATGCTGATCGATCGTCGATCGATGGAGTTGTGTGGCTGGACTCGATTTTGATTTGAACTCGATATATATATGATCAACTTAAAGTTAATTAGATATATTGTTTTAATTAATTATGATCTGAAGATAACTTGACAGATTAAAGAACAAGTCTGTAGATTCTATGTACGAGCATTTTTCGAAGGTTTAATTATGATCCAGGAGAATCCAACATGTTATATTTTAGGCTTTAGCCTCGCTATTATAAATTTATAAGAAAGTAGCTAAAAAGGACCCTAGTGGTTTTTCTTTTTTTTTTTTAAAAAAAAAATAATAAATAAATAGTCTAATGGCACGAATCTTTCTCGAATATCTTCGTAGACTATGAGCCTTAATATAACCTAAATTCATATATAAGACAGTGACAAAAATCTATAAATAAATAAATTCTAAATATTTTTTGAAAAAACAAAAAAAAAAATCAATGTGCCGCCGACGCGTCCCGATCTTTCCTGGCTAGATTGGGAACAAAAAGCGGTGAAGTGGGACCGGGTAGGGCGAACCACCACATGGTGGCACATGGTTCACATGACCCACGAGGCGGACCGACCGGGTTTATTTGATGGGAACCATGTCGTCTTGTGGCGCTAATTAATTAATTAATTAATATTGTGTGGAATACCACTACTGTGCTGAATGATTGTCTAGGTTGGTCTCACGTCCAACCTCAATCAATTGGCGGCACACGTACGTATATATCCTAATTAAAGATGAGGCCTCAACCCCAACCACTACTGCTCCAATTGTGTTGGTTCATCGGTTCATGTCACCCCCGATTAAACCGGGTCACCAGACCATTTTGTGGCTTCTCTCCTTGGGAATGATTCAAAGAAAGGAAATTAGGAAAAGGATCGCTTTGGCTAATTATTTAATTCGTGATCGATGGGGACGTGATGATGGGTTGAGTTTTGAAAGTTTGTGTGGATATATATCTAAAATATATGAAATAAAAGTTTTTTTATTTTACCAAAATATATATATATATATATATATATATATATATATATATATATATATATATATATATATATATATATATATATATATATATATAACAATTTTATTAAAATCTCCCTCCTTTACTAATTAACTTTGGAAAACCCCAAAATGAAATTATATAAATGCCCTTTTTCTATTCACAATAAAAATAATTCTAAGACTTATTAGTAATTTCTACAGACAAATCAATTAGGGTTCTATAGAGTTCCAGACTCAACTACAACGTATTATTAAGAATTTTCTCATTAATCAATGAGAGATCTAGATTTGAGACTTAGCTGCGACATATTATTAAAAAAAATTCTCATGAATCAATTAAAATCTAAAATTTGAGACTTAGTTGCGGCCTATTATTGAAAATTTTTTAAGTTTATCAATCAGGGATCTAGAGTTCGAGACTTAGCTGTGACGTATTATTGAGAATTTTTATAATTAATCAATTAGAAATCGAGAGTTCTCTTTAGTCCACATTATCTTAGGTGAGTTATATGGGTTTAGTTGATTTCCATAAATCTATAAATCATTCCCAAACCCACAATTCAAACACTATCCTTTACTATCATTCCATTCTCTTATTCCCAAATTCATCAACCAATGATATTTGTTCTTATCAATTTAATATCTGATATAAAAATTAAATTAATTTTTTATGAAGGATAATCCGATAATCTGTTACAAGTATAGTTTAATTTGGTGGGGCAGTTGAATCTTACCCCATTAAAAAAAATAAAAGTAGGGGCAATACTTAAAAATTAAAATTATTTTCAATAGATCAATTCTTCTTCCCTCATATCTCTCCCTACATACAACGCGTGTGCATGATCGCTAGTATATTACTAACTAATTTTGGTGAATACGAAGCTCAAAATGAAATTATGTTAATATTTTTCCCTTTTCACACCGAAATAATTTTAAGGTTTATTAGTAATTTCCACAAATGCATTTATCATGAATCTAAAGTTCAAGATTCAACTGCCATGTATTATTGAGAATTTTTTTTATTAATCAATCAGTAATCTAGAGTTCGTGACTCACATGCGGCAAAAAAAAAAATTTCATTAATTAATCAGGGATTTAAAGTTCGAGACTTAGCTACGGCGTATTATTGAGAATTTTTCTCATTAATCAATTAGAAATCTAGAGTTCTCTTTAGTCTTACATCTTAGAATTGACAATACTACGAGCAGAGAAGGTTCAATATAGGTTGGTAATATTAAAAAACATATTTTTCGCAATTTTTTGGCTAAGATTAAATATGATATTAAATTAATTTTTTATAAGGAGAGTCTGTTATAGTAACTTGCTACTGAGATTCTCGAGCATCATCTTAACATTACACTATTGCATGTATGGCGTACCCTTATGTAGTATTTATTTTTATACAATTTATGGGCGACCTTTTGACTAAGATTATAAATTAATTTTTTAATGAAGGAGAGTCTGTTACCTGCACGTGTTCATATATTATATTACACACTCAATAAGGCGGAGCCACGTATAACTTTGGTGGGGTAGTTGTCCCACCTCAATTTTTTATAAATACCCCTAGAGGTATATAAAATTATAAAAATATTTAAGTTTTGCCCTAAAAAAAAATAAAAGTAAAGACAATACAAAAAGTTTAAAAATATTTTCTATAGGTTAATTCTCCTTCCATTAGATCACTATCTGTATTGCCATAAGGGGCCTAGCTCATGCAACATGTGTGCACGAATCACAATTAACTATGTGAATACAAGGGAAATTATATTATAAAGTAAGTTCCATTAGTAGTTTACTATAGAAATAGAAAGAAAGAATTCGGAGGCTCATACAACATGTGTGCGCTATTGCTAGTATAAAAGTCAGTCGATCATGAAGACGAATGCATGAAGTGATGTGTGGAAAGGATCAGCTTGCCACACTTAATCGCACGCTTTAAACTTTTCCAATTAGGGTTTTCTATCAGACCTAATTGATAGCTTAACTACCATTCGGATTGGGACGCCCATGCATCGTGTACTTCCTTGAGATCTCAAAGCGAAGCATGAGCATTAATTACCATATCAAAGTTGAGGCCCTACAAATGACAAATGAATAGCTGTGCCCACTAATCTCACTATGGCCTATCCATCTTAATTAATTATCATTAATTAAATTTGATGGATTAGTGGAGTGTTCGCCCTAAACTCTGAGCTAGCTGTTTGTGAAGGAATGACGATGAGAGCATGCACGTGGGTGAACATGAACTTGATAATCCATGCATTAATTATATATTGTCCATATACAGAGAGCAATGCCTGGATTGTATAGCCTAATGAAAATTTAAGTCGTAATTAATTTAAAGTTATGAATTTAATTAGTCTGTTTGTTTACTTCGCTGGATGAATATATATAGGACGGAGCTAGGGGTTTGCTCTGGACCTGTGCAGTAGTGTCTGCACATTAAATATTTGGGCTGAGCAAAACCCATATTACTTCTGCTGATGAAGCCAAATCCATGATCTTGTTTTGTTAAGATATCGATTAAGGTCCAAGTAGCCAAGTTTGTTCTTTCTTGAAATCCATGCTCGATTATCAATTATATATTTTCTCCAAGGGAGTCCAAAGATCACCGAAGGCGAGAGTGCATAGTAATAAGTACGGCGTACGTGGATGAGAAGAGAGAATGAACGGCTCAGGGACATATAATGATTGCCGACGTCATAAAGCGTCGGCCGTTCGACGGACGCAGGCAGTGACGAGAGAGATTGCTCCGTCCATAAAATTTAATAATTAATGAACTTAAATGCGATGCCTTAATTGCTACATATCGAATTTGAAAGTTTAATTCGAATAAAAGATCGATATATGACAGTAAATGCCATGCATGCACCGGGAAGGAGGTTGCGAAGGATGACGAAGGAAGCTTGTTGCGGAGCTAGCGGCATCGGACACAGCCAGCTGTGAGTTAGCAGAGGCGTCTCCGCCGACGACACGCCGCCCGACACCCCATACACGTGTCCGTCCGCCTCGTGACCTCCACCGCCGCGCGAGCCCGAAGCCTTAGCGGCCGCCCAATGGCGACCGGCTACGCGTCCGCAGGCCAGCACTGGCGGTAAAGCAGTGCTCATCGGTGATGCCGCCACGCGTGACGGGATCTGGTGTCCTGGCAGGGCAGCGGATCATGCGCGAGGGTGGGTCCGCTGTCTCGCCGCCCGCGACCGCCACTGAGGCCGCGACGTTTGGCGTTGGGGTCTCGAAGGGCGCACAGTCGTCCTGTCTGGCTTCAGACCTGGGCCAGCCATCGCGTATTACTTTCACATTCAATAAGACTTCCATGAATTCTGGCAATTCATCGATTAAACAAAAGAGACTGTTTTTCACACAGTGTTTTGCATCGATGGATAACTAGCTAGCTAATTAATTCTCTCCTGCTTCCTAGAATCAAGCATGCGTTCATATCAAAAATATGTAGCACTGTTGTGGCCCCATCACATCCACAACAATATGGTTGACTTGCCTTGTACAAACCCATACCGGGCCCAAGATGAACCCCTCTTCTCAGGTTTCCTCTGTTGAGACTTGCGTATCCTATCCTTTCACTCAGTTAATTGATTAATTATTGCACTTATAATCTCTTCTGTTCTTGACCTTGTTCTCTAAGCACTGTTTTATATAGTGTGTGTGTGTGTGTAAAAGTAGGTTGAGAGATCTCATCCTGCCATGGACGACATTGAATGCAAGAGCTGCATGCAGAGCGACGATCATGAGGAGGAAAAAGTAGCAACCATGGTGGATGATCATGTAGTAGATCGGGATCAGGATCAGGATCAGGCCGTTCTGGGAGACCCCGACGAGATCATGCTCGATGTCTACGGCGACGATCTAATCTTCTCCGAGGACGCCTTCTCTGCTATGCCTTGCTTCCCGTGCATTTCCTCCCCCTCTCCTTCCTCCGGCGCCGGTTCCACCACCCTGCATGCAGCCGCCGCCGCCTCCTCCTCCTCCTCCCCCTCTTCCTCCGCCGACTCGTGGGCCTTCTTGCAGGTCGCCGATGGCGTAGGCGTCGGCTTGGACGACGTGGGCCATCCGCAGCCCGAGGAAGCCGCCGTGGCGACTTCATCCTCGGTGGTCGAACACGAACGATCCGGCGGAGGCGACGACTTCCACATAGACGAGGAGGACATAGATCTCTTCGACCTGTCCATCGACGTGGACGACCCCTTGTGGGATCCCTCCTCTCTTCTCCCAGCCGACGGGGCGGAGGCGACGCGTGGACGAGATGAAGGAGGAGTACTGTTGCCGGAGCAGCAGGAACAGGGTAGCTGTAATAATAACTCAGAGCAAGAGCCGGCGAGGATATTCTTTGACTGGTTGAAGAACAACAGGGACGCCATCTCGCCGGAGGACCTCCGCAGCATAAAGCTCAAGCGCTCCACCATTGAGTGCGCCGCCAAGCGGCTCGGCCGGACTCAGCAGGGCCGCACCCAGCTTCTCCGCCTCATACTCACTTGGGTGCAGAACAACCACCTCCAACGCAAGCGCCCCATCGTTTATAACCCCCACCCTAACCAGCAGATCGACGGCGGCGGCGCTTACGGCGGCGCCTCATGGATTCCGGGAGCCGCGAATCCGCAGCGGGCCTTTCTCGCCGCCGTTGGTGACGGCGACGAGATGTCGTATCCTAGTGCGTATCGCCATTGCTCCACTGCTCCCAACGGCAGCGTAGTGGTGAACAGCCAGCCGTTTTCTCCAGCCATCGATTTCCTCGACGTCACCGCCGCCGGGCCATGGCCAGCATTGCCGCCTCAGTTTGCATCGTTCCCATCCGTGGTTCCTCCGCAGTATTCCGGTGGATTCGCGAATCATTTCCGTCCTATGTACCACCCGGGCACCGGACAAAGGCTAGGCGGCGTCGGCGTCGGTTCTTCGGCCACCAAGGAAGCGAGGAAAAAAAGGATGGCGCGACAGCGCCGTTTCTCCCACCGGAACCATCATAATAACCACCAGCAGCTCGTCGGCGGCGGAAACCAAGAAGACACCGGATCAACTCATTCTATAAATGGAAGGAACTGGACCTTTCACGAAACGCCGCCGCCGGCAGCTCAACTACAGCAGAAATCCTCTGATCAGCATGATCAGAAGCGTCGGGTTAGCTAATATTTCCGTAATTTGATCATAAATCGTTATGAAATTAAACTTTTTTCTAATTTTTTTTTGCAATTTAGCAAGTAAAAATTAAGTTTTGGCGAACTAATTGGCAGGGATGGAAGGGCGAGAAGAACTTAAAATTCCTGTTGCAGAAGGTGTTGAAGCAGAGCGACGTGGGTAGTCTGGGTCGCATCGTGCTGCCGAAAGTGAGCTCACAAGCTACATTGCTGATGATGATCCTTTTACATTTCAGTCTTCTTTCTGTTCATCAGAAAAACAAAAATTATAATACTTTTGTTGTCCAACAGAAAGAGGCAGAGACTCACCTGCCTGAGCTAGATGCAAGGGATGGAATCTCCATTCCAATGGAAGATATCGGCACATCGCAGGTCTGGAACATGCGATATAGGTACACATATTTATATAATTGATATATAGTTAAGTTACAATATCCATGCCTAATTATCGATGTTAATTTTGAACAATTATCTTTTGTTAACTGCAGATTCTGGCCAAACAACAAGAGCAGAATGTATCTCTTGGAAAATACAGGTGTGATTATTGATTAGCTAAAGTGCCATTTTCTTTTTTGGTATCATGCATACGCTAATGGTGAAGAGAATTCAGGAGATTTTGTGAGGTCGAACGGTTTGCAGGAAGGCGACTTCATCGTGATCTACTCGGATGTCAAGTGCGGCAAATATGTGAGTCACAATATCTCTGAACTTCATTCACACAAACAAAAAATTAACTCATTCCATGCATGCATCTTCATACAAACATGACCCAATTACTATTTCAAGCAAGAACCGATCGACAATGTTGTGCGTTATTGAGAATTTGTAGATGATTCGAGGAGTGAAGGTTCGACAGCCAGCGGAGCCGCGATCATTGAGCAGTAGAAACGCTGCGAAATTGCGACAAAGAAGGAATGGGTTGGAGAAGATGAGTGGAGAATGTAGCATCCATGAAGAGGCTGATGAGAATGATGAAGAAGATGCATGATGCATTAGTTGTTGATGATCAAAGTCAATTAGCTATATCTATATAATATATAATATTTTGTTATCTCCTCTTGATCCTTGTCTATAACTAATCTTGTACTTGGTATTCATATGGCTACTTATATATGTGAGGATCATATTGGAGCTAGAAAGACTAATTAATGTAATAGTACTTTTTGAACTTAATGCCTAAACGTAAATTAATAATAGTTCAGGTTTTAAATGATTTAAGTACACATGATATATAACCATTGATATCTATGATTATTCAACTGCATGAGCAGTAAGATTGAATTGATTTCTTCTTCACAGATATATAAGATTTGCATCTAATTAAAACAAATAATGGTGTTCCTCATTTTCCAAGCTTTTGAGTTTTGGAATGTATAGCACAGGGAAGCAAAATAATTTCCAAAGAAGGTGAGCAAGGTCATCCTTAGAAACAGTTGGATTTCTGTCTCTAGCCCAGGAAGAATTGGTAGATGAATCTTCACCATGCATGCTAGTTGAAGTGTTATATATCGTCAGTTTGCAACTAACAGACGTTTTATTTTAGCAGTATGTTAAGTAATTTAGTGTGAAATTGAGTGGCCAGCTACTTTATTGTATTAGATGTAAACTAATTCTATTAAGCAACTTTAAGGATTATTTATGTATACCGTTGTCTTCTTCTGTAGAAAATAGAAATAAAAGAGATGAGATCCAGTTTGGGATGCCATTCTACTAAAAAGGGATTAAATTAAAAAAAAAACAAATCCTAATTAAGTGAAAGGAAATGACAAAACATTTAGAGGATTACTTCAATGATATTGCACATGCTATCGTATATAGTTTTGCTAAATATTGGTACTGCATGCAAGCGCAACTTATAATTATTAATATTCTATATCATATTCATTATCATCATATTTATCATGATATTTTTTATGAAGTGTACGTCTTGCTCCTCAACAACAAAGAGTTTTCTTATGAAAGGCATAGGCTAAGCATCACACGGGAAAGTTACTGCAAATATATACAAACCTAGATGAGACAAGGCATGCATGTTTTAAGAGATTGTGCATACACAAGGTAGACCTGGCGAGGAGTTCTTCACGTAGATAATCCATCTTTGTTTGGGGGAACGTAGTTGAGTGATTAGATAGGGCACATACTGATCAAAGGGGAAATAGATTGGCCGTATATTTGCAAAATTTTTATTTTTTTGATAATTCAGATATTCGGTTGTTACAATTCAACTAATTTTGGAGGTAACTTATCTGGTCCTATAAAATTTTTTCATCTGTCATTAAAATAAATCGGTAAGTGCAAATAGATTTAAATGGACAACTCAGCATCACAAGTAACTCAAAATCCTCAAGTGTAATGTGTTCGAAATGAAATTCAAATATTTGTTGCCTAGAAGTCCATTCACTACTCACCATCGCATTATATCCTCTGTGAAAAAATAATCCAGACATGATAAGATTAAGCCCCCACGTCGTTAGATTATTTTTTTTATTTATTTTCTTGACAATTTCTTATTACTCAACAGATCCTATTTTTAAAGATCTAGTATTAGCCGATCCTATTTTTATGGATCTCATAATATTTGCTCTTATCATTTGTGGTGTATTTAAAGGGTCGTAGAGGCGTGTAGAAGGTATCTCGATGTAAGATTTTCTTTCATAAGTTAAATATCTATTTGTTCTATTCTTCTTATATATTCCTGTGTGATGTGTGCTTTGGGTGCGCTATTCATCGATTCTAAGTTAACATTTGGTATCAGAGCTTTGGCAGTATAGAACACCAAAAAATCCACGTTTCCACAAAAATGTCTGGCATCGCACAAGTTGCTACAAAGGAGAACGACGGAGTGTCATTTCCTTATCCGATGCTAAACCCTCATAATTACACTGTGTGGACAATAAAGACAGAGACGATTCTTGATACCCAGGGAGTCTAGGAGGCGGTGGAGCCAGCGGAAGGAGTCCAAGTAGATACAAAGAAGGACAAAAAGACGTGTGCATATATCTGGCAATGTATCCCCGAAGACATCTTTCTCCAGATTGCAAAAAAGAAGACGACGAAGGAAGTCTGGGACAATCTCAAAATGAGGTACCTTGGTTGTGATCAGTGACGGATCCAGGAATTCAAACATGAAGGAGCGATTGCGATCTGAATGAGCGCGATCAAATTTTTTTTTGAACGATTAATTAATTATATGTAATTAAAAATATATACATTTTTAAATAACTTCACATATTGGAAAAAAAGGTACAATATTATGAAAAAAATCCGTACAATAACATTAAAACAGTTTACTAATGAATACGAGACAATTACGCTCTTCAATTAATCTCTATACATTTCACTTTGATTCTCTCACCTAAACTGGGTTCATTCTGGTTAGATTCTTCATATTTTCTCAATCTGCCATGATACAATATCATTTATGTATTTTCTGTTTTATGTTAATCATTACCGTATGTTGTCACTTCTATCAAATAGGATCTATCTACTGTGATATATGAAAGGGAATAACATTTTTCCACTATAAATTTTAGCATCTTCAATGAGTTTTCCTTTTTTGTTTTGTAATGTGGAAAATAAAATCCACATCTTCTCATTTGATCAATCCAATCGAGCTAATGACTAAAATAATGCAGTGACGGACGAATGCCCATGAAAGAAGCGAATCATATCCAAAAACACTTACTAGATGCATCCTAGCACAGTAATCCACAGTCGACGATCTTTGCATTCCAATCATCAGCGAAAATATAGAAATAGAACAAAACTGCTTATGAAATAAAAATATCTAGAGATAACGAAGGATCAGACCTCCGCCGAGCTCCTGCGAACCTGTCTGAGCATGACCTTGTCGAGGCCGTTCATGCCCTTGCGGTTCTCTATCGGTGGCTTCTCCTCCGCCATTGCCCAAAACCCATAACTTGGCGAACGTCGGCGCCCTTCTCCTCCACCTGCTAGCTTCTCTCTCACAGTCACACGTAAACCCTGGCACTGGAAGGAAGATTGGTGAAGGGTTCCGGAGAAAGTAACAAGGAGATGAATTAACGAAAAGGAAGAGGGGCAACTTGCAGAGTTTAATTACAGGAAGAGGGAGACGGACGATCAGTGATGGATCCAGAAGTCTTGGCAGTCGCCCCCCCCCAATGGATCCACCCCTGGTTGTAATCGGATGAAGAAGGTATGCGTACAAACGTTGAAGAGCGACTTTGACGTCCTCCGGATGAAGGAGACTGAGACGATTAATGAGTTTGCTGGCAAGCTCAGCGCCATGAGCAGCAAGTTCTCCACTCTTGGTGCCACGCTTGAAGATTCCTCTTTGGTAAAAAAGTTGCTTGATTCTGTCTCTGATAAGTTCTTCCCTATTGTTGTCGGTATTGAGCAGTTTCATGATCTTGAGACGATACCATTTAAGGAGACTATTGGGTGACTGAAGGCGTACGAGGAACGAACACTACGATTACGCAGCAACCCCAACAACGCTGAAGGTGAGCTTCTACTTACTCATGCCGCATGGCAAATGCGACAGAAGGGGAGCAGCGTGGACATTTCGTCATGAGGCAAGGGGCGTGGGTCCAACAACCCTAGTTGTGGCAAATGACGTGGACGTGGGCGGGGGCGCGATCATGGCCGTGGTACACCAAGCCAAGATAGTGCAGGAGGCACTAGCAGCAATAGCAGAGGCACTCATGACAAGAACCGTATAAAGTGTTCAATTGTGAGGAAATGGGACATTATGCGTCCGAGTGCTACAACAAGAGTCGTGATGATGAGGCTCACCTCACTCGCGCCACCGATGAAGAGCTGACACTGATGATGACTGTGCCCCACGAGGAGCCTGACACTAGGCGTGAGCGGCAGGATACCATTCTGCTCAGTGAAGATAGGTTGCTACCGGAGATGTATCGAGACGTTAATAAAGGAGATAAAGACATCTGGTACCTTGAAAACGGTGCCAACAACCACATGACTGGCCATCGTGAGAAGTTTCAAGAACTAGATGAAACCATCACCGGGAGGGTGAGATTTGGCGATGGATAAACCATTGAGATCTTGGGCAAGGGGACGGTTGTGTTCGAATGCAAGAATAACGATCGGAAGGCTCTTCACGAGGTATATTACATTACGAAACTTTGTAGTAATATCATAAGTCTCAGTCAATTGACAGAAATTGGGAACGAGGTGCACATGGAAAGAGATACCATGAAGGTGATTGATAGGAGCGGGAAGCTCTTGATACTGGTAAAGCGAACACAAAATCGCTTGTACAAGATAACCTTGAAAACATTCAAGCAAGTCAATCTCCTAGCAAGCCTAGAAGACCCAACCTGGTTATGACAAATAAGACTCGGACATGTCAATTTCTATGACTTGAAGCTGTTAGGGGAGAAGAAATTGGCGGTTGATGTGCCTCCATTGCCCTAGCCGAACAAGCTTTGCGAGGTGTGTGTGATCGCCAAACATGCAAGGTCGCCATTCCCGTGTCAAGCAAATTGTAGAGCGGAGAAGCCGTTGGAACTTCTCCATGCTGATATTTGCAGGCCAATCTCACCATGTACACTAGCCGGTAACAAGTACTTTCTTCTGATTGTTGATGATTTCACAAGGTGGATGTGGGTGTTTATATTGGCAACAAAGAATGATGCATTCCGAGCATTCAAGAAGTTCAAATTCTTGACGGAGAATAAGACTGAATACAAGATCCAAACACTCCGGACAGATCGGGGCGGGGAGTTTCTATCCACGGAGTTCACTCAATTCTGTGAAAATGAAGGAATCGAGCGACATCTCACGGCTCCCTACATACCCCAATAAAATGGTGTTGTGGAACGTCGTAATCACACCGCGATGGCAATGGCAAGATCTCTCCTCAAGGATACACATATGTCGGCAAGGTTCTGGGGAGAGGCGGTTAGGCATTCTATCTATCTATTAAACCATCTCCCAACTAAGTGTTGGTTGCTACTCGGAAAACCTAACGGTTCCACTGTACAAAAATTTTGTACAAAGGTCTGAACCTTTTCCTAGATACCATGTGTTCTTTTAAATTAAACTTGGATCGCCTGCGGAACTTAACACGTTTGATCCTAAGTTTAATTTATTTGTTCTTTTAGGTTTAGACTTGGATCTCATGCGGAACTTAACACGTTCGATCCAAATCACCTAGGTCACGAAGACAATTAAATATCTATTTCCAAAATCGGCTTCCAGTACTGCATGGCGAGGCACATGGCCTTCTTGGATATGAGAGCAACCACCACCGACTAGACAAATCCTTTTAAGGAAATTAAATATTTAACCTTCCCATAGTAACCCTAGGTTAACCTCTAAGAACAATCAAATCACAAGGAAAAGAAAAAACAAAAGAACACAATTTTGAAAACTAATTCGAAAAACTAGAATCGCATGCCTCTTGTATTTGGTATTTTTACATGGAGATAAAACTAACATGATGCGAAAAACAATATTAGCTATACCTTACTTAGTAGATAATGACCTCTTGATCTTCTACCGTATTCCTCTTCTAATCTCGGATGTTGTGTGGGCAACGATCTTCCGAGACGAGTACCACCTAGCACCTTCTTCTTCTTCCTTCAAGTTTCGGCCAAGCAAGACTTCCAAAGGATGAAGATCTTTTTCCACCAACCAAGCTCCAATGGATGCAAGCTTTCTCTCCTTCTTCACCAAGCTTGGATCCGGCCACCACTTTATCTCCAAGAGAGAAGAGAGTTTCGGCCACAAGGATGGAGAGAAGAGAAAGGGAAGAGCCGGCCACACCAAGGAAGAAAAGAGGGAGAAAAATAATAGAGGTTGTTCACCTTGAAGGCACCCAAAACCCCCTCTTTTATAATCCTTAGCTTTGGCAAATAAGGAAATTTAATTACAATAAAATTTCCTTAACTTTCCTTGACATGAATTAATTAAGAAAAATTAAATAAAATTTCCTAATTACCCATGTCATGGCCGACCACCTTATGGAAGAACAAATAAGATAATTTTTAATCAACCAATTAAAATTCCTTATTTGTCTCCGGAAATTTTAAAAAATAAAATTTTCCTTTAAAATCTCTTCATGGTTGATAAAAAAAAATTTCTATAATTTTAATTTTTCAACATGTGAATAATTTATAAAGAAGAAAAATAAAATATTCTTTCAATCTACAAATAAGGAAAGAGATTTAATCTCTTTTCTTAATCTTTTGTAGAAACTTAAAAGAGATATTTTAATTTTTAATCTCTCAAATAAATTATATCTTCCACATAAGAAAAATTTAAAATTAAAATTCTTTTCTAATTTAATAGGGTCGGCCACCTAAGCTTGGGTTCAAGCTAGGGCCGGCCACCCATGGATCAAGGCTTGGCCGACCCTAGCTTGGTCCTCAAGCTAGCTTGGCCGGCCCCTACAACATGGGTATGAAGGTGGGTATAGTACTCTATAAATAAGAGGCTACGATATGGACCGAGAGGAGGAATTGGTTTTGGTCTCCTGATAAAATTAAGCATCCCGTGTTCGCCCCGAACACACAACTTAATTTTATCAATAATAATTCATTCCACTAGAGAACTATTATTGAACTACCGTATCAATCCCAAATTACATTTTGGGCTCCTTCTTATTATGAGTGTGTTAGTCTCCTTGTGTTTAAGATGTCGAATGTCCACTAATTAAGTGAGTTACTGACAACTCATTTAATTAATATCTTAGTCCAAGAGTAGTACCATTCAACCTTATCGTCATGTCGGACTAAGTCCACCTGCAGGGTTTAACATGACAATCCTTATGAGCTCCTCTTGGAGACATTATCAACCTAGATCACTAGGACACATTTTCCTTCTATAATCAAGAACACACACTATAAGTGATATCATTTCCCAACTTATCGGGCTTATTGATTTATCGAACTAAATCTCACCTATTGATACATTAAAGAAATAAATATCAAATATATGTTCTTGTTATTATATTAGGATTAAGAGCACACACTTCCATAATTACTGAGGTCTTGTTCCTTTATAAAGTCAGTATAAAAGAAACGACATCTGATGGTCCTACTAAATACACTCTAAGTGTACTAGTGTAATTATATAGTTAAGATAAACTAATACCTAATTACACTACGACCTTCCAATGGTTTGCTCATTTCTATTTTGATCGTGAGCTACTGTTTATAATTTATAAGGTACTGATAACATTATCTTCTGTATGTGACACCGCATACTATGTTATCTATAATATAAATTAATTGAACAACTACAAACAAATGTAGATAATTTGGCCAAATGTGATTCTTTATTCAAAATAAATATTTACAAAAGCTTAGACTTTCAGTATACACTCTAACACTAAGGCGCTAGGAGAGTGCATGCCATTTGAAGCTTGGATGGGGAGAAAGTCACATCTCGCCCACTTGAGAGTGTTCGGTTGTGTTGCATATATGAAAAATACAGCCCCTCACCTCAAGAAACTTGACGACATAAGCTCACCCATGGTATACTTGGGTGTCAAGGAAGGCTGCAAAGTCATCGTCTATTTGATCCAAGGCATGACAAGCTACAAGTAAGTAGAGATGTGATGTTTCGAGAAAATTATGAATGGACATGGAATGCAGGTGCCAACAATGAAGAAAAGGTACCAGAGTTTATGGTGGTGGATGCATTTGGCACCGACGAGGTGATTGTTGCAGCAGACATTGAGGTCGCAGCAGAAGATGTCACAACACCGGTAGTAGCCGTGGTACCCATGACAGGAGCGTCAAGTCCATCTACACCATCATTGAACACCCATACATCTTTCTCGCCTTCGATAACAAACTCGCCCGAGTCTTATAAAGGACCGATCCGTTTTAGATCCATTGTTGATATCTGCGCCAACACTAAGGAAGTGGTTGGTATTGATGAAGAAGAGGGCGAGGTGATGATGGTGATATCTGAAGAGCCGACATGTTATCAAGAAGCTGCAACCAAGGCTTGCTGGTACGAAGCAATGGAGAAAGAACTGAAATCTATTGAGATGAACAATACTTGGAACCTAATTGAGCTCCCATTAGGCCACAAGCCTATCGACTTAAAGTGGGTGTTCGAATTGAAGAAAGATTCAGATGGGAAAATTATTAAGCACAAAGCAAGATTAGTGGCTAAAAGCTATGTATAAAGACAAGACATATTCTTTGAAGAAGTGTTTGCGCCTATCGCTAGACTTGACACTATTCGAGTCATTCTTGCGCTTGCAGCAAATCAAAGATGGGAGGTACACCATCTAGATGTGAAGTCAACATTTCTTAACGGAGAGTTAGAAGAAGAAATATATGTCACACAACCAGAAGGGTTTGAAGTACAAAATCAGAAACATAAGGTATACAGGTTGTCCAAGGCCCTCTATGGACTGCAGCAAGCTCCACGAGCTTGGAACATGCGTTTGAACAGGAGTCTGGAAGTGCTTGGCTTCAAAAAATGCACTCAAGAACATGCAGTATATACAAGAGGTGAAGGAGAAGCAAGTATACTTGTTCGAGTGTATGTCGACGATCTCATCGTGACAGGAAGTAGCACAGAGAAAATCAACAAGTTCAAACAACAAATGATGACAGAATTTGAGATGAGAGATTTGGGTCTTCTCTCCTACTATTTAGGGATTGAAGTGGAGCAATAGAAGAACCGAATTTTACTTAGACAATCAACTTATGCCAAGAAAATTCTATCTCAGTTCAAGATGACAGACTACAATGCCACAAAGCATCCAATGGAACCCAAGATATAGTTGCATAAGGACTTGGAATGGACTCCAGTTGATGCCACGGAGTACAGGCGGCGATCTTGATGGGAGGAAAAGCACAAGTGGAATGACTTTATATTTTAATGAAAGTTTGGTGTCCTGGAATTCACAGAAGCATAAGACAGTGGCGCTTTTATTGTGTGAGACAAAGTTCATGGCAGCCACAACTGCGGCCTGCCATGCTTTGTGGTTGAGGAGCCTTGCCAGCGAATTAACCGGTGTAGAGCCAAAGTCGGTAACTTTGTTTGTTGACAACAAATTTGCGATAGTTCTCATGAAGAATCTGATATTTCATGATCGAAGCAAACATATAGATACAAGGTTTTATTTTATCAGAGAATGTATTGAAAGCAGACAGATTGTGGTTGAGTTTGTTAATACCGGAGAACAACGAGCCGTTGCGTTAACTAAAGCATTACCAGGAGTGAAGTTAGCTACCATGCGACAACTACTCGGCGTCCGTGATTTACAACCATGTCAGGATTAGGGGGAGTAATGTGAGAAAATAATCCAGACATGATAAGGTTAAGTCCCCACGTCGTTAGTTTTTTTTTTTTCTTGATAATTTCTTATTACTCAGCCGATCCTATTTTTATGGATCTAGTGTTAGCCGATCCTATTTTTATGGATCTTGTAGTCTTTGCTCTTATCATTTGTGGTGTATTTAAAGGGTCGTAGAGGCGTGTAGATGGTATCTCGATGTAAGATTTTCTTTCATAAGTTAAATTTCTATTTATCCTATTCTTCTTATATATTCTTGTGTGCTGTGTGCTTTGGGTGTGCTATTCATCGATTCTAAGCCAACATCCTTATGACGTATATTTGCTACTTACTGGTTGCTTTTGGGGGTGGCAAAGTCAATTTGTCTAATTTCACTGGTCGGACAGGCTAGAGCTGATAGTTCTGAGACTAACTCAAGAATATAGAGCAATTGGAAGCACAACAAACTGGATTAGTTTGAAATGTTCCTATCTCAAATCACAGATGGATGAGTGATACGAGAGCAATTCTTGTGAAGAAGTTTCGTGATGGTTCAGTGGTGAAGCAAATTCTTGGAATCTCTCAAACACTTAGTAAGATGTTAGAACAGAAGTCAAGACAGGCTTTGACATGGGCACTTCGACGCTCAAACTAAAAATAGACTGGTCAGCGAAGAATCTTAGAAGGTAAGAGTTTAAGATGCGTAATGCGTGCATACTTACACTCGTGAAAGTGGACTCCCTTTTATACTATCTCCTAGGAGGGAGGCATGAAACTTACATTCAGATCGTGGGACTGCCACGTACGTCCAAGTGTCCTAGCCGAGTTGGGGCAGCCAAGAGTGGTTGAACTGGAGGAGTTTGACATGGCCGAGCTGAAGGAGTCAAGTGTAACCGAACTGAGGATGTCGGGCATAGCTAAGCTAAATCCCTCTTGAGTTTGCCCCGGCGTACTAGGGCATGTCTTGACCTACCACGTCGGCACCTCAATGCTCCGTTTGATCCGTTTTAGGTCCACCTTCCTTTCCATCTTAATTTACCACTCAGCTTCACTTTTGACCAATCCAGTGGTTACAGCATGTAGGCTACTTATCCCAGACACATCATGAAACATGTAAACCAAACACGAAACAACGTTGACACCGTTCTCTAAGTGTAGCAAGGATGGGAGTTCTGTGGGATAGTGTTGGGTAATGGAACGGAGGCTTTATGTCGAAGCAGAGCTACACACATTGATGTATATGGAATAGAAGATGCTTGCAACTGGGCACATAGAGGTAGAAATCTACCACAAAGAAGCAGCTCTCGTAAGCTTAGGCGAAGAGCAAATTCCATCTGAAAATATGGAGAGAGCAAGGCAGTTGAAGGGAATGGAGGCAGTGGAGAATAATTTGTTTCATATCAGCCAACAGAAGCCAACCGAGCCACGCGGACTAGTTTGGGAAAGAAGCCACGCGGACAAGATGGGGATAGAAGCACACAGGACGAACTGTAATTTCACAGTCTAACACAGCTCTTTGGAGATTGCCACAGCAAGAATTACTCAGGCATGAATGGACTCATAACGGGAAACTGCACTAGGTTAATAAATGAAAGTGGCAAGGATCCATCGAGTTAGCAGTTGAGAAGGTGAGGTCAAATTAATTTTTCATAATTTTGTTGCTACTAAGATAGACCATGTGGAGAAATCTACAAGAGAATGTTTTTGAAGAAACATATATTACGATATGAAAACTAAATGTAAAGAGACAGATGTCACAATTCCAACGCATGTCTGCTTACATGTAAGAAACATAATCTCTACCAGCTCAACACCATTATAAAAGAAAAGATCATAAAAATTAAATTCGACGTTAGAAAAATCTCAAAACAGGCTAGAAATTTCAGCTTTTTTACCAAGCTGAGTAATTAACAACTCGAGATAAAGCAAAAGCATGCAACGCATGGACCAGCGTACACTCAAATAATTAACAAAAAACAACATTGCCAAATTTATTTTTCTGAGCAACACAAACTTGAGAACTTGAAATGGCAACCAGAACTGCAAAAGATTTTACTCGGACTTGTTCATGTGACGAATCAAATCGATAACACGTGAACTGCAAATAAGAATCAAATTACAAATTAGAGATCTCATAATCAAACAAGATCTTACAAGTTACTAAAGTAATATCTAAGGATTATTGTTGTAGAGTTTGACAATTAATTACCTGTAGCCCCACTCATTGTCGTACCAGGACACAAGCTTGACAAAATTTCCATTCAGAGCAATTCCTGCCTTGGCATCAAAAATGCTCGACCTATACCAGTTTAGGAATCAAATAATTATACGCTTAGAAAACTAATATCAGATTCGTAAATATCAGTAAATAATGCATGAACTAAGATTGAACAAAGAAAATACCTGCTGTCACCAACGAAGTCAGACGAGACCAAGTCCTCATCCACATATCCTAAGATGCCCTTGAGATTTCCTTCAGATTCCTCCCTGTCATGCAAGAAATTAGAATTTCACGATTAACTACCAAAAGCATCTTCATGTACTATTATAAGATAGAGTCGTTTACTAAGTATTGGTTAAAATAGCATGAAACGTGAATTTTCTAATGGCTTCTCTCCGTCTTCCAAATTTTTTTTTTAAAAAAATAGATCTAGTGATCGTCATCTAAGAAATGTCAGGATTACTTACTTAATAGTAGCTTTGATCTCATCATAAGTTGCTGTTTTCTCTAGCCGGACAGTGAGATCCACAACTGAGACATCAACAGTTGGAACACGGAATGACATGCCAGTTAACTTTCCATTCAAAGCAGGAAGCACTTTCCCAACAGCCTGCATATTTCCGATGGGTTTAGATTTTCTAACACCAGAACAGTCAAGAGTGAACTAATCGAATTCAAGGCCAAGGTATAAAGAAAACAAATTGAAGTATTTCAAAAAGATGGATCATCTTTTACATTAAAAATTGTTTGCCAAATTGAATCAAAGAATTCGATCAAAACGGGCAGCTCTACTCAATAGTACATAGATTTGCATATACCTGTAAAACATATCTATTGATGTATATATCAGGTTAATGCTTCGAACCAAGGTTGAACTAGTTGGCTATATGTTAAGCATGTAAACAAAGGGCTCACAAACCAAATGAACTGAATACCTTGGCAGCACCAGTACTGCTTGGAATGATGTTGAAGCTGGCAGCACGTCCACCTCTCCAATCCTTGCTAGAGGGTCCATCAACCGTCTTTTGAGTGGCTGAAAAAGAAAAAATTAAAACCCACATTAAATTCATGTTTATTAGTTTGAAGAATAAAAACACATTTAAGCAGGACCAAGAAGGGTTACCGGTGATGGCATGAACCGTCGTCATCAAACCCTCTACTATTCCAAAATTGTCATGGATAACCTAGGGCATTAGAAAAATAAGACGATAAATTACCATTTCACAAGATAAAAGATGAGACAACCCATTTTACAGAATGAGTAACCTTGGCCAAAGGAGCAAGACAGTTGGTAGTGCAGCTTGCATTGGAGACAATATCAATATCAGGCGTGTACTCGTTTTCATTTACTCCGACAACAAACATAGGAGCATCCTTGCTGGGCGCAGAAATGATGACCTTCTTAGCACCACCCTGTACAAGAAACGAAAAACATAAAACAGGAAAATCCCGTCAGTCACACTGCTTGAAGACAGTTTCATGCAAAAGATCTAGTAATGAAAAAATAAAGTTAAAACTTAAAGTTTTAACAAAGAAAACAGAAAACATTATTACAGATAGAAAGAAGAGATTGTAACTAATTTAAATATGAAGTGCAAATTAACGAAATTGCATATTTGGCTTCAAAAAGGAGGCAAAATTCAGTATTAAACTATATGTAGAAATTTAAAGGTACTACATACATGATCATTATTATACAAACAAAAAAAAAAAATCAAATTATCATATTTCCTTGCTGCACTAACATAGTATTAAACTATATTGCTGTGTTGCAGCATTTTCACAAACAGAGCAGCAAAAATGTGCAAAAGCTAAAACACCACAAACTTAACAATGACAAACAACTTAATAGTTAAATGAACATGAGAAGTTTCCTATTCACAAGTAGATACTAACAATCATGCATACCAATAAGATTTAATCGATTATATGCATTTTTAAGGTAGAAACAACCAAGCATACAAGTTAATCCACACGAAAAAAAATCATTGTTACCTTAAGGTGAGCAGCAGCCTTGTCCTTGTCCGTGAAAACACCAGTGGATTCAACAACATAATCGGCACCTGTCTCACCCCACGGAATCTCTTCAGGATTTCTGAAATGAAAACAAGTTAAATATATAACCAAAAACATCTCAGGCAAGACGGGTAATACCACGATGAGATTAAAAAATTGGATTACCTAATACCAAATATGGTAACCTCTTTCTCTCCGAAGAGAAGAGTCTTGGAGTCCTTGACCTTGATATCGTGATGCTTCCATGATCCATGAACGGTATCATATTTAAACATGTACGTCTGTGATGCATCAAAAAAGTTAAAATACTACACTTGAATGAATTAAAAGATAGTTGCATATTCGACGACAGAAGAACAAAAAAAAAAAGCTTAAACGCCAGATCAGTATCCAGAGACTAATCATAATTTACTATTGCACATAGGACGACTATAAGCAAAAGCTAACATTTGAAGAAACAGGAAATACGGATGGTAGATTGAGGCGCAAACCTAATGAAAAAAAAAAGACAAATAAAATAACTTCTAAACCAGTAAGAATACCGGATCACATCATCAAATTTGCCCCGAAATGGTGGATCGGATCCACCTAGACAAATCGCACATAGCTCGCTAGAAAAACATCGAGACATGCAGTCGATCCAGCCAATTGAACAAAGAAAAACGATCACAAATAACGAAATATCGCTAGATCTGACAAATCATAGAAATGAAATACTATGACAAATACCATGTAATCGGTGGTGATGAAGGGGTCATTGACAGCCACTAGCTCAACATCATCACTCTGGAGAGCGACTCTAGCAACTAGCCTCCCGATCCTTCCGAACCCTGTCAAGGATCACAATATCTGATCAGAAATCACACGCAAAGCTTCTACAAAGTCTACCCGCTTCAACCGAAAATGAACAAATTTGAACGAACAAGGATAGCAAACCGACCGTTGATCCCGATCTTAATCTTTGCAGCTGCATCGGAGAACCAAATCACAAAAGAAAACACAGATAGTCAAGATCCGCATGAGTAAGATCAAAAGAAAACAACCGAGGTGTAGAACGAGGACACACCCATTGCGATCGCAGATGAGAGAAACGCCGGAGACGAGAGAAAAAACTTTGAGGACGACTTTAGGAGAAGGGTGGATCGCTTATTATATACACGACAAGGTCGACGTCCCCAAGTGTGCTACCTACTTTTCTTGCGAAACAAGTCGGACGGCGTCAGGATGCGTGCGTATTCCGATCTATCGATACGAACCGTCCGTTGCCTTTTTGGGTTTCATGATACGCCCGCCCATCGATCAGCCGCACCTAGCAATCCCCGCCGATCTTTGATCTGTGCAGGTCTGGTGTGCCTGAGGATTACTTTATGTAAACCTATCCGATACGGGAACCAATTAGAGATGAAGGACATTCGCGGTGGACGAATGAGAGAACAAAGGAAGTCGATTAGGACTGCGACGCCCTGAGCATGAAAGGATGCGCCGGCTCCTATAAATCTGGTAAAATGCCCACCGGATTCGGATAAAATAACGATTTCTGCCCCTGCGTCGAGTTTCCAGAAGCTGATTTCGAAAACGGCAACGGGCGCACCCAGTTTTTCTTTGTACAATATTTTTTTTTTTCAAATTTCTTTTACAGTTGTCATTCATCACCTTTGAATTGAAGCATCAAAAGGAAGATTCCATGTAATATTCCTTTTCCAAATCATTATATATTTATGTATCCCTTATACATATGTCAATTTCCATATTGAAATTTTGGAAAAGCATTTTTGACTGGCCAATAATACAAAAGCGAAAATCCAGAGAAAAATTAAAGGATTCTAGATTTATTCTTTTCTTTTTTTTTGAAGAATGAAAAAAAAGACTGCTAATTTAAATCTCCATCACTGGCCCACAGCTGCCTACTTGCTGATGAATGCAGCATGCACATCTTTGAGATCAATATTTTATCTCCTCCTTTATTCTTCTTGTTTTTTCTTACGCAGCTTCGAATCTCTGCTCTTCGCCTTACATTTGGCTTCTTGATTAAAGAATTTTCTTTATATATCAAAAATAAATAACCTAACTTTTTTCAAAAATAAGAAAAGCAACTATTGTGACGTTTCCAAATTATAAAAATTGGAAAGAAACAACCTAATCCTAATATTCTCTGAAAAAATAAATAAATGAAACTGTGTGGGGGCAAAAGATAATAATTTCTTATCGGCTTGACTTTTGAGTAGGTTCGCAGTCATGCATCGTGTTGCAATGCGGTCATGCATCACAGGCGATCCATATAAAAAGTAAATATTATTTATTTATTTTAAAAGTGGAATTTTAAATTAGTAATATTTGCACTCTCTTCGTTAAGCACATCAGATGAATTGAACACTGACCTTTTTCTGTTCTCATTATTTATAATTAATCCAATTATAAAGGTTTCGTCCTCCAATAATTTGCCTCATTCATTCATTAACCTAACCTTTTCATTGTTAAACAAGAGTTTTTGTTTCAATCAACCACCCAAACTGGGGTGGTCAGGAGCTTAATCAAATCAAAATTGTTTACTCGAAGATTGTTGGACTCGGTTGAAATTCAAAATCGATTTCTTAATTGAGTTTAATAAGTATTCAAGAATATTATAGTATTTTAATAATTTAAAGCATCTCTCCTCGTCCACTTACATCCTCAAGAGCCAAATAACCATTCACCTCCAAGTTCTAATATAAAACACATTAGTATTATTTTATTTTTAATAATTCAGATATTCAATTTTTAAATCAATTAATTCTGGAAGTGACCGGTTCGACTACATAAAAATTTTCTATCTATCATCAAGATAAATCCGAAAACACAAGCAGAGGCGAAGCCAAGGCGGGAGAGGGCAACGATGACGACCATCCCCTCTTAATTTTTAAGTATAAGAAAGGTATGAGGTATAAAAATAGGAGGCAAAAGAAAGACGATCGCCTCCCCTCACTATATTATAAACACATATATTTTATACCTTCAATACGAAATTTATGGCTCCATCCCTAAACACAAGTGACGGATGACCCAACAATCTAATATCTTAGATTTTTTTTTCCCTCACGAGAGAAAAATAAATACTTAAAAGATTTCATGGCCACTTTGTTGTTGTACTGTAGCCCGGGGCAAAAAGTTGACCGGGGTTTCTCCAGCCTTAAATCCTTAGTGAAACTGATATATTTTTTTAAAAAAAAGTCAAAATCGTAAAATTAGAGTGGAGAAAAATTATCAAATGTTGCAAGATCAATAAATTTGGTTTCTGTACACTTGTGATTAAGAGAAGTGAAATGAAATACCTCAAAGTCTTAGTGTAGTCACAGGATACTAGTACACAATCTTGAGACTGGTCTCTTAATATTTTGATGAAGTCTTTACCTGAAAGCATGTAGTGTTTATGATTTTCTAATCTGGTTTTTCTGAAACAGGAGCATTTCAGTACAAAGCTAATTCTTTACACATGGCAAAGCTGAACCTAAAGCTTGCAACTTGTTTATCTTTCATTCCTTTGAATCAAGAGTGGTCCACATTGCCATCTTTTCTCTTTACAAACCGACCCTGCAACAGTGGAAATAAGAGTCAGATTCTACTTGTTAAGGTCCAGGAGGGAGCTTTTATTATTTAAGCATAATAATAGTTAAGCCTCACTTCGATTAAGAGTGGACTTTCATACTTTCTTTCTAACTTGCTACTTCTTTTAACATGTCTATTTTTCACTCTAACTCACTAAGTTTAGTTAATTCGGGAGAATTATTGTTAGGCATTGGAGAACTGAGCTAAGTATTTTCTCTTCGTTGGTAATGAATAGATATCTGGCTGAACCTAAACACTACACAAGTGTTAGGAAGGTTTTTGAGAGCGCAGGGATCAATACGGCCATCCATAAAAAGATACTCTCAAGCTTCAACTTTCATGAACTACATGTGGCATAAAGATATGCAACAACAAAAACATACCATAAGCTCCAATTATTTGGTAGGATCTGATAATATACATTTAGTAATATATAAGTATTTTATAGTAGATATGAGAATGAAGATTATATGTAATCTAGTAGATATGAGAATGCAGATTTATTTATTTTTCCCTTGACGGAGTTTTTTCCCCAAAAGAAATTGCTTCATAGAAATTCTGTGTGGTAAAGACATGATATGCATGTGTTTACCTGGACAGAATCTAAAATAGAGGGAAGGAGATTGATAGATTTTGTTTACTTGAGTTGTTGGGTGAAGAGAAATAACTGAGGGATCACTTATCCTTCTTTTTCTATTTAAATTGATCTGTGCTAAATTGGATGGATTGAAGGGCGAAGAAGTGGAAGAAACTATCAAATCCCTTTCTTTGATGAACATTGCTAACCACCTTTGTCAGTCATTGCCCAAAGGATTCATATGTTAGTTTGTGCTATGACCAAGAGATGAATACATCTAAATACTATTCACCGTGCAACATCAGAGACTAAGACATTCTTTAAGGAATAAACTTGAGAATCTATATGACAGAAAAATTACTTAGAATAAGGCCTCAAGATTAGAAGATTGGTGAATCTCAATTGTAAAGATACAATGGATGCTTCACAACATCTAAACAAGTTTCAGGGAATTGTCAATTAGTTGCAGAAAAGCTTGTTCTAGACAACAAGATAAGACACTAATATCGCTTAGCTCATTGTTGGATAGTTTGAAGATGCTTGTTATCACTCTGAGAAACTTAGCACCATAGTTAAAGAACACATTCTGAATGAAGAATCCAGTCCAGAAGGAACATAACATTTTCCTTATAGGTCCAAGAGATCAGACACTTGTTACAAAGGAGAGGGGGTAGGAGAAATGACAAGGAACCTAAGGGTAAGGATCAGGTAGTCAGCAGATCAAAGAGTAGAAGAACAAGTACTTTCACTGTGAAAAACTTGGACACTTCAAGAGGAACCGTGGACTCCTAAAGAAGGAATCAATAAGAAAAGCAGAAGGCAGATGCTCAAAACACTACAACTACACCTAAATGGTTCCATGTGACTAGATTGTTTTGTTGTATTGACAAAGAATTTGAGTTAGATTTGTATATGGTACTAATATATGCATCGAGTATGTAGGAACTTGGCAAAATGCATATGGAGCTCAGAGAGTGAGTCAACATGGTTGAGTTGAGTTGATAGTTGACTTGATGTAGTCAAGTGGTTTGATGAATTAAAGGTCTACAGTGAGGTGAAGTAGAAGGTGATTGGTGAATTGATCATATAAGATATCAAAAAATTTGAAAATTTCAGGCAAAGTGAACTTTAGAACAAGGAGCATAGAGTTTTGAAAATCTTGAGACAAACGTCTTTGGTCAAGAGGTTGAGGACTTAGACACAAGTGTCTTTGGGCAAGCTATATGAAGACTTAAAGGCAAGAAATCAAAGACATGGAAGTTGTGTAAGCTATAAGAGATTGAATGTGAATTGTAATTTGGATCTTATGCTTTTGAGCAACATCACAGAGAGATGATGTGAGTAAACAATGTCAGGACTATCTAGTTCGCTTGTAAAGAGCTTTTGACCAAGAAACAACAAGTTGTAGCCGGCATTCAAGCTCAATTCCAAACTATGTGTAGCCTTACAAGGGATAAATCAAGAGAACTTGGGATCTTCAAGAAGATTCAATCAACTATAGTGTTCAGTTGACTCTTGAGTTACTAGTGTTCATTCAGAACAATCTTAATCAAGCAAGACTAGATGAATAGATTGCAAGAGGAAGAATAGTTGATCCACTTAGTTATGCACAGAAATCCTAGAACAATTGGAAGAATACCATACAATGAAAGTCAATTATGAAATAGAAAGTGGGAAACAAACTAGGCTCTTCTCCTCCCACTTCATAAACAAAAAGAGAGAAATAAGTTCTATTACAGACGTCTTAATTTTTTAGGTTCTCTAGAGAATATAGGAATGAATTTCTGTAACAAGACGTCTTAATTTATAAATTTTGGTCCATAAATGTTACTGAGTCGACTACAAGAATGTTATTTCATTGTAAATTCTGAAACATTGTAAGGGAACGGTGTCATAGAGAACAGAGGGTTTTTTAACTTCCTTATCTACTTCTATAGCATATAAAACAATTCTCTGAGTATCGAGAGCTAAGCATCATTTTGATTTGCTCAGTTTGGATTACGACTCTTTACGCTATAGGACAAGGAAGCCCATGGTTAACGTCTCAAAAAATCCAAAATTTAAATGATACTGATCAAATTCTCTAAAAAAGAAGTTTACTCCTTTTTATCATTGATGTTCTCCTCTGTGATAAAATATTACCTTGATCCGTGGGCGCTTCTCCGCGTTCGTCTTCCTGACCTCGTATCGGATTTTCTTGGCAAATAGCCGGTTGCCCCTCTTTTCCTTGTATCTCCTCACACTCGCTTCCCTGCTTATCAAAGTGCTGCTGCCGCTGCTGCTGCCGCCGCCGCCGCTCTCCTCCTTTACCTGCTCTTCGCAGCCATTTCCGTCACACGCCGCCTCCGGCACCTTCCATGGTCTCGCAACACCTCCTTGCGACACCTCCACCAGTACCTGCACGCCCAATCCGCCCTCGTATATTATATCCATAATGCACACCAACCGTTTGACGTTTGTGCTTTTATCGGTTAGGGATTCGCATATAGGGAGAACGGAGCATGATGTACTCACGGGGATGTCGGCGGAGTCGAAGAATGTATAGATCTGATGATGGAGATCGGGGACAACTTGGGGCCCGTCCCCGTCGGTGTAGAGCGGGCCCCGGTCCGACCACGCCGCCAGGATCTCCTCGTAATCGAGCTTTAGCGCCAGCGATCGCGTCGCTGCGGTGCCCCGCCACAAATCCACTCCGCATGCGACGACACCGGTGCTCGCCACCTCCTCCTCCGACGAGGAGGCGCGCCAGTATGCCCACCGCTCCCGACCCCTGAGCGCTCGCCTCGCGAGCCCGTCCCCATCCCCGCCTCCCTCGTCCTCCCAGTTCATCGACTGCATATCAAGCGACGGTGGCGAAGGGGATCCCGACGAAGGAGATGAGCCGCCGCCGAGGATCCCAGCAAGGGTCGGATCTGCGGCCCCGCCACGGTCTTCGAGGAGGCAGTCAACGGGCGGATCGCGGTCGAGGTGCTCCGGGTGGCGCGGGAAGAGGTCAAACTGGCGCCGACGACCGATTATTTCCTCACCCACTGCCACCGCGGCGGCAGAGGTCATGTCGGAGGGCTCCGGCGGAGGAGAAGCGAGGTGGCGGCGGAGACTGACGTACCTGGGCTTGCGCGCCTTCGATCGGGAGCGCCGCATACTGCCGCTTCGGTCACCAGCTCACTATTTTTATACCATCGGATTTCCGTCGCCTGCGCGCAAATGCAACCCAACGCTCTTCATTTATGAACACGATTAATTCCTTTTTTTAGCTTTTGGGGCGTCTCCGTGAGCAAAAAGGACGCGCACTTTTCCAACGACGACGGGCACGGAGACGCCGACGTGGCTGCTTGAGAAACACGTGGCAGCGAGGCATTGGCATGTCTAAGAGGAAATCGAGAGGTTATCCGGATTTCGTCGGTGGCTCGCGATAGAAAGTCACGTGATTTGGGTGAGAGTCACGAGGAGGTGGATGCGAGATCGATTTTAGACGGAGGTCTTCGTGAAAAAACAACTACTTGAACTGAATTCATACATTTATCAATTATGGACTCAAAGGTCCCGGGTACGCTCTCTGATGGTCCAACGACGAAGTGGTCACTTGAGGCTCTTAAATCAGTGAGCACAGGTCCCCAAACTCAACTTATCAATATGATTTTCATTTTCAACGTTTCGGTCAATTTATCTTAGGGTCAATATGAAGGAGATAAATTACGGATGATTATTAACTTTTAAAATAATAACTAGCACAGAATTATGCGTGGTAGAAAAAGTGTGGGGTTAGTGATGCTACCTATTTATAAACGTCCATTATCTCTAAAATTTAACTTAGCTTGACTTGTCTACCCTACTATCCAGGGTTAGTGTTGCTAAAGGAATCTCTACCGTGAGCTATCAAAGTCAACTGATAGCCAAAGAAAGCAATAGGTAGATTTGACTATTTGAGCACAATAGAAGACCAATAATACGAGCTTATCCTAATATATTCTTCGTGGCTTTTGAATAATCAAACTGAAATCCTAAGATAACGATTAATTGTAGTGGAAGAGTCGAGCAAGATACTGACGTTTATTAGCAGCAGTGCAAGTACGTAGGAGAATGAGTTGGAGGCAGTCGGTCTTGCGAACTATTATTTTGCTAGCTATTATTTTTACTACGAAGACAAGCTTACAAATCCGTGTAATAATTTTCTTTTGACAACTGCTTTGAAGTCGAGAAAAGACACTTCTAATTGTCACAATTATTCACCCATAGTCGTATCGGTTTCCAACTCTATTTTAAAGACCTTTATTATTATTCGGGTTAAAAATGAAATAAAGATTTAATCGATCGAGCAAGAGTTTAGTTAACCCAACATATTTGGTAGCCTAAGATTGGATAAGATCGATATCCGATTGGATCGAGTTTGGTAAGCATGATAATATCAGATCGAGCAGCAAAGGAAAATTCGGATGTTCAGTCGATCGAACAAGAATTGATCGATTGATAAAGGTTGATTTCACGTAAGACATGATCTAGGCAAATTATGAATCTGAACACGAAGCCAGGCAAATTCTAGAGATCATTCAATCGAAAAAAGTTCGGTTGACCGGTTGAAAAATTTATAAAAAGTACCTTGGGATCCGAGACTAAACAATTCTCTCTATGATTCATTTTTTTCCTTTTGCTCAAATCATGCAAGTGCTGCTATTACCACACCAAGAAGCTCTTCGACACTTAATCTTTTATCTCTTCAATTGTCGGTATATTCTATTTTTAATACTTGCATTTACATTCAAGGTGAAGCTTGTTACTATCAACTTCATATAGCGTACAAGTTTTGTTCTTTCTCTTAAAGTTTTCAGAGAGAACTCTAGTATATTGCCTATTCAGAAGCGATCAAGGATTGAAGGCTTTGGAGTAATAGTCATTGAATTATGAATAAAATAAAAATTGACCTTATCTTCTTTGATTGTTTTTTCTACTACGTATCTCTATCTCTGTGATTATTTTTGTAAAAAAAAATAAAGGTTCTTAAAACGAGTAATATTCACCCCCTCTATCCCATATTTTGATCCAATAATCATGATAGGGGATGCCTTAAGGAAACAGTCATACTAATAATGTTACCTTTAAGTAGGCATGCTGATATAATTTCAAAAATATATATTAGTATTTTAGGATATGCCCACCTACATGCGAACAAATATAGAAATAGAAAAAATAAACAATACTTAGTGATAAGTATGTAATAAATAAAAAAGAGAGAAGAAATAATTGCTTTCTCCTTGATATTATCATAGGCTAATAAATTTATTTATAGAGGATCAAATAATTATATGGAAAAGTATTATGATATATATGGTAACATATTATGATACTTAATAATAAATATAAAAACAATGATAAATATGGTTGAGATTGCAATCCAAATATAGTAAGTCATCAATAATTGAAATCAATTTTTGATTCTACACAGAATATGATAAATCTTCTAATTATTATTCTGGACTACTACCCTTATCGTCATTACCCCCGACAAATTCAACAAGATGTGCAACACGTTGAGTTTGGTTGTCAATCTATGAAACCGTTGTCAGGATAATGATTTGGTAAAAATATCAGCAACTTGATCCTCTGTAGAGATGAATGAGGCTGACAGTTGTTTAGCCGCTACACGTTTCCGTACAAAGTGAAAATCTATCTCCACATGTTTTATGCGAGCATGAATAACTGGATTTGCAGTAAGATATCTTGCTCTAATGTTATCATGTACCATATCTTAGGTATAATATCAGTAGAAAGATGTAATTCTGAGAGAAGGGATTGGAGCTAAATGATTTTAGACGTTATATTAGCAACAACTTTATATTCAACTTCGGTATTGAATCAATATATAATAGGTTACTTTTTAGAATGCCATGAGATAAGATTTCGTCCAAGAAATATTGCATATCCTCCAGTAAAACGTTTATCTTCAGGAGAGTCAGCCCAATCTGCATCACTAAATGCATTCAACTTCCACGAGGAACGTCGATATAAAAAGAGACCATGAGGAATAGTGCATTTGAGATAGCAAATGATCCTCTTAACTCCTTCTCAATGTTGTTCAGTGGGAGAGTGCATATATTGACAAGCCCGATTGACAACAAAAGATATGTCAGGACGTGTGATAGTGACATGATGCGACGATAGAGGGGGGCCCACCCGGCATAGGTCAACTGCCGAGGTGGAGGTCAAAGTCAAGATGGTCAACGCCAAAGTGTCAAAAAGCTCACCTACGGTGGCCGAGCAGAGGTTGGCTACAACAACCGATCAGGGCAATCAGTGTCTGATCGGCAAGAGGCTACAAAGGCCAGTGTCCAGGCGGGCCAACCATCTAGTTCGGATAATACGGTAAGACAGCCAGCCGCTCAGTATGGAGCAACAGGATGCTAAGGAGATCGGAGAGCTTGTCCGAACGGGGAGGGGCATGCTACTACACTCAGTCACCACAGGGAAGAGCAACTGAGGTCAACAGAGTGGAGGGATCCCGATCGAGTGGCTACCCCACTCGAGCAAGCAGCAGGACCATTGTCATCTCTCTGAGGCTGACAGAGTGGAGGAGTCCCGGCCAAGCGGCTACCCCGCTCAGCCAAGCAGCGGGACCTAGCCATCAACGAAGCGGAGGAGTTTCGGTCGAGCAACTATCCCGCTCGGCCAAGCAGCGAGACCATTGTCGTATCTCTCGATATCCTTCTGGGAGATAGTGTTGCTGACACAAGGCATGGTCGACAGGCGTACAGCGGAAGCTTTTATTGTCTTATCAGGAATATGCATGGCCTGTTAAGGTATGATGTCAGAGGTACTTTCCTGACAGGTCCCTTCATATGACATATTGGAGAATGTGCTCATGTCTCGAGGAGTGTGCACGTCATCCACCAAGGCTCTATATAAAGGGGGATCCATCACCGGCGGAAGTACACGTTATTACGGTTTGCGCTTGCGTTACTATTGCTCCGCTTCTTTCTACACTTTTGGTGGCTGACTTAAGTGTCGGAGGGCCAACGTTAGAGAGCCCTTCCCTGGCTTAGTACTGACGTTACTTATTTTGTAGAGCGAAGCGCGTTCTACAGCTAGTCAGCGCAGCAGCCACATCCCAGCCTTCCATCCTCCCATTTTCAGACAGGATCATGACATATTATAAGGCTTCAGCAATACTCTGATATATTTAAGGATTGACCAAAGCAGGAGATGAAGAAGGTGCAGAAAAGTTGCCTACAACAATCAGTGTTAAAACTGTTGGATCGAAAAGAACGCTGGAGGGGGGGAGGTGAATAGTGATCGTTGAAAAATCGTTATCGAGTCAAAGTACGCAGTGAAAAATAATAACGAAAACAACGCTAACACACCAAGTTTTACTTGGTTTGGAGCCTTCGTCAACTTCTACTCCAAGGCCCGCATGTGAGCATGATTTCATTGGGCAATCCACTAATAGTTCACAAAAGAGTTATACAATAAGTATAAGAATTATAAAATAAAGTTACCGACAACAAGGAAAATACAAACTGAGTCGCAGGTTGTCGGAGAAGCTTCACAACATCGCAGGAGCGTCTTTGGAGCAACGTGCAAGAAAGTAGTTGCAAAGAGAAGTTGTGTTTTGTGCTCTTGGTAGAAGGCTGCTTATATAGGTAGTTCCGGGCGCCTGGATCCCTTCCGGACGCTTGGACTGTGATGTCAGCCATCCAATAAACGCGCTCCAAGCTGGCGACAAGATTGATTTTGGGCATTCCAGGCGTCCAAATCACTTCCAAGCGCTTGGACCACTCCGAGCGCCCGAACCAACTTTTCCAGTAGCCTTTATTTCTTGCAAAATGAAGTTAGTCTGAGACAATAAAACTTATACTACCCTGCAAAACAAGTGTTAGTACAATTATAGTTAAAAGTAGTAATTAGTGATGGATCACGTTGGTTGGCTAGAAGGGGGGTTGAATAGCCTTGGTTACAACCAGGGAGGTTGTTAATCCAAGGAAGTTGAAGCGCACTAACTATATCCTTCAGGTGGAGAAACTTATTAAAGAATTAGGTTTTCAGTGGAAAGAATTGATGTATGCAGAGATGGTTGTATGCTATATTAGGGAGATGATGCAGATGCAGATGTTTATAAATTCTGTAATCAAGATAGGTACAAGACCATCAGAAGTCAACAACGACGTAAATCATATAGTCAATTGTTTTATTTATGCATCAAAGACAACTGCTGAACATATGATGTGGCATGCAAATCATCAACGGAAGATGGACTAATGTGTCATCCATCAGATGTAGAGGCGTGAAAAATTTTTGATATAACATATCCAGAATTTGTAAAAGAGACTTAAAATATTAGATTATGTCTCTGTGCTGATGGATTTGCTCCGTTTGGCAAATTAGGGAAAAATTATTCATGTTGGCCAGTTATTTTAACTTCGTATAATCTTCCACCTGAGATGTGCATGAAAACACCTTATATGTTTTTAACATTGGTTGTAACTAGGCCGCAAAATTTAAAGAAGTTAATAGATGTTTATTTGCAACCTTTGATTGCAGAATTGAAATAATTATGGGATGAAGGTTTTCCTATATATGATGTCCATACTAATCAGACGTTTGTAATGAAAGTTGCTCTTCTTTGGACCATAATGACTTTCCAGCTTATGGTATGCTATCAGGTTGGAGTACTGCTGGGATCTTAGGATGCCCAATATGTATGGAGAGATCAAAATCAATCAGATTGAAACATGGGAAGAAACCGAGTTATTTTGATTGTCATAGACAATTTTTACTACTAAATCATAATTTCAGAATGAATAAAGATGAATTCAAGAGGAATAGAATTGAAAGAACACCTCCTCCATTAAGATTAACAGGTCAAGATATTTGGTACAAAGTGTTATACTTTTCATCTGTTATTGAAGACCCACATGGTACAACATATGATTATGGAAATAACATAAATGGACAAAACGGAGTATTTTTTTGAGATTTGCCATATTGGTTTAGTCATTTAATACATCATAATCTCGATGTAATGCATATTGAGAAGAATATTTTTGATAATCTGATAAATACAGTGATGGATATATCAATAGGAAAACCAAAGACAATCTCAATGCAAGAAAAGATATGCGACTCCTTTGTAAAAGACTCACTCTTGATGTCGATGAAGATAGTACGGGACCAAAGCCAAAGGCAGTTTATACATTGAATAAGGATCAGAGACGTGTTGTTTGTGAATGGTTGAAATCAATGAAATTTCCAGATGGTTTCATTTCTAATCTTGGAAGATGTGTCTGATAGATCGGATGCGAGCGATAGAGGGGGGGTGAATATCGCGCTCTTTTTAAAACTTTTCTTTAACTTTAAAATCTGAATTGTGCAGCGGAAAATAAAAAGAGAGACGAATTCATTTACTTCGTTCGGAGCCTAGCTTGACTCCTACTCGAAGGGTCGTGGTCCTTGACCGCACTGATGAGCAATCACTATAACTCTTATTTCCGAAATCCTTCGAAAAGAAGCAGAACGTACAGATATAAAAATATAAGATAGTAACAACCCTACTATCTTATTTGTATTTAAATGCAATACGAGTAAAGTATACTAACAGTACTAATTGAAGATTGAAGCGCGGTCGGTACTTCCGGACGGAGTATCTTACACAGCTGATGATGACTTGTAGCACGATCCGTTTGCAGAGAAGAGCTTTTTGATTATCAGTAGTGTGTTTTTTTCATGGCCTCAAACTTCGAGCCTTCTTTTATAGGTGTACTGATCGTTCGGTCGACTGATCCTCCTGTTCGGTCGACTGAACACGCTCCCCTCCTTTTTGGCTGGAGTTTGACGCTGACTCGATCTCCGACAATCAATGCTCTTTAAGGGTTCGATCGATCGAACCCTTTTTTCGGTCGACCGAATAACTTCCTTCCCTGTTCGTCGTGATTTGCCGAGATCAACAGTTAATGCAACTTTAATGTTGATTGGTTCGGTCGACCGATCCATGGGTTCAGTCGATCCATCAGTGTGTTTTCCTTCTGCTTTGATCATTGTTGTCTGTGTTGAGTCATCTGGGTTCGATCGACCGATCATAAGGTTCAGTTGACCGATCCGTATTTGATCAGACTTGGACTCTGTTCTGGTTTGGTATGAATATTGCACTGATTTTGCCTTGTTCAGTCGACCGATATCGTGGTTCGGTCGACCGATCCAGTTGTACCTACAAAACAGTGTTAAGCAAAAATCTCCTGCAAAATAGATGTTAGAACAATAATATTATAATGCATGAGTAATATGAAAGACAGTAGAACTGTCTTGATCTCAACTTTGAAACATTCCCGGTTTCTTCAGTTGGATCAGCGACCTTAGGTTGTTTCCTTTGGGAACACGACCTCACTGTCGCTCCTCCAGTTTGTTTACCTCAACCTACCTGCCAAACTTTAATCCTCCAGATCTAGTTTGGACTTTTCACTCAGCCTTGATCGACTCCCCAGGACTTTTCTCTTGATCTTCGGTCCTCCAGACCTCTTAATCACATTGCCAAGCTTTGGGTCCCCTCGACCTACTTGGATTTGCACCTAGGTTCCACGATCTGCTAAGATTTCTCCTGCCTAGCCTCCAACTAGGTCTTTCTCGGTTAAGTAAACATCCTGCACACTCAGTCAACTTGTTAGATCATAACAAGACTTAACTTGAACCTTTGACAACATCAAAACTTAGGTTTGATTCTGGTGTAACTTGCACCAACAATCTCCCCTTTTTTGATGTTTGGCAATCAAGGTTCAAAGTTAAGTTAAAATATGTAATAATTAAATAAACAAGAAATTTTAAATTTGAACTCTCCCCCTGAGTTAAACAACTCCCCCTGAATTCACTATCTCTCCCCCTTTGACACACATCAAAAATAGGGGAAGACTCCAAAAATCAAACAATAGTAAGATGTTTTAATAAAACCAATAATGTTGAAAATATAGTAAGGTTTATAAAGAGAATTAACCAATTATTTGTAAAATAAATTCACTAACAACTCAGTGTAAAAAATTTCAAGGTTATAGTAATTTTAAAAGTCGCCAAGTTTTAGAAAGATCTTTGAAAAAAATGATTTAAAAACAAAACATTTGAAACAGAAAAATAATGACTTATTATTATTATTATTTAAAAGGATCTTACTAAGTTTTAAAGTTTTACTAAGTTTTTAGAAAAATATTTGACCTGAATATTTTAAAGATAATAAATTTAAACATTTCTAAAAGTCTAAAAATATGAAATCTAAGTGTAAAATAAGAATTTACTAAGTGTAAAAGATTTTGAAAAATAGAAATCTAAAAATTTAAATAAAAAAAGTTTTTGAAAAAGTTTGTCAAAAATAATTTTGAACACTTTTATAAATTTATAAAAGTTTGTGAAAAAGGTTTTTTTTTTTTTAATTTAAGAATTCAAAAGTTTAGAAAGATAAGAGGTTAGCATAGATAAATTATTTTGAAAGACACAATGTAAAAAGTTCCACTAAGTTAAAAATTATAGAAATATTTTGAAAAATAAATTTTTTTATTTTAAAAAATTAGGATTTTCGAAAATTTTGAAATTAAGATACAAATTTTTTTTTAACGAAGTTGAAAAAGTTTTTCAAAAAAGAAATATAGTTCAAGGCTCCCCCTAGAATTGATGACAACCTAAAAGTCCAAGCATGAGCAAAAAGACTAAGGAAAAATATCCTTATGATAAAATGTCCAACCTTTGTACAAAGCTAACTACCATAAGATAGTAGCAATTGACTTAGGTAGGTCAATTTGAGTGTATAGGACTAATTAGGTTTTACTAGCTAGTTAACTCAAATTGATTCATGTATGTTATTTAAAGCCCAAATTTATAGCGATGAAACTTTTAAACTTTCTTTTAAACCATGTGGCCTAATTCAAATAAGGAAAGTTTTGTAAATTTAAAATTCTTCTTTTAAACTTGTAGTTATCTACAAAGAGAAGATTTTTAAAAAATTCAAAACACCCCTCCTTATTTAGATTATGGTGGTCGACCCCTCTTTGCTTGGGCACCAAGCAAAGGGCTGACCCTCTTGAGGAGATGGTGGTCGACCCTTGGCTTGGTCACCAAGCCTTGGGTCGGCCCCCTTCTTAGACACCAAGATGGGTTTTTTATTTGGATGGACTTGAGGCTTTAATGAGGCTACGACAGGGACCTAGAAGAGAAATTGGTTTTGGCTTTCCGATGAGCTTGAGTATCCCATGTTCGCCCCAAACACACAACTCAAGTTCATCAATAATAACTCATTCCACTAGAGAGCTATTATTGCACTACGGCACCAATCCCAAATTACATTATGGGCTCCTTCTTATCATGAGTGTGTTAATCGCCCTATGTTTAAGATATCGAATTGTACATTAATTTAATAAGTTACTGACAACTCATTTAATTAACATTTAATCCAAGAGTAGTTCCAGTCAACCTTATTGTCATGTCGGACTAAGTCCACCTGCAGGGTTTAACATGACAATCCTTATGAGCTCCTCTTGGGACAATTCTCATCCTAGATTACTAGGACACAGTTTCCTTCTATAATCAACAACGCACACTATAAGTAATATCATTTCCCAACTTATCGGGTCTATTGATTTATCGAACTAAACTCACCCTTTGATAAGTTAAAGAAATAAATACTAAATATATGTGCTTATTATTATATTAAGATTAAGAGCACACACTGTAACGACCCAATTTTCCCTATTTCAAGTTCTAAAAGTCCATAAAAAATATTTGGAAATACTTTTAAAATATTCTAGAGATTTTTAGGAATTTTTAGAGTATTTTTACGTAATTTTTGGAGGTCGTTTAGTATGATTACAAAAAGAAAGAAGTTTTGACAAAAAATCGTTGAAGGTGAGACTCGAACCCATGACCTCGGGTCGAACCCAACCTAACCGGGCACAGCCAACCAACTGAGCTACGCAGGTTTTGTTAACCAAATAAGTAGAGATAGATATTTAAGGTATAGTTAGTAATAGGAAACCCTAGTTTTAAAAAGACCTAATTCCTTTTCTCCCGAGCCGAAACTCTCTTCTCCTCACACGCACGTGCGGCGCGGCGGGTTCTGCTCTCGGGCGAAGAAGCGACGAAGCTAGGGTTCTCTCCCTCCGGCGGCCGGCGAGGACTTTTTCCGGCCGGTCCTCACCCGTACGGGATCATCTCGACGAAGGGAGCTCGGGAACTCAAAGGAGCCGCCGAGGTCGTCAAGCTTCACCCGAAACCCTAGCCGCCCCTCCCTCTCGGTTGTAAGTCCAAGCAATCAAGGGTAAGTACTACTCACCTGTGGTAGGAGTTGCTCCAAGCTTCGGTTTGTTTTCTTTGCTTTCGGATTGTAGTGTGCAGCATGCGTTCATGGCTTTCTTCCTTTTAAGTTCTATTGTAGCAAGATTTAGGATCCTGTTGCTAGACATTGAATTTGATTTTGAAACGAAACAAGCTTTATATAGGTTCTAAATTTCCAGTAGGTTTAGTTTGATTTGCGCTATGAAAGGGGCACCAACAGTCCCATTTTCTGTGGTATTTGCAGTAGATACGGATAGCTCCAATTGTAGCAGAGAACAACCCCTTTCTTTGTGCATTTCTACAGACACGAACAACTCCATTTGGAGCTTAGAACAGCCCCTTTGGAGCTCATTCCAGTCCAAGTTTTCTTTATGTTCACTGCAGAAACGTACAGCTCTATTAGAGCATAGGACAGCCCTTCCTTCTTGATATTTCAGCAGGCACGAACATTGTCCCTTGGAGCCTACTGTAGTTTTCCACAGCTGCTTAATTCGTGCTATATAAGGGGTACGAACGGCCTTAGTTTCTGGAAGTATTTAGCCAGATCTTTAGTGGCTTACTTGGACATGTAGTTTGGATTTCCTGTGGAATTCTATACTAGGGATAACTTGTGTTAACCATGTTATTAGATCTGCTGCCATTTAATTTCGTTAACATGCAGTTTTTTTTTCTTGGTCTCCTTATCGTGTAGTTTAAGCAATTCAGATTCGGATTTGCAGTGGGTTTTAGTTCCAGAATTTTTAGTAAACCTTCAGTTCTGATCTTTGTTGTTTATACATGTATCATGAACATATAGCCTTAGTTTTTGGGTTTTAAATCCTGAAACTTAGCATTTTGCAGATTTAGTTTTGTGTTGTGTTAAAAGACCAAGGTCTAGAGAAGAAAAGATAACAAGTAATTTAAAGTAAGAGACTAGTACTCAACTTCCGAGGTTGTCGTTAAACAAATCCAGGTGACCAATTCCGAGATCTTGGCCCTGGTAAGACCGAGGTCTTTACCCTCATAGGACTAGAGGCTCGCTACCTCAGTCACTATTAGAGAGCGCGCATAAAAGATGGTACTAAGTCTGGGCCCAAAGAAAAGAAAAAGAAAGAAAGAGTAAAACAAAAAGAAGAAGAAAGAAAAAGAAGAAGAAAGAAAAGTAAAAGTAAAAGAAATTAAAAGATTAATTTCAAGTATAAAGCTATAAGTAAATGAAACAGTTACCACCTATGTTTAGAATCAACAGGAGTTTAGTTCCTTTAATTCTAAGCATATATACAACATTAGTTTCATTATTTTCTTATCAGTTTAGTAAGCATGTTTAGTAATATTTCCAGTGTTCAGTTTTATTTCTGTACACCATGAGTACTTTGCTATTAGATGAGTACATGCAGCTTTTCTTTTAGCATTTCAGTTTTAGTATTGTTGCATTATTTCTATGCATTTCGAGTTTTGTGAGATAGATTAGTACTTACTAAGCGTTTCGCTTATAGATATATTTTTCCTCCTACTGCAGATAAAGGAAAAGCTAAAATATGAAAGGAAGGCGACAAGGTGGTGGTGATGGAGGTGTGTGATGACTGGACTATGGAGAGATCCAGAATGAGCTGGCAAATTGCCAAGACTTTTCTGTTTAGTTCTTTTAGTTCTCTTTTAATGTTATTATGCAATTGGGATTATAGTTGAGTTTATTCCGCACTTGTAATTAGTTTTCTTTTATTATTCGTGGAGTGATATAGTCGTTTACTATTGCTAGAGTAGTTTCTTTCTTCTTATTGTGATTTTTATCACTGCGTGATTGTGAAAAATATGTTCCAGCCGCCTGTGACTATGTATACATTGTTTGTATTATTGATTTGGTCACCGGTACAGGGAGACTCTGCCGAAATTTTCGGTAGGAATTCCTCTGAGCCGTGATAAATCTAACTGATGCTAATAATAGCGTCAGTGACACTAGTAAGTAGAGTAATAGTTAGGTAACGATCACCCTTAGAGAGTAGTAGTAAGAAAGGTGGGTTGTTACACATACTTCCATAATAACTAAGGTCTAGTTCTTTTATTAAATCAGTATAAAAAGAACTTACCTAAAATGATCCTACTCAATACACTCAGAGTGTACTAGTGTAATTTATTAGTCAAGATAAACTAATACCTAATTACACTACGATTATTCCAATGATTTGTTTCTTTCCATCTTAGTCGTGAGCAACTGTTTATAATTTATAAAGAACTAATAACATAATATTCTGTGTGTGAAACCACACACCATGTTATCTACAATATAAATTAATTGAACAACTACACTTAACAAATAAACGTAGACATTTGACCAATGTGATTCTTTTATTTCAAAAATAAATATTTACAAAAGCTAGGCTTTTAGTATACATTCTAACAATCTCCCACTTATACTAAAAGACTAAGTTGTCATATATCTTGCCATACATCTGATTTCCAACCTTCAATATGCTGATTAAAAGCTCTTGCCTTAAGGGTCTTAGTGAAAAGATCTTCCAGGTCATCACTTGAAATCTGGGCGGCAACAATTTTTCCTCGTTATACGATTTCTCGTATTGGGTGGTACTTGCGCTCTATTGTGTTTACTTGTCTTATGGACTATGGTTTCTTTGAGTTTGCTACTACACCACTATCATTACAAATAAATTGTAATAATTTTTGGACAAACCAGAAATTATGTCTAAGTCCATCATGAAGTTTCTGAGTCATTCAGCTTTTATGGCTGCCTCAGAGGCTGTCATATACTTAGCTTTCATAGTGGAGTCTGAAAAATCACCTATGCTTAACACTCCTCCATTGTTATGGCTTCACCTCCTAAAGTAAACACAAAAACCCCGAGGTCGACTTACTATTGTCCCTATCTGATTGGAAGTTCTAATCCGTGTAACCCACAGGGAGCAAATTATCTGCCTTGTAAGCCAGCATATAATATCTAGTCCTCCTAAGGTACTTTAATATATGCTTTTACTGCAGTTTAGTGTTCCTGTCCAGGGTTACTATGATATCTGCTAACCATGCTCACAGCAAAATAGATATCTGGTCTCGTACACAGCATTGCATACATTAGGCTTTCAATAGCCGAAGCATAAGGAACTGTCTTCATGTCCTCTATCTCCTTTAATGTCTTCGGAGACATCTCTTTAGATAAAGCTACTCCATATCTAAAAGGTAGAAAACCTTTCTTGGAGTCTTGCATGCTAGAGCGGGCTAGGATTGTATCGATATATGAAGCTTGGAATAAGCATAATATTCTATTCTTGCGATCCTTTATTATTCTGATCACGAGAATATGTGCGCATTCTCCCAAGTCCTTCATATCAAATTTCGTGGACAACTATACTCTTACTTCTGACAACACTTTGATATTATTTCCAACTACCAAAAATGTCATCTACGTATAGTACAGGAAATACCACCACGTTTCAATCACAGTTCTTGTATACACAAGACTATCTGGTCAATGAATAAATTCATAGGTCTAGATTACTTTATTGAACCGGATGTTCCAAGACCTTGAATCTTTACTTCAGTCCATAGACCAATTGAGCTTACATACATGATGCTCTTTGCCCTTTGCAATGAACCCCTCTGGTTGCTTCATATAGATGCTTTCTTCAAGACTTCCTTTAAGTTAAGCTGTCTTGACATCCACTTGTCAAATCTCATAATCCATATGAGCAACAATAGATAAAAGAATCCGGATAGACTTAAGTATGGCTACCGGTGAAAAGGTTCCCTCATAATCAATACCTTTTTTCAACAAGCATTGCTTTTTAAAGTTTCCACCTTCCCATCTATCCTTTTTCTATTGTAGACCTAATGACTTTTACACCATTTGGCGATTCTACAAGCTCCCAGACTTTATTAGAATACATATATTCTAATTTTGTATTCATTGCTCTTTGCCAAGATGCTGCATCTTTATCTTAGAGTGCTTTATCATATGTCCAGGGATTAGGTTCATGTTCACCAGGGATCAAGTCCAAAGACTCTCCCAAAACATGAATCTTTTAGGTTGCCTAACAACCCTCCCACTACGATGAGACACTTTCTGTAATTGTGTATCATTTGTGATACGTGTTGTAATTTCTTGTGATATTTCATCTTATACAGTTGGTACTACATTAGACGTGTCCTTTATTATTCCCTTAAGAACAAATTTACTTATGGGTTTGTGGTTCATTTCATAGTCCTCTTTTAAAAATCGGGCATTAGTTCTTACAATGACCTTCTGATTTTTAGGACTATAAACCTCTTTTCGTTTCTCTAGGATAACCCCCAACGAACATGGTTGGATTTTGATTTTAAAAGGTTTTTAAAATACTTTTGAAAACCTTGATAAAGACTATCTTTTGATAGTAATCATCATTGGAAAGTTAGACACAAACTAGGAGAAAATATTGAAGTTTTCAAGAGTTTTCAAATATGTGTCAATCTTTGAAAATAAGGAGTATTTTCATAGAAAACTATTTTTCCTTGATAGAATATACTCTAAATAATGTCTACATGAGTTTTTATGATTTTTAGAATTTTATAGAATTTTTGGGGAGTTTCTAAATTTCGCTGAAACTAACTTTCAGGAAATCAGACCCAATCGATCAGCCGATCGATTGGGAAGCTAATTCCAGCAAACAGAATGTTAGTGAATCGATCAGCCGATCGATTAACCTAGGCTAGATCGATCAGCAGATCGATTCAGAGGGAATTTCTATGAGCAGTAACTTGCGGAATCGATCAATGGATCGATTGAAGTGATTTCAATCGATTGAGTCCCAACTTCGATTGGGAAGTCTAATTTTGGCCTGAAAAGTCTGATTTCAACACTTTAAGCCACTTCAAGTTCCAATAATCATTCCAAATCCCTTGGAATACATTTGTATACATTTAAGGGAAGCTTTCATGATGAAAGCAAGTATGGATTGGTTAAGGTAGACTTAGGTGAAGTTTAGGTTGGGAGTTTAGTTTCATTATTAAATTTTGAACCTCAAAACTTCAAGTTTTGGTTTTTCTAACTGTTTAGGAACTCCAAGTCATTGTTGGTGCAATGACAGAAGTTTGATCATGTCTTTTTAGGGGGAGTTACTCCTTGAATGCATGAAAATTTATCTTCAAAGACCTTAGAAGGGGGTTAAACCTTCGTGATGGATAATACTCAGGGTCGAGTATTGGGGAACAATGGAAGATTGGTTATCTTCATTGCTAGGATAATAAATTATCTCAGATGAGCATTGTGGAGTAGGTTACTGCTCCATGGGGAGCATTGGATTAATGAAGGGAATCGGACCTTCATTGGTAAAGTGAAAAATGCTCTTGGATGAGCATTGAAAAGAAGATTACTACTCAAGGGGAAGCATTGAATACAATGAATGAGAGTTTCATTGGGAAGTTGATGCATGCTCTAGGATGAGCATTGTGAAGTGAAGTAGAGCTCAAGGGGGAGCTTTGGCGGCAATGAAAAATATGAAATCTTCATTGTAGGGTTGTTAACAACATATGAGGTTGTAAACAACGTAGAATTAACTCTTATGGAGAAGAGTTTATTTTCAATTTTTGATGTGTGACAAAGGGGAAAAATGGAATGTTAAGTTAGGCCTTCATCCCAAGCAGGGAGAGTTTGTCCTCTAGGAAAGGGAGAGAATGAAGGAAACCTTCATTCATGCCTTGTCATGAAAGAGTTAAGGCTATGGGATTTAGCCTTGGTATAAAGAAGAGGTAAAGGCTATGAGATTTAGCCTTGGTATAAGGAAGATGTTAAGGCTATGAGATTTAGCTTTGTGATAAAGAAGAGATTAAGACTATGAGATTTAGGCTATGAGATCTAGCTTTGTGATAAAGAAGAGGTTAAGGTTATGGGATTAAGCCTAACTTAGAGGTATTGTCAAACATCAAAAAGGGGGAGATTGTTGGGGCAATTTCCCTAGGTCAAGGTTGACCAGTTTGACTAAGCTTGAGTTAAGTCAAGTTTGAGTCAGGATTTGAGTTTTGATGTTTGACAATATAAGGAGATTGCTAGAGCAATCATTCGGTTATGGAGATGGTCAAAAGGTTGACCAGGTTGATGAGAATACAAGTCAAGTAGGTCAAGGTTGACAGGAGACTTGACTGGGAAAGTCCTAACTGGATGTTAGGCATTGAGAAAGTCCTGGTGAGGAGCCAGACAATTGGAAAGTCCAAGCATGTGGTCTTGGCAAGGTAAGTCCTGGTATGACTTGGCAAGGAAGACCTGACAACTAGGATGAGGCTGAAGGAAACTCCTGAAGGCAAGGCGTGAAGGATGGGGAGATATCCGAGGGACGCAAGGCTGATGGAGGAAGCTAGAAGGCTAGCTCGAGGTTGGTCGGGTGTGGCTAAATGCTAGACATGGAGATCCAACAGGTCATGGTTGACCGAAAGTTGAGTTTGGGACTTTGGACTTGAGTTTGAGTCAAGTTCAGAGAGTTCAATCGATCGGGCGATCGATTGAACAGGGTCCAAATTGATCGGTCGATCGATTTGGACTGTGTTGCGATTATGAGAAGGCCCAATCAATCGACCGATCGATTGGATATGAAATCGCGAGCACAGAGACTTTCCCAATCGATCGGTCGATCGATTGGGAGCTGCCAATCGATCGATCGATTGATTGGGCAGCAGAAGCTCTTACACGGACGCGAGAGCACAAAAAGACGTTGAATCGATCGGGCGATCGATTCAGGCAGCCCCAATCGATCGGTTGATCGATTGGGAAGTGATCGTTGCGCAGGATGCAGGTAATGGACGGCTGGGATTGTGCAGAGCTGACGTGGCAATCAATTGGGGTTGATTTCAATCGATTGGGAGCACAGGATATAGCCGTTGCGAGGTGTTTTCTCCGCAGAACTTTGCATTCTTCTCCTGCGGTTTTTTGCGATTTTCACCAGCAATCTCCTCCGAGATTCTTGCCAGTTCTTGAGGGGTTCTTGGAGTGCATCTCCAAGATTCAAAAGACAACAACAACAAGCAACAAGTAAGCAAGAAGAAGGGTGTATTTCAGTTGTATTCTTATATTTTCTTCTTGTGTGAGTGTTGTAGTGTTGTGTGTGTTTGTACAAGGCTTCTCCGCCTCCGACTGTGACTGAGAAGGAATATTTCATAGTGGAGGAGTGAGTCGGTGTGTGGATCCTTGGATTAGTCACCTCTTCTTGAGGTGGATACCAAGTAAATCTACTTGTTAGCGTTGTGTGAATCTTGTATTTTATTTCCACTGCACATTATCAAGACAAAGCAAGCACAAGCGAGTGCAGGAGAAATATGATGAACTAGAGGTAACACAGAGATGTTCTGGTTCTGCTAGTGCAGATATGGAGGGGTCTGAGACATCTGTTGGTACTGATTTAAATTTTTGGCTACAGGCGAGTGGAGGGTCAAAAAAGAAGAAAAGATATTTGGAATGGGTTCTTTGAGTAGAACTCATAGAGTTGGTTGTATATCTTCTTCCTCCTCACAAACCCAGCAGATGAATCACTTGATTGAAGAGGTTTCACAGTCGAATGAGATTTTAAATGAAAGGGATGAAGAAATGAGTCAAATGCGCCTAAATCAGGAATTGATTTTGTGACATTTTCAGTTAATTTCTACTCCAAGTCAGAATCCTCCCGATAACGGTGATGATGGTGATCAAGATGATGGCGATGGTGGTGAATCTTAGTTAATTTATGGTAAGTTTTATATTATAATTTTTTTAGCAAATATTGTTATAGTTTCTTTTATATTTTTATTTTACTTTGATATTTTGCATGTTATGCCATGTTTTATATTTTTGATTTGTCTACTACTAATCTATGCAAATTCAGTTATATATATTTCAATACTTTTATTATGTCATAAACATTTGATACATGTATTTTTGATTACATGATATATACATTTTTATTACGCTTAATTAAAAGTTTTATTTCATGTATGTTTCATGCAAATAAGGATAAATGATATTTTTTGGCTATCTAATTCTTTGATATATTATGATAACCATGTATTAGGATACATCATATTCAGATATTGATAATGCATATAGTGTGCCACAAAAACTAGATAGTAGAATCATATGCATTCATTATTGAAATCCTTAGGTAAGAGAATATCTACACTATCAAATGATCAATTGGATGAATAAATTTAAAAGCATAACATAGCATGATGACAGGATGAGGACACAGTTGATTTGGACAAGACGTTTAACTAAAGAATATATAGGTGTATAAGAAAAAAAATCTTCGGATTACAATAGTAGATTTTCTTATTCTTGCTGATATGAACTGATGATATTACTGTATTAACGGTGTAAAAATCATTTTATGTTAAAATTTTGTAGTCCAACTATTTTACTTTCTCTATATTTATTTGGTTAATCTTTCCTGGATTTCTTACTTCTTTTAGCTATAAAACTCCACTGTTTATGTTGAAGTTCACTTTGATCTTCTAATGATTAGTGGGTTTTGTGCAACGTTGAAGCTCACCTTGAAGAGATGAAAGAAAAGGAATTGGGATAATTGAAGCAAACTTATTTCTCACTTTGGTTGATTTGTTTACCCCTCTCTAATCTTTAAAAGAATGACCAAGATTTCCTTGTAGCCTTTAGGAACCACAAGGAAATTTAAAGAATGAGAAAAGCAAAGATAAAGGCAAGGGGACATGACATTGAAAAGTTAGTTGCATAAGTTTTAGATGTCTTATTTCAATATGATAACATTGATATGTTTTAGATATTTTTTTTGCTTATAAATATTAGTTATTATTCATTTGTAATTTGATGGAGGAAAAGAAGAACGAAGAACGGAAGAAGGCGCACGAAACTCCCGAAGCATGACGATTATTATTTTATTTTATGCTTTAGATGCTTTGAGGTATTTGTTATTTGGATTATGAGTTGTTGAACCAAACTAGTTCTTGTTTTGATGTGTAAATATGATGTATGTTGAGTTGACATATTTGAATGTTGATATGGGATGTATAGTTTTTGTTGTTTTTTTGGATGTGTATAAATATGATGTGTGTTGAAGTTTGACTAATATATTTTAAATTTGGATATGGGGATGATAAGAAATTTATAGATCAGATTATGTAATAATGTATTTGATATGTAAATAGGATAAAGAAAATAAAAATGTAGATAATTTTTTATTTTGGGACAAAATTTGAGACGAACTAGTGTTCGTATCAAATTTGAGACGAATTTGGATTTATCCCTAATTAGGAACGAATTCGGGTTCATCCCAAATTTAGGACGAACCTTGGGACGAATTTGGATTCGTCCCAAAATCCCACACCGAATTACCCATGTTCATCTCAAATTAGGGATGAATTGATTTGTCCCTAATTTGGGACAAACCAAAATTCACCTCCAATTTGGGACGAATTTGGATTTGTCCCAAAATTCGGGTTTACCTTCAATTCCCAAAGTTCGTCCTAAATTAGGGATGAATTTTGATCTGTCCTGAATTTGTCCAAATTCGGGACGAACCTTAGGAATTCGGGTAAACCCGTATTTTGGGATGAACCAAAATTCGTCCCAAATTTGGGACGCACTAGAATTTGTCCCTAATTTGGGACAAAATCTATTTTTGTCCCAAATTTAAAGGCACTATATGGTGTATATTTGCAACAAAATTTGTGACAAAAATTATAGTTCATCGCAAAATTTGGGACGAATATATTTTTGTCGCAAAAAAATTTGTGACGAAATTTTTTGGAAAATTCATCCCTAAAATCTTGTTTTTTTGTAGTGTATGGTCAAACAAAGAAGAGAGTCTCTGCTTGATCTGTTAATCCCTTATTTGTCTTGATGGTTCTTGTAAAAACTTAAACCGTATAAATTTTAAACAATTAAAATAAGAATTCGAATAGGAAAATCAAGAACATATAAGCATGTTTCATCGAGAACATGACATAAGAAAGTAAATACTGTAATTATAAAGAACTTGAATGTAACGGAATTGTCATTATTCTTCATGTAGAGCTCGTCGATCCAATAATCCTACGGAAGATAATTGTTTTCGTCAATGGGAAACAAAGAGACGTCTCAAAAATGCCCTAATCCTCTGGGGACTAACCCATTATATAGTGCACATATATTATCAACCCATAGATAATCATAGATGTGAGATTATAAGTCCATATATATACTGAACATCTATTATCATCATACAGATGATAATAGACGCGGGACTAAAGATTCTATACATACATAGTCTACATCCAATAATCAAACCCAATATGCATAAGTTAGATCACTTTAAAGGGTTCAGATCGTATTCATATATATAACTTATAAATAAACCCACTTAATATGGATAATTATATCCAACATGTCCTTTTTCGTACTGTCATCCAATTTTTTTTCGCTCGATATATGTGATAGTGTTCAGGTATATGTTTAATTTATCATGTTAACTTATGTTAGATTGTGTTTGTGATTTTACAGTTTTATATAGAAAAATAGACGCCCAAACTTGACCTCTTAGCACTGTCAAAGGGGATGAATCTATTTTAAGGAGGCTATCTCGCTGCAAGACTCGGCGTCTTTGTTCATCGGACAATGCTCCTCATGCAACTCAGACTCAGGGTTCGAGTTTATTTGACATCCTTCTTGAGCTTTCGGCCTGCTTGAGCTTTCGGCAACAACTTCCTCGATTCAACACTCGGAGCACTTACCAACTTGACAACTTGATGAATCTGCATCTTGACAAATTCTCTCTCCAACACGAACTTGGGTAGCTCTAGATAATTTGACGATCGACCTACTAAGCCAGCCAACAACTTGAGATTATTAACTTAAATTATCTTAATAGATAAGTACTATTCATCCGACAAATTATGGATATAGATCCAACACTTACATTACCTAGTTCTTAAGTAGATCTTCTTCTCGTTTGAATTAGGTCTTTATTGTCTAGTCCCATTACTACGTTTCAACTGTTATAAGTTATAGCTCATCTTTAGAAGAAAATAGAGGGGAAGAAAGGATTTACCATAGTTTGGAAGAGAAAGTGAGCGATTTGAGTCCGCATGTTTCTTGCAAACTGCGATGGCTTGCAACTGCGATTAAAACAGCAATTGTAACGGTGTTATTTTGTTATAATGTTCATTATATCATAGCCTTACACCCTAGGATGAGTCTAATGGATAGCGCATGAGGTGTTGCCACAATAAGATCTGGGGTTTAAATCTCGGTAAAATCGAGATAAATACCTTCCTTATGTGCTAGTCACTATTCCAAAGGCTAATAGCCGTCCATGATTTATCTCCTCCGTGTTGACCTAGGGACGGGTCCTCCGTGTTAACCTTGGGACGGACTGGCAAGGGCGGGGTATAACGTATTCGCCTTTTGCCACAATTATATCATAGCCTTACAGGGACTAAATGGTCATTATATACTTTTCTTCCATGGAGTTTCTTTCAGGTCTCCTACCCCTCCCTCCCTCCATGTAATTCGAGTTCCCGTCGCCTGCACTAACCGGAGATCCAACAGCGGTCGCGTCGAAGAGCTAGCACCACTTCCATCGCCTCCGACGGAAAGAGGAACCATGGCATAAAGCACAAAATATTTCTAGTATCAAATCCACCGTTGGATCCGAATAGGTCAAGCTAAGACTGAGGTCAACATGAGGTTTGAGGGGTTTACAGACGGAGTATGATGTCATCTGACAACCGAAGCCGATAAGGCGTCCTCATCCTCGCTCTTCAGTTTCCCCTTTCCTCTCGCTCTCGCGCTCGCGCTCGCTTCCCTGATCTCCAATGGAAGCAATAAGCCCTCAGTCTTTGCTCTCTTTCTCTTCCCAACTATGGTAAACCCTTTCTTCCCCTCTACTTTCATCTAAACATGAGTTGATAACAGTTGAAACGTAGTAAGTTTTCTTTTTCCTCTCTCTTTTTTAAAAATAGTTTTTGGTGGGTCAGAGATCTTGTTTTCGCGTCGAATACACTAAGCGGCTCTTCTTATCGGGATATACTAAGTTTATTTGATGCTCTCCTTTTTACTATTGTTCTCCAAATTTGTAGTATTTTCCTTTTGCTGTAGTTGTCTGGCTTAAAAATTTCTTTTTCCCCTTGTTATTGTGGGATTAGCAAGCCAAGGATGCGTGTGGCAGGGATTCCTCAGCCCCAGAATATAAAAGTAAAAAGAAGTTTTGAGATAATTTGTCATGCCATGTTGGCGCCGAGGAAGCATATGCAGAGAAAGACAGTGGAAGTTTATAAAGATGCTGCTGATGCTGCTAACCAGAGAAATTGGAGAAAATTGATGGCGGAAATAGAAGAATTAGGCTCAGCTGTGCCTGTCCTTAAGACCCGAAGGGCTAAAGAAGATGCACTGCCTAGAGATCTTGTTCTTGGGACGCTTGTAAGATTTAAGCAACTAAAGAAATGGGACATTGTTAGCGAGGTATTGTTCTTTAATCTGCATTTCGTGAGACAAGTTGGCACTTGGTCTTTTGTTATTTTTAACTGATCTGAAACTATTCAGTTACCATAACTCCCTAGATATATTACAAGGTTCAATGCAGGCAGTGTGGTTGTGTACCTTTTTCATGATATATCCTTGTTCACTTGAAGGAATTCACAGGGAGAGAGGAAGTAGTTTAAGTGAGGGGAAACTGAAAGAAAAGAACAATGCTATCTTCTTTCCACTCATTTTCTCCAATCTTGTTTCTTTCATTTCTTTTCCTTTTCCTTCCTTTTATTTCCAACCAAGTAAATGCAACATAAAGTGACTACATATACATTTACGCCTTTACTCTGAATCACACCTGTGTAAACTTCTGAATCTTTCTTCTTTGTGACATTTTCAGATTCTTGAATGGCTTAGAACTCAACACTGGTGGGATATCAGCGTGATGGATCTTTTAATGCTTATAACAGCTTATGGTAAGCTTGGAGATTTTAACAGGGCTGAGAGAGTATTGAGGTACATGAACAAAAAAGGTTATTCTCCTAGTGTGATTTCACATACTGCTTTGATGGAAGCATATGGGAGATCTCATCAGTACCGGAAAGCTGAAGCAATATTTCGTAGGATGCAGTTGTCAGGGCCGGATCCTTCACCAATAACTTATCAGATAATTCTTAAAACTTTTGTTGAGGTGAATACTTTCAACTCAAATGGTTTTTAAAGTTCAATTTTTATGCAAGTTAGTAGTCATTTATGAAGTCAATCAAATCTGCAACCTGTAATTTAGGAGGAGATATCTGACATTACGAGCAATTGAGAGATATCTCATGCAAACACCTGTTTACTTTGTGTTTGTACTTTCTTTTAAGGAAAAAAAAAATACAAAGTTCATCAGATTAGATTAAATTGGTTTAATCTCTTTTTGTACTTTAACAACCACTCGTTTTTTCTCCGGTCATGATTGCCTAGATAAGACGAATCAATTAAGATACAACAACAATAACAACCAAGCTTTATCCCACCTAGTGGGGACGAATCAATTAAGATAGATCAAATTAAATCCTTTCAGTTGTGCAATGCCTAATCAGGTCAATTGATGTGTGATCTCCAAACTTAATCTGATCCATTTGGGTGCTTCTGTATCTTCATTTCAGATTCAGTCTTTAACTATTTAATTTAGCTAGTCCAATCCATGTTCAATTATTCAGTTTTATTTCTTTTTCACATGCATTGTAGCTATCTAGGAAGACAAGCTCTTTTATCAGATTCCATTTTTTTTTGTTATTTGGCACCTTTATATTGAATAGTATAATTTGTTATTTTTCACTTTCTTTGATTCACTACTAGTAGTTTAATGTTGTAAGATATTTGTAAGTTAGGTAAACTTATCCCTTTCTAGGACCTAGAAGTAAACCTTGCAAAGGTTGACTGAACTTACATGACAAATTCTTGTTGTTTTGGTTGCTGATGCTTCAAAACCCAGCCAGATGCATGTTGACCAACAATGATTTGGCCTTCTAGTTCTTTACTAAAAAGAGTGTTCTTGGTTCATTGCTTATCCAATGTTCTCAAGATATATTTTACATTAGCATAACATAACTCATATCTTGTTTTTCCTTTTTTGTCAACATGAATTTTCCTTTTTGTGCTTCCCTCAAATGGTTGGAATTTTTTATGCTTAAGGTGTGTAGTTCATGTATAATATTTCCCAAGATGCTCGTACTCCAAGGTCATCTCGGTAGAAATTCTCACTAATTTGAGTCATCCAAAACATGTTTGCCAATGCAAAATATGGGAATAAACTTCTCTTTTAAGAATTTGCCCTCATTCCACCTTGACAATCATCACAACCACTCCAATTCATCTAATTTTTAGTGACAACTATAATTAGGAGCCCATTTTGATACCTCAGTAGCTCCCAGAATGGATCTAATACATCAAACTGTCTTTTCTTGACTTTATCAGTTATGCCCTTTGTTAAGAATCCTTACGTTATCTTTGTAACCTGCTTGCATATGACAAAAAATTTGTCCTGAATGATGAACACTATTTTAGTGTTGCAGAAAAGCAAGCTCACTGCACTGTTTAGCTATAGGTTCCAAGGGAAACAAAAAATATCCTTGTGACTTTAACGTGCAAATAACACTTAATGAACAATTCCCAACAACAAATATGGGAACACTTCAATACAACCTACAATTTCATAACTAACTAAATGCATTTCAGTGGGTAAAATATCTACTTGCAAACTTTCCATGCTCAATACTTTTGACATATGAAATTTTGTTGACATATGCAATTCAATGATGACAGGGTGACATGTTTAAGGAAGCTGAAGCAGTTTTTGAAAGCCTTTTGAAGGAAGAAAGATCTTCTTTTAAGCCAGATCAGAAAATGTTCCATATGATGATTTACATGTATAAGAAAGCTGGGAATTCTGGTCAGGCTCGTAGGATTTTTGCTCTCATGGATGAGAGAGGAATCCCTAAATCTGCAGTCACATATAATAGCCTAATGTCATTTGAAACTGATTATAAGGAAGTCTCGAGAATCTATGACCAGGTATATGACATAAATGTGTATACCTTTTTTCTATCTATTTAAATAATCTGCAGCCCTTGTGTGATTTTATATTGCCATTTTATATATTTCTTTCTTGATTTTATTGACAGAGCATAAATTTAAGAAAAAATATATATTACGTTGAGACTTGTCTAACATGGATGTCTTGATTCTTGAAAATTTCTTGATAAAAGTTTATAATAAAAATGTGCTTATTTTGAAGTGCCTTTGTGGAAATTAGTATAGAAAAAAATTGGTAGCTGAAAGAATAATGATACAATGAAATTAACTATGATTCCTCCTCTTGGTTATGTTTTTATTTTGCCCTGGTGGAAATTTTCAATGCAGATAGGAATACCATAAGTTACATGACCAAACGTCAAATTATCTGCTAGCAAATCATGTTTTTCTTCTACAAAATCTAATGGTAGAGTTTATAGAAGAAAATATGGTTGTCTTCCAGAGGGTTTCTTTCTGTTGTGCTTACAATGGAACTGATAATGATATTCATCCCAGATGCAAAGAGCTGGAGTAAAACCTGATGTTGTTAGCTATGCGTTGCTTGTAAGTGCTTATGGAAAGGCTAGAAGAGAGGAAGAAGCATTGTCAGTTTTTGAGGAAATGCTTGATGCTGGTGTCAGGTGTTCATTTTCTTCCTTGTGATTTCCTTATGTTGCTATTTTATAGATCTTACCAGGCAATTGATCCATTATTGAAATAGTAACTACTTTTCCTTGAGGCATCAGTTTGAGAAGTTATTATTTCTACTTGAAATATAGAAGCTTGCTGGATATAGACATATAGTTGGTTTTTCTGGATTTATGTTCTTCCTTGGTTTAAAGATTGTTAAATTCTTTCACTGTGCAAATAACTTCCACCAAATAAAAGGGCAACTACACGGTTGGCATTCTTGGGTTATTGTATCACTTGTATGGTTGGACTTTGATGGAGTAGGCCTGTTTGATCATTATTGGTTGATCAATCATTTATTATTTTTTCATAGATTCATATTCAGTTATATATTCGTTTTTTCATCATTCCTTGGGTTATCCCAGTTTACTACCCCTTTGCTAAAACAAATTCAGGATAGTTGCCTAGATTTTCTTTTATATACACCTATATAGATTGCTGTTCAACGATTGTGTAAAGTATAAATATAAACACTTACTGCAAAAAGGTCTTAGTAAATCAGACATGAGGGTCCTTACCAATTCATATATATAAGTCTATCCATTGTACGCATGTCTAAACTTGACACGCAAAATGTACAAATGGAATGGTAATATTTAATTGCTAGATTCTCATGATCTCACACACACACAGGAGAGAGAAGTCCACAATGGAAAGACATGAAAAAGATCATAAGTTTAAAAGATGAAAGATATCTCTATTGATATGAGTAGAGCTCAAAAACAAAACCATTAGGGCTTAGGTCCAAAATGGATAATATCATATCATTGTGAAAAAATGTGAATTTTTTTGATTCCAACAAATGGTATCTCCAAGCCGGTTGTTATGTGGGGTGTCCTTGAACGAAGTTAGGGAGGCTCGGAACAGGTCAAAAGTGACTGGATGTTTGTGGGAAGACCCGGAGCAAGTCAAGAGTCACTTGATGCGGATGCTTGCGGAGAGGCTTGAGCAGGTCAAGAGTGACTGGATGCAGATGCATGCTAGGAGGCCCGGAGCAGGTCAAGGGTGATCAGATGTTTGCAGGCCATGAGAGTAATGGTGGTTCTTCATTTGATGGGAGGATTGTTGAAAATACAATCAAAGTCCTACGTTGGAAAAACATAGAAAAAATCATGGGTTTAAAAGATGAAAATTTTCATTGGTATGAGATCTTTTGAATAGAGCCTAAAAACAAAACTATGAGGGCTTTAGACCCAAAGTGGGCAATATCATACCATTATGGAGATATGTAAATTTTTTTGGTCCCAACAAGATGTATGCCTAAATTTTAACCGAGTAAGAGGGGAGAGCATAATTCTTCATATGTATTCCTAAAAGATGAAATGGCTTAAAAATATATAGGCTAATGCTTTGTGTATTCCTTGGCTTGAGCGACTGTTTCTTTCTTGCTGATTGCAGTTATTTGTAAAGCTTCATTTTGGTTTAATCCATTATTTTCATGCATTATACATCTGCTTTAATCCCTTAATTCTCGGCACATTTTTTAACCTGTGATTTCTATTGGTAGTCAAATCAGTTTTTTCCCCCTCCAGGCCAACACGGAAAGCTTATAACATTCTGCTTGATGCCTTCGCAATATCTGGAATGGTAGACCAAGCTCGGACAGTCTTCAAGAGTATGAGGAGAGAGAAGTATGAACCTTCTAACTCATCAAACTTGTTATTGCAAATTAAGGAAACAAGATTTTATGTTTTTTTTTTTTGAAACAACAAATATATTGCAGGTACAGTCCTGATCTTTGCTCCTATGCAACCATGCTATCTGCTTATGTAAATGCATCTGATATGGATGGGGCTGAGAAGTTCTTTCGCCGGATTAAAGAGGATGGTTTGAAACCAAATGTGGTTGTCTACGGGACCTTAATGAAAGGCTATGCCAGATTGAATAACCTTGAGAAAGTATTACGCGTATACGAGAGAATGAAGTTGCAAGGCGTTGAGGCCAATCAAACCATCTATACCACCATCATGGATGCCCATGGCAAGAACTCTGATTTTGGAAGTGCTGTCGTATGGTTCAAAGAGATGAGTGCCCATGGGCTCCCACCTGACCAGAAAGCAAAGAATATACTTCTGTCTTTGGCTAAAACGGCAGAAGAGAAGATTGAAGCTAATGAGCTGGTGGGTGATGCTAATGTTAGTTCAAACGATTCACCAAATGAACAACTTAAGTTTCTTCGTAGTGATGAGCATGGAAATCAGATCAATGATTCAGAAATAAAACATCCTGAAAGATTCGAAGCTGCTTTTGATCCATCAGAGGTAAACAGAAATGAGTTAACTGACATAGGTGACGATAGTGATGATTATGATGAAGAGGGAGTTGCAGGGCGAGTGCACGAGGAAGTAGGAGAGATCGATTTTGTTTCATTGAAAAGAGAAAAGAGCCGTTATTCAGAAGAGGCTTGTTAAAATGAAAACCGATTGTATTATTCCTATTACCAATTTATTATTGGCATTATTGGGTCGATATTTTCTGTTTATCAATGAACGAGCAAGAGGCTTTGAGCATTAACATCACACGTTCCTGTGAGGAAACAACCCTCTGGTTCAGCCAGTTGATGTGGCTCAGGAGAGGGGTTGTACTGACACACCTAAACTCAAGTCTTTTTTATTTGGTTCGTAGTCCAGTGACTACTACTCCAAGACCTACGATCCTTGATCGTATCTTATGAAAAATCTAATATAGTTCTTCTGAAGAAATAGAATCGTACAAATCAAAATAAGAGAATAGTAACAACACTACTATCTCCTTATAAGAATGCAAGCAATAATAAAGTTAAACAAACAACATAAGGTAGAAGATGAAGCACGGTTGTCGACAAGCCACTCGGCGTAGTAGAAGCAAGACTTGCACAAACAGTAGTAGTAGTAATAGCGGAATAATGCGATGAATCAAAATTATTAATTGGTTCAGACCTCGCGATCTTCTTTTATAAGCACCATTCAGTCGACTGAAAACATGATCCGTCAACTGAACCTATCAGTTGACTGATCCTATTTGTCGATTGATCTTAGCGCTCTTCCTTGTTTGCCCAGATCTGATCTGCTTAATCCTGTAATTTTCACTATTTGGTCGACCAATAAAGCTTATCTGTTGACGGAACCTTGAGTATAAATTTTCTATGTGATTTGATCTAATCAGTTGTTGTTACCTTTTATGGACCGATTAACTGATTTCACTAATCTGTCGACAGACCCCTAGTTGTCTTCTTTGCCAGATCTCGAACATATTCTTATCCACTTGGATTAATTGACCAATCCTCTAGTTCAGTTGACGGATTAAATATAAATGTTTAAATTGTAGATCTATAAATTTTGCACGTGTGTCCGCTGACAGAGTCTAATTCCGAGTTCTGGATTAAAAGTTATGTCCATTTAAAACTTAAATGGTCATATGATCCTGCAAAACAGAGTTAGATAATATAGATAAATGCATGAATAAGATAATTAGAATTGTCTAATCTTGACTTAGAAACTTCCGTTGGTTTCTTCAGTCGGAGCATCACCTAAGATTTGCCCCAAACTAGGACACGACATCACAACTCCACTCCAGGAGCATACCTCAACTTACCTGCCAAATATCTAGTCATTCAGATCTGTTTGGACTTTATCTGTCCACTTAGTATTTGATCGACCCAATCCACTAAGACTTTCATGCAACACTAAATTAGCACAATAGATATAAAATAGTAAAGTAAAATAATGTTAACAACATTCAAAATTTGCTGATCCGGTCACACTTGCTTCAAATTCACTCCTCCAAGACTTCTCTCTTACCTAGGATTCACTCTCATAAGGTTTTCCCTTTGCTTGGAGTTCACTCTTCCAAGACTTTTCACTTACCTAGGATTCACTCTCCTAAGGTTTTCCCTTTGGTTGGAGTTCACTTCTCCAAGACTTTTCACTTACATAGGATTCACTCTCCTAGGGGTTTTCATTTGCTTGGAGTTCGCTCCTTCAAGACTTATCACTTTCTAGGGTTTACTCCCTTAGGGTTTTTCTTTACTTAGAGTTAGACTTCTCACTATCTAATGTTCACTCCCCTAGGATTTTCCTTTGCTTGGAGTTCACTTCTCCAAGACTTCTCACTATCTAGGGCTACCTTTTTCTAGGATTTTCCACTACATAGCTTTACTCATTATAGCTTTTCACTGCCTAGATTCACTCACTTGGACTTTCTGTTGGACCCTTGCAGCCCACAAGAGGGGGGTGAGTTGCCCTGCACAATATAAAATAACAAAACCTCTTTCTCAAAACTTATGACTTGATTAATAGAAACACTTGTACAAAAAGAAACTAATTAAAAAGAAAGAAGAGACACAGAAGTTTACTTGGTTTGCAATCAAAGGAATTCGAATCCAAGGCAAGTGAAACACACTATTAAATCTCCTTCATGCAAAGAAGTCTCTTACAGCGTTGACAGCTCACACAGTAGTAGAACAGACAAAGAACTCATTTACAAGTGTTGTTGTTTAACTACTAAAATTAGGACTGTATTTACAGTCCTATTTCGGGCGCCTGGAAGGGTTTTGAGTGCCTGAGTGTGGATAAAAGTTTATCCTTGTCGCAACGGATCGCAACAGCTGGCTAATCGATAAGGTTTCTGGTCCAAGCGCCTGGACCAGGTCTGGGCGCTAGGACCGGGCTGAATTAGCCCACGGACAGGCCACGAGCCCAGGGTGCCCTGGCTACCTGGGGGGGGGGTCCGGGCACCCGGACCAGTATGGCAAGTCAACAACCTTGTTGACTACCTCCCGTTCTAGTTTCGTTCGCTTGGGTGATTTTGGCTATCTGAAATATGGCTCACCCGAATCCATTCTCCAGCCTTCTCGAGCAACCTTTCGCTCCGGCTTCTCGTCCCTTGGAGCAGTCACACGCTTCTTCTTCTCGTCCGCCAACGTACTCTTCCGCGGCGCCTTGTCCCTCGGACGCACTGAGCCCGTTGACTCTCTCCCGTGCCATCATTCTCGCTAGCTGTGTCTTTGGCTCAACCTCTTGTGCTCGTAAGTTCCTACACACTCAGACATAGAGCATCAAAACATAACATGACCTAACTTGACTTAGTTGATCACATAAAAATTATCAATGGGTACTTACAATCTCCTCCTTTTTGATATGAGCAGCCCAAGTTAGGTTAGGATAAACTAAAAACAAATCAGAGTAAAAAATGGCAAGTACATATTTTGCACTTAAGAAAAAAAAGTGCAAAAAATCAAAATGTACCCTCTCCCTACACTTAACCTCTACTTCTTCCCCTTAGATCAAATTAAAAATAGCGGTAAGCAATGAATATAACTTGAAATGAATTTAAAATCGAGTCTAAGGGATACACTACAATGACTATCATCCAGAAAATAAATTTAAGTTTAAATTTTGAAATATCTGAGTTTTACAATTTATAAACTACTTTTAGAAAAAAAAAATAATGTGAAAGATCTTTGTAATTATCAAAAATTCAAAAAAAAAATTATAGCGATAAAACCAATATAATCAAAGCTGTGAAAAAAATTTCACTAAATTATGAGATTTATTTAATCAGAAATAAAATAATTTCTACAAAAAGTTATATTTTCAAAAGAAATGTTTAAAAATAATTTCCAAATTCAACTAATCGTGAAAATTTTTCTGAAAATGTAATAGAACATGCATTTTCATAAAAAATAAATAAATAAAGTTTTAAGAATTAAATTTTCATACATTTTTAATATTAAAAATTTATGTTTGGATAATTAATTAATAGAAAATTCACCGGCAGTCAGAAAAAATCAGTCAAATTTCCTTAGATAGGGAAAATGATAAGGTTTCACAAAAATATAAATTTTACAAAAAAATAACTTTGCAAAATATTTTTAAATTGAAAAATATAATTTTTATTATAAAATTCATTAAAAAAACAATATAATGAATAGAAAATTCTGAAAAAAAAAATCTATAAATAAGAGATGAAATTATCTTTCTTAGAAAAATTAATATCTACTTAATTTTGAACAAAATTTAAATAAGAAAATGTTAGACAATTTTAAGATTTTAAAAAATAGAAAATCAAATTAAAAATAGAGCATCCATAATGATTTTTAATTTTAAAATGATTTTAGAACCCAAAATAGGTTCCTTTCAATCGTATTAATCAAAAATTTCTGGGAACATATTTTCTTGACATATTTTCTAATTTTGGAACATATTTTCTGACAATTTTCTCCCAAAATTCCTTTGTTGATTCGTAGATGCCGATTCTGTTGACTTCTTGTGGAGGTAGCACACTCAGTAGATGGAATTCGGCTCGTCCATTTGCTACAAAGTCTGCTTACTCCTTCTTGGTCCATTGATATTCTTCTTTGTCCTTCGGTGCTACAAAATCATAATTCAATATTAATAATAAATCAAAATCCATTTTGAAGAATACCTCCATCTTTCTTTTCCAAATTACGAATTCCTCCTCGAATTTCGGTGGGTAGATGCTCAGTTCGGCCATCATCTTTTGTTTTTCGATTGGCGATTAATCCTTTTGAAGCAGTTGGGCTCTAATACCAAATATTGGACCCTTGTGGCCAACAAAAGGCGGGTGAATTATCCTGCACAATATAAAACAAACAAAACCCCTTTGTCGAAACTTATGATTTGAATAATAGAAACACTTGTACAAAAATAAACTAATTTAAAAGAAAGAAGAGGCACAGAAGTTTACTTAATTTGCAATCAAAGGATTTCTAATCTAAGACAAGTGAAGCACACTATTAAATCTCCTTCAGGCAAAGAAGCCTCTTACAGCGTTGACAGCTCACACAGAGTAGAACAGACAAAGAACTCGTTTACAAGTGTTGTTGTTTAACTACTGAAATCAGAGTTGTATTTATAGCCCTGTTCCGGACACCTAGAAGGGTTCCGGGCGCCTCGGTATGGATAAAAATTTATTCTCATCACAAGAGATCGCGACAGTTGGCTAATCGATAAGGTTTCTGGTCCAGGCGCCTGGACCAAGTTCGGGCACTCGGACCCGGTTGAATCAGCCCGCGGACAGGGCGCGGGCTCGGGGCGCCCTGGCTACCTTGGGGGGTCGGGACACCCCGACCAGGTCCGAGCGCCCTGACCAGTCTAGCTAGTTAAAGCCCTGTTGATTGCCTCTCGTTCCGACTCCGTTCGCTTGGATGATTTCGGCCATCCGGAATAGAGCTCACCCAAACCTATTTTCCAGTCTTCTCGAGTAACCTTCCACTCCGACTTCTCGTCCCTTGGAATAGTCGCACACTTCCTTCTCGTCCGCCAGCGTACTCTTCCGCAGTGCCTCATCATTCGGATGTACTGAGCTCGTCGACTCTCTCCCGTGTCATCCTTCTCGGTAGCTACGTCTTTCGCTCGACCTCCTGTGCTCCTAATTTCCTGCACACTCAGACATAGGGCATTAAAACATAATAGGACCTAACTTGACTTTTTTGATTACATCAAAACTATCACAGGGTATTTACACTTTCATCATCTAACTTCGCTCACTAGGACTTTCATCATTTGGCTTCGCTCACCAGGACTTTCCCTTACTAATCATCTAGTCAACCTTTGATCTAACTAGACGTCTCTCTTGCTAGTCATCTAGTCAACCTTTGACCCAACTAAACTTCTCTATGTTGGGTCAACCTTGACCAAACTACATTAAATATATTGACAAACAAACATCAAAATCTTGGAGGTCGATTGCACCAGCATAGGCACCCTCTGTCAAACAGCTAGGTGGCCGGCAGGAAGGGAGAAGTTGGTGATAAACAAAAAAAAGCAAGTTTTTCTTGTTGTCCGGTGGCACAAACTGTGGTATAGAGCTCTTGTGCCCAGTGGATGGTGACTGGTAGCAGGGCAGCTAGTTGATAACTGGTGACTAGAAGGCCAACAATAGTTGGTGACCAGTGGTGGATGGAGGCTGCTGGACAAGGGCAACAGCGGCTCTAATGGGTGGCAGCAATAGAGGTAGAAGAGAAGGAGAGGAAGAGAAAAGAAAACCTAATCACAATTAGATTGTATCTTAATTAATTCTCTTATTCTATGAAGGGGTATTTATATATCTCTTCATAATGACTTGGGGAGCAAGTCATAATCCAAACCTAAAATCCTTTAAGCTAACCCGAATCATTAGCATTATGTTTGATCAATAACCAAGCCATCTTAGTTTATAACCAAATCAATTTTAGTTCAAAACTAAACCAAACTAATTCGATTTATTACTAAACTATAATGAATCTAACCTTGCTTTTAAGAGGCGTGACCCACCATCACTTCTAGTGCAACAAATATCTTCCATATTTACCCTCGTCTAGTCCTACCAGACTTAGTCTCTCTCAATATGAGAATCCAATTTTCAAATTTGTTTTAAGTCTTTTAGATATACTATTGTACATGTGACCTAATAGGTTTCTGGTTTATGTTATTCGTCCATAATTAGCCATGAATTATGAAAATCATGAGTGACACCTAGTAATATATCATGACCTTCAATTAATCAAAAAATCACAGTTGATCCATGAACAATTCTGAACCATTCAGCAGCTACGATTATTAGTGTGTCTGCTCCTTTCACTCATATTATATCCACTTGGTTCAGGACATGGTCTATCATCAATCCCTTCTAAGCTGACTACGTCACACCTAACCAAAGTAATAATTCCTTGTTCAGTAAATTCAAATTACTCAAACACGTGTCTAAGAAGACCATCCTCTTGATGTTTAATGCTTTGGTCAAAGACTTACGAGTAATAATCCTGACAAGAAGCCTTAATGTATATGTCTCCTTTATCAAAAGAGTGATAAATCCTTTATGGGTTATTCAAACACCTTTGGACATATTGACTTAACCCAATCATCCAGACTTACACCTCATAGGAGATGTTTGCTAAAATGTCAAAGTATAAGTGTTTATGACCAAGATGATTTGAATACCTCAAGTCAAAGGAAACTTACACTCGAGCTGCAATAAGATCTTTATCAACATGTAAGGAACCATATGAAATCTCATAACAAGTCACATCCAATGAACTAGTTGCCTTTAACTAGCATCCATATGTTAACTCTCAACATCTTAATGTTTTTAGCCAGTGAGGACCGACTGCTTGGATAAATTAAGGAGCATAATATATGCTAGTCTTATAAAATTGATGATGTCTAGTCTTATCAATTCATTGACTAGGGACTATTTCATTATGTATATAATTGCACATGATGAGATACTCACTAATTTTGATTCAATCACAATTTCTCTCGTGCAATGTATAGTTTTGTGGATTTCATTAGTTGAGTTTAAGGTCAAATTATATACATAGATAATGTGCACCCAAATAATAAATTTATTTATCAATTAAATGATGCAATATCTAAGGTGATTGGCTTAGGACACTTTCAAATATAACAAACTCTAGTCTCATAACCTTATTATGAATTCTAACAACGTACTCGGCTTGGTCATGTGATGTTAGAGGGTTTGATTTTTGAGAGACCATAACTTTTGGCTTGAGTCAAACCGTGGAATGAGCAAACTACCAAAACAAAGGCCATTTAAAGATCTATGTTTGTTAATGGATTTGAAATTTAAGTGTTCTTGTAACTTGCCACAATCGTATTCTAAATTCCAGCAGCCTACCCGGTTTGGTTGTGTGACGTTGGGGGATCCAATCTTTAAGAGGTCATAACTGTTTGTTGGTGTAATTGACCTCTAAGGTTTTGATTTTTGTTTGACAATATGTTTATTGGAGTCTAATCAGGTCAAGGCTGATCGGATGACTAGCAAAGGAGTGAGAAGTCTTTCAGGAATGAAATCCAAGTACAATGAAAGTCCTAGTGAGTGAAACTAGCCCCAGTGAGTAAAGCTAGATGATGAAAGTCCTAGTGAGTGAAGATAAGCGATGAAAGTCCTAGTGAGTGAAGCTAGACCCTAATGAGTGAAGATAGATGGTGAAAGTCCTAATGAGTGAAGTTAGACAGTGGAAAACCCTAGGAGGAGGTAATCTTGGGTAATGAGAAGTCTTAGAGGAGTGAACTCCAAGTAAATTTGATTGAAAGGTTTTCGATCGACAACACGCAGTCGATTGGACCAGCAGATTTTGGTAAACCTAAGTATAGTCTTACCAACACTATTTGACATTACTATTATTATTATTGTGCTAATTTAATATTGTAGGAAAAGTCTTTGTGGATTAACTGATCAGACACCAAGCAAAGAAAGTCCAAACAAGTCTGGAAGACTAAATATTTGATCGGTGAGTTGAGGTAAGCTCCTGGAGTGAGTGCAATGATGTCGTGTCCCAGTAGGGACAACTCTTAGCCGTTGATCTAACTAAAGAAGTTAGGAGATTTCTAAGTTGAGATCAAGACAGTCCTTATTTACTATATATTATGCTGACTCTATTTTATAGGACTTCTATATTATCTGTGCTAACTTTGTTTTGTAAAATAACTAAGTTGGAATTGACTGAGGATTAAACTGACAAAATAGGGGGTTCAGTCAACTGATCCAAGAGTGTTCTATCGATGGAACAAATGGGCTAGTTGACAGATAAAGCTACAATCAGAGCAAACATGGAAAGCGACAATCAGTCGACGGATAACTTAGATCCATCGATGGAACAACTTAATTTCTGGGATCGAATGAATCAGATCAGATCGAATAAGGAAAGAAGAATGTTCAATCGATGGAACACAGGGATCAGTCGACGGAATAATGAGATTTTTGGGATTAGACAGATCGGATCATAGCGAACAAGAAAGTAATAGAGATCAGTCGACAGATAAGATCTGTCGACAGATAAGATCTGTCGACAGAACGATTTATCCGTCGATTGAACAAAGCCTATAAAAGAAGGTTTTGGGATCCTTGGATGTGTGATGTTAGAGGATCCAATCTTTGAGAGTCCATAACATTTGATTCGGATCAAACCGCGTAACAAGCAACCTACCAAATCCAAGCTCATTCACAGATCTACGTTTGTTACATGAATGGAAATTTATATATGGTCTCGTGACCTTATATTGAATTTCAACAGTCTACCCGACTTGGCCGTGTGATGTTGGGAGGGATCTAATTTTTAAGAGGTCATAACTTTTGACTCGGGTCAAACCGTGAAACAAGTAACCCACTAAAATAAATCTCATTCAAAGATCTACGTTTGTTAATGGATTTAAAATTTAAGTATGGTCTCATAACCTGACACAATCATATTCTGAATTCCAACAGCCTACTCGGCTTGGCCATGTAATATTGAGAGATCTGATCTTTGAGACAACATAACTTTTGATTCAGGACAAACCACGGAACAAGCAATGTACAAAATCGAAGATCGTTCAAAGATCTACGCCTGTTACTTGATTTGAAATTTAAGTCTAGTCTCATAACCTGACACGGTCGTATTTTGAATTTCAATAGCCTACCCGGCTTGGCTGTGTGATGTTGGGAGATATGATATTTGAGAGACCATAACCTTTGACTCGGATTTAACCGTTAAACGAGCAATATACCAAATCAAAGCTCCTTCAAAGATCTACGTTTGTTACTGGATTTGAAATTTAAGTCTTATCTTGTAACCTATCACTATCATATTCTGAATTACAGTAGCCTACCCGGCTTGACTGTGTGATGTTGGGGGATCTGATCTTTGAGATGTCATAACTTTTGACTCAGGTCAAACCACGTAACGAGCAACCTATCAAATCGAAGCTCGCTTAAAGATCTACGTTGTTTATAGGAATTGAAATTTAAGTCTGGTCTCGTAACCTTATTCTGATTTCCAGCAGTCTGCCCAACTTGGCCTTGTGATGTTGGTAAATATGATCTCTGGAGGTCATAACTTTTAAATCAGGTCAAACCATGAAATAAGTAACTACCAAAACAAAGTTCGTTGAACGATCTACATTCGTTAATAGATTTGAAATTTAAGTTTGGTCTCATAACATGACACAATCAGATTATGAATTCTAATAGTCTATCCAATTTGACCGTGTGATGTTGGTGGATCCGATGGGAAAAATGGGTTCAGAATTCGATGAAGGCAACAAGACAAAAGTATTTCCACTATCAAAACGAAGTTCATTGAAGGATTTACGTTCGTTAATAGATTTGAAATTTAACTTTGGTCTCATAACCTGACACAATCATAGTATGAATTCTAATAGTCTATCCAGTATGACCGTGTGATGTTGGTGGATCCGATGGGAAAAATTCGTTCAGAATTCAATGAAGGCAAGAAAACAAAAACATTTACTTCGTGAATAAGACTCATCCAAAACATGGCATACCAGATGTGTCCTCACATTAGATGGCCATTTTTTCCCACCTCCTTGATTACTATATATTTAACAGTGGAGGGGATATTGTTAACGAAATGAAAACTTAGTGGGGGGATATCAGTAACAAAATTAAGATTCAAGAGGGCAAAATAACAATTCAAAGTTTCAGGGAAAAAAGAAACTTCAATGGAAAATGAAATTTTCATTATCATATTAAGCCTATCAAGAAGTAGTGTATGCTACCAAAATCGAAAAATCAAAGGGAAATTCTATCCCTAAGCAAAAGACACAAAGATCCCGACAATGTCGTTACAGGTATACCCCCATCCAGGACTGCAAAGCAATAAGGCGAGCAGATAAGAGAAAACCACGCGAACTAGAATCCATAAGCAGATAAGGAGTCTCCAGAACCTATGATATGGCGAATAGAATAGGCTCCCGAAAGAGAGATCCAAGTTTGAAGGTCAGCTAATATGATAGTTAAAATTAAGGAGATATTAATACTCAGGGCTAGCACGGTCGCATGGCTCAACTGAGTGGTCCAACTAATCAGATTACGAGCCCCAATTAGATAGAACTTTGAGCCGTATTAGTTCAATTCGGAGTTGAGTCCTCTCGGTCTGATTGGATATGATAAATGTACGGTTCGATCGGACTCATTGGCCAAGCAGAGGCTGAGCCCTCAAGGTGGTCAACAATCCTCAGCCGACCCAATCTCGTTCAAGAATGAGGTCTAATCGGACTCCTTGGGAGTCCTCAAGATGGTCAATATTCCTTAGCCGATCCAACCCCATTCGAGAACAAGATCTAACCAGACTCCTTGGCCGAGCAAAGGCCGAGTTCTCAAGGAGGTCGAGTCCTCAAAGAGGTCGAGCTCACAAGATGGTCAATATCCCTTAGCTGACCCAACTCCATCCGAGAATGAGGTCTAATCAGACGTTAGAGGGGACCCAGTCGGCCTACCATCAAAGGGTATCCAAGGCCCACCAACCCAATGACCCAGTATTCTTTTTTAGCATTTGGTATAATTGTTATCAGAGAATCAAAGAAATATTTCTTATGCAATTCACATGAAGAAAGCTTCTACCCTGTAAAGCATAGAAATGGTGAATCTATTTTAGGAAAGTTGTCAGAATGCTAGAATAGTCAGTCATTTTTTAAAAATGCATCAATATTCGTACATAGAGGAAAACTAACAATATATAAGGGGTCTCCCCTTAGAGGCACGAGTACACAAGATTAGGCAGACGAATCTCACGGCTCTTTTTTACTATTTGTCACATTCCATTTTTCTCCTAACTACTTACTTAACTTGAGCGTCGGAATTCCTGCAGCGAGCTAGAACCCCTCCCTGACCCGATTGCTGACGTTTTCTTCCCTTTACATTCTTTTTTGACACACGGGACCGCTTAATGACATATTTCTCTAGCCAAAAATCTTTTCACGGTCAACATCGAAGCCACCTAACTGGCTGCCCGTCTTTCTTGATTTTAGACAGGACTAACCTATATTGCCTCCACTCTCATGCTCTTCCAGAAGTTTCATTATCTTGTCTTTTGCACCCTCCACTGCCCAACTAGTGCCACTACCCCAGCATCTCAGAAGTCTCTCACCAGCATGTCGAGAAGAAACAAGCGAACGAGCCATCTGGTCTATTTCCCTTCCCTTGCAATTTTTAGGAAGCTTGTCATCGATCTCATCCAAGTTGAGTGGGGCTAAGACTAGGGGTGAGAAAAATCTCGGTTAAACTGAACAAACCGACTAATATTTTAATTTCGATTCGGTTAATTCGGAATTTTGATTAATTCGGTTTAAAAAATCGGTTATTTCGGGTTAATCAGTTTGGGTTCGGTTTTCAACTTTGTTATTCGGTTAAACCGAAAAAACCGAACTTGAACCGGGCTTAAATCATAAGTAAACCAGTAAACCCTAAAATCCCTATTCTCATCTCCCATTTCCGCACGACTCGCTCCTTCGCCACTCACGCAGTCACGCTCCCGCTGTCGATGCTGCTCTCGCCGCCCATCACCGACTCTGGCGATCTGTCGTGATCACTGATCAGTGTTCTCTCCTCCCATCGGCCATCTCGCCAAACCTACAACTCTGCATCTCCTCTGGTCCGCCTTGCTCTGTCCTCCTTCTTCTCGTTGCCAAGCGAGTCCACATCTCCGCCAGTCCTCCAGCCATCCCTCCTTCCATCTCCGAGCATCTCCTCGGCCCTTCTTGCTCACTGCTCAGCCCTTCTTTCACCGCTCTCTTCGCCAGTCCTTCTTGCTCATTGCTCAGCAGCCCTCCATCCTCCCATCGCTCTCTTTGTGTTCCTCCCTGCTCACTGCTTAGCCCTCCCCTTTCCTGTCACTCTCACCGCTGGCTCATTCCTCCAGACTCCAGAGCTCTCCTGTCCTCACACCACAATAGCCAACAACTGCCCTACGGTGTGGGTAAGTAATACCTACTTATAATTTACTCAATATTTTAAAATTAGTAATCATTGATTTTGTATGTCATATGAATTCTTTGTTGAACTCAAGTATTTAATAGTAGCTAGATATTTTAAACATCATGCTTAGTCATAAGTTGAATTCATATTTATCTTTCAATTTTAGTCATTTATATTTTAAACAATGTTATCACACCTTGTAATATTTTTTAAACAGTGTTTGTGAATCATTGAACTGTGATCAGTATTTGTCTGATATCAAGCAAGGAGATTTATCAAATATGGATGTTACTAATAGTTGTTCAATACCACAATCTGAAAGTGGTCCTACTGTGGGAACAAAAATTACTATAGATTCCAAAAGAAAGGCAACCAAAAGAAAAGCAATGAAATCGAGAAGTGAAGTATGGGATCATTTCATAAAGTTTACTAATGATGCATCAGAGATAAAAGCCAAATGCAAATATTGTGTTAAAGAATTTTTTTGTGATCCATACAGGAATGGAACAACAAGTTTGAGATCGAGCACAATTAAGTTTACAAAGTTCAAGAGAGGGTGAGGTGTCTCTAACTTCTTGGAAATTTGATCAAGATGCATCTAGAAAAACATTAGCTAGAATGCTCATCATGGATGAACTTCCTTTCAAATTTGTAGAAAGAGAAGGATTTAAAACATTTATGGCTATGGCATGTCCAAAGTTTTGAATTCCTTCAAGATGGACGATTGCACATGATTGTGTTGAATTATATACAGTAGAAAGGGAAAAATTGGAAAAATTATTGCATGATTCAACACAAAGAGTTTGTTTGATCACTGATACATGGACATCGATTCAAAAAAATCAACTATATGTGTCCAACAACTCATTTTATTGATACAAATTGGAATTTATAGAAAAGAATTCTCAATTTTTGTCCAATTACAAGTCATAAAGGAGAGGTTATTAGTTTAGCCATTGAAAATTGCTTGAGACATTGGGGAATTGACAGAATTTTCACAACTACAGTTGATAATGCAAGTTAAAATGATGTTGCTATCAATAGTTTTAGAAAAAAGATGACTAATTGGGATTCCATTATTTTGAAGGGGGAATATGTTCATATGAGATGTGTAGCTCATATAATCAATTTGATTGTTGCTGATGGTTTAAAAGATATAAATCAATCTGTGATGACGGTTAGGAATGCAATTAAATATGTTAAGCAATCCCCCTCTAGATTAAGCAAGTTCAAAGAATGTGTTGAGATTGAAAAAATTGACAGTAAGAACTCATTATGTTTAGATGTACCAACTAGATGGAACTCAACTTTCTTGATGTTGAATACAGCTCAAAAATTTGAAAGAGCTTTTGATAGGTTTGATGAACAAGATCCATGTTTTAAATTAGATCTTCAATATGTAGAATGACATACCATTTTGAATGAGAATGGAGAGATGATATTTGAATCAGATGGTAAACCTAAAAGAGAATTGAGACTTTTGATGGGAAGCTAACAAGTATAGATTGGGCTAATGTTAGACATTTTGCATCTCTACTGCAAGTTTTTTATGAGCTAACATTAAAAGTTTCAGGATCATTGCATGTCACATCCAATACTTTTGCACATGAAATTAGTTATATTTTTACCATCTTGAAGGAGTGGCAAGAAAGTGATGACCTTGATGTGTATTCACTGGGAATTAAAACAAAAAATAAATTTGACAAGTATTGGAGAGATCTTGAGAAAATGAATAAGTTGTTTTATATTGAGGTGGTGCTTGATCCAAGGCATAAATTGGATTTCGTAGAATTTATGTTGATTGAATTATATGGAGCTGAGAAGGGTGAAAGAGTAGGAAAGATAATAAAGGACACTTTATTTGCTTTGTACAAGAATTATAAGGAAAAAATGGAGCCTCAATGTAATACTTCAAGAGTTCCATCTATTTCAGACTCAGTTGACAAGGACAATACTTCAAACAATATGAGTTATTTGAAAAGACAAACAATTGTAGCCAAGTATAAGAAACAAAAGTCACAAGTTTTTGGCGATGAAAATATGTCAGAATTAGACAAGTATCTGAATGAAATAGTTGAAGAGTATTATGATAATTTTGACATTTTGGGATGGTGGAAGCAAAATTGTCACAGATTTCCTATACTTGCTCAAATTGCTCGTGATGTCTTAGCCATTCCGTATCAACAATTGCATCACAATCTGCTTTTAGTACTAGTGGTCGGGTACTTGATTGTTTTAGGAGTTCATTGACTCTGAAGGTGGTGGAAAGTCTTATTTGCACACAAGATTGGCGGTTAAATTTGAAACCACTCAACATCGAAGAAATTTTAGAGGATGTGGAAAAACTTGAAAGTGGTAAGTTTTTCTTTTTAAGAAAAAGGTAATTAGATTTTTATTTATAATTATAAACTTATAAAGAGTATTGTGATAACTTGTATTTTTTTATCAGAATTCTCAAAAATTATAGTGGACTCATCTTCTTCGACAACACCGGTGATAAACAATGATATGTTTAAATATTATATTTTATTTAAATTGACCTTGAAGCTATCTAATGATGTAAGTGATCATTTTCAATTGTTGTTACCTTGTTCAATAAACATGTGGCAGTACATGTTGATTTTATGCAATTTGATTTGTATAATGTAGGTTGATTTGGAAAGGATTACAGACACATGACTATGTTGGGGTTGACCTTGTTGCTTTATGCATTGAAATTGCTCTCCAAATGATGAATTTTTATCTTGATGTAATCAAAAGATTGTATGAAGTTTTTTGTATATCTCAAACAAGTAGATGATCTGTTAGCCTAGAACTTTTTGTGCTCATTGTAATTTTGCCTAGATTGTCTTGTGCAATCAAAAACACCCACTTGTTAATTGTAATTCTAACTCCTACTCAGCCTTTTTCATAGCATTTTTATATTTGATGACTCAAGCTTTTAAAAGTTTACTGCTAAGGCAGCATGCTATACAAAGTTAGGCACTTTGCTTGAAGGTTTTAAAGATGCCGAGAAGTTAGGTGCTTTGCTTGAAGGTTTTAAAGATGCCGAGAAGTGCACTAAGCTAGATCCATCACTTTCTAAAGGACAAGGAAAGATGCAATCTAATTCATTATGAAAGAGTATGCTATTGCAAAGTTCTTACTTTGGCTATGCTATTTTTGTTCTTGATATTAGCAAAGTTCTTACTTTTTTTTTTTTAATGTTCTATTTGAGACTAGCAATAATGAAGTTTCTATTTGAGTTTATTAGTATATTCCATGAGTTTATAATTGTGAGGATCAAGGACAATTAATTAATATTGGATCTTAATTTCTTGCGGATCCAACTTCCAACCAAGTGATTTGGATTGTTTAGTGGCAATTTTAGCCATTGTATTACAAGATTCTAACTCCTAACAATAGGATTGCAATCTTAACAATCATGTAATCAAATACTTACAGTTTACTGCATAGCTTAGTATTTTTCATAGTATACTAGTGTACATTTAAAATTAGTTGACCTCGCTTAAAACAAATAAGCTTTGGTTTAATTTGTTGAAGTTTGTTTTAACAAAAAAAATAATCTCCTATCTATGCAGCCTCAACTGAAGCTGGAGATGGGAGATAAAAGTAAGCAAGTTGTTCCTTGATCCTTATGTTGTTATTGTAGTTTTCTTTTATATACATTTTAGCCCTCTTTAACTTAATTTACTTTCATTCTTTTAGTCATAATGCCACCCTCTGCTCTTAACCATCTTGATAAGTTGAAATGTTTGCACTATAGGTTCATAGTTATTTTTTCACCATTGGCATTTTTGGTTGTTTGATGAAAGTTTCTAATGCTTCAATATTATTAAAAAAAAGCATGTGCAAGTGCAATATTATCTATCTTGACCAGAGATGACTCAAGGTTAGTACCTCCAATTTCACTTGTTAAGGACATTGGTACTTTGGTAGTGAATTTTTGTCATGCATCATCTACTATTGCATTCATTTTTCTTTTTTCTTTCATCTTCAATTGTATAGCATACTAGACGTAGGTATATATATTTTGAAATACTATTTCTTCTATATCCACAACATAATCTATTATTTTAGTTTTATGGATATGTGAATCATATTTGACATTTTTTCATCTTTAAAGGAATGGATCTGAGAATTCACATGCTAATGTTGATACTCATGCACCACATGCAAACTTAAGTCATCAGAAAGGTATGTTGCTGATAATTTTCTGATTTAACTTGTGTAATTGATTAATTGTCAATTGTTATGCTCACATTTAATTTACTGACAAATGGTATTGTAGAAGGTCAATTGCCACATGCTAAAAATGGTTTTACTTTGCTTTCCTTTGAACTTGTAGAACATGCTGGAATGATTATCCTTTAAATGATGGAGTTTCATGGAGATATTGAAGAGGCATTGCCTTTTTATGCTTGATTCTAGTACATGCACCATGGTTGTCACAAATATGTAAAAATGCAATCATTGAAAGGATGATTAAGTTTTGAGCAATTGCTTCCGTTTCACAAAAAGAGGATTGCAGATTGCTCATCCATTCCTTGCTTAAGCTTGTATGTGGTAAAGGAAGTGCTTGTATATGGTAAAGGAAGTGGAAGAACTGCGAAAGTGCGAATCAAACTCTTCATGCACATGCCAAACAATTTTGCAAATCAGGAACCTATTGTGGCCATAAAAAACAGTAGCTTAAATCACTTGGAAAAATTGTGCCTTATTTCCTTGAGTTGCTGTATACCAGTTGCTCCAGTATGTTTCATAAGTAGTTCACTGTCTTGAGTTTGCAGAAAGATTATATTTGTTGCTTGTTTTGTCACACTAAATTGTGTGTTAATATGTCATGCTTCTGGTTTCCAATAGTAATTATTTGATCAAAATTTGTCTTGTTCCTTGGATTACGTTTGTCATATTTTATTTTTCTCATAGAGTTTAGTAATAAATTGAGGCCTACCTTTTATGTGATATCAAGTGGCGACATTGAATTTCTAGTTCCTAACTAAAATTGGTGCACTAATTCTATAAATGCTTGATGTCAATGGTAGCATGGTAGCCGTGAGATGTTTAACAAGTGGCAAGCACAGAGGTGGCGGGCTGAAAACTATGACAAGGTCATGGAGCTTTAGTGCTTTACAATGTCCAGAGATTCAATCGGCAAATTGTTCCACTCCCAAATTTGTGTAAATTCGAGGATGAAGTGAAAGAAGACCTTCATAATTATTTGATGAATATGGGCAAACAATGACTAAACGCCTAAAATTGTGAGAAATCGACAATTTCTCACAGTTTGTGAGAAATTCAGCTTATTCAGTTAATTCAGTTGAAAACCGAATTAACCGATTTTTAATCAGTTTAGTTTGTTCAAATTTTAACAAGGAATTCGGTCGGTTCAGTTTTTTTTTAAAAAATCGGTTTATTCAAGTTTAGTTTATTCAGTTCGGTTCAGTTTAATTTTAACCGAATACACATCCCTAGCTAAGACATCATCAATCACAACCTTGGCTAAGAATAGAGCTAGCTCCTTTGAGACATCCAAAATGTCACATCAACTGCATCAAGCATGTCGAGTGCCAAATCATCAACAGACTCAAGTAGCATAAAAAAACCTCGGCTGATTTGAGATGAACTTATCACATTGGCATACAAAGCGGATAACAGAACCCAGATGCCATCTCTTTCTCCTTGTCATGCCGGTCCATTGCCATAGAAACAAGTTTCTTAACAAACAAATGATGGTACTCATCAGAATCAAGGACCCTAAGTTCTGTAGTAGCTAATTCTACATCACAATCGCTGAAGTACTCTTCAATGATTGTTGCTATAAATTTCTTATAGTCATGTGACTCATGTGCAGGGTTAAAAACAGTGGCACCTTCTAGCTGATATGGCCCCTGAAATAGTATTGAATAATTATCCACATGTTAGGAGCATAAATAAACATAAAAATAATACAATGTATTATAAGGTGATACCTAAATGTCTTTCCATCAGTGTATATGTTGACATAAGTAGAGAATGAATAAGAAAAGTCATTACTTCACCACTGTCATAACTAGGACCATTCGAGTCAATGCGTGAATCAGGCCCAGAATCCAAAAGCTTGCACCAAGTTCCTTTCCCACCAGCTCCATCTGAAAATGACCCACATACAAATGTTCCAAAATGTAATAACAAAAATAATAGGAACAATAGAAAAAATGTGCTTGTCATAAATATAACAGCAGAACAATCAAGAAACTTTATAAATAATTTATATCAAAATACATCATGTAGATAATATCCTTAAGACACATCAATTTTCTACAACTAAAATTGCTACTAAGAGTCCATTTACCCACATAGAGGGAAAGAGGAAGGAAAAGAATCTACAAGAGAAGCCCTTTCACCATGGGAGAAAAAAAAAGCTATCCACGGAGCAAAAACTCATTTACCCCAGAAGAGTAGGCAGAGATGGATGAAATAAAATGACAATTAGTCCTCCAGTGAGATAGACCTCTTTGTGTTTTTGACGGCTCTCCACACCAATCAGTTATCTCATCTCCAATTTTCATCGTCTAGCACCGATGAGACCGATCAATCACCGATCATCTCCATCAAGCACCATGAGTCATTCCACGAGTAGATAACATGTCTCCTCTATCAAAAGTCAGGACACAAATCCCTTCCGTAGCCTAGCTTAACCACACCATCACATTGATCAACACACCAGTCGCTCAACCTCGGAACCAAACTGATTGCCTCGTTAGATCCCTCACTCTGCTTGGAACAAAGGGTAGAAAGGTCTTTAGGACCTCTCTTCCATGGACATTCCTACTTTTGCCTAAATTCAGGCAGAAACATTTGCAGCCAAAATGTTGTCCGCATAAGAGACTTATCCCTTCCACAATGTTGAACATTAATGATAAACAAGGGGAGAAAGTCTTGGGTATTATGCATCTCTACATAAAGAGTTTCCTTAAGCAAAGTAAATGGATCTAAAAGGCAACGTAGACTTCTTCAAATATATTAATAGATGAATAAAGACTAAACTCATTCTAGAGTTTGAAAGCTGGATAAAATGGAGTATTCCATGACAGAGTAGTAGTATCAAAGATTGACGGCATTTCACTAAGCTATACGGGTAAACAATAGTAAGTAACTAACGTACTGGTCATATAATATTATATGAACTTACATTAATGTAAAAACTAAAATTATTATTCCTGTGCTTATGGATATGGAAGACATTTATAAATAGAATTAGGTATAGATCCTTACATGAAAGAAGATGATATAGAAAAACATTAACAAATTTAGGGGGGGATAGGCAATTATCAAAAAGAAAAAGGAAAAAAAAAAAACATGAGCAGCCTTCAGAAGTAATGTACATATATGTATGAAGAGACCTTTTCAGTATGTAAAACTGTAATTTGACAGGTAAATGAAGAATGCTAGCATCACTGCATTAGAGGTAATTGGGTGTATGATATAACAAGAACTTGTCAGATTGCAATACTGTAACTTCAAGAGCAAAAAGAGAAATACTAATGGCATTACATTCCTTATGAAGAAAAAATAACAAAATATTGATTGCGCAAATAATATTTACCACTATAGTTAGATTTGAATTTGTTAATAAGCCTAAGTACCCTCCTACTGAAGAAAATTAAAAATATATGCTAGATACAAACAATCATACTTGATTACTGTTAATTTTGTAGTGTAATTAAGTAAACTTTCTAAATGAATCAACCCATCAAGTATACTACACCTTAAATGTACCTAACACTCAAACTGAATTTAATAAAATTTATCGGGTATGAAATGTGTTTAAATGTATATGTGTGTATACCTATATTGGCGCAGGTTCTTTTTGACTTCTGCGCCCTTTAAGTATAACTAAATACTCTTATGTTATCTAAGATGTTTGTGCAGAACTGAAGGGGAAAACAAAAAGAAAATAAAAGGGTAACAGAATGAAGCAAATCATAACAAAGCAAAGATAGGCATTGCAGCAATAGGTCAGTGGATTACAATTCACTTAGTTGATTTAACCACCATATCTTCAATAAGTTTTGTAAGTCTAAATATTGATTAGATCAATCTAATCTTGACTTCAATATCTGACAATCCCTCAAAAGAAAGCTTAGAGTATATATGCCTGTGAATCAAAACCTGATAAATGGTTCCATATCTGATATGCCTAAAATGTGAAATACACAGATATATTCTCATGCAATTCTGACTTGAGAAGGGAAAAATTATTCCTTGACCATTAGATGTCACTTTAATATGGCCTGCAAGACAGTGTGCCCAATAGGAAGTTTTCTATAGTTGTTTGGGTACCTTCTTATAAATGTTGAAATCTTCATCAATGTAGTCTATACTTCCCCCCAGTGTCAAACTTACACATCATGGTTATCTACAGATAGTTTTTAGTTTCAAGTTTACGGAGAGTTATTGCAATCCTTTAGTCGAAATAATGTGATTCTCAGCCTTCCCTTCTTCACTTTCTCTCTTCTTCGAGATGTCTGTTCCAAAGTCCATCTCTTGTGACTTTTAGAAATACCATGCACATACGTCACCGAAACTAAACCAAACACTTGCAATGGTCTTTGAACAACTGTGATAATATTTATGTGAAGTGGCAAATATATGTATAATGCATGAAATACTATGCATTATGTATTTTGTATCATCCATTTCGCAATTTATAGCCCTACTTCACCTCCGAAAATATTATCAAGTAAAGATCAGGCAATATAACCTGATTATGTGCAAAAATAAAAACAAGACGTGTCTTTCAGAGATTTAACAATCACATGCAGTCCATCTCATTCAAGCCTAATCCAAAATCACCAGCAAACAAAGGGATAGCAAAGACAGATTATCACAAACCCTTCTTCACTTGCACAAGCTCCCCCGAATGCGTGCGCTGCATGTGCCACAGACCAGCGGCCAGATTCCTCCTCCCTCCCCCGCCCTTCGCTTGGAAATCGTGGATCCCCATCTCGCCGGACGATCTGGGTGACGAGGAGGGTAACTCCGCGTTCTGCGCGGCTATTCTCGGTGTCCCCTCTGCTCCTCCGTCAAGATCCCCTCATTCTTCGGCGACGCCATCTCCTCTCCCCGATCGATCTGCCAACCTACGCATCTCCAAAACAGAAAATCCTCATTCGAGAACCCAAAAACCGTCAGAAAGCAAACCGATAAAGTGATCGTGCAGGGACCTGGATCGGGAGGGGAGAGGGGGCGAAGGGGATCGTGAATCCTAATGACTCTTCAATCAATCCGGCGAAGCCGAATCGGAAAAGGAGGAGGAGGAGATCGAGAGGGAGGACGAGAGCGGGTATGCATAGAAGACGACGATCTCAGTTTCCAGTACGATGTCCATAGTGAAAGAGGGGGCGAATATCCCTATCCAGTTTACACGTATCACCTTCCGTTCCCGGCAACCATTCCCGCCTTGAAATCCAATCGCCGTCAGTCTACACGTTTTGTAGACGTAAATTGCCTACCCCTCCCTCCCTGTCAAATACCATTTCTCTCCTTATCTTTTTTCTTTGTTTTTTTTTTCAATTTTATTTAATTTTTATTTATTTTTATTTTTTAAATTAATTGTATTTATTATTTTTTCAAGATATATATTTTTAACTTTTATTTAATTTTATTTTTTAGTTAATTTTATTTATTTATTTTAATTCTATTTAATTTTTATATAATTTTATTTTTTAATTAATTTTATTTATTATTTTTTATCAATACTTATATATTTTTAAATTTTTATTTAGTTTTATAAATTTCTTCTCCCACCCCCTACACAGCCTCCTCCCTTTTCATATTTTGTCTCCCATATAAATAACCTTTATACCCCTAAGTTCTTTACTTATATTTTTTTTTTAAAAGTTTTATTAATTTGTATTTAGTTTAATTTTTTAATTAATTTTATTTATTTATTTTTTCATCAATTTTTTTTTATTTTATACTCGTGTTTTTTTTTATTTTATTTAATTTTTATTTTGTTTTATTTTTCTATCAATTTTATTTATTATTTTTTTATTTTATATCATTTTTAACATAGTCAGAATATCTTCCTTCCTTTAAATTACTTTCCTAATTCGATATTTAAATTATCTCCATCCAATTCTTAACACATGTCATAACTCCCCTCTCTTAAAATTACCTCCCTCAACTCTGGACACATGACACATGTCAGAACTTCTCACTATCTTTAAATTACTATCCTCCAACCGACAAATGTCAGAACCTCCTATCCCTTTAAATTACTCATCCTTCAATCCTTAACACATGTCAAAACAATCATCTCCCTTTAAATTACCTCCTTCCAACCCTTGACATATGTCAGAATCTCTCCTCTCTTTAAATTGATTAAAATTTCTATTTTTATATATTTCATTATTTTTTTATGTATTATTATATTTACTCTTCATTTTAAAAAAATATTTATTCATGAGCTATAAATGTGTTTACTATTAATTATTAATATTTTTATTTGTTTCATGTATATAATTTTTATTTTGATTTATATTTTTATACTTTTTAAAATGTAAATCAGCATGATAAGGTAACCCCTTAATATTACGTCAGAGATGTTATGCGCCCACTATCTGTACTACGTCATTTTTAAACTTTTTATATTTTTAAAATTTTTTACAAATAATAACTCCTAAAATCTACAACTAAACAATAAATAAAAGATTATAAACATATAATAAAAAAATTATTCAAAAAGAAAAAAATTGATAAAAAAAACTGATTAAAAAAATAAAACCAATAAAAACAAAAGAAACAAGACTTAAAAAAAACGTGAATGTGAGAATAAGGAAAGAGTATAAATGTAAAAAATTATGTAGGGTTGAGAAGTGAGGATATTAGGCGAAGTGGGAAAAATAGCGCTCTTTGTAGATACCAGGTGTAAATTCGATGGTATTATTAATTTTATCCCGTATTAACCAACTCAATCAAATCCCTAATTAAGATGTTGCTATCTGTGAGGAAAGCATGGGGTTTTATAAGACATTTTATACTTATTAAAAATCAACCCGAGCTTCAGAAGATTTATGTATGATAGAATTAGATCAACTGGGATTGAATTATAGAATCTTAAGATCCTATCAAAATATTATAGCTCAGTCTAAAAGCTGACAAAATCAAAATAAAACAGCTCAGTTTAAAAGCCGACAAAGTCAGTTGCCTCAGTTTAGATTTATTTAGGATAGAATTAGATCAGCTGGATTGAATTATAGAACCGTAAGCTCCACTTAAAATAAGATAGCTCAGTTTAAAAGCTGGCAAAGTAATTAACATAGCAGAATCTATTAGAATCTATTAAAATTTTACTAGATGATTATTTTCTTGATAAACGCAGGCAGGAAACTAGAAGGGAAGTGGATTAACAATGGCAGATACAAATGCCTTGCAGACCCTGACATATACATGTGCATCAGCTTCCATGGTGTGCTTATACATGCAATCCTTGTTCCAATAACGCATGACACTCTACCGAGCAATTGGAATAAGTGATTTGTCTGACCAGACTCAGTCCACGAGGGTTGGTCGGCTTTGTACAAATTCGTACACAATTCAACCGTACACAACATAAGCATAGTCCAATAAGAGACTGTCAGGAATGATCAAAGGCAAAGTGTCTATGTATCGATAGAATCGCCTCACGTTGTCCCTTTCCAGAGTCACGGTGTCTAGCACATCGCTCTTGTTGGTGAGCACCCATAAGTCAGTCGAGCGCACTCGTTTTAGGCTCCCCCTACAAAACGGACAAGACTGAGATCTCACGTTCCTGCAAGCCGACATTATGCACCGTTAGCAACACCGAAGCCAAGGAATTCTAAAACGAGCAAAGGAATCGAGTGAGAATTCACCAGTCACGGTAGCATTTTATGCACATTGCGTGGTTGCAGTTTGGCAGAACCATTTTGGAGCAGACTTCCAGGCAGATCCCACACTCGTCCTCCCTGTCTAAATTCTTCCTCCCAACTGCGTCTTTCGCTCGGCCTTTCCCCTTGGGCTGCTTTCTTTCCATCAAATTGCTCTCCAGTTGTTGCAGAGAAGGATATATGATTGCTGCAATTTGGTTAACAACTAAATTGAATAAGGAGCAAATGCAGGCAATACAAAGAACGCATAGAAATGTGTATTTGTGTTCAGAATATGCACCGTAGAACTCTCCGATGCTGGCTCTCCTTTCGATAGTAGAGACTGCGGTCATATCATCGACATAAACCTGCAAAATACATCTTTTATCATCCAATAGCGAACGATCGAGAAATCTTAGAATAGCACTTACTACCTTGTAGACGAGAACTTGGAAAAGCCCTAAATAACTGAGGAGACCGAAAGAACAAGTGCAGTCCAACCATTCCGACAAGAAGAGGAAACAGGGAGCCAGAGGGCTGCAGGACAGCCTCATCTGAATACAAGCACCGCCATAAGCTCTTTGAATAGCATCCGTCCTGCGATCCAAAATCAAAATGTCATTTTTGCTCAAGGAATCAAAAAAACAACAGCGGAAACGCAATAAAAGGACAGTCTTTCCGATCACAAAATCTATTTAGGGCAAAAAGGAAAAAACATTACAAGGTATTGGCATGATCGATGTCTGCTTCGAGGGCTTTGAGGGAGCCTCTCAAGGAGGGCGACCTGGCGAACTGGCTCTGGAACATGGCTTCCGCCCCCTTCTTCGAGCTTCCAGGGATGAGGAGGAGATAGGGCCGGAAGTTGGATCGGAAACGACAAGAAGAAGATTATCATCCGCTCTCTTGATTAAATAGCAAGCTTTTTGCAACTTGCCATAAAGCAGAGGCCGAATCAAAAGGAATGGGAAAAAAGTACTGAATTAATTTTATAGTTTTAGTAATTTTATAAAAAATATACTATAAATTAGAGAAAAATCCTTTTAACTATGCAATCTTTATGTCCAAACAATTTTATTTCCACTGCTTGTATATAAAATATTATTTGGTTCAATTCTCTCATATAAATATTATTATCTAAATTGATCCTCAGATTTTTTAAGTATAAAAAGTCCAAAATTGAATATAAAAAGTCTAAATAATTCTTCTTAAAGTCAACACTTTATATTAAAATCGAGTATATTTTCTATCAAAATTGTCCCTCATATTTTTTAGATATAAAAAGTCTAAATACAAGTATAATTTCTGTTAAATTCAGCACTTTACACTAGAATCCAGCACTCTATACTAGGATCGAGTATATTTTCTATCGAAATTAACCCTCATATTTTTCGGTACAAATAGTCTAAAAATGAGTATAATTTCTATTAAATTCAGCACATTAAACTAAAATCGAGTATATTTTGAGGTGAAAAAAGAATCGTACTCAATTTGATAGAAAATATACTAGATTCTAATTTAATATACTGAATTTTAGATGATTTATACTTATTTTTAGATTTTTTTACCTAAAAATATCATGGACAATTAGATAAATATGTTTGACTGGGGAGTGAAAATAAAGATTTTCATAGATGGAGACTGCATGTAAAGATTTATTTGTCAATAGGGTCTGCATACAAAATTATCCAAAAATATATATTTTTTTGAATTAGTATAATAGGATATTTAAAAATTGGAATTGAGAATTTATAAAATGCTTGTTCTGATCCAATGATTAGCTGGAAACACGCTAATGAGCTGCAATGATAATTAATGTGGTGAATTGATTATCATATCTTATTCGCCATAAATGTGACGAATTAATTATCATGTCTGCATGCTAAAACAAGCGATCATCATATCTGACTCACAACTCACAAAGCAAAGAAATAGATAAGACAAGATAAAATAAGATTAACTACTATCTAAACTTGTATATTAATGTTCTAAAAATTATATTAGCTCACCATATATTGAACTGTTCTAAGGAGATTCCCTTTTTATTTGAAGAGATACCATATTTAGAAAAATAAAATATATCCAACAAATGGTTGCTAACCGCAGACAATGAAAGGTATATCAATTGATTGATAATGAAATCATTCATCTTTGAAAAATCTTAAGAATCTTCAAAAGGTTTTTGAAATCAAAGGCTGCAAAAATTGACTGTACCACACAAATTTGAATTTCTCTACTTAAGTTAGGGTAGGTGTTGCAGGAAATATATATATATATATAGAAAAATCTGTCCTAAGGTTTTTATCATTTTATCTCTAATCATTAACATTATTAAAAACTATTGAAATTATTAACACTTAATTTTATAAGAGTTAAAGGGATTGTCTTAAGTTTTCATAAGCATAAGTTGTATTCTTAATTTGCATAGTAGATAAATTAAAGAGAAAGTCTATTTTCAAGATTAATTGAATACTGAAATCAAATCAAATCAAATCAACAAATTTTAGAAGGTGTCTTGACCGTATACAATGAACTTATAAATGCTATCTTGCAAAAGCAAAGAAAAGTGCATCCATAATTACATTTGTCGGTGTAATCGTTTTCTCCCCGGCAACTTGTTTGACTTTGAAATTTTGCTATAAAACGGGGAGTCGTACAGATTTGACATCCAACTAATCGATCCATATAGATTTAGTACTTCCAAGAAGATGTGAGTATATTCATCTTTTACCACCACATAAATTTAATACTTCCAATCTATTTTGATGGTCAATAAAAAACCTATCAAAAAAAGAATTTCGTTTGCTGCCCATAAAATGCTTTTCTTTGGTCGACTTAAACTTGTTGCTTTTTTCACAAGAAAAACAAAAAGGAAGAAGAAACTTATTGCTTTTGACTCTTCGGGTTCGTTAAAAAAATGTAATCAGAGGTTTGACAGTCATCTTCTTTTACAGTCATCCATTCCATTCCATTCATCAAACATTGATATTTGTTTATCAGAGAAAAAGATCAAAAAACAACAAAACACTTCTCGATATCATTCGGCCTCAGTGGCATTACTCTTATTACAAAAAAGAAAGGAATGATTCTCCATGGAAGGACTAAAAACCCCGTTAGAGGTCGCATTAGAACACACACATCTAGAAAACTTCTTACGCACCAAAAACAACTCGAAATTTTGCTGATAATACGACGTTCTTGGGGAGAGGAGAAAAATTTTAAAAAATATATATGAGATCTTGTGGCGTCATCAATTGATTCTAGGAAGGCTGGAACTGGCAGTATCCATATGTTGCAGATGCAATGCTGCTAAAAGCCCTTGCCAGGTTTCTCGTGCGCCCCCAGTCACTTGAACTTCCAAAAGCTTCTTTTGCTTCTTGTAGTATTCTTCTAATAGCTTGAACTGTAAAGATGATAAAATATCAAGGTCCTTTTGTATTTTTGAAACAAGATCAAATAGCACTGTTTTCTTATAGAGTATTTGTTACAGTTAATAACGAAACAATGAGTATAAACACTTCAATTTGTTATGGCCGAAGAAATATTTTGGAACCACGCATTAGAAGGCGAGCATAATAGTGAGATCAACTTGGACTTTCATAGCAAACAAATAACAATGACCATAACATTACCAACTGTTGAATCCAAAACCTATTTGAAAGTTAATTCATAGGAAAAATAAAGACAGAATAACTAAGTGTGCTTCTCAAAAGAGGATTTTGATGCAATTAAGGTTGACTGAGAGCAATAACTTACTGACCTACAGCTCATGACAGAACACATAAATCCTACAACTTGATAACGGAACTTCTGAGCTAAAGAAGCATTCCTTGTAGAAATTAGAAGATTAACGACTAAAAAGACACTGTTGGTTTGGAAAGTTTTGTCAAAAAAATGCCGACCAAGATGGAAGAAAAAAGCAGGAGAAAAGAAAGGCAAAAGATTTGGTTGACGAAAACTAGTAAACCACTGCATGGAAAGAGCAGAAAGAAAATGGGAAGCCCACAAACGAGGATGGGCATTCATCCTCTTGACTTTTATCTGGACAGTAAAGTATCCGACTCAAGATTATCAGGATTTAACATGCAAAGTTTAGAAACTACAATAGTATTGAAATTGAACAATATAGACAACTGGGAGCATATCCAGCCAAACATGCCAGATGGTCGAGTATTAATCATCTTATGCTTGCAAGTTATAGCATAAAAAACAGTATGACCAGCATTATGCTTTTATCTACAGCAAATAAAGAGAAGCATAATAATTGGGTGAAGCAAGCAAATCTAAATGAAAGGCATTGAGTAAAATCAGATGAGCATAAAATGTGGACAATATCCATAGCAAGTAATTATCTAACCATTTTACCTAGAATCCAACCCATGATTGGCTCATTCACTAAAATACTATTCAAATACCCACGTATTAGAGTATTTAAAATTTCTCCATATATAATATGTATCGCAAACACATCTACCTATGCAAGATGTACCAGAAGCAAAATTAAGGAAAGCAAGATACACTGCTTCAGTCCTGTTTTGAAGTGAGAAGCCAATCAAATGAACACAAAGGTTTAAACGAGTATAAAACTAGTAAATTGTAGTCATTTTGGCTTGTGCCTTTTTGGTTAATAGGTTAGCTCAATGTCAAGTGAGATAATGACTATCCATATCATAGTGGCACTAATTCTGAGCATGACGATAGGAGCTCAAGCAAAAAGAGCTATCAATGAAAAGAAATAAGGTCCTGTTTACTAGGGAAGATAGAAAGCAGGTAAGATATATATTGGGAGAAGACAGAAAATAGGGAGGGAACAAAAAGTTGGAAAAACAAAAATATTTACTTGGAGACTGAAAATTTTGGGGAGAAAGAAGGCAAGAATATCATTCAAAAAACATTTTAACCTTCTTCATCCTGTTACTACCAGCAGGTGGTTGGCATCATCACCGATGTGTTTACCAATAGGGAACAAGCAGCATTGCTTTGACAGTGCTCGGGCAGCATGCTGTAAATGATTGCAAACATTGTTGTATTAAAAGCTACTTGCAAGAATTGATGAAGAGGGTAGGATAAACTTGATGAAGAGGGATCAATGAGGAAGCAAGAGTTGAAGAGTCGAAGGTAGATGGGTAAATTTTGAGGAGGAACAGAAGAAGGTAAATTTCTTCCTTTCTGGTTAGAATTGGCATTTTACCTTACAACTTTCTGTTGTCTACACTTTTAAGGAAACAACATCTTATAAATGTGTTTTTCCTTCAAACTTACTAGTTTTTCTACTTCCTCTCCAAGTAGACAAGGGGTGAAAGTGTGTCACAGGTTGGATCTGCCATCAAATTCCAACTCGCGTTTTGTTATAACTAAAGAATAAAGCAGATCATTGGTAATATGTACGGCTGAAATTTTGGTAAGAAAATCAGGAGTTAAATGAGGCAGGATGAACCACCAAAATTTATTTTGCTCTAACAGCGAAAGCAAATTTTGTGAATTAATGAAGCTAACCAGTTTTAATGCCATGAATGATGGCTTACTAGACGAAATTTATACATTGGTGGTGACTAGCATAGACTCCTGAATATATAACACATCTTTCGGAAAATTGCAGTTTTAGATATATGGTTTAAGATGATCCATGATACAGAAAGTGGCTGGTACTTGTAGTTTCCTTAATTCAAAATGTTGGAAAAATAGGATGAGAAATTGATAACACAGTTTGGTTCAAAAAATAATAATTTTCAAGAAGTTCCTAGTGATCATAAAATATGATGGAAAATAAATGGATTTTGCCTTCACTTTAAAATCATACTTTGGAACTACCTGCTCAGTATATACATGGATTTTTTCCATGCGTTGATCCTTCATATCTACTGCAAGAGAGGGTTTTAACAGAGCATGACATGTGCATGTGGTCAAGCAAGAATTAGAGCATGTTGATTCAGAGTTGCTTGAGTCAAAGACCTTCCCACAATGTGGACAAATATGATATTCAAAATGTTTCTTCACTAGGCAGTTCTCCGCACATTTCAAGTTCACTACCAAATCAATATCTGCTAATTGATCAAGGATTTCCTGAACATAAAGACAAATAAGATAAATTAGCATTTGCCAAAAAAAAAAAAGAACAAACAAATACATTGACATAGTTCATGAATTCTGTACAAAACCCATCAGATGCCAGATATAATAGTTACACTTAACAATATCTCTTGAAAATACTCAAACAAGTGAAGATGATTAAACAAGAAAATAATGCACTTAGAAGAAGGAAAATTTTGAGATAAACACCCATAGTTAATCAACTGTAAATTCCACGGAAGTATGATTTAACAGAACAAAAATTACAGTACATGGTAAAGCAGGCATAGTAACAATATAGGCTCTAAAAACTCACGGCTTGGATTGTTGTTCGTGGTATGCCGCCAAGAATAAATCCCGATTCACCTCTCTGGCATCGCTCCTCCAGCCTTTTGGACAACAAGCCAAATATTATTTCCTCAGGCACCAATCTCCCACTGTTCACATCATTCGAAATCTGCAGCGCCACCAAAAAAACAATTTGCATATGTTTCTGTAGATAAGCAATCCAACTAAAATTCAGCGACGGTTTTGACACAAACTAAAAATTTAAAACTAAGTTACAACTTGGGTGTAAAGTCCAAGCGACCCTAAAATCCAAAACCCCTAAAAGAAGTGCAGGAGTAACGGCAATTAGCAAATGACTATAGTACCCTTAAGGCACAAGAAAGGGAACGAACTAAATCGTGGCCGCCACTTCGCAGGTAGCTCTTGACCCCGATTCCCACACCGGAGGAAAAAGCCCATGAATTCAAGGGGGAAATCAAGAAATAAATTGAGATCGGAACCAAACAACAACCTTTTTCGATTCCAAGGAAGGGAGGAAATCATTGAAATTTCAAGATTCGAAATCCGATAAGTCTGGAGGTGAAATCAAGAAAAAGGAGAGACCTTCTTGTAGAGGGAGGAATTGGGATTGAGCTCCTTGCGTACGAGAGATCCCATGGAGATGTAGGGGACGTCGAGGAGCTCCGCCACGCGCATGGAAAGCACATGCCTCTGCGCCACGTCGGGGCTGCCCATGAACACCCACTGCACACTTCTCGCCTTCCTCTCCCCCCATACTTCCTCCACCGCCGAGGCGCGCTGGCTATAAACGTGCTTCTCCTCCACCTCCTCCCACTCGGTCCAGTAGTCTACCTCGGCCAGAGCGGCGGAGGCGAAGGAACGGAGGGACGTAGCCATCCGCCGGGAGAAGGATCGGCAGGAAATGGAGGTCAATAGGTTGTGGATAGCAGCCATGGCCGCGACGGGGAGGATTCGTTCTCTTCGCGGAGTTCGTCAAGCTCTTGGAGGCGAAAATGACGCTCGGCTAAGGGTTTAGAGCATCTTGTATATATTCCATCAATATTTTACCCAAAAAAAAACACTTACATTTATTTTTTTATTAAAAAAAAAGGAGAAAATTCTGTTTTACACGGGAGGGTTTAATGAAGTTTCAACATGATCATAGGCTTTGCTATTTATTCAACATACACTCTCGGCCAAGGGCCACTTTTAAATTTTCAGATATTTAAGAATCAAATCTTAATCTTAATGAATTAATGGATGAATAATTTTTCTTGAGAGCAGAGGATCCATCTAAGTACGGACCAAAAAATCTTGTTTGATTTTTTTTAATGTTCGTTTGCTATAAATACTGCTTGATTTATTCTAATGCTATAGAAATCTTTTATAGGATGAATAAATAGATTAATGATTTCTGATGCTAATTAAAAAATAAAAAAAATCATGATAAACAAGAGCAAGTAGTTACACAAGAAAGAATATTACAAGCGTATGTGAAAAAGTGGACAATTTCAGAGAAAACTAAACACAATGAATCTAATGGCGAGAAGGAAGAACTAGTGGTTTCACAAGTAAAGATATGAGCGATCAATCTGAACGTGTGAAATTAAAATTTAGAAATATCCCCCTAGTTAAAGGTAAATTTGTATTTTCAATTTTACCAATGTAAAATTATAGTCATGTGCATAGCAAATAAGCCATTTCATAACCTCAGGAAGGGTATTTTGAAGTAATATTTCAAAACATAGAGACATTTTGATAACGTTAGAAGTTTATGGTATTTTAAAAAGTAGCCAAAAGCTAGTAGTATTTTAACAATACTGAAAAGCTATGTGACATTTTAAAAAATTGCAAAACTTGGAGCTTATAGAAGTAGCAAAAATCATAAACTCTGCAAAAACCTAAATCCGCCACCCTATCAGTCTTCCCACAACTACTCTACACTATTGAGAATGAGTAAATTAAGAAACTAAAGTTAGTCGAAAAGTAGCAAAATTTTTAGTCATTTTAAAAAGCAACAAACTTGAGGGACATTTTTAAAAGTTTATCTAAGTAAGATTTAATAAATGTGTCATTGCATATTCAACACCCGAAGCAATAGTCACGAGGTAGGATATCTTTTCCATTTCTTAGACATTTAAGATCGTGCTTTAATCTCGGCGAATTAAAGAATAATTTTTTTAAAATAGACATCTAAAAATGTTGATCTGATAGGTCGTTAGAGGTGTAATCGAGTCGAGTCGAACTCTTTGATGTTTAAATTTAACTCGTTTATAATCGAGCCGAGTTCGAATTTTATTTAACGAATATATTCATGGCTCACGAGCTTATTCGAGCATTTATCGAGTCTAAACAAACTTAATAAATATAAATTATAAATTTAAATATTTATTAAAAATTAAATTATATATTTTAAAAAAATATAATATTCTTGTTAAAATTTATAATTTTATTCTAACTAGTGTGATCGTGCACACGCAACGTGTGTAATATAATAATATATAAATTATTTGGGTCTTTGAAAATCTGAATTGTTTCGATTTTCTAGTGTCTCCTTCAAAACCAAGAATTAATCATTTGGATAAGATTAATAGTGCAATAATGCAAGGATGACGTTAGAGAATCCCAGTAATAAACTATTGTAATGGGTTCCCTATGCAAAAAATTATTTTAATTTAATATTATACTTATCTTAGTAAAAAAAACTAAGAAAAATATATTTTTTAACATCATCGGCCTAAAATATTTATAGAAGTTTCTTTGATCATAGTGTTGTCAATTCTAAGATGTGGGACTAAAGAGAACTATATTTTTTTTATATAAAACAATCAGAGAAAATTACTAATAAACCTTGGAATTATTTTTAGTATGAATAGAAAAAAGGACAGTAACGTAAATTCATTTTAGGCTTCACCAAAGTTAGTTAGTAAAGAGGGAAGATTTTTAATAAAATAGTAAGATAAATAAATTTAATATATTTGTCTATGTTTTTCATATGTATAGTGTAAAATCTATAAATTCAATATCAAAACTATTATTTTTTTATTTAAAAGTTGATTTATAAGCTTAACGAACATGTTCACGGGCTAACGAACCGAATATTGTAAAGCTTGAGTTTGGTTTGTTTATCTTAACGAGTCTCATTAAACAAGCTCAAACGAATTTTTATCGAATCGAGCTTCGAATAGCTCACGATCGACTTGGCTCATTTATACCCCTATAGGTCGTCCACTACGAGTACTTCCTAATTATTATAATGAGTCTTAAAATTTTTATGAAATTGGATTGACCATTCTATGATTAATCGATGACATAAGTTACGAACACTAACAATAATATTTAAGATATTTTGCCACAATTTTATAAAAGTAAAATATGACATTCTAAGCTATTAGTAAAAAAAATTATAATTTATTCCTTATTTTCAGTGATAAGATATTAAAATGATTATTGATTGATTTTTTTTTATGAGTTTGAATTTGAGTTAAAGTTACTTGAGTTTGAGTTTGGTTCATTTAGATGTTATGAACTCTCAATTAAAATTTGTTTAATTGTTTGAAATTTTTATATTTAAAATTTATTTGTTGATTATTTAATCGAATAATATAAATTAACATATTAATAAGAGTTTTATTTATGAACGTTATTCACTAATATTTTTCACGAATATTAACGAGTTGAATATATTTGTATTCTAAAAAAAATTCATTTAGTTTAACTAATTATTTTAGTTTGTTTAATAATTGATCTGATGTGTATTGAACGAATATAAATAAATTTTTACTAAATCAAACATTAAATTAATTATCGAGAACGTTTAATTTTTTTTACCATCCTAATTTTCTTTGGAATGTAAATTTCAAATTCAAAACTAAACCAATATAATTTATGATCCTGCTTGAGACTCGATGTTGATTAGTTAATGATTAATTATTACATCCTGCTCGATTAGTCAAGAACTTGTAAAACTAGCTCTGACAAGTAAGTTGAACTATATCGCTCAGCTTATTAATCATCCGAGTGGACCTTCATCTTTCCCTGATCTTGACTTTGACTCCTTTTCTAGATTGACTTCTTGATGCACATGACGCCTTCAGTAGATTGCTACGTCAATTTAGAAATTCAAATATTTAAAATTTAATTTTGATCAGTTGAAAATCCAGTGATATTAAAAATATATACATATAATAAAATATATTCATTAACAACTCAAGATTTATAATGTTCATGTGAAAAAAAATAAATCTCACCCCGGGCCAGATTTGATCAGTTGAGTTTGTTACTACTGCTAGACATTAGCCGTGTGAGACTGCTGGTAGCGGATTATACCTTATAGTTTCCTTTAACTATAATATGAAAAAAAATCTCAAAAGATTCAAATAATCTCAAACTCCCTAAAGATAAATTAGGAAGAGTTTCTATGATTAAACATATCATAATACACAAAATATATTATGTAAATTAAGATGTTTAATACAAGTAATATTTATGAATTGAATTGTAAAAGTGCGACTTTTTGTTAAGTAGTTACCAAGTATAAAATCTTGATCAAGCATTAATTTGGACTTTCTGAACAAAAACAAAGCATTAAAAGACATTTATTTAATCGACCTCATACTTCTTATATAAATTACCATAAAATTTAAAATATAATTAACTTCGTCAAATTTATAAATAGTCAGGCAAAGTTATTTTTAAACTTATAAAATAAATACTTTTTTCAAATACTTATTTGTTTTTAAAAATACATGTTTGTATATGGAAATGCAATATTTATATTAAAATATATTTAAACTTTTCTTAATTAATATTATTCACAGAGATTTTATTATTATCACTGTTTTAATTCAGTAGAATAATAACTAAATAATAAGGCCGGTTTTGGCTAACAAAAGCAATTCCAAATTAGTTGATTACTTGAGGTTCCATTATTCTTAAATATTAATAGTAGATAATGCACCAATAACATTAACTTTAGAAATAAAGATACTCATTAATTAATAATATAATTAATACATTCAAATTTAATAGTTAATCACTAAGCAACAACATTTATTTTTAACCAGGAACTAGCAAATAAATACTTTAAAATGTTCGAACTATTGGTTTGCTTCCATCTTTCCTAGCAAGAATCAACACTAAAATAGTAAAATCTATAGATTTAATATTTTTAATTTTCATTCATTAAAATAATTTGGGTGGCACCAAATGTTGCCTAACTCCTAGGTCTTCCATGTGACACATCCAATTAATTTCAATTTTTTTTCTTTAAATCATAATTTTAATTGCAACAATACCACACTCATGTGATGAATGCTCATTTGGGATGAGTATAATCATATTTACTTCAATATGATGAATGCAACTTTGCCCCTGTGACAATGGCGTAGTGGCATTACACTTTCTCAAGAAAACTTCCATAAATTAGCGTAAACTAGATATCTGAGATATGTCAATTAAAATAATAATTAAAAATAGAATGGATGTTAAAGACAAAATTGTTAAAACAAAAATATAGATACATTACATTAACTATTTTGTAGTACCGATCTCAAATGCTATGCATCCACTATTTACGCTACGCCCTTAGGACAATAAATTTGTTTAAACAATTGGTAAGTTATGCTTTACTTAATTATTTGGTAAGTTAACTAATACTAGAAATTAACATATCAATTTCTAAAACTTCAATTTTTTTTTCAAAAATGTTTAGTTGATTTCCTAATCTTGTTATTAAATTACAGATGATAAAAACAAAAACTAATTAGAATCACAATGTTAATGGGTCAATTTAATTAATCATACTTAAGCTACTAATCTCCCACAGCCACAGACAAAGAGCACCTTTATTGAGGATACAAATTCGGATCACGGACCCCACATCCAAAGTGGACGGTCGAGATTGAGCGTCCATGAAATTCTTTATCTTACAAAAACATAAGCCCGCGTTGCAATTGGTCAATCTCCACTGGGCCGCTCTTGATTTTGCAATCGCGTGGGGGGTATAACGGTTGGTGAAATGTTAAATGATGCGGCGATATAGGGAGATCTATCTGGTGCGAGGTCAATTGTCAAGGTAGAGGTTAAAGTTAAGATGATTAATGTCAAGGTGTTAAGAATCAAACGGAGGACGATTGCAATGGCCGATCAAGATAGTCGGTGTCCGACCATCGAAAGACATATCCGAGCGGACCATCCATCCAGCTCAGGATAATTGGATAAGATAATCGAACGCTCAATGTGAAGTAACATGACGCCAAGGAGACCGGAGAACTTGTCCGAATGGAGAGGTCACACTACTACATAGTAAGGGGTATCAATTCGGATAGGTCGGGTCGGATTAGGTCGGATTGAGTTTTTTTTTTTAACCCAACTCGAACCCGATCCGAACCCAAGTTCAACCCAAAACACCTAAACCCGAACTCGAACCTGACCAACCCGATCAACCCGAACCCAACCCATATAACCCGAAAATCCGATTCAAACCGACTTTTTAGGTTATTTTCCCTATAATTCTTAACTTTTATCTCAATACTTCATCATTATCATACAAACATGATATTAATATACATAAAAACATCTAAATTTTTAAAATAAAATTTTATTTAATCCAAAAAAAACCCACAAACCCCTATATTTAAGTCAACCCGGGTCAACCTGGATCAACCCGAACCCGACCCAATCCAACCCGAAAATTTTTAACTCTCCAACCCTCCAACCTAAACCTGACCCGAACCCGAAAATACCCAACTCGAACCTGATTTTTTCCAGGTCAACTCGGATTGGATCGTCGGGTCGGATTCATTCTTGACACCCCTATACACAGTCACTATAGAGAAGGGTAGCTGAGGCCGACAAAACAGAGAAGTTATAGTTGAGCGGCTACCCGATTCGGTCAAGCAGCGGGACATAGCTATCGACAGAGAGAAGGAGTCCCGGCCAAGCGGCTACCTCGCTCGGCTAAGCAGTAGGACCATTGTCGTATTTCTCGATATCCTTTTGGGAGATAGTGTCGTTAACACGAGGCATGATCGATAGACGGATCATACGACAAAAACTTCTACTCTCTTGTTAGGGATATACATGTCTTGTTAAGATATGATGTCAAAGATACTTTTCTAATAGGTCCCTTCATAGAACATATTGGAGAAACGTGTCCATGGCCGAGGAGTGTGCACGTCACTTATCAAAGTTTTATATAAAGAGGGTCCATCACTAATGGAGGTACATGTTATTTACTGTTTGCGCTAGAGTTACAGTTGCTCCACTTTCTTCCACTATTCAGATGATTAACTTAAACATGAAAGGGCCAATACCAAAAATTCCTTCCCTACTTCAATACTAACGTTATTTATTTTACCGAACGAAATAAGATCTGCAACTGATCAATGAAACTGCTACATCCAACTTTCTACCTTTCTACAATTCTACTTTTTGGATAGGATCATCAAAAATGAAAATTCATGTTTTTTTTTATCACGCTATCGAGAACCGTCCGATATAAGGCAGCATACGGCCGGTGAAATCCCCGCCAAAACAGGCGACGAGGCGCAAGCCACGTGGCGGACTGAAGGAACCGATCGCCGCCGACAGCGTAATCTACGGGTCTCCAACCCCATGGATTTGATATAAAACCGAATTTCCATTAATACCACTACATTTTATTAAAATATACGTAATACCATATTAATCACCTCGTATTATAGTGATCTTTAGGGGTACTTTCGTGCCTAGAAAACGACAATTAGGTCAGCGAGTTTAGTACAGGGAGACATGTGGAGTTAATAAATGATTAAATCCAACCGACAATTGTAAATTATGTTTTGAAATTGGTTGATCCATGCGATCCTGGCCGTCCGTTTCTCGGACCCCATCGCTATGATTAATACAAGCAACAGTCGACGGTCTGGATGAGTCAAGATAAAAAGGACCTATTTCAACGCACCCACCACATGGCCTGCCATGTAGGGCAAGTAGGCCCGTTCGTTGACCTAATGGGAGTGCAGGTAAGAAGATGGTAGCAAGTGTTGACGTCAATAACAATTGTAGTATTGAAGTGAAGAGACATGATGGGAGTTTAATTTTGTTTGATAATGTTTAGTGTACAATTTGATTCCATTAGCACTGTTAATCACTGGAGATTAGTTATTAATTATATATCAGAGTGAGAGAGGACATGGGGAATGAATGGCTGATGGAATCTCTCTCGCTTTGTGCTTACTCTTCTCTCGATCGCTCGATTCTCGCTTCCTTCTCGCAACGAGCGCCCTTTGTTTTTTTTTTAACTAGCTCGTTCCTCGAAATCCTTTTCCTAACGAGGGAGGTGGAGGAGATGAGATCTCGATCTTGTCATGTAATGCGCGACTTCATCTGAATCGACTGCATGCTCCGGCGCTGGTGATGGTGATTGGGACATTTTGTTTTTTTTTTGTAGGTGGGTCTGTGATTGACAAGCCGGAAAATTATCTGTATACTTGGGGATTTTGAGCTTGGCGTTCTTTCCGTTGATGATGGGAGGACCCGAGCTCCTGCTCTCCGGGTTTCTCATACTGAAAAAAAAAAGTCTTTTTGATTTTGGATCTGTAATTGTACCTTATAGGTTTTGAACTTATATGATATAGATGTTAAAAAACGAAAACTTGGTGGAAGTTAGTTTTTGAGGGATTTGGATTTTAGTTTGCGATGAGAGTTTTGATTTTGTTGTATTTATTGTTACTTTCTATTTCCTGGTTACAGTTGATTCATCTTTTCGGTGAGAGTGATGGACGCGGCTGAGTTGGAAGGGCGCATGTTCATAGCTGGTGATCCAAAGGTATTGTCGTCAAGAAGAAAGATTTGCTTGAGAAGACGTTTTGATGTTTAGAATGATTGGAATATGAAACTAAGTCGTCTTTTTTTGTATGAACAGGTACATGGGGATATGTTTAGAGTGCTCCATGCATTTATTAGTAAGGTAATGGAGATATTTCCCTTTATAGAAGCTGCAAGACCCAGAAGTAAGTCTGGCATACAGGCACTATGCTCTTTGCATGTTGCTCTTGACAAAGCCAAAAGTCTTCTTCAGCATTGCTCTGAGTGTAGTAAGCTTTACTTGGTAATTTTCTTTTCCACAATTTTTCCTTGAATCTATTGAATTCAATCTCACTGAATGTCATCAGCATAAATTGTTTGTAAACTCCTAATTACTAGCAAAAAATTGCTTAGTTTGTCTCGGGAATGAAATATTATTACTTAATTATGTTGTAAAATTAACACTCCTTGAAGATTTTTTAACGATCTCTGATTCCTTTCATTTACCCATCAATTTAAGCAGCATAAAAATTGGTTCAATTTGCATACCTATAATAGGTTGCATATATGGAACTCTCATCCTTTCATGCTACTTACCTATTTTATTCTAATCAATTACTTTTATATGATAAATGAATGTTCTTCTGCAATCCTTCGCTTTGTTCATGCTCTTTTTATGGTTGCTCAAAATGAGCTTTTTTTGCCAGCCAAAAAATTACTTTCTATAAAATTGAAACAGAAGTGCCATCTTGAACATCTCTCTGGAAATGCATTATCTTCATGGAGTTACTACATATTGGATGTGCCTTATCAGGTTAATCAGCTAGATATTGTTTTAGCACATTTGTGTTGATTCCATAGGCAATTACTGGAGAATCAATTATAGTAAAGTTTGAAAAGGCCAAATGTGCACTTGGAGAAAGTCTGAGACGAGTTGAAGAAATTGTGCCAGAGCCTATTAATTGTCAGGTATGCTCCTACCATGTTTGCATGTAAATATTTGAAGTCTGTTAGCATTGCCAAAATATTTAAATCATATATTATTTCTATAGCTACATACATAAGTGCTCTTTCACCATGTTTCCTACAAGGAAGTCGAAGTAACATGAAGACTGGAGAGAAGTGGAGGAGGGGAAAGAAATATTGAGGGAAAGAAGGAAATTGATCCCTCATCTATTTTCCTTGGAGGGATGGAAATTATGATCCATTTCCCTTTATTTTCTTCGTTGGAAAGAAAAAAGGATTCAGACTTTGTGAAACTAATTTTTCATAAAATCATTTAAAAAAATAAAATAAAATGAAGAAAAAAATAATTTTGAAAATTTCCTTATTAGAAACATTCTACCCAATAGGTCATAGGTGCTTCCAATTTGAAAACAATCCTGAACTCTAGATTTTAAATATGAAGCCTCTGAAGTTTGACGTCATTTATGCAACTCTTTACTGGAAATATGCAATTCAGTTTGAGCTAGGGATTCTGAAGAAATTAATTCATCATACACTGGAGATTATTTGTATGCTTAAAATAATTTTAGTTCAATTTTAAATATTATTCTAAATAAGTTGGAGAATAGTTAAGATTGCTTCCATCACCTTTTGAATTCTTATGGTTGCTCTATTCTCTCGCCTTCGTTTCCTCTATGCTCACTTAGTGTTATATGATATGCCCCATTTTGAATTGCTAGCATTTCTCTTGTCTCTTTCTTGTTGTCCCATTTTATTGTCGGTCTTAATGTAACACATATAGATCCATTAATACTAGAACTCACAGCCCATTTCTCCACGGTACAAAAATATACATGCCCATATCTACAAACACATAAAGTAATATAAAATATTGTCTAAGTGCTGTATTTGATACTTTTGACTGCTATAAATTATTGTGGTTTTTTTACCATTTACCTATCATAGGTCAGGATTGTTGGATCGTGAAGAACGCTAGAGGGGGGCAGGTGAATAGCGATCGGTAAAAATCGAGAATTAAATCGAGTACGTAGCGGAAAGATAACAATAAAAACAATGCTAACAAATCAAGTTTTATTTGGTTCGGAGCCTTCATCGACTCATACTTCAAGGCCTGCACTCGTCGAGTGCTTTTGTTGGGCAATCCATTAAGAATTTGCAAATCTTTACAAGAGGAATACAATGAATGTATAATTTAAGTGCAAAAATAAACAAGTATACCAACAACTTCTTAGAGATCTAGAAGGTCGTGCTTTCAATTGTTAGAGTCGCGTCACTCTGTTGTTGGAGTTGTGTTGCTCGATCGTCGGAGCAGCGTCACTCGACCGTTGGAGTTGTGTTGTGTGCTCCTGGTGGAAGGCTGCTTATATAGGCAGTTCCGAGCACCTGGACCATTATGTTGGCCAACCAATCAGCACGCTCCAAGCTGGCGAGCAGATAAGCCTTGGGCATTCCAAGCGCTCGGACCAGTTCTGGGCGCCCAGACCTGACTTTTTCAGCAACTCATTTTCATGCAAGAAAATGTTAGTCCGAGACAATAAAATTTTTATTACCCTACAAAACAAAGTTAGCACAATATAACAAATAGAGTAGTAATTAGATTCTGTCTCCTCGAGACCAGAATCTAGTCAAGATCTCAACTTAGATTTCCGAAATGGATCTAAGTTGGATCGACGCCTACTATTCCCTCAAACAGGGAATGCATCCTCACCAAGTCACTCTCCTCCAGTGACTTACCTTAACTTACCGCTTTGCCAGACATCCGGTCAGCCCGTCAACCTGTCTGGACTTCGTGCCAGCTATCCGGTTGGCCCGTTGACCTAGCTGGACTTCGTGCCAGATATTCAGTTAGCGTGTCGACCTATCTGGACTTCGTACCAGCTATCCGGTCAGTCTGTCGACCTAGCTGGATTTCTTGCTAGATATTTGGTCAGCCCGTCGATCTATCTGGACTTCTCCTGCACACTTAGTTACATCATTAGATCATAACAAACCTAACTTAACTTACTCTGTCATTCATCAAAACCTGAGTTCGACTGTTAGTGCAACCTGCACCAACAAGGATTATTCCGTTGAGCATTAGAAAATTGATATCAGTCCAACACACACAAAATTAGACAACTATTCAATTTATGCATTTTACTTGTCTATGATAAATTTTCCCCAAAGGTTCTATTTTTCATTTTCTCATGTCAGATCATAGAAATTATTGGTGGGCTGGAAGAAGCTGTGTTTGAGCTTGATCAGTCAGAGAAGCTGGCTGGTGATGAAATCATATCATTGCTTCAGAAAGACAGTAAACTGAAGAGCAATTCAAGCAATAGCAAAGAGCTTGAGATTTTCCACCAAGCTGCTTTAAGGCTCGGGATTACTTCTTCTCGAGCAGCACTGACTGAAAGGAGATCTCTGAAGAAACTCATGGAGAGAGCTCGCGCTCAGGATGACAAACGGAAGGAATCTATTGTATCTTACTTGCATCACCTCATGAGAAAGTACTCAAATATTTTCAGAAGTGAGTATGCTGATGATACTGACTCTCAGGGATCAACTCCGCGCTCCCCTCCCATATTGGGGTTTGAAGAGGTGTCTAGTCCACATCGGAACAGCTACACATTTGATAGGAACAGTCAGATGTTTGATAGACATCTATCTAAGTTGCGCTCTTTCAACTTCAAACAAAATGGAAGGTCTGGAAATATGCCAATCCCTCCTGAAGAATTCATATGCCCCATTTCCTTGCAGCTCATGTTTGATCCTGCCATTATTTCATCTGGACAGACCTATGAGCGTATTTGCATTGAGAAATGGTTCAATGATGGCCATAGTACCTGTCCGAAAACGCAGCAGCAGCTATCTCATTTATGTTTAACTCCAAACTACTGTGTTAAAGGCTTGATTGCAAGTTGGTGTGAGCAGAATGGATTTCCCATTCCTAATGGCCCCCCCGAGTCCTTGGATTTTAACTATTGGAGATTGAGTCTCTCTCAATGTGAAGCCATGGATTCAAGTTCCTTTCTTGGCATAAATTCTTGTAAATCGAAAAGTATTAGTGTTTCTGATTGTGATGGCAGTAGCATCCCAGAGGAGACCAAGGAGAATGATTCTGAAATTTTAAACCACTATCAGGACTGTGGAGCAGATGAGCTTGGCAAATGCCGAAGTGTACTAGCATCACTTGGTGAGGTTAAAAATGCACAGAAGCAACTTAGAGTAGTGGAACAGATAAGGTATTTGCTGAAGGAGGATGAAGAAGCTAGGATCTTCATGGGTGCTAATGGAGCTGCGGAGTTGCTCATCCAGTTTCTCAGAACGTCCATATACAATGGTGATCAAAAGGCTCAAGAAGCTGGTGCCATGGCCCTTTTCAACCTTGCAGTCAACAACAATAGGTACAAAAGTCTAATGCTTTTTTTCCTACTATTCTATTTATTGGCGCAACGGTAAAGTTGTTGTCATGTGACCAAAAGGTAACGGGTTCGAATCCTGGAAACAGTTCGAATCCTGGAAACAGTCTCTTGCAAAAAGCAGGGTAAGGCTGCGTACAATGGATCCTTCTCCGGGACCCCGCATGACGGGAGCTTCGTGCACCGGGCTGCCTTTTTGTGGTCACGTATATTTGCTGATTAGTTTCAAGCACTTACATTTCTCCTCTTCTATTAGGAACAAGGAAATGCTCATAGAAGCTGGCTTGATACCCTTGCTAGTGGAAATGATCTCAAATTCTGGAACGTACCAATGTGTAGCGGCACTCTACCTCAACCTTTCATGTCTTAACGAGGCCAAGCCCCTTATTTGCTCAAGTAAAGCTGTTCCATTCCTCATTCAGCTTTTACAAGATTACGAAAATGCCGGGAGCACCTGCAAGTATGATGCACTCTACGCGCTGTATAATCTTTCCACTCATCCACCCAACATCACCATCCTCATATCATCAGGCATCATCACCAGCCTCCTTCCGCTCCTCGGATTGCCTTCTGCACCTGAAGGCATAATGTGGACCGAGAAGGCTCTTGCAGTCTTGATAAATTTAGCATCGAGCCAGGCAGGAAGGAGAGAAATTATTTCCGATCCAGGAATCTTTTCCAGCCTTGCTGGAGTCTTGGACTTTGGTGAGCCCTTCGAGCAAGAGCAGGTTGTGTCGTGCCTGTTGATCCTGTGCAGTGGTAACGAGAAATGCAGTCAAATGGTCTTGCAAGAAGGGGTGATACCCTCCCTAGTTTCGATATCGGTGAATGGGACAGCAAAAGGTAGAGAGAAGGCTGAGAGGTTATTGAAACTCTTCAGAGACCAGCGGCAGCAAGAGCCACCTACCCTCAAGCAGCAACATCAGCCGACGATAGATGGCAACAGTGGAATTCAAGCGGCCATTGAAACCAAGAAATTCTGTAAATCAAGATCAAAGAAGCTTGGAAGGACACTGAGTTCTATCTGGAAGAAGAAGAGTTTTTCGATATATCAATGCTAGTGTCATTGGTCAGTCCCAATCATGTAAATTTATGTCAGGCATTTTCTTTGTTTTATTTGTTGAAATTTCTAATCTTTTCAATCAAGGGGAGTTGGCATTTTCCCTTTGCCTCCCTGAATGGAAAAGATGTACAGGCTCTCTGTTAGTGTGTATCAGCTTTCTCAGCTGCCTTCTGTTAGCAGTTGAAAAAGAAAAAGAAAAAGAAATAATTGTAATTTCAAATGGAAAAAAACAAAGCAGTAGACGCAGATTAAAATATAATTACAGGTGAATTAAAATGTGGCTAAATAATTTTAAGCCCCATGTGTTTTCTATCATGCTATAGTTTACCCTTCTATATTTAAAAAACAACCCTTGATCTTTTTGACCTCAAGTCAAAATGTAAACAAAAGTAACGATCACAATAACCTTGAAAAAGAATTTCAAGAATAAAGAAAATAAATTCTAATTCTAAAGGTAAATTTGACCTCAAGTCAAAATGTAAACAAAAGTAACGATCACAATAACCTTGAAAAAGAATTTCAAGAATAAAGAACATAAATTCTAATTCTAAAGGTTGAAAATTTACGTGTGTGTTGATCTAAACCCTAATTCTTAACGTCAAAAAAATTGATAATGATCAAAATAATCTATTACTTTTGATATTGTCCGAAGTTGAAAAGAGGACTAGTTGGTAATGTGGTTCTGGTGTTAACTAGAAGAAGACTCTGCACTGTCCTGTAAAATCATGAGCGTTAGTGTCGGGCCAAGGAAGGGGTCCCAGGTGTTGACTTTCCGACGCTCAAGTCAGTCTTCGGTTCGAGAGGAAAGAATAGTAGCAGTGAACAACAACAAAGAGCATGTAGAATAACGAATGATCCTGTCTAGAAGCTAAGAAGATGAACCTGCCGGTGTGACGTGTCTGGAAGGTTGACCGCATCCCCATGACCCGGTTGATGATCTGTCCGCTGCGTTGACCAGGTCGTCTGAAGTCCTCCTCCGGTCAACTGTACCTGTATCCAGCGACCGGGTTCCCCCGATCTCTGGTACCTCGGTGCTCGAGGCGAATCCCACAAATGTATGAGTATCCAGATAATAACAGAACAGAATAATTAACTAAATGCAGAAAAGGTACGAGAACGTACCCTGGCCCAGGGGGGCACCCTCGGATGGATGGATGAGCTGGTCATGGTGCTGACCGAGTCGTCGTGGCCCCAACAATGGGATGGGTGGGGACCCGCTGATAAGCCGAATCTGATGGTGGCGATACACAATGGCTCATAGGCCGATACGCAGCACGCAGGCCGGATAACAATAATGGTACGAAGAATGAAGTACAACGGCACGATGGCCGGATCCACATCGGCTCACAAGCCGAACATAATCTTGGCGCGAAGGCCTGAATACGCAAACCTGAGCCCATCGTATGACGGCTACTTGTAGGGTGATGACGGCTGCCCGGAGGTGTCGGTGGCTGCGGCAGGAGCTGCCGGAGGTGACGGCGCTAGATGCCGGAGGCGCTGGCTGCCGCAGGCACTGTGGCGCTGCTAGAAGAAATGTCACTGTCCGCTGGGGGCCTCGGCAGTGGCATCCGTAGCCGCCAGAAGCGGCGTGAGGCAGCGGTGATGGCCGCCGGGGGCGGCAGCACCCGCCGGAGGTAGTAGCGCCTGCCAAAGGCAGCGGCAGTGGCTGCGGGAGAAGGTGGCAGCGGGCGGGAAAGGAGGCGGCGACGACCGCAGGAGGAGGCGAACTGCCGGAGGCGGTGTCCACTAAGGGCGGCGCTGGTTGTGCTCTGAGGCGCTGTCGGCGTGGAGAAGAGACACGGGGACGAGGAGAACCGGAGGTTCGGCTGCTGGACGTCGCAAGGGCGGCGGTCTGTTCGTGGAGGCTTACCGACGAGGAAGGAGAGGAGGGAGGAAGAGGTGGCTCGTCGGCAGCCATCCTCGAAGGAGGCGGCCCTGGATGATGAAGAACCGGCTGCTCCTTTCCATGGCAGTGGAGGCCATCCTGGTACCGCAGGTGGCGGCGGCGGAAAAGCACGAAGAAAACCCTCCTCTCTACTCTCACACGAACCGGTTACCAAATACCCCCAAAACCCTCCACCTCCGAAATGACGCATATGCCCCCTCTCTTCTCCCTAATCCCTTCTATGCCCTCACCTGTAATCCGGATCACAAGCCTCCCCTTCAAGTCTAGTCGAAGGAGGCGTGAGTCCGACTGACTGGACAGTTTATTGCAAAGAATTGAACCACTCTCGATGTCAAAGCCAAATCGCTGAACCAATAATATAATGTCGCTCGAGCGGTCGCTATAATTGTGGTTGTTGGGGTTGCAAGGTTGCAAACATAGTCCCATATTAAAAACACATGGAAAAGATCATGGGTTTATAAGAGAAAGATATCTCCATTGGCATGAGGCCTTTTGGGGAGAGCCCAAGAGCAAAACCATGAGGGCTTAGGCCCAAAGTGGACAATATCATGTTATTGTGGAGATATCTAAATTCTTTTCGATCCTAACAATTGGTATCAGAGCCCGGACTGCCAGAAGGTTTAACCGCCGACTGTGCACAAGAGCTATGGTCTGATTGAACCATGTGAGTACAATATTGACCTCGAACAAAGAAAGTGGGGGCTCCTATGTTCGGATCAAGAGGACTAGACACCAGGCAGAAAGTCCTAGTTGCGGCTAGGCAAGGAAGTCCTAGTAGGTCGGGTGGACCGAGGGGCAGGAAGTCCTAGTTGCGGCTAGGCAAGGAAGTCCTAGTAGGTCGGGTGGACCGAGGGGCAGGAAGTCCTAGTAGGTCGGGTAGACCGAGGGGCAGGAAGACCTGGTGGGTCAAGGATCGGACGTGGGAAGTCCATGGTCCTTTGTTTGAGGGGGGAATTGTTGGGGTTGCAAGGTTGCAAACATAGTCCCATATTGAAAACACATGGAAAAGATCATGGGTTTATAAGAGAAAGATATCTCCATTGGCATGAGGCCATTTGGGGAGAGCCCAAGAGCAAAACCATGAGGGCTTAGGCCCAAAGTGGACAATATCATGTTATTGTGGTTTTCGATCCTAACAGTGGTGTCGTAGGAGATGGTAACGATACCGAGCGGACCAAGTCTGTAATCGAACCAATGCCGAGTGCGCATCCGCGAAGATACCGACCGGACGATCAAAGTGCTATCGATCAGATGGATAGATGCTAGACGAACGCTGTCGTGCGAGCGATCGAAATGATGCCGATCGGATGGATAGATGCTAGACGAACGCTGTCGTGCGAGCGATCGAAATGATGCCGATCGGATGGATAGATGCCTGGCGGACGATGCCGCATGTGCGATCGAAATGACGCCGATTGGATGGATAGATGCTATACGGACGCTGTCGCGCGAGCGATCGATATGACGCCGATCGGATGGATAGATGTCGGGCGGACGATGCCGCGCGTGCGATCAAAATGACGCCGATCGGATGAATAGATGTCGGGCGGACGATGCCGCGCGTGCGATCAAAATGACGCCGATCGGATGGATAGGTGCCGGGCGGACGATGTCGCGCGTGCGATCGAAATGACGCCGATCGGATGGATAGATGCTGGGCGGACGATGCCGCGCGTGCGATCGAAATGATGTCGATCGGTCGGATAAATGCCGAGCAGACGATGCCGCGCGTGCGATCGAAATGACGCCGATCGGATGGATAGATGCCGGGCGGACGATGCCGCGCGTGCGATCGAAATGACGCCGATCAGAAGAATAGATGCCGGGCGGACGATGCCGCGCGTGCGATCGAAATGACGCCGATCGGAAGAATAGATACCTGGCCGCGACGATTGCTCGACCCCGAACGGGGGAGATAGAAGATCATGCATCTGGTCCGTGACCAGTGAAGGTCGCTCAACCCCGAACGGGGGATATAGATATATGATGTGCTGGTCCGCTGAACTGGTCTGAAACCGGTGATGATCGCTTGAATATAATCCTCCCGGCCGATCGGCTCAGGGGTCTTCGCCATTGAGCCCCTAGCTCGTATATAATCCTCCCGGCTGCTCGGCTCGGGGGTCTTCGCCATCGAGCCCGTAGCAGCTACGGGCTCGTATATAATCCTCCCGGCTGCTCGGCTCGGGGGTCTTCGCCATCGAGCCCCTGGCTCGTATATAATCCTCCCGGCTGCTCGGCTCGGGGGTCTTCGCCATCGAGCCCCTGGCTCGTATATAATCCTCCCGGCTGCTCGGCTCGGGGGTCTTCGCCATCGAGCCCCTGGCTCGTATATAAACCTCCCGGCCGAACGGCTCGGGGGCCTTCGTCTTCGAGCCTGTGGCTCGGATATAAACCTCCCGGCCGATCGGCTCGGGGGCCTTCGGCTTCGAGCCTTTGGCTCGGATATAAACCTCCCGGCCGAACGGCTCGGGGGCCTTCGTCTTCGAGCCCGTGGCTCGGATATAAACCTCCCGGCCGATCGGCTCGGGGGCCTTCGGCTTCGAGCCCGTGGCTCGGATATAAACCTCCCGGCCGATCGGCTCGGGGGCCTTCGGCTTCGAGCCCGTGGCTCGGATATAAACCTCCCGGCCGATCGGCTCGGGGGCCTTCGGCTTCGAGCCCGTGGCTCGGATATAAACCTCCCGGCCGATCGGCTCGGGGGCCTTCGTCTTCGAGCCTGTGGCTCGGATATAAACCTCCCGGCCGATCGGCTCGGGGGCCTTCGGCATCGAGCCCGTGGCTCGGATATAAACCTCCCGGCCGATCGGCTCGGGGGCCTTCGGCTTCGAGCCCGTGGCTCGGATATAAACCTCCCGGCCGATCGGCTCGGGGGCCTTCGGCTTCGAGCCCGTGGCTCGGATATAAACCTCCCGGCCGATCGGCTCGGGGTTTGCACCGAGCCCGTGGCTCGGATATAAACCTCCTACCGATCGGGCCTTCGCCATCGAGCCCGTGGCTCGGATATCAACCTCCCGGCCGCTGGGGGCCTTCGTCATCGAGCCTGCGGCTCGGATATAAACCTCCTACCGAGCGGCTGGGGTCTTTGTCATCGAGCCGTGGCTCGGATATAAACCTCCCGGCCGAACGGCTCGGGGCCTTCGTCTTCGAGCCGTGGCTCGGATATAAACCTCCCGCCGATCGGCCCGGGGCCTTCGCCTTGAGCCCGTGGCTCGGATATAAACCTCCCGATCGGGTCGGGGGCCTTAGTCTTCGAGCCCGTGGCTCGGATATAAACCTCCCGGCCGATCGGCTCGGGGGCCTTCCTCTTCGAGCCCGTGACTCGGATATAAACCTCCACCGATCGGCTCGGCCTTCGTCTCGAGCCCGTGGCTCGTATAAACCTCCGGCTGATCGGCTCGGGGCCTTCGCCGAGCCTGTGGCTCGGATATAAACCTCCCCGCCGATCGGCTCGGGGGCCTTCGGCTTCGAGCCCGTGGCTCGGATATAAACCTCCCGGCCGATCGGCTCGGGGGCCTTCGGCTTCGAGCCTGTGGCTCGGATATAAACCTCCCTGCCGAACGGCTCGGGGGCCTTCGTCATCGAGCCTGCGGCTCGGATATCAACCTCCCGGCCGAACGGCTCGGGGGCCTTCGTCATCGAGCCTGCGGCTCGGATATAAACCTCCCGGCCGAACAGCTCGGGGGCCTTCGTCATCGAGCCTGTGGCTCGGATATAAACCTCCCGGCCGAACGGCTCGGGGGCCTTCGTCTTCGAGCCTGTGGCTCGGATATCAACCTCCCGGCCGAACAGCTCGGGGGTCTTGGCTCGAAGAACTACTACAGATCACATAACTAACCGAAAACAGATAACGGAAAGACTGACCTAGGTCATGAGGATAGCAGAACTCTCCGGCGTCGTCCATCTTCACGTTCCAGATCAGGCGCGTTCCCACAGACAGCGCCAATTTGATCCTGTCTAGAAGCTAAGAAGACGAACCTGCCGGTGTGACGTGTCTGGAAGGTTGACCGCATCCCCATGACCCGGTTGATGATCTGTCCGCTGCGTTGACCAGGTCGTCTGAAGTCCTCCTCCGGTCAACTGTACCTGTATCCAGCGACCGGGTTCCCCCGATCTCTGGTACCTCGGTGCTCGAGGCGAATCCCACAAATGTATGAGTATCCAGATAATAACAGAACAGAATAATTAACTAAATGCAGAAAAGGTACGAGAACGTACCCTGGCCCAGGGGGGCGCCCTCGGATGGATGGATGAGCTGGTCATGGTGCTGACCGAGTCGTCGTGGCCCCAACAATGGGATGGGTGGGGACCCGCTGATAAGCCGAATCTGATGGTGGCGATACACAATGGCTCATAGGCCGATACGCGGCACGCAGGCCGGATAACAATAATGGTACGAAGAATGAAGTACAACGGCACGATGGCCGGATCCACATCGGCTCACAAGCCGAACATAATCTTGGCGCGAAGGCCTGAATACGCAAACCTGAGCCCATCGTATGACGGCTACTTGTAGGGTGATGACGGCTGCCCGGAGGTGTCGATGGTTGCGGCAGGAGCTGCCGGAGGTGACGGCGCTAGACGCCGGAGGCGCTGGATGCCGCAGGCACTGTGGCGCTGCTGGAAGAAATGTCACTGTCCGCTGGGGGCCTCGGCAGTGGCATCCGTAGCCGCCGGAAGCGGCGTGAGGCAGCGGTGATGGCCGCCGGGGGCGGCAGCACCCGCCGGAGGTAGTAGCGCCTGCCAAAGGCAGCGGCAGTGGCTGCGGGAGAAGGTGGCAGCGGGCGGGAAAGGAGGCGGCGACGACCGCAGGAGGAGGCGAACTGCCGGAGGCGGTGTCCACTAAGGGCGGCGTTGGTTGTGCTCCGAGGCGCTGTCGGCGTGGAGAAGAGACACGGGGACGAGGAGAACCGGAGGTTCGGCTGCTGGACGTCGCAAGGGCGGCGGTCTGTTCGTGGAGGCTTACCGACGAGGAAGGAGAGGAGGGAGGAAGAGGTGGCTCGTCGGCAGCCATCCTCGAAGGAGGCGACCCTGGATGATGAAGAACCGGCTGCTCCTTTCCATGGCGGTGGAGGCCATCCTGCTACCGCAGGTGGTGGCGGCGGAAAAGCACGAAGAAAACCCTCCTCTCTACTCTCACACGAACCGGTTACCAAATACCCCCAAAACCCTCCACCTCCGAAATGACGCATATGCCCCCTCTCTTCTCCCTAATCCCTTCTATGCCCTCACCTGTAATCCGGATCAACGAAGTATTACATACATCCGCATATAGATGAAGATTTCCTTTTATAGCGCTAGCGTCTGTGCACGCATCCCAAAATATATGCACGTTTTCCAAAAGCTTCCTAGGAAAAGACAAGTCAAAAAGTGTCTGTGATACATTTCTTTAAGTGAGCACTCAAATCTCTGATGTGACAGACTAGAAGTTTCTAAAGGATGATTTGCCTGCAAGATATTCTCTATTATCGGTGTCACAAATTTCCAAAAGAGTACGATAAGACGTGTATGTGAGTTCCACTGTAGGTCGATTGGGGGTCACTCAGCCGGGACGTCATCAGCTCGGTTGTGCTGAATGGAGCTATCAGCCTGTTCTTCACTTAACCTTACTGTTGTCGGAGAGGCATATTGCGTCCAATCAGATTTAAGGTCCAATCGACCAGGGTTGTGGACCATATCACTTAGTATTTGGCTCTTGCCAAAGTAGAAGGGTCAACGACTGGTGTCGACCCGTCTAACACCTCAAATTTCCTCAATTAGAGTCCTAAAAGTAATTTAAAAATATTTAAAAATACTATAGAAATATTCTAGGGGTTTTTAGAAATTTTTAGAGTATTTTTATGTAATTTTTGGAGGTCATTTGATATTTTTACTAAACGAAGGAAGTTTCGACAAAAAAATATCCAAGCCGAAAATTGAACCCACGACCTTTGACTCAGTCAAAACCCAGCTGACCAAGTGGGCAAACGGATTTATCTATTTAGAAAAGGTAGCGAATTTATTTAAGATAGTTAACAGAATATTATAAAAGGGATAAGTTGATGTTGGATTTGTCTGTTTAGAAAAAGTAGCGAATTTATTTAAGATAGTTAACAGAATATTGGATTATAAAAGGGATAAGTTGATGTTGGATTTGTCTATTTAGAAAAGATAGCGAATTTATTTAAGATAGTTAATAGAATATTGGATTATAAAAGGGATAAGTTGATGTTGGATTTGTCTGTTTAGAAAAGGTAACGAATTTATTTAAGGAGTTAACAGAAATATTAAGTTATAAAAAGGGATAAGTTGATACTCTGTTTTCCCGTGACTTAAACCATTTCTCCTTCTCTTCTGCGTACGATGGCGAAGCTCGGGCAGAAAACGAAAGGGAGTTAGGGCATCGTCTCCGGCGGCCGGCTAAGGTCCTAGAAGCCCTTTTTATTCGGTTGTGAGTCCAAGAAGCAAGGTAAGTGCTTCTCACCTGCAGTAGGAGTAGTTTCGGACCTTTGTTCTTCTTGAATTTGAAGCATGAGAAGCGCTTATAGTGCAGATTTTTATAGTGCAGATTTCTTTGAGCTTAAAATGCAGATTTCTTTAGAGCAGATTTCTTTAGATCTTGTAGTGCAGATGTCTTAAGAGCTTATGGTGCAGATTTCTTTAAAGTTTATAGTGCAGAATTTTGATTAAGGTTATAGTGCAGATTTGATTAAGCTTATAGTGCAGAATTTTGATTAAACTTATAGCGCAGAATTTTGATTAAGCTTATAGTACAGAATTTTGATTAAGCTTATAGTGCAGAATTTTGATTAAGTTTATAGTGCAGAATTTTGATTAAGCTTATAGTGCAGAATTTTGATTAAGTTTGTAGGCAGATTTGATTAAGCTTATAGTGCAGAATTTTGATTAAGCTTATATTGCAGAATTTTGATTAAGTTTGTAGGCAGATTTGATTAAGCTTACAGTGTAGAATTTTGATTAAGTTTGTAGGCAGATTTGATTAAGCTTATAGTGCAGAATTTTGATTAAGTTTGTAGGCAGATTTGATTACGCTTGTATGCAGATTTAGTTTTAGTGCAGTTTCAATAAGTATTTCAGTACAGTTCTATTAAGTATTTCCATGCAATTCTGTTAAGCATTTCAGTGCAGAGTTAATAAGCATTTTAGTGCAGTTTTGTATGAGACACCTTTTTAATAGAGGTATTAACAAGTATAAGCAAGATAAAGAAAAGAAAGAAAAAGGCCAAGGCCTTAAGTAGATCTCAAATCAAGACTTTAGGGATTTTGGCACACAAGGTGCTTAAAGAAAATGCCGAGACATTATATATTAGAAGTAATAAAAGATAACAAGTATTTTACTTTATTTGAAGAGGCTAGTACCCGACTTCCGAGGTTGTCGTTAAACAAATCCAGGTGTCCAATTCTGAGGTCTTGGCCCTGGTAGACCGAGGTATGCTCTTTTAGGATTGGTGACTCGCTACCCCAACCTATTAGGGAACGCGCATAAGATGGTACTACGCCTGGACCCAAGAAGAAAGTTGATTATTATTTTGAAGTATTATAAGTATAAGTTTTTGAACAAGTAAAGTAAGTTTTACATAAGTATACAAGTATTAAAGAAGAAGTTTTTAAACAAGTGAAATAAAAGAATAAGTCTAGAACAAATGAAATAAGTTTCATTTTGTTTTAAAAACAGCCAGTTGAGTTTTCTTTTATACTAGCATGTTATTTAGATTAGCCTACTGTTTTTTGCTATTTTCTGAGCATGAGTAGCTTTACATGTTTAGCATTTCAGCTTGTTTGATTCCTTTATTATTAGATGAGCATGAGTAGTCTTCAGTAAGTAATCAGTTAAATCATGTTATATATATATGTACATGCATATCGAGATTTTGTGAGTTAGATAGCGCTTACTAAGCATTTTGCTTATAGTTTGCATTTCCTTTTACTACAGATACAGGAAAAGGAAAAGTTATAGCAAAAGAAGACGACAAGGAGGTGCGGATGAATGTGTGATGCCTGGACTATAGAAGCCTTGAGACCTAGCATAAGAATTTATTAAGATTGTCATTTATTAAGAATATATTAGAGGAGTCATTTAGTCTTCCGCTGCTAGTTAATTGTATGTTTTGAGTTCTCCGAGAGTTTTAGGAATTTCTATCAATATGTGAACAAAGATAGTTAAGTAAAGTTAGTAGTCCAGTAGCGCTCCGCCCTCGCAGTCCAGTAGTGAGGAGGGTGGGGTGTTACAAACCGGTCTTCACTGCTTTGACATCCATTAGATGTTAGTGGTTCCGGATTTATATGGTATATTAAGATGTTTGAGCGCTAACTTTGTAGTCACAATTGCCTATAAACTTTTGAGAAATGATATTCTTAAGGAAAAATCTCAAGGAAAAATCTCAAGGATAGACACATAAATGATGTGACTCACAAAAAGTGAAATTGTGGGTCACATCATTTATGTGTCTATCCTTAAGAGTTTTCCTTAAGATTTTTCCTTAAGAATATCATAACTTTAAACTTTTTTCCTAGATTTTATAATGTCTTTAATGTACGTATTAGTATAATTTTACTATACTAATACTTCACTTCTACTTCATTGTATGCTACATTTGATGATGAGAAAGAGATTTTTAATGATGAACTTTATTCTATCTTCATTTGATATTGGTTTATCAATTTAAAATTTTGTCTTTTTTTGGATTTAGTGAGTGGTGGAATAAGTATATGGATAGTTATCCTTTTCAGAGTTGTTATTTTTTTTGTTGTTTAGGCTACGTGCATGTATCAATTTTATGAAAATTTAGGTCAAATGACCCTTTATATTTTATAAGGATTCTCTTTTTTATTCTCTTTATTCTAGGGTTGTTTTGGTTATTACTATTTTTTTAATCTTGACTTTTGGTCAAAAGAATTAAGTATTCTTTTTTTAAATATAAAGGATAAACTGTAATCTGATAGAAAATACAGAGGCTTAAAGTTATTTAGCTTAAAAAGGAAGGAAATGCAAGTCTTATTAAATAATCTCTCTTAATTGTTGTAGAATGATATGCCTCATGCTTAGAATGTCAACCATTATATAAAACTCGAGGGGCGTTTATGTAAAATGTCTAAAAATAAAAGGCATTGAGAATAAAACAGAAAAAAAAAACAAACTGCTTCACGATGTGTCTTCCGTCCCTTTCTAAAAACATAAAAAAGAAAAAGCCGACGCTTAGATAACGGCGGCAGCACTGCAACAGCGGGCGAATTCTTCTGGCGGCCGAGGCGACACCCCTGATCTCTCCTTCTCCTCTACCTCGGTAATCACTCCTCCCTCTTTTTTCTTTTGATAAGGAAACCGCACGCTAGAGCCATCTCGAGCTATTGCTGATCAGTCCAGGAAGGAAGGGCTGACGCTAAAGTTTTTTTACTTTCCTGATTCTTGGCGGTTTTGGGGATTTTTTGTGGCTGATCCATCTGTAGTTGATTAAAAGAAGTTTTTTTTTCGGCCTATCCTGTTTTTTTTTCCCCCTCGATGAGATGCCAATGAATCACAGTAAACTTCTGTGATTCATTGTTATTTGATAATTGATATGATCAGATTAAAACTCTCTGATGGAGATATCGTCTTGGATTGGGCCTGACCTCCCGACTCACATGCCAAAGGATGAAGCCTCACGTTCTGAAGACCGACAGGGTTGGGGGTTTTCGAGGAGTTGCATTTGATGATTATGTTAGTCATTGAAGAAGCGTAAGTAGTATGAAATGAGGTGTTTAGTTCTCTTGGTTTGTTTTTCCATTGCCTGGATGGGTTTGTTCCCTCTTTGTATGTAGAGTATCTGGAAGAGGTGACCGCAATGTTTATCCAGGTTATCTTCTGCTTCCTGCATGTTACATATCGATCAAGTTATACATGGGAAACGGGGAGTGGGTATGCTCCAATTGAGTGGACTAATGTAGGGATATTAAGTAACATTAACTGAGAGAGTAGTCTTTGGACAAGGCAGCTTCTAAGTTGACAGTGAGACATTCACGAGGTATTAGTTAGGAACGACTAGAGGCTCATCGAGGCTATTTTAGGAGTGAGAGGGATAACTAGCATAACTTGTCTAGAATTAGGAGGGTTGCTTGAGCCAATTTATAAGGTAGAATCAGGTATGTCCAATAGGGTTTCCATGCAAGAGTTACCTTGGACCATGGGCTGAAGGGTGAACCCTCATGCTATAGAGACCTGCAATAATTAACACCAAAGGTTGGAGCTCTAAAGGAGGTACATGATTAACCATTTGAGGTGATGATAGTGCACAAAGATAATTAGAATAAGGTAATTTAGGACTCACAATATTTTACTCAGTATAATAAGGAGAAGTAAAACCCTCTTTGTACTTGGAGACAATTGGAGGAGGTTACAACCTTTATATAAGTTGTTTGCTGCCTTCCCATCTATTGTGTGTATCAAGACAATTTCATCTCTATGGACGAACATTCCACTTCTTAATGACTGACGATGCTTGGTAAGTTATCTGCAGGAAACGATGGGAATTGGTTGGTGGCCTCAGTTGGTGAATTTGACTTGGAGCTGCTATGCAGCCATCACCTGGAGTATAATCCTTGGCTGAAGTAGATGCTAGGTGGGTGGTGAGCCATCCTTGGCAGAATCAGTTGATCTTTCAATAGTTGTCAGTGCTCTTCTTAGTTGGGCCTGAGGCTTTGAATGAGATTTATCCAGTTATCAGGCTACAATATGTGGGTATGCTCCTAGGTACACCTTTTTGAGGATGCACACAAATCTACCCAGATTAATATTCCTATTAGGCATCATGAGAGAGTGCCAGTCACTTTTCTAACCTATTCTTTTGCATCCTAGGAGGGATCACAATATCTGCAACCAATGGTAGGACAGACCCAACTTAAATTCATTTTACAAAGAGAAAACACCAAAATGACATGATACAAACTGATTTCAGTAAACAGGTAACCGAACTCAATTATATAATTATTTAAAAACTGCACTAATCTTTTATGTTATAGAAAACAGTATTTTAGAAAGTTTAAATGTATATAATGTAAAATTATTTTTTAAAATGTCTAATTAGTTATATGTTATTATACACAATGTCTTGTTGAAGTGAATGACACAACCCATTTATGACGTGATTGTTAGGATACAACATGATTTGAGAAATTGAACTGAGGTAAAAGAGCTATTTTACTTCATAGATACTTCTTTCGTCTATGGATGATTGATAAGATGAATTTTGATTTCTTATGTTACTGATTTGGGTTTTCCTACTTCAAGCTCATAGTCATTTTGTTGTTTATATTGAAATTTATGCATAATTTAACTTATTTTCCATCTTGTTTTTACTCATAAGTCATAACTCTTGTCTCCAGCATCTATCCACTGTGGTCTGGAAGGCATTGATGCTCCATGTCAACTGGGATTTCAGCTAGCTGGATCAACACTACTTTAGATGGTCGAAGAGGACCTGATCATTCACTCTTCAGGTGTGTTATTAATTCAAGAATGACTATTATATTAAATTTCAATACATAGCATCAATGCAGATTGAAGCCTCAAAATTTGGAGCAGGGATCAGCGGACCAGGCCCTAGTCCACTGCACTGATTGGAGGGATTCAATGGTCCCCACCTGCTAAACAGGTGGGGACCATTGAATCCCTCCAATCACAACAGGTGGGGACCATTGAATCCCTCCAATCACAGCAGGTGGGGACCATTGAATCCCTCCAATCACTGCCCTGGCCCAAGGGCGGACCAGGGCAGGCGGGACCAGAGGATCCTGCCTGCAATATTTGTCATAGGCATCTGTGTGCTCCACCACTTGAGCTGGCAGGCTATAACTTCTGTTATTAATCAATTTATTTGTGTACAAAAATGTAAAACACAATGAAAACATTATCACTGTTAAGATTGGGTGTTGCAGTGCAATCACAGTGGGAAATAAATGCAGCGATCAGAAAAATGGTTTCCTTTGCCTAGTTGAGTAACTGTCCTTAAATTCTTGTTCTCTCTCACTTTTGATGGGGTGCCTTGCTTTATCGAGACTGCCTTTTTTTTTCTTTTAAAAGCTTTAGAGATGTGCTTGCCTTTCTCTTTGAACAAATGGGTGAGCCATGTTAAAAACTTTGGACTAGGGATAATTTACAGAATTTTCAAAGTGTTGCAGGTCCAACATAGTGCCTCATCAAATTAAAGTGATATCAACTACCCCACAGAATTGAAATAAAATAACACAGCATGAAGAATTTTTTTTAAAAAATAATCATATCTTATTTATTTAATTCTTATATATCTATATATATTTTTATCTCAGATGCAGGAGGGCCTACTTCACATTCATGCAATCTTATTGGTTGCAAACAGCAAATGAGTTATCTGTTTCGAGAGTTCAGGTTGCTGCAAATTACTCAGATTCAGTACCTGATTCATCTAATCATAACAGAAATCATGGATATCACCCGCTTGAAGAACTGAAAGAATGTGAGAAGAACAAAAACAAGAACATGAAGCTTGCAGATGCTGAAATAGCTAGAACAGTAGTTGAGGTACTAGTAGAGTTTAGGTGGAAAATCAGCATTGCGGACATGCTAGGTTTTACCTTTTTCTCTATAACGTGCATTTCTAATAGTGAATATTGATGCAAAAACGTGATAATGCTCATGCCAAACACCCCTCATCGCCGGCCCCACGGTGAGATGAAGGGAGGTAAATCAAGCACTGAGCGGATCCCTAAGTGGGAGGGTTATTTGCCGCAGCTGCGACTCGAAACCCTTGCCCATTGATGCAAGTCTACCACTTGGGTACCAATTCAGCTACGCCCCGGGGGCAATTTCTAATAGTGAATATGTGTGCATGGTTGGTGGAGTGTTCTCTATTACCATAGTATCATATTGTCTGTGCTGATTCTTGTGCTGCTTTTAGCACATTAGCACTTATAGTAAGATGTTTAATACTCGGAAAGTACAATTGTGAAGTTTCTTTTTGTGCGAATGCTTTAGTGTGCTTTTTCTGTCTATTTATGTTGGAAAATGTTTATGACTTCCAAGTTGTAACAATTTCTCTTCTTTTTAGGCTAATAGCAAGGCTTTGGTAATATTTCCTGGAGGGATACATAATGAACCCCATCGTCATGCTTCATGGGCAGAATTTCACTATGTCATTGATGACTATGGAGGTTGGGTTCTTGATTAACATCCTTCTTTGCTGGCACACCATGTTGATTAACATCTTACTTTTATTTGTTTCAGATATATTTTTTGAGTTATTCAATGATGAAAATATTTTGCAAGATCCAAATGCAAGCAGTCCTGTGGTAGGCAATTTTTCTAGCACTAATAGAACATGGTTTCATAATTGTATTTGGAAGGGAAGTGCTACAATTTACCCAGTTGAATTATGTTTGCAGATAGTTCTGATAGGTTATGATTCCCCTATATATGGAGAAAAGAATGCAATTTTTGACACCCTTGAAATGGATGAAGAAGAGGGTATTGGTTTGCCCGAGTTCAAGGAGGTTTGTGCAGTCAAAATAAGCAGCTGCAATATAGCTGACTATACTTTATTACCAACTCTGAAGAACTAAAGCTACTGTAGTCTCATTTCTTTGCATCTATTACAGATTGATGATACAGAAGTAACTGATACTCTTATAAGTTGGGGCATGCCAGATACTCTGCGTTACACTCATCCTCTATATTTTGCGAAATGTCTAACAAAGGTATAAATGGACGAACTAATTCATAATTGGAATTCATTTTTCAGGCATTGCATACCTGGTTTCTGACCATTTGCTCACTTAGACATGTCTTTTTCATGTTGCTTTTTCCCTTTATTTATGGATCATTCGAGAGGCATTGTTCACTAATCTCTGACAGCAGTATTTAATAGACAAACCACATAGGTAATCCTGTGCCATATACCACTTTTTCTCCTCGCCCTTTTGTAATAGAGTAGCTCATATCATAGATTGGCAAAATCTGTAGAAACTAGAATTGGAATGACCTTCAACGGGTTTACCAATTGTTTCATTGAAGAAGTTCCTTGAGCCAATATCTAATTTTATTGGATGAATTATGTACTGATATGCCCTGTGAACAGATGGTAATACTGCGATTACATGTGTAATGTGTTCCAATGGTTCTCTTGGCAAGGTGAAGTAGGTTAGTTGACTTGGTCAAATGTTTAGTTAGCATGATCTTAGAAAACCTTTGTCAACTTGATGCTCTCAATGGGAGTAGATTTATCACGTTGCTTTGGATGAGAAATTTGTTCATGAATGTGATCTAGGATAAACTCAATAAATTTTTTTACATGCTTTATGTACAGGTTGTCCAGACAAAATTTCAGAAGGTGGATTTACCCTCAAATGGGCTTCAAATTTTTGGTTGTCTAAGACCTGCTTTAATAGATGAAGAATCTTATTTGAGGGGGTTATTTTACCATAATGAAGACAACTATATTTCAGATTGTCGAGGTAATTCATTCAAAGTCTTTCTTTCAACTATCTTACTAGCTGTATGAACTGATCAGCTATTATTTATGTGTAGATGGGGGGTTGCTGAATTTTAACACCAAACATGTTGGTAGGACAATTAGCTCAACATTTTATAAGCTGGAGATCATGACAATGGATTTAAGTTCTGTATATGGTGACCAGGCAAGTTCTGCTTTCTGTGTTAAGTGGGATGAAAAAGTAATGATATTGGTGTTTTTATTAAGAGACATCTATTACATAGTATCTATAGGACTAAACATAATTCTAAAACAAAAGGGAGTAAACCTATTACACAACTCTACACCCCCTTTAGCTGGAGGATAGAAACTATATATGCCCAACTTGTAACAAAAACTAGAATTCCAAAAACATAAACTGACTAAGACATGATCATGATGAAAACATGAAAACAATCTAATTCAAATCAGCATGTTGATAGATCCACACATTGATAGAGAGAGGATGAGGTGAGATCTGAACAAAGCCAACCGCAAAGAATGAAGAGGGGATCAGCAACTGCTCAATAATCAACACAATGGAAGTTGTGCAGCTGAAGATGCAAGCAGGAAACTGCTTAGTTGAAGATGCAAGTAAGAAGAAAACTGTGAGGAGGTTGTTTGCTACACAACTGAAATACATAGAGAAGGACTAGGAGGTTTCATAAAGGCTCCTAAGAGACAAAAGACTAAAGAAGCTGCATGGTGCATGGAAAGCGGTGAGCTCTGGATGAATAAATGGAGGGTTTGCATCCTAGCTCAATCAGAATAACTGGCATTGGGAAACTTGGATATCTTGTTGCCTCTTACATAGTATATATAGGACTAGCCTATTACATAGTATATATAGGACTACATAACTTCTAAAAACATTTATTGAGACTAAGCCCACTACACAATTCCTAATAACTCTAATAAGTCAACACTGGTTTAACAACTATGATCACTCAGAAATCTGGTAAATGAATCTTCCTTCCATCTTTTTCTTGATTATCTTTTCAAGTCCAGTATTCTTAAACAACATTGCTCTTCGATTCTTGCAGTCAATAATTAATCTGCAAGATTTCCAAGATGCAGAACCTGATCAGCTTGCAAATTCTGCGTCAGCAATTATGGAGCGGATTAATGAATATGGAGCACAGAGCAGTGTTGCTCTGAAAGCTCTCTGTCGCAGGAGGAAAGGGCTTAATGTTGAGGTGAGAACACACTTTGCAGGTTCTATTCTGGTTCTCCATTTGTTAAATGGTTTGTGTCACAGATCTCCTTTTCTGATTATTGTGAGAGACATCCTTGACTTTGGCAGATTGGAGTTTATAGTTATTGGTTACTTTTCTTAGATTACTTTTATGAGGGGTGCTATAAGTCTGTTGGATTGCTGTCTAACTTGTAAAGCAGCTTCTGAGAGAGAATAGGTCTAAAGTTGCTGGGAGCATACGGTGCTTAACTATAATTCGTTGGAGTTGTCTTTGCGTGCTATCGCTTGAATCCATTTATAAATTATCATGTCATCCTGACACATTATAGAGATGGGTTTTGAATCTTCTTTTATGTTTAAATTTGTGCACTGTTTTGAGTTATTGTTCTGGATGAATTTGAATCTCTCGACTCGCCTTTTGTTAACTCAGGTAGCAAATCTCATCGGTGTAGATAGTCTTGGCATAGATGTCAGAGTATATTGTGGGATGGAAGCTCGCACTCTTCGTTTTCCATTTAGTGCTAGAGTAAGCATTTTCACTTAGGGAACCTATTTATTTATCTTAACATTGCTGTTTCCATGTATGCTTCTGCAAGTTAAGTTAAATTTACTAATCGCATTAGCCATACGGTTTCTTAACTACTTTATACAATATCCTGAATGATCTTCCTTTTGCTTCTGTAATTGAATTTGTGTAAATTTATCAATGTTTTGGTATTTTTACTATGAGCGTTTATTTCATGTCAGAGATAGTTTGCATAGATGCACACAACTATGCATCGTTTTGTAGCATTCTTCCCTGAAGTGACTTAAGCATCTAAATTGATTTGCTTTTACCTGGGATAATGTCATAAATTAATTCAAGTACGAAGAGTCTCCATTCAATTCCATGTTAGCAACAGTGAGGAGGAATAATTCCTCTCACAAGGCTAGTCATTATGGACTATTGGATTTCTTACTCCCACCCCAATTTAGCACAAGATGCTCTCTCTTAGTTTGCTTTAAATAATTCTGCTTTACTACCTTATGTTTTCAATTTTGTGTTGATCTATACTTAAACCGTTAATCAACACAGGCAATTTCTGAAAGTGCTGCTGAAAGGAAGATCAAGAAAATGCTTTTCCCACAGTATCACAGGAAAAACCTAAGAACTGCCACAGATGAGTTTAGGGAACTGTAAAGTCGAAATGCCTTCTCTTTTCATGAGCAGCAGCCTTCATCTTGAACAAGTTAATCTTTTTTTCATGTGAAAGGTCCTGTACAAGGAGCAGACGAGCAGTGCCCATTTGTTGCTTTGAAGTTGAATTTTGAAATGGAAGCATATGACGAAGACATCCATGGGCGCATAGAACGGATTTACTGAAATAATCAGATGATTACCAACTTGACATTTGTGCGATCTTGTAATAAATAAAGTTAGTAGCACACATGCTGTCAATTGAGGGAGTAAGCACAACTGTTATCACATTGTCTGCAATTAATTTTTTTTATTTTTATGTTAATTATTATTTTTTTCCTTCTGTAATTTGATGAGCTCCAAGAGTTCGTATGGATTATTTTTGTTCGTGGCCTAATGCCTTTTTCTTTTGGTTAGAGATTAATGTCTCTGATTATTAATCCTTTCAAAGATGGACATTAAAGTAGAGAACTTAATAGACCACATAATTGATTTAGTTCCACTCCCATGTACACTATATCAACCAAATGTATCTGAACAATAAAATAAAATAAAATAAAATCAGAACATTAATCAGGAGATTCCTGTTGCTCCATTATTCTTCATCTCGTGTAGGCTAAATCCACACGAGTTGCATCAGGTAAACCATCTCCGTTTGGGGTGACCTAATAAGTATAAAAAATTCAATCTGTTTTTGGTTAATCAATTGAAGTGGTTACCTATTATTTGTCATTGGATTATATATATTCATCACGTTTTTAGCTCATAGATAGTTGGCACATTGCTTCAACTTGATCTTAGTTTTACATCTGTTTTTTCGAATGATTTTGTACAAAAGTATTATTATTATTTTGATGTTACATCGCAACTGAACCCAATTTGGTGGTTCTTCTTCCTTGTCTGCCTAGTGCTCTGTGGCAAAAATGACCATATGACCACATCACCTTTATGTCTAATATCTCAGTCGAATCTTGCTTTCAGACTAAATTTTACCTCAAAAAAAAGAAAGAAAAAGAAGAAAAGCTCATGAGGACAATAATAGCCCAAAAGCCATCCTTCTTCAAGAACAAATTGTGAAAGACAAATCTAACACAGGTATGAAAAATACACCAAACAGAACAAACATTTGTATTAAGTATTCCAAACACCAGTTTGAATTCATCCAAAAGAACATGTATGCTTTTTGTTTTTTTGCTGATCACCTCCAAATGATCCACTTCAAGGTTGCCTCATATACAAAACTGTCCCTGGCCCGATGTCGTCGGAGTCGTCGATCTGTGGGTTGTCTTCCAAGATAAAGATGTTATTGCACTTCACGCTGATGGTTTGCAGTGTATCGCCTTCCTCGGCCACATAGTACTCATCGCAAGGCTGCTGCTGCTGCTGCTGCTGCTGCTCCCTCAGTCGCCTTCCTTGGCCGTAGACGAAGAAGGCAACTTGCAAGATGAGAAGAAGAGAGACCAACCTCATTGCTACCGTCTTCATTGCCTCGGTGGTTACGTCTTTCGACCAATGGCGTGAGAGGTTTTATATGCGATGATAAGGTTGGGCAGGTGAGCAGTTGACGACTCGTTCAAATGTCTAGCTCACAAGAGTTGACATGGCTTAGGAAAGTCACCGATAGATTGAGGGGAAAGGTAACTGCAGGCCTTTATATAATAGAAGGATAGTCCAAGGCAGCAATGAGTTTTGCTGGTTGATCACGCTTCTAATTGCAATTTTCTCTTCTTTTTTTTGCATTATTGTGCTCGCAATTACCAGAATCAAACCAAACAAGACCAACTAAAATGACTGGTACTAATTGTAAAGTCGATCTTCGTGTTAGATTCGACTGCAGGGAACATATTAATTATGTATTTGTAAACTTCTGTGATTTGCTATAATCGTGATTAGGAAGTTGGACGGATCGCATGGAGCAGTTCCAAACGAACACATTGACATGCTCCCTCCAACAACTCACCTTCATTAGAGGATGGACCTTGACAGTCATTAAAATAGGAACTCCAAAAGTTACAATTTGATATCCAAGTCTTAGGCGCTGCTAATCCTGGAGTGGATGACTTCCTCCCTATTCACCCACTGGAAAATTTACTGGAAAATTTTGAAAGTGTAAGGAGTAGTGTCACCTAGCAGCCAATTTGCCCCAGAATTCGATCATGTCGGACGCATTCTTTGCCTTCTTGAGAATGGTTGGAATTTTTTTTTTAAAAAAATATAGGTATATTGATCTTTGATATTGAGATCTAACATTTATGTCCTATTAATTATCTCGACGATGATTCGATGACTCTAATCGGTGGAGCTCGGTATGACGATGTGGATATTATCCCATTTATACTATAATATTTCCTTTTGATTATCGAATTACCCCTCTAGGTAAGAGACATACCTTTTTTTGGTATCGTCGCTATCGACCTAATCTCGTCGGTCGTTGAGTTATCTTTTCGAATATCGACACAACCTCTTTGGGTAAACTAATCCATAAGAATAAGAATATTAAGGTCGAGGTGAAGGCTAGACCTTTTTTTTCCTTAAGATGATATTGCCCCGTTTAGGTGTTTACAGTTTATTGGCAATCGTCTCCCAAGATACAACGACTTGTGTTTTGAAATAGGAGCACTCCAAATTTTGAGTCATGTCGAACTTTCAAAGTCTTGAAACTCTTAAAAGAGGAGAGAGAAGAAAATCCAAGAGATGAATTCACAACTTGAGAACTGAGTGTATTGAATAGAAAGAATGAAGTTTTTTTTATAAGGATGAAGGATTACTCCCAAAAGATAAAAGATTTCTTCCAAAAAATAAAAGGATATGATATATGTCTTTTCCCTTAAATTTTGTCACTTAAACTTTTTCATTATGATTAATTAATTTAATTTATTAATATGATTAACTATTTATTTAATCGATAAATATTAATTAATTAATTAATTAATATCACAATGATTAATCTTTTAATCAATCAATAAATTAATCAATAAAATTAATTATAATTTCTTACCCTTCAATAGTGTTAGACCCCGTGGTAGTTTTGATGTGATCAACAAAGTTGGTTAGGTCCTGTTGTATTTGATCCCTGTGTCTGTGCAGGAACTTAGGAGCACAGGAAGTCGAGCGGAAGACGCAGCTAGCGAGAAAGATGGCACGGGAAGGGAGCCGACGGGCTCGGTGCATCCGAAGGACGAGAGAGTTGCGAAAGAGTACTCTGGTGGGCGTGAAGAGCATGCGCGGCGTTCGAGGGACGTTAAGCCGGGACGGAAGGCTGCTCGAGGAGAAGGTCGGGAATTGGGTTCGGGTGAGCCCTATTCTGGTTGGTCGCAATCACCCAAAAGAATGGAGCGTCGGAAGCTAGAGAAAGCAAGCTGGAATTGGAGCTGCCAGCTTGGAGGCGCCTCCATCAGGCTTGGAGGCGCCTCCAGCTTGAAGGCGCCTTCAACAAGTCAAAGTGACCGTTTCAAGCTACGGATAAAGTTTTATCCGCTCACTTATTGGAGGCGCTTTGGACCCCTATTGGAGGCACTTTGGACCACCGAGATCAGATTTCCAGAGGCTATTTAAAGGCCCCTGGAGCTAGGAATTCAATACAACTCAAGTAATCAATTCTGTAAGCATTTCCTAGCAGTAGTTCTGAGCCATTAGAGTGTAAAAGGCTTCTCCGCCTTCAGCAAAGGAGAATTTTCTTAGTGCGCTTTTCATTGCCCTGGATTAACAACCCTCTTGGTTGTAACCAGGTTAAAACTCTGTTTCTGCTTTTATTTTCTGCCTCTATTATTTTACTACTGCATTTGTTTTGAGTTGAAATCCGAGGAGGGTATTTTTATTTTTATTTTCAGCAATTCACCCCCCTCTTGCCGGCCTTTCGCTGCACCTACAATTGGTATCAGAGCCAGATCGCCTCAGAAGGACTAACCGCCAACTGAAGCACTACGATCAAGAAGATGGCCGGAGCGAACATCCATCCCCCGAAGTTCGACGGAGACTTCGCCACATGGAAGCGCAAAATGGAGGTATTTTTTAAAACCGAATTTGACATTCTTTTAATAATGAAATATGACTATGCAGTTTCGAAAGATAAGGAGGAAAATACATGGACAAAAAAGGAGCAAACATATTTCGTCACTAACGGAAAGACTGAGTTCCACCTACTCAGCGTTCTGCCGCCTCAGGAGGTGAATCGGATCGGAAGCTACGACTCTGCGAAAGATCTCTGGGAAAAATTCCTGGAACTTCACGAAGGTACCTCTGAAGCGAAGCTAACAAGGCGTGACATCCTCCGGAACCAGTTGACGAACCTCCGAATGAACCAAGGCGAGAAGGTAGCACAACTCCAAGCGAGAATCAAGGAGCTGATAACGCAACTAACGAACCTTGGAGAAGAGGTAACCAACCGGGATTCTATCCGATACGCGCTCAATTCCTTCCCGAGAACTCCAGAGTAGGCTTCCTTAGTAGATACGTACTACATCTCTAAGGACCTCGAGGTAAGTACTTTAGAACAATTGTTTTCGACTTTTGAACTTCACGAATCTCGAGTTTCAGAGCTCAATGGAGTAGAAAAGACCAGTCAGAACATAGCCCTAAAGGCAAAAGTAAACGGTTCTGACTCCGAAGCCTCAGTCGACGAATCCGAAGCGGCACTACTGGTAAGACGCTTCAATAAGTTTTTTAGTACTAATAAATTTAAATCGCAGAGGCATCATCGAAAGAAGAGGACGGGTCGCTGCTACAACTGCAACGAATAAGGGCACATCAAAGATGACTGCCCAAAGCTAAAGAGAAAGGAGAAAGAAAAGGAAAAGTCAAAATACAAGAAACCAGAACCCTCCAAGCACAAGAACCTGAAGGCTACTTGGTCAGATTCGTCATCCTCTGAGTCGGACATCGAAGAATTATCGGGGTTAGCGCTAATGGCGAACCATCAACCGGAAGAAGACTCAAGCTCAGAGATGAGCATAGATGAAGGGGGAGGTTCATCAGAAGAGGAAAGCTGCAGTGAAGGGGGAGCGTCACCGAGTCAGGTAAGTAAGGTAAGCAATCTAACCCCAACTCAGTCTTTTCGCTTTATTAAAGCACTTTCTAAAGAGTTAGATCAATTAGAAAAAGAAAATGAGTATTTAAAATTTGAAAATGCAAAGTTAAAAAATGATATTGAAAAACTGAAAAATGATGCATGCTTAAATAAATTTTCAAACTCAAAATTAAGAATTTATGAAAAATTGAACTGGTACATTAAAAACCATCAGGGTCAACTTAGAAAAGTGCCCAAAATTTATGTACCCCCTAACTATCTGATTAATCCAGTAGGAAGGAACCTTTATTGGGTTCCAAAATCTGTGCTAAATTAATTACTTTTAAGTTAAAAGCTTTACAGTGAGAAAATTAAACATTGAAATTCTTTATGGAAGCTTTGTCTAAGGAAGTGGTTGTTGCTCCAATAACCAAGAAGGCCTAGTGCCTCGCCACGACCCAGAAGCTAAAATATTGAAAGAACATGTTTAACTAACTTTCTGAAAAAAAACATTAAAAACAAGAATTAAATAATGTTTTGAAAGTCTATCAAACATTTTTTCTCTTAGAAATTTTTCTTGAAAATTCTAACTTAGAAAATTTTTTTGGTTAGAAATTTTTTCCTGGAGAAATTCTAAATAACTACATTTACCTTAGAAATTTTTTTGTGGAACATTCAAAAATTTAGTTTACTTAAGTTTTTTTTTACTTAGAATTTTTTTTGAAAATTCAGTTTAACTTAGATTTTTTTAAAAAATTTTAAAAATTCATTTTTGTTAAGAAAATTTTTCTGAAAGTTCAATTTAACTTAGAAATTTTTTAAAAAAATCATTTTTACTCAGAATTTTTTTTCTTACCTTATTTTGCTTAATATTCTCTTATTGGTACCCCATTTTTACTGTGATCAAAGGGGGAGAGAAAGGTACAAGTTTAGGGGGAGTTTAGGGGAAGTTAGGAAAATGAAATTTTACCTTTTTTTTGAAAATGTATTACAATTTTAATTATTGCAAATTTATGCTTAATATGTTAGTTTAGTAATTTCCTTTAAAATTATTATTTATATTTGTAAATCCTAACTTGAACTTGGGTTGATGCACATCAAAAAGGGGGAGATTGTTAGACCCCGTGGTAGTTTTAATGTGATCAACAAAGTTGGTTAGGTCATGCTGTGTTTGATCCATGTGTCTGAGTGTGCAGGAACTTAGGAGCACAGAAAGTCGAGCGGAAGACGCAGCTAGCGAGAAGGATGGCACGAGAAGGGAGCCGACGGGCTCGGTGCATCCGAAGGACGAGAGAGATGCGGAAGAGTACTCCGGTGGGCGTGAAGAGCGTGCGCGGCGTTCGAGGGACGTTAAGTTGGGACGAAAGGCTGCTCGAGGAGAAGGCCGGGAATTGGGTTCGGGCGAGCCCTATTCCGGTTGGCCGCAATCACCCAAAAGAACGGAGCGTCGGAAACTGGAGAAAGCAAGCTAGAATTGGAGCTGCCAGCTTGGAGGCGCCTCCATCAGGCTTGGAGGCGCCTCCAGCTTGAAGGCGCCTTCAACAAGAGCGCCTTCAACAGGTCAAAGTGACCGTTTCAAGCTACGGATAAAGTTTTATCCGCTCACCTATTGGAGGCGCCTTGGACCCTCGAGATCAGATTTCCAGAGGCTATTTAAAGGCCCCTGGAGCTAGGAATTCAATACAACTCAAGCAATCAATTCTGTAAGCATTTCCTAGCAGTAGTTCTGAGTCATTAGAGTGTAAAAGGCTTCTCCGCCTTCAGCAAAGGAGAATTTTCTTAGTGCGCTTTTCACTGTCCTGGATTAACAACCCTCTTGGTTGTAACCAGGTTAAAACTTTGTTTCTGCTTTTATTTTCTGCCTCTATTATTTTACTACTGCATTTATTTTGAGTTGAAATCCGAGGAGGGTGTTTTTATTTTTGTTTTCAGCAATTCACCCCCCTCTTGCCGGCCTTTCGCTGCACCTACAAATAGTTCCATATACTCAAGTTAACGTTCATTCATGAATCCAATTCGTATGCAAATTAAATTGTCGTTCGATCATATCGAACCAATCATTAGACATTAATTTATCATTTATTCGTGAAATTGGCTTACGACGATCTACTTATGAAATAGTTATCTTATCCCTATTAATCACCAAACTAATTTTCCAACAAGAATCAAATCTTTGGCTATGGAATTGTCCATTGTGTGTTTTTATCATTGCACCGTGCCCAGGGCTCCAAAATTTACATTTAAATTGTTGATATTACCTTAAAAACTTCTATTATATCATCTGACATCTTCTAGTTGCATGAAAGGGGAAGTCGTCACTGATATGATGAATGATGAGGAGTCCCCAGGTGGAATTCGAAGGTCAATGATTGGAGTAGGTGACCATCAAAATTTAAGGTAGGTCAATCCAAGTAATTTATTCGGCAAACTCTTCCCACGTTGATCGTCTAGAGCCGATCGAACATCCCAGGAGTTCAGCTCCCTACTCGGATACCACAAGGGTCCAATTTCTACTCAGATATCATCGAGGCCAGCTCCCCGCTTTGCTACTTACTGGGCTCTGCTTCCCATCTTACTCTGATCACCTAATATCGACTGGACACTATAGGGGCCCAATTCCCCACTCAGATACCATCGGAGCCCAGTCCTGTTGGAGTGTATACTGAAAGCCTAAGCTTTGTAAACATTCATTATAAATAAAGAATCACATTTGGTCAAATTTTCTACATTTAGTTGTAGTTGTTCAATTAATTTATATTGTAGATAATATAGTATGTGGTGTCACATACAGAAGATGATATTATCAGTACCTTATAAATTATAAACAGTAGCTCACGACCAAAATGGAAAGGAACAAACCATTAGTAGGTCGTAGTGTAATTAGGTATCAGTTTATCTTGACTGTATAATTACACTAGTACACTCAGAGTGTATTGAGTAGGACCATTTGAGGTCGTTTCTTTTGTACTGACTTTATAAAGAAACAAAGACCTCGGTTATTATGGAAGTATGTGCTCTTAATCCTAATATAATAACAAGCATATATATTTGATATTTATTTCTTTAATTTATCAATGGGTGAGGTTTAGTTCGATGAATCAATAAGCCCGATAAATTGGGAAATGATATCACTTATAGTGTGTGTTGTTGATTATAGAAGGAAACTGTGTCCTAGAGATACTAGGTTGATAATGTCCTCAAGAGGGAGACTACTCTTGGACTTAGATATTAATTAAATGAGTTGTCAGTAACTCACTTAATTAGTGGACATTCGATATCTTAAACACAGGGAGACTAACATGCTCATAATAAGAAGGAGCCCAAAAAATGTAATTTGGGATTGGTGCGGTAGTTCAATAATAGTTCTCTAGTGGAATGAATTATTATTGATAAAATTAAGTTGTGTGTTCGGGGCGAACACGGGATGCTTAATTTTATCGGGAGACCAAAACCAATTCCTCCTCTCGGTCCCTATCGTAGCCTCTTATTTATAGAGTTTTATACCCACCTATACCCACCTTCTATACCCACCCAATTGGGGCCGGCCAAGCTAGCTTGGGAACAAGCTAGGGCCGGCCTAGGTATGAATTTGGGTGGCCGGCCCTAGCTTGAACCCAAGCTAGTGGGGGCCGGCCAAATTAAATTAAAAAGGAATTTTAATTTTAATTTTTATTATGGGGAAGAAATAATTTATTAAAGAGAATTTAAATTAAAATATCTCTCTTATAAAAGAACTACAAAAGATTAAAGAAAGAGATTAGATCTCTTTCCTTATTTGTAGATTGATGAGATATTTTATTTTCTCTTTAAAATTATTCACATGATAATAAAATTAAAATTATAGAAATTTCCTTTTATTAACCATGAAGAGATTTTTAAAGAGAAATTTTATTTTTTAAAATTTCCGGAAACAAATTAGGAAGTTTTAATTTGTTGATTGAAACTCTCCTAATTTGCTCTTTTGATTGTGGCCGGCCATCACAAGTTGATTGGGAAATTTTATTTTATTTTTCTCAATTAATTCATGTCAAGGAAAATTAAGGAAATTTTATTGTAATTAAATTTCCTAATTTGCCTAGGCCAAGGAATATAAAAGAAGGGGTAAGGGTGCCTTCATGAGACACAACATCTATTATTCCTCTCCCTCTTTTGTTCCTTGGTGTGGCCGGCCATCCTCTCCCTCTCTTCCTCTTGTGGTGGCCGAACCCTTCTCTTCCATTGGAGCTCTTGTGGTGGCCGGATACTACTCGGAGAAGAAGAAGAAGAAGGAGAGAAAGCTAGCATCTCTTGGAGCTTGGTTAGTATTTTGGTTTTCCTCCTTGGTGAAGTTTTTCCTTTGTGGCCGAACCTTGCTTGGAGGAGAAGAAGGTGGTTGGTGGTTTCTCATCTCGGAAGATCGTTGCCCACACAACGTTCGAGGTTAGAAAAGGAATACGGTAGAAGATCAAGAGGTTTTTCTACAAGGTATAACTAGTAATTTTTCTTTCCGCATCATGCTAGTTATTTATGGAAATAATACCAAATACAAGAGGCTTACGTTCTAGAATTTCGAATATGTTTTTCGATGCTGTGTTCTTTTGTTTTTTTCTTTTCCTTGTGATTTGATTGTTCTCTTTGGTTAACCTAAAGTTATTTTAGGAAATTAAATATTAGCTTTCTATAAGAGGTTTTGTCTAGTCGGTGGTGGTTGCTCCCATATCCAAGAAGGCCATGTGCCTCGCCACGTCAGTACTGGGAACTGTTAGGACCAAAAGTAGCTAGAGGGGGGGGTGAATAGCTCGTCGCGTTCTCTCGGTGCTCGGCGTTGCTTGGCGTTGCTTGTTTCTTCAAGAATATGCAGCGGAAAATACAGAAACAAATGCAACAACGCTAACACGGTTGGTTTACTTGGTATCCACCTCACAAGAGGTGACTAGTCCAAGGATCCACACCACGCACGCACCCTCCACTATGAAAACACTCCTTTTCGGTAACTACCGAGGGCGGAGAAGCCCTACAAGACTCTCAGTACAAGAAGAAAGGAAAGGGAAACAAAATACAAGCGCAAAGCTTACAATGAGTACAGAAAACCCTAACCCTAGCTTCTCTTCTTGCCTTTGATCCGCCTCTTGACTTGGAAAGCTTCCAAGATCCTTCAAGAACTGGCGACCTGATCTTTGAGAGCGCTGTGGAGGAGTAGGCGAGAGCTCTGGAGTGAATCGGAGAAGTTCTTTTGCAGCCATCGAACGCCTGCAGCTATAAACGACGCCAACGGTCGGATCCCGATGGAAACGCGCCTGGATCGATCCACGGATCGATCCAGAGCGCCTCTGTGCTCTGGAAACGCGCCTGGATCGATCCACGGATCGATCCAGCGCTTATCGCGCGAAGCAGCCGCGTCCCAATCGATCCACTGATCGATTGGGACATCTGGATCGATCCACGGATCGATCCAGAAGCTCTCTGTTCGCTGGGACAGGTCTGGATCGATCCACTGATCGATCCAGAGCCTGGATCGATCCACGGATCGATCCAGCACTTGGTTTTTGTCCAAAACCAAGTCCCAAACATCCCTAACCAACATTCGGTCAACCTTGACCTGTTGGTATGTCATGCCTAGCATCTAGTCACTCCCTTGACCTGCTAGGACTCCCTTACCAAGTGTCCGGTCAATCCCTTTGACCCACTTGGACTTTTCTCTGTGCCAAGTATCCGGTCAATCCCTTTGACCTACTTGGACTTTTCTTTCATGCCAAGTATCCAGTCAATCCTTTGACCTACTTGGACTTCCCAGCACCAGATGTCCGATCATCCTTGATCCATCTGGATTTTCCCTTGCCTGGCTTCACTCACCAGGGCTTTCACCTAGCTTCACTCACTAGGGTTTTCCATCTGCCTAGCTTCACTCACTAGGACTTTCACCTAGCTTCACTCACTAGGGTTTTCATTCTGCCTAGCTTCACTCACTAGGACTTTCACCTGGCTTCACTCACCAGGATTTCCATCTGCCTAGCTTCACTCACTAGGACTTTCACCTGGCTTCACTCACCAAGATTTTCATCTGCCTAGCTTCACTCACTAGGACTTCCTTCTGCCTGGCTTCACTCACCAGGACTTTCATTTTGCCTAACATCCCAGTTAGGACTTCCCAGTCAAGTATCCAGTCAACCTTGACCTACTTGACTCTTCTTCAATCAATATCTTATTGTCAAACATCTAAACCCAAACCAAGACTCAGCTTGGTTACCCAGGTCAACCTTGACCTGAGGGATATTGCACCAACAGGAACCAATTATGGAAATTAATATTTAATGGAATTAATAACTTAAGGAGACTTGGGTCGAACGTGTTAAGTTCCGCAGGAGATCCAAGTCAAAACCTAAAAGAACAAATAGATTAAGTTTTGGATCAAACGTGTTAAGTTCCGCAGGCGATCCAAAATTTAATTTAAAAGAACACATGGTAGCTAGGAAAAGGTTCAGACCTTTGCACAAAATTTTTGTACAATGGAACCTATAGGTTTTCCGAGAAGCAACCAACAAGTCTCTAGCTTCGCTACTTACGAGGTTCAGCTCTCTATCATACTTTGATTGGCTAATACCGATTGGATATCCCAAGGGTCCAACTCCCTACTCGGATGTCATCGGGGTCCAGTTCCCCACTCAACTACTTATGAGGCTTTGCCCCCACTATATTTTGATTGGCTAATGTCAATTGGAGATCTCAAGGGTTCAACTCCCTACTTAACTACTTACAAGACTCTACTCCTCTCTATGCTATGATCGGCTAATGTCGATCGGACATCCCAGGAGGTCCAGCTCCTAACTCAGATGTCATCGGGGCTTTGCTCCCCACTACGCTACGATCGGCTAATGCCGATCAGACATATCAAGATCTAGCTCTCCACTTGGCTACTTAAGGGCCTAGTCACCCCCAACAGGAAATTGGGCTCCTTGTCCTTGACCCATCTCCTTGCTAATGGGACTGACGACCAGTGACCTCATTATACTTTCTAGTCCATTAACCCACTTAGTTATTAATACTTCACATGAGTTTGTCAGAAGTCAAGAAGATCATATCCTTGCACAAATATAGGATACTCCTCTCATTCCTATGATGAGACTGCTAAATACACTGGAAGCATAGCGATTAGACATGTTATCTAGCAGTGATGTGATGTCTTATTAATGCAAGGATTATATATGCATTATAAAAGGGGTCCCTCTCTGTTGGTACTTGTACTTGAGTTTAAGAGCCTTCTCATGATATTCCACTGTTTTCTTCCATCTAAAGGATTGACTTAACCATCCGAGTAACCATGTTAGGGTCCTCCCGCCTGCTTACTGAGAATTTTCTGTTGGAGGATCTTGTTGCCGGCTAGAGGGAGGGTTGGATAGACGGTGCCCCTAAATCGATCGCTGCCTACATATTGTTAGTTTACACAGCGGAATAATACAAATAACAAATAGAAAGCTAATCTAAAAACAAGAAGGAAATGCAAACCACTAATACGACGATTTAAGTGGTTCAGAGATTAGGGCTCCTACTCCATGGCTGCTAGTAAGGTGGATGATCCCTATTTATCAATGGATTAGTCCCCGTAAACTCTAGCTAACACAATCCTCCTTGTCGGTGGAGAAACCTCGTCACAACTCGATCAAGAACACCCGGATTGCAATGAGAGCTTGGAGACTCTAATTAGATTTTAACTAAGTCCAATTTCGTTACCTTGGCTAGCCATCCCAAGCTCTATCTTATAGAGCTTGGGAAGAAACAACAAGGTTGTTTTACCGTTACCAGTCGATTGGTCCTTACACCAATATCGACTGGTGTCTGGCCAACGACTCTTCAACGACTCTTTACCAGTTGACTAGTTCTTGCACCAGTCGACTGGTCCAAGCCGTTCGGGCACAGAACCTCTATGTGCTCACCCCCAGTCGACTAGTCCCAGTACCAATCAATTGGTACAACCTTAAATCTAGGGTTTTCCTTCCCGAGTACATTTCTGTCTCACTCGGACCCTCACGACTCACTTAACTCTTCTTCGCAGCTTTGATCTCTTGCCTTCAAGCTTACTTCCTTTGGCTCTCGTCCCTCTGATGCATCCAAGCCCGTGGCTCGTCCCCAATGTCATCCTTCGCGTATACCTCGAAGTCGCTTCCCTCGGCCCTTGTCTTTGCTACCTTGTCTACGGTCCCTCGGATGCTCCATTCTTCACCGGACCCGAAATCATCAAGCTGAGTTATATGTGTATCCTGTAAACTTGCACATTCATATACACATATCAAATAACAAAGGTAAACTTAATTTAAACCATTTGCCCAAACACCAAAACACATGGTCACACCGGACCATCGGGATTGCTCCAACAATCTCTCCATTTTTGATGTTTGATAATACATTTAAGTTAGGAAAAACAAATAGCAAATAACAATGCTAATAATAAATGGACTTATGTTGCAAAGACTACACATTTGGACTTACACTACCGAATGTCTTACATTGCCAAGGCTACACACCTGGACTTACACCACCGAATGGATTTACGTTGCCAAGGCTACACACTTGGACTTACATCGCCGAATGGACTTACGTTGCCAAGGCTACACAACTTGGACTTACACCACCGAATGAACTTACGTTGTCAAGGCTACACAACTTGGACTTACATCACCGAATGAACTTACGTTGTCAAGGCTACACAATTTGGACTTACACCGTCGAATGGATTTATGTTGCCAAGGCTACACAACTTGGACTTACACCCCCGAATAAAACAAAAACATGCATGAGAACCTATCATAGAGACATTTACCACAAGGATATTTAAGAACCTATCACAAGGCTCCCCCTACGCAAAGACACTTAAGGTTTTTCCAACTAAATCTTCTCCCCCTTTGCCTAACATTAAAAAGCTTCCAACAATATCCCAATTGTCAAAAATTTGATCATCAAACTATCCCTAAACTCATGTATTTATCCCCCATGGATCTCATACACCTATGCGAGTTGACCTGATTAGAATCAGCGCTGAAAAATAGTTTCAGGCTGATATCAATCGACTGCCCCTATTGAATTCAACACATAGAGGTATTCTGTGTTCGAAATACACTGTTACCAGTCGACTGGTAACTGCATTAGTCGACTGGTACTCTTTTCCAGTCCAATTCAACATTCTGAACTCGATTTCAGAAATATGCTAACAAATCTACAAACATCTAAAAATCTCTAAATTTTATGGAGAGATCTGTTTTACCCATGCCCACTTGAAAAAAAATATATTTAAAAATGTATCTATCACCAATCCTAATATTGACATAAAACCTAAAACTATCTAAATGGTTCAATTGAAGCTTGACTTAAACTCCTAGTTTTGGCTTCCTCTTGATGTATTTGCCCATATTAACCCATAATGCATCCTAACATTAGTTTATATGACATTTATACATTTAAAATCAATTATCATGCAATATGACCCACAATGTCATATTTCTTGCATGAAACACACCCCATGTGTGTCAATTCCCTAAGTTTGAGACTCAAGTCCATCTCCAAAACTACTTTAGCAGATTGTATGACTCTTCTAGACTCCCATATAAAATCCACTTGAGATCCATTTGCCATGAGTCCCAACTTGACTCTTTGAGCTCCCCCTAGAGCTCTTAACTTTAGCCACCTTCTTAGATGCTTTCTTCACTATGGCTAAACCACAATGGTACACCTTAGACACCTCATCCTTGTCATAATCATATGCAACCTTAGCATATTTGTTCTTATTGCCCTTGGATGACTCTCCCTTGCCATGATCATTTGCCACCCTAGCATATGATCTCTTCTTGGCCTTGAAGGAACTAGATTGGTATCCCAACCCGATATATCATTATTGGATCTTTTGCTACCCAACACCATATCTAATCCCTTAGATCCAACATTGAATCTCTTAAGGAATTTTTTTAACTTATCAAGTTTTGTCTTTAAAACTTGATTTTCCCTTTCCAGATTCCTAACCCTAGAGTTGATTTGTCCACATTGGACATTCCTAGACGTACTCTTTCTAGGCATATGTCTCTCATTTTTAGGATTAATGCCTTAGTTCTCCTTAGGTCTACCATTTCTAGATTTATCATGAATGAGTCTCCTAAGGTTATGATCTACATTTATCCTATTTCTATCATAATATGTAAATCTAAAATTTTGCATGGCTACATAATGATAATAATTATTTTTCCTAGCATGCATAGAGGAATTTAAATTTGACTTCAAATTTAAACTAGAGTTTACCTTACCCTTTACCTTTGGAGCTCCCCCTTGACATGAGCCTCCATTCTTCCTCCACTTCTTTTCCCACATCTTCAAATGCGCCAACTTCTTAAGCTCTCCCTTTCTTAGATATTTTGTGTGGTAGTGTCTCATTTCTCCACACGTGAAGGATCTAATGTGCTTCTTCCTCTTATTTTTTTTCTTCTTCCTACAACTCAAATTAGATTCTAAAGAACTTGAATTGAGTTTAGGAGATACCTCTTTCTTATCCATTGGACACCTACTCTTGCAGTGCCCCTTCTCATTGCACCCAAAGCAAGTGATATGATCCTTTGACTTCACTTCGGTGGAGATACTCACTAAATTGACTTCCAAGACTTCTTCTTCAACCTTTGAGGATGTTTCCTCATCGACACTTGTGGATGACATTTCTTCATCCTTCTCCTCCTTGGATGTTGAGCATGACTCAACTTCCGTTTGCTCCTTCTCAAGTTGAGCAATTAAACCCATCTCCTTAGGTTCTTCTTATTTTTGTGTAGGTTTAGGTTCTTCCCCTAGAACCATCTTCACTTTGCTCAACAAATCATGGACGTTCTCATATTCACCTACACAACTTATCACATTAGACGACAATATATCTATTAAGATTGATATTACCCTTGAGTTTACCTCCGATCGTGAGGTTTGCTCTTCCATCCAATGTCGTGGTCAAAGTTTCTTCCCTTACTTATCTTTTGGGACTTCGAACGGCTCCTTGACCACCATCATGGTGTCTCAATCCGTATCGAAGAGGACCTCCATCTTCATCATCCAATACGTGATGTCCCATAAGCCTCCTCCTTCAAACTTCGGAGGTGCTATCAAGTCAGCCATCGTCTTATAGTTGCTCTTCTCAGTGGTTAGTCTGGTGAAGTGCGACCTTGGTTCTGATATAACTTGTTGGAGGATCTTTCTATTGGCTAGAAGGGGGTTGGATAGACGGTGCCCCCAAATCGATCGCTTCCTACGTATTATTAGTTTGCGCAATGGAATAATACAAATAACAAATAGAAAGCTAATCTAAAAACAAGAAGGAAATGCAAACTGCTAACATGATGATTTATGTGGTTTGGAGATTAGGGCTCGTACTCCATGGTCGTCCGTAAGGTGGATTATCCCTATCTGTCGATGGATTAGTCCCCGGAAACTCTAGCTAGCACAATCCCCCCTGTCGGTGGAGAAATCTCGCCACAATTCGATCAAGAACACCCGGATTACAATGAGAGCTTGGAGACTCTAATTAGACTTTAACTAAGTCCAATTTCATCACCTTGACTAACCATCCCAAGCTCTATAAGCCAAGCTCTATCTTATAGAGTTTGGAAAGAAACAACAAGGCTGTTTTACCATTACCAAGTCGATTGGTCCTATTGTAGGATCGAAAAAAATTTAGATATCTCCACAATGTCATGATATTGTCCACTTTGGGCTTAAGCCCTCATGGTTTTACTCTTAGGCTCTACCCAAAAGACCTCATTCCAATGAAGATATCATTCTCTTATAAACCCATGATCTTTCCAATGTGTTTTCAATGTAGGACTATGTTTGCAACCTTGCAACCCCAACACCTTGCACCAGTAGACTGGTGTCTAGCCAACGGCTCTTCACCAGTCGACTAGTTCTTGCACCAGTCAGACCCGGACCTTTCACGAGGCGAGAGAGGCGACCGCCTCAGGCCCGACCCAGGAAGGGGCCCAATTTTTTTTTATTGTACAAAAAATATGAATGGTAAAAGATTAATTCGCTAAATCCTTTTCTTTTTTCTCCTGGCTCCGAGGCACACCGCACGCACCCGACTGCGACAGAAACCTTCGAGGCGCCCGTGCGGGGCAATCTAAGGTTCCCACCGAGGATATTCCGCTCGGCGTCTCCGGCGGCGGGCGACCAAAGATCTTATCCATCGGATGCTCTATAAGGATATCAACAGAAGGTTCTCCATTGAGCAAATTCTGAGTTAGTATCATTCAAACTTCCATCCTAATCGAGTAAGTTCCTCTTCCTCTCGCTTCTTTGTTTTTTTTTAGATCAGTATTTTGTCGACTGCCGAGATCAACTTTTTATGATTCATTGATTTGTTTGGTCAAGAACTCAAGATTTCTCAAGCTTTTGATTCTTTTAACCTAACTGTAGCTGACTAAATTTCATCAAGAAAACCAGAGTTTTGCCCTAATTTCTCAAATACAATTGTGTCTAATAAAAATTCTTTTTACCCAAGTTTTTTTTAGAAAAAAACCTATAATTTCCCTCTCCGCTCTTACTTTTCTAATGATCTTCTAAAAAGTTAAGGTAAAAACTTGGTTTTTAGATCTCTCTAACGCATTTGCTAATCCCTTCTGCAGGGCATCCCTAGCGAGGTGAGAAGGCATTTTAAGCCTATGCACATAGGCATAGCGTTGCATTGCACCAACGCTGCTAACATCACACGATTTTTCTCCGGCGTTCAGTGTTCTTTCCAATTTCTTCTCCAATTTTCCGACATTCTTGAATCTTAATCCGTCAGCAGTGAGATTTGGACATTGGACAATTTGGTTAGATTTTATTTTTTGCATCATTTTCTGAATATTAAGTTTAAATGTTTAAATTTTAATCTTTCTTTAGACTTTCTATGCTTTACTTTTGTATTGGATAATTGGATGATATTTCTCTTATTAGTTCATAGAAAAAGATTAGTTAGGTCATTGGATGGTATTTCTTTTCTCCAACGTTCTTTTATCAGTTCTTGATCTCTGCTTTACTTTTTGTGTTATCATTTTCACATATATTTTTTTCTTTTATTAGTTCTAGTTTCAGGCTTGTTAATTCATAATTGAACCTGCAATTAGCTTACTTTGATGATTTTCTAGAAAAGGTTAAATTCCTTTTTCATTTTTGATGATTTTCCATGCTATGTCTTTTACTTTGTAGTTTGTATCTATCACCTATTAGAAAATCAGTTAGGTCATCAAATCTTTTGAACTTGTAATTAGCTTATATAAATATATTATGTAAATTGTAAGATAATGTGTTTTCTTATTGATTGAAAATTTGAAATTAGTCTAATAGTATTCTTATATACATTGTCAGTTAATTGTAGCTGCCTCTTCTTATTAAATGTTGTTTGGATTAATTAATTCTTTATCAGAAAACTATCCAAAAAAATCTAACATAATATATTGTTACTCTTGATTGTAGACACGAATTATTGAGTTAATATTCAATTTTAATACCTTGCAGGTATAATAAAAGAATATTGAAAATGCCTCCTAAGTATATGTCTAGAGCTCAAAAGAGAAAAATGAAACAAAGGGAGGAGGCATTAATTCAAAGTCAAGCCGATGATATTAACAAATATTTTATTAGAAGTAGCAGAATAGAAAGAGAGGAATTAGGGGATAATTTGGTGATTGAAAAACAAAGTCACAATGAAAATGAGGAATTGGTTGAGGCTGCCAATTTGATCAAGCCGAATGAAAACTTAGAAGAAGACTCTCAACATGAAAAATTAGATTCAACTCTGAATTTGTAAGATCCTGAAAATTGGAATAACATCAGTCAAAAATTGAGAGATTACTTAATAGAAATGGGTCCAAAAAGAGTAAATTATTTTTTGTTTCCTAAGGATAGTAACAATAGACATTTTGATTCATCGCATTATACACGGGTAATGACAAATGGACAAACAATAGATAGAAGATGGCTTGTATATTCTATTTCATTGGATAAAATATTTTGCTTCTGTTGCAAATTGTTCAAGACTGAACAAATGATGAGTAGAATGGGAAATTTGGGTAATGATGGATATAAAGACTGACGTAATGTGCATAGAAGTCTTAAACAACATGAAGCTAGTAGAGATCATATGGATTGCATGATTGCTTGGGTTGAATCAGAAAAGAGGCTTAAAAAAATCAAACAATTGATTACAGTATGCAACTTCAAATCAACAAAGAAAGATAACATTGGAGGCAAGTGTTAACAAGAATAATCTCCATTGTGAAAACACTTGTAAAAATACTCTGGCCTTTCGAGGGGATGATGAGAAACTTTATGTCGAGAACAATGGGCTATTTTTGCAAATGATAGAAATGGTTGCTGAGTTTGATCCAGTGATGGAAGAGCATGTTCGACGTTGTGAAGCAAGGGAATCTCAATATACATATTTTAGTCCCAAAATTCAGAATGAATTGATAGAAACTTTGGCAAATGAAGTGAAAAGGTCAATCATTGCAAAAGTTAAACATGCAAAATATTTTTCAGTAATACTTGATTGTACTCTAGATGTCATCAAGAACAAATGTCTTTAGTGCTACGATGCTTGGATGATTCAACAAGCACACCAAAAGTAGAAGAATATTGGGTTGAGTTTTTGAAGGTGGATGACACATCAGGTCTTGGATTATCAAGTGAACTTATGAATGCGTTAACTAAAGTTGGGCTTGACATTGATGACATAAGAGGGCAGGGGTATGCCAATGGATCTAACATGAGTGGAAGACACAAAGGAGTACAAAAAAGATTGTCTGAAATAAATCCTAGAGCTTTTTATACACCATGTGGTTGTCATAGTCTTAATTTGACCTTAGTTGATATGGTGGAATGTTGTCCTAAAGCCAAGTCATTCTTTGGAGTGGTGCAACGCATCTACACATTATTTTCTTCCTCTACAAAGAGATGGAAATTTTTTAAAGATAAGGTGCCTGGTTTGACTGTTAAGCCATTGTCACATACCCGTTGGGAAAGTCATGTTGAAAGTGTGAAAGCCATAAAAGAGCAAATTGTACATATAAGAGATGCTTTACTTGACTTGACAGAAGTTGCTGAAGATTCTAAAACAAAGAGTGATGCTGAGACCTTAGCGCTATATGATCTTGAGAGTTTTGAGTTCTTGTTTGGAATAGTAATCTGGTATAACTTCTTACGAGTAATAAATGCTGTGAGTAAGTTTATTCAATCTGAAGATATGGATATTGATATTGCGATCAATCTATTATAAGGGCTTGATCAATTTCTTGATGAGTTTAGAAAAGAAGGGTTTGCTAGTTCCATGAATGAAGCTAAACAAATGGCAAGTGAAATGGGGATTGAACCTAAATTTTGAGAAAATGCATCATTCAAAGAAAGAAACAATTTGATGAAAGTGACAATGATAATGTGACACGATCAGGTGAAGAGTCTTTTAGAGTTGAATATTTTCTATTTATAATTGATCAAGCTCGATCTTCTCTTCAAGTTTGATTTGAACAATTTAAACAATATCAAGATATTTTTGGATTTTTATTGAATTTGGAGAAGTTAAAGAGTGAGCCTTTAATTAGCTTGATGAAATCTTGTATGAAGCTTCAACAATTTTTGAGTCATGATGGATGTTCAGACATTAATGGTGATGAGTAGTGTTCAGAGTTGATTGTCGTGAGATGCTATTTAACAAATAAAAAAAGAGCAATTGATATGCTACAATGTCTAGCAAAACTAAATGGTTTATTCCCAAATACTTGCATTGCCTATAAGATTTTGTTAACCATACCAGTAACAGTTGCATCGGCAGAAAGAAGTTTCTCGAAGTTGAAGTTAATTAAGAATTATCTTTGATCAACAATGTCACAAGATAGACTGAATGAGTTAGCAATGTTATCGATTGAGAAAGAAATAGTCCGACAATTAGATTATGCAGATTTGATAAATATTTTTGCCTCTAAAACAACTAGACGAGTACTATTTATGTAATTATTTCAAATGTATATTAACTTTTTATTGATGTAATATATTATTTTTAGTTTATTTGTGTATTTTATGTATTTATTATTTGCAAACTGAACATTACAATTATTTATCGATAAAAGGGTCACTTATTATTTTCGCTTCAGGCCCCGTCAAATACCGATACGGCTTTGGCACCAGTCGACTGGTCCCAACCGTTCGGGCACAGAACCTCTATGTGTTCATCCCCAGTCGACTGATACAACTATAAATCTAGGGTTTCCTTTCCCGAGTATATTTCTGTCGTACTCGGACCCTCACGACTCACTTAACTCTTCTTCGCAGCTTTAACCTCTTGTCTTCAAGCCCACTTCCTTTGACTCTCGTCCCTTTGATGCATCCAAGCTCATGACTCGTCCTCAATATCATCCTTCGCATATGCCTCAAAGTCGCTTCCCTCGACCCTTGTCCTTGTTGCCTTGCCTACAGTTTATTGGATGCTCCATCCTTTACCGGATCCAAAGATATCAAGCTAAGTTATATATGTATCCTGTAAACCTGCACACTCACATACACATATCAAAGAACAAGGGTAAGCAGAACTTAAACCCTTTGCCCAAGCATCAAAATACATAGTCACACCGGACCATCGAGATTGCTCCAACATTTTCTTCCTCCCTCTACTTATGCACATTCTCAGCTCGAAGTCTTCTTCCAATCAACCTTCAAGTCAGCTCACTGATAGTTCATTTCTCACTGCTTTTGGACGGAATTCGTCATCTTAATGATCCTTTCAAAATGATCCCACGCACTCTGAAAGAGAGTAAATGATAAAGATATTTATACTAACATATCTGTCTTTTATATAAAAGAGGTCATTAGATATATTATTAGAAAATTAGAATTCATTGCAACATTTATTACATCAAATACTTTAATAATTTTTTCCTAGTTATTTATATTTTATGTTGTCCAATTGTTCAAATTGAGTCAAATTAGATGGAATAATCTGTTTACAAGACAAAACTTATATTAGCTGAATTGTTAAACTAGTATCTTTATTTTTTAAAAAAAGTTAAAAACAATTATATCATATTTAAAATATTTTTATTTTAGCATCATTATTGTAATTATGAAGTGACTGTTATAATATATAAAAAATTAATTTAAATTTCTTTAAAAATTTATATATATTTATTAATTAGTCCTTGATTTTTGCCATTGTTTATAATAATTTATAGCATCAAATTGAGCTAAAATGGCATTTAAATTAAGTCGAAATCGAATTAATATTATTGGTTAGGTTTAATTAATTTTTAACACGGGTTACGTCGTCTCTTCATTTTTTCCATATGTAGTTCTTGTTGACCTCTGGCGAGACGCTGTGCTCGTTTTATGGCATTGCCTTCCAAACACTTCGCCTTTAACTTCTTCGCTGTTTCCTCTCTCCTCAAGCTGTGCTCGTCCTCCGTCCCACCTCCATGGATGGGCTAGACTGGGCGTTCCTCCTCCTCGTAGTGGCGGCGACGCTTCCCCTGACTACCGGGGAAGACTCGCCACAGACGGGAAGGGGGCGGGTCATCGAGGTGGAAGGAGGGCCCAGATCGGTCGTGTGGGTGGTGCAGCTCTCCGATCTCCACCTCAGCGTCCACCACCCGGAAAGGGCCTATGATCTACAACGATACGTCGGCCCCGCCCTCGCCATGATTAACCCCTCGCTCGTCCTCATCACCGGCGACCTCACCGGTAATTTCCCCCTTTCAAAGATTTGTCTTGAATGTTGCCGAGGTTTTTCTTCGTGAATGTGTTATGATAAAAGTGGGGGTTTGATGGTGCATCAGGCGGCATTGTTTCTAGAAAACTGTTGCTTGGTTGGTTTTGATTAGGTTGGTGATCTATAACTATGAATTTGAAGGATCACTATACTATCAGAATATAGGTCAATTCTTCAAAATACAGTTCTGATTTATTAGATTTATTGCAACGATGCCCATTTGAACTGGGTATCACTCTTGAGATTTTCTGATCAGTCTCCACAACTACTTGTTTTAGCCGACCTCACTTAGTGGGGTAAAGGCTTGGTTGTTGTGCTTGTCGTTGCCTCTACAACTACTTGTTTTGACTATTCCATTGTCATTAAGATGCTGATCATTTTCCTATCTTTGGTATTTGGTAAGCTAATGTAACTGAACTACGAATCCAGCAGAGGGCATAAAGTATCTATCGTAACTCAAATTGAGTCGACTCTCAAATTTTATGTATCAAACATGTTTTAGCTTTTGTTATGTAACCCACTTTTTTTTAATTTTAGACTGTTATTAGCAAGATACTAGATATAACCTTGATAAAGATGAATGATAAATCAATTGAATTAAAGGTACGAGGGGTGAAAGGAGACTAAAGAGATAATTAAAAAAAGATCTGAACTATTTGACTATTACTACCACTATATTGTTTTTCATAGAGCTCAACAACATATAAATTTCATGACGCTAAGCCAAAATAGCTGAGACCCACATCCCTATTGTAATTCAAGATTTGGTTTCACCTAGATTACCAATTTTTTTTGTTTAATTTATTTGATACTCCTAGCTACCACATAGGAGAGCTTAAACTAACCTTGTGATGCACTAGCATTATTTGTTGGCTTAACCAATTTTGATCAGGGTCTATGCGAAGTCTGATTATTATTGCAAATGTACGAATTGTTTTTCTTGTTTATGATTACTAGATCTTATAAATGTCTGGCTCATGAGTTGAGTTAAGCTATTTAATGTAGCAATTCATCACTTGATTGTACATAATAGAAGAGATATAAGATGCCAATCCTAAATATTTATTAGTCCTAACCAAAGAAGATAAACTTTCTTGTTTTTCTATCATCGCCATCATTGTCAATTTGAGTCTACCCAAACTATTTGAGATTGGTTACAAGAATTTTATTGTTCCATTAAACCGTTTGCAAAGTTATATTACTAGTAGCATTCAAATTAATTCAATTACTTTTTTATAGTACATCTGTAGAAGCTAAGACACATACAAGATTGCCCCCACAAGTGTGGTGCAGTGGTAAAGCACTTACGTGAACAAATAAGAGGACTGGAGTTCGAATCCCAGTAGGGAGGTCGGTCTCTAAGTGTGCATAAACTGTGCTCTAGATTTACCTGGTAGGCGACAGGGGGAAGGCCATCTACCTCCAAGATTAGTCAAGCGAAGCATGGACATCTGAATTATCAAAAAAAATAAGACACGTACAAGATTGTGAGTGGTGGGGAAGAGATTTATTTAACCTTCTAATCCACATACCGAGCCTAGTGCGGGGTAGGTCAAGAAGCATGGTGGGTAGGGATGGCAATGAGACCCAATTATTGGGTATCTGCAGTCGTCAGGTACATACCTGCTTGTTGAATGCTGATTTGAATTTGCTTAAATCTGTGGATACCCACACGTATCCACATGTGTTACTCATTTAAATCTTGTACTCACAGGTTTGGGGGCCATTTATCATCCAAAGTGGACATTTAAATGGTTTGTGGTACCAAAAATTTAAATGGCTAGGGGTTTAGATAGTGCCCAAAAATGCAGGTACTTACCTTCTTGTAATACCTAGTGTTGGATTTAGGGTGGGGCAATATTAACTATATTTAAATTTATAAGATAAATGATTAAAGTATTGATGCTTACCAAACTTTATGTGGGGCAATTTAGGAGAATTAAGTGAAGCATACATGGTGGTTTAGGGAGGGCAATAATATTTAAAAGTATCTACATGATTGAAGTATAGATGTTCACTAGATTTTATATTCGGGAAAATTGAGTGGAACATAAACTCCTTGTCCCATATACGTATAAGGTGGGCTGACAACAACTAGGTTGGGTTGTTGTTGTGCACAATGCACATTCATTTCATTTTTTTAAACAATTCTACTCCGTAATAAATTGCATTTATTCAAGTAACTAGATTAGTGATTAAACATTGAAACATGCCTTTTTTTTTTCATCTAACTAGAAGGTTTTATCTGTTTCTCTGTCTACCAGATGGGAAGAGCAAAGATCTATTGACCATGAAGCTTGATGAGGTAGAGTGGAAAGAGTACCAGAATGCTGTTGATAATATTGTTCAAAGAAGTGGACTTAACAAGGACATCTTCTATGACCTTAGAGGAAACCATGATTGTTTTGGTGTACCAAAAGCTGGTGGTGTTTATGACTACTATCACAAGTGCAGTATAAATGCAAGAACAGGGCGAAATGGAAATGTCCAGAGCGTTACATTACAGGTTAGGTCACCATCATATGTTATCACCTTTTAAGAACCCTCTGTTCCTATTTATTTTAATGATGCTAATATGTTAACCAATATTGTCATTGATCACCTTAAATTCCTCATTTGCCCTTTTGATTGTGAGCACAATTTTGAACACTCCTGTTATTCTTTCTATACAGCAGTAGACATTATTATAGAAATGGCTAATGAGAACACTGAAATCATGTGACTGTTGGAAAAAATTCATTATGTTGGAAGATGTAAGATATCTAGTTTTTTCAATATATATTGTATTTTTCTTTATATTCATTCAAATGCAGATAGTGTCATAGTCCAGAAAGTGTTTCTTGTCATAGAGTTGTAATGTTGCAAATGTCTCTTGATAAACTTCAACTTGATTGAATTTTAATTCAAATGTAGAATGGAAGATGGAGGCATCTTTTTGTGGGCTTTGATAGCACGATGGAAACTAGCCTTCGTGGCCCAACAAATGTGTTTGGGCATCCAACTGACCAATTGCTTGCAGAGATAGATTTTGAACTTTCACAATGGGATGATGAATCATCGGCAACAAAAGTTTCTTTTGGGCACTTCCCTTTGTCTTTTTCAGCACTAACAGATACAGGGAAGAGTCTAAAAGATGTATTTCTTAAGCATTCTTTATCAGTTTATCTTTGTGGGCATCTTCATACAAAATTTGGCAAAAACTTGAAGCGCCATCATCAATTAGATCATCTGGTAAATTATTTTCAGTTGAACATTCATCAAGGATTTCCAAGTAACAAAGATAATCAAAATTGTTCAAGCAAGAGCATTTCCCCCAATGAATTTTGGGAATGGGAGATGGGCGACTGGCGTTGGAGTAGAACTATGAGAGTATTGGCTATCGATTATGGTCATGTTTCATATGTTGATATAGATTTCAGATTGGGATCAAAGGATACCATTATATTGCCTACTTTTCCCTTGGACTCAAGGTTTATGCAAAGAATCTCATCAATCCATGATTTCAAATGTCAACCTGAGAGAGGCTCATCTTATGAGTTGGTGAGAACTCTAGTGTTTTCAAAACAGAAGATCGTGTTGGTTTCTGTTAAGGTATATGACACTCATTATGGAACTCCTAATATAGTGCTTGATTCCTCAATGGAAAGGATTGAAGGCAATGGAACTAGAGGTGATCTCTATGTGGCTCCATGGAACTGGAAAGCATTTGCAGACCCATCTCCTAGCCGATATTGGCTGCAAATAGAAGCTTTAGACAATTTTGGTAAAACCAGTTACAGTGAACTGCGACCGTTCTCTATCAATGGTCTCACTGCACAAGTTAGTTGGACCTGGAAAGAATTCTTTGTAATGGGTATTCAGTGGCCATTGATTTACCAGCCTGCTCTTTGGGCCGTCCTCTCATTCATGTTCTTGTTAGTTGTCGTTCCACAAGTGTTATTTCTATGCTGTAATAAATTATTCCCATATGAGTATGTTAGACCAACAAATGCAACGAGTATCAAGGAGCATCTAGTTGATGCTGGATTATTGGCTTTGATGGAGTTCCCCAGGATGACCGAAGTATGGTTGGGGCTCCTGTTATATTTGTTCTACTTGTTGTATTTCCCTTGGTTCTTTGGACATGTATTCGGTGAACTTAACACTAAAGCTTCTATGAGTTACCAAGGTTGGTCTATTCCAAATTTCGACAAAAATCCTAATCTCCACTATGTAGGGATACCTGATATCATGGTGGTTGTGCTGCCTCATCTTTGCTTTGTTGTTCTACCAACTATTTTGGTTGTTGGAGCAATGGTTGTAGAAAGAACAACATATCGAAAGTATTTCCTATCACTCTCTGGCAAGAAGGATGATGACTTCTCTAGAGATAAAAACAGGCAAGCAAAGAATGTGACTTCTGGCTATTCACATCGAATATGGCATGGAAGGTGGCCTAGAAAGTTACTACTTCTGGTCACTGCTTTAATTTTGTGGAAGCACTTGAAGGTAAATCTATCTCATTCTTTCATTTTATCCTTCTATCAGTACCTGAAACATGAAACCATATCATCCTATAAACTAAGTTGGTCTCAGCCGGCAAGGCTGCAGCTGGTTAAACCACAATTTGGCTTGGAAAACAAGTGTGCTTATTGCTATCCAACTAATATTTTTCTAAATAATTCTCACAGATTGTTCCTCTTAATTCAATTGCAGAATTGCAGAGCTCTGGTGAGGGCTTATGATATGAATCCTTTTATCGATTCTCCTGTCTATTGCTTCGTGATCCCGTTGCTGCTAATATATGCAGTCTACAAGACTTCGGCAGTGTAGACTCCAGGCACAACATTCTTTTCTAGTTCAAAGATACATGGACCGAGCAACTCGAATCAAGGGAACCACAAGTGGCTTCTATATTGTTCCCTTCAATATGCTCTATGACGATGCTTGGTTTTGATTCGGTAGTTCAACAATTACATCCATGGCAAATCCCCAAGGTTTTCTATGTTTTTTTCTTACAGAAAACAATATTCTTTCCCCGTCAAGATCCTGTGCTTAACTCAGTTGGAACTTTGAGAGGGTGCAACTGTCTGTTATACATTTGTTTCCAAAAGTCAAGTATGCTAGCGGGCCTTAGGTTTAACCAATCCTGTAGGTGGACGATGGAGCCCCATAGATCATAACCTCCAAGCGGATTCATGTTAACTTCTCAGATTTTTTTTTTTCAACCAACTTCAAAGATTTTTTTCACTGGATGCTTGGGAATTTTTGCCTCTCTACCATTGTTGTTGAATCCATTCAAATTGAGTCAAATTAAAAATTAGATGTATAGGGTCAAAATTTAAAGGACATCCTTGATCATCTGAATCGTCAAAACACTATGCTTTATAAAAACAAAATTAAAAGAAGTTCTATATATATGAGAGAGATTTTCATATTAAAGATATTCTTATTCTAGTGCGTAGTAATTATGGAGTAAGTATTACAATATAAAAAAGAAAATTAATTTAAATTGATCAAAAAATCTATATAGTATTTTTATATATATTTTTATTGACTTAATCAGAGATCAAAATTAATTAAAATAATTTTTACATAGTCAAACTCAATATGAAACTATTATAATATTAATTAATTATTATATCTATCAACTAACTACTACACTATTATAATATTTAATTAGTGTTTTTTTTTAAAAAAAAGATTGTATTCCAACGTATTAAAGAGATTTTGATTAAATTTAAATAATTTTAATTGAATTGATAAAAAATTTATATAAAAATTCTTTATTTATATTTTTTTTATAAATTCAATTAATTTATTTTTAGTAACAACTATATACTAGTTAGTGTAATAGTGATAAAATAATAGTGTTGTATCACTATTAAATTATTGTTACAATTATCTTCGGGCGTGAAATATAATTAATAAAGTGACTCGGGAATAGTGCAACAGTTGTGATTTAGGCTATACGTTTGATTGGGTTGGGTGTAATGTAATCTTACTTGTAATGTAATTAAATTTGTAATGTAATGTAATGTAATCTTGATTACATTACTACGTTTGATAATGTAATGTATGTAATCTTTGATTACAAGGATGATTACATTTTTTTATTTGATGTCCATTATTTTTTATAAAGAATATAATTCGTATTATTATAAAATGACAAAAATATCCTGCGATCTCTACCAATGGTCGTCGCACTTCTGCTGAAGCTTGTGGCAACCAGCGGTTGTCGCTGTTGGCCTCCTCCGTCGGCACCCGCCACCGGCAACTGGCGACGATCGCCGGCGGCGGCCGACGGTAGTCATCGACGGTGGCGACGACAGACGGTGGTCGTCGACGGCGGCGGCGGCGGCCGACGGTGGTCGTCAACGGCGGCGACGGTTGGCGGGCGACGACTGGCGGTGGTTGCCGGTGGCGGAGGCCGGCGGTGGTCGTCGGCGGCCGACGGAGGTCGCCGACGGCCGGCGGTGGTCGGTGACGGTCGCCGACACCGTCGATGGCCGGCGGTGGTCACCGGCGCCGACCCACAAGCGGGGCCGACGACGATGGGCAGCGACAGTCGACGACAGTGGATGACGACGACGGTAGACTAAGGATATATTCGACATTTAAATTTTGATTAAACGATGACCTCATAATGTAATCTGATTACATAGTATTTACTTTGTAATGCAAATTACAAAACTTCACTACCTTTTGTAATCCAGATTACATTATATTACATTACAAGTTTAAAATTAAATCAAACAAAATAATCAACCTTGTAATGTAATACTGATTACATTACAAGACAGATTACACCCTATCAAACATAGTTTTAATGGAGATCTTCGTAATAGTACGGTTCAATCTTGTGTTGGGACATGCGCCGATGTTAAATTTAACAGAAAATTTAAGTTGGACGACTGTGAGCTTAATGATGGAGTCATTTCCGATATTTACCTAGGCGATGGGCCATGAGCATTGTGCTAACGCTATCACCTTTGGCTAGTCTCCTCTTTCTGATATCGTCATGCTGGACTAGCCTCCTCTTTCCAACATTTTTTCCTTCGTATCCTCATTGGGCCTACGGACTATCGCCCGGGCAGTCATAAACGAGGCTCTGCCCTGGCATGGGCTGAAGTATCTATGGGCAGTAAAAAAAACTCCTAAGTTTACTTACATATACAAGCAAAATATTAATTCAGCATTGAACAATCTTACAAGGATGATGAAAACTACAGGAGTCGACTATCTACACCTTAGTGAGGCACTTTCGGGATTTATATATCCTTCGATATAAAAGACTTGGTAATTGTGATTGTCATCGTCTCCACAACTACTTGTTTTGATTACTCCATTGTCATTAAGCTGAAGATCATTTAGCTATCTTTGATATTGCCAATGTAACTGAACTACGAATCCAGCAGAGGGCATAAAGTATCTATCATAACTCAAATTGAGTCGTCGACTCTTAAATTTTATGTATCAAACAGGTTTTAGCTTTTGTTATGTAGCCCACTTTTTTAAAATTTTAGATTGTTATTAGCAAAATACTTAATACAACCGTGAGAAAGATGACTGTCAAATCAATTGAGTGAAAGGTACGAGGGGTGAAGCACTATTTGACTATTACTGACAATATATATTGTTCTCCATAGAGCTCAACAACATATGAATCTCATGATGTTAAGCCAAAATAGCTCCCAAATATAATTCAAAATTTGATTTCAACTAGATTACCAATTTTTTATGTTTAGCTTATTTGATATTCCTAGTTACCACATAGGAGAGTTTAAACTAACCTTGTGATGCACTAGCATTATTTGTGGGCTTAACCAGTTTTGATCAGGTTCTATGCGAAGTCTGATTATTATTGCAATGTACGAATGGTGTTTCTTATTTCTTGTAATCTGGCTCAGGAGTCGAGTTAGGCTCTTTAGCAATTCATCACTTAATTGTACATAACAGAAGAGATATAAGATGCTAATTCTAAGCATTTATTAGTTCTAAACAAACAAGAGAAACTTCCTTTGAGTTTCCATCATCGTCAAGTTGAGTTTGCCCAACTACTTGAGATTGGTTACAAGAATTTGATTTTTTTTTTTCATTAAATCCTTTTTAAGATGATATTATTTTGATAGATGAGACACGTGAAGAAGTAAGTGTTAAATTAAAATTTTGATAAAATATTAGAAGTGAAATGTTTTATATTTAGTAGAGTAAAGACAAAATATATAGAATTAAATGTAGCAAGATAATTATAAAAATAGGAGACGATGAATTGCCTTGAACCGAAAGCTTTAAATAATTAGGATCATTTTTATAAAATTATAAAGGAATTAAGAAAGATGTTTTACATAGAACACAAGTAAAATAATTGAAATGGAGAATAGCGTCGGGTGTTTTATATAATCATAAAGTACCTTTAAAATCAAAGAGAAGTTTACAAAAAGACGATTAAATTTGCTATGTTATATGACATTGGATTTTAAATGTTGGATTTATATATATACGAGAATAAACAAAATAAAAAATTAGAATATTTGAAAAAAAGTCGTAGTTACAATATAATGACCATTTAGTCCCTCTAAGCCTATGATATAATGAACATTATAACAATATAACACCGTTACAATTGCCGTTTTAATCGCAGTTGCAAGCCATTGCAATTTGTAATTTGCAAGAAACATGCGGACTCAAACCTCCGCCGCCCTCTGTTCTCTCGTCGTCCTTTTGCTCGCCGGCAACGCTCTCGGCACCGGAGAACGCCTAGGCGCCAAGGAATGCGAGGACTTAGGCTTCACTGGCCTTGCCCTTTGCTCCGATTGCAACACCCTTGCCGAGTACGTCAAGGACGAAGGTTGAACCCTAGGCGTCTGATTCTTTTGGATCTATCCATTACCCTTTTTTTTCCCCCTCTTTCGCTTGGAGGACAGATCGAGTCGAACCCAGTTGCATGTTTCTGTTACTCTGATCCTTCTGATCCCGCTCTAATCTCTATTCTGGGAAATTGTTGGATCGGAGTCCTCCTTAAGTTGTTTTCAGTTTCCATTCGTTCTCACCGGGCTTAAGTCTCCAGCTTTCATTCCATGCTTCACATATTTGGTTCGTTTAATGCATATTTTAGTATTGCTTGAAGGATTTGCTTTAACTGGGAAGGTTTACTTGCTGTAAGTTCTTGATTTACTGTCCTTGGATAAACACAAACAGCCGAGATATTAAGTGTGTTTTTAGAAAGCTAGGCTAAACGACTTAAGACTAAATGACTCGTATGAAATCAGAATGCTTTGAGATGGTATGCTAAGTGAATTGCATCTTACTGCAGAATTGGTGTCTGACTGCCGTAAATGTTGCTCAGAGGATTCTGATGATTCCATCAGTAAGGTATGAAGTATAAATTAAACCTCCTTTTGTTAATGTTTTTTGTAAATCTTAGGCTACTACTATAGCTTATGTATTTTTCATAAAATTTGTGCCACTAAAGTATGATTTCTTGTTCACGTTTTTTGCCGACTTCCCTCTTGCCAATTTACCATATCTTTTTCTTTTCAGTTTACCTTAACATGTATGGTCTATATGATTAAAAGTGGATTCAAGATTTATGTGGAGGCTTGAAGCTCTTGGGAGTTGTAATTCTTGATGTTTCACACTAGATAGGCTTGTACAGAGTTCCTAATGTCTCCTTGACCAGGAATTTTTTCAGTGTCATTAGTTAATAGATCCACTACTACAATGAGAAATCCTTCCGTCCTGTAAGAAATTACTTTGGGAATTTTAAGTTTTGTGGATCTTGCAATATGCTACTATGCACGTTGAAGAAGGATTGTTTGGTTAGTGATTAGTAAAAAGTGGGCCTGGCTGGTGCTCTCTTTTCCCTTTTTTCAGAAAAAAAAAGATGGAGGTTGACTCATAATTTGATTTTTAGAAAGGATAAGTGATTGAATAGTTGGTGGATGCAGAAGCTGTATTATGCTATAACAAAGATAATTTTGGTCTTTTCATCCATGTGAATTCATTCCTGTCTAAAGCATTCAAGTATTTACTCTGGAATTTCCATACATTGTTTTAAATAATTCATCAAATAAAAGAGGAGCTTTCAATAGAATATAGTGAGTTCTTCTTTTATATGGTGCATATCATGTTTTAGTATCATATTTGTAATTGTGTGGCATGGGCAGGGTTTTCTTCTTGAGTCATAGTTAATTAACATTCTCCGTAAACTCAAGTTTTTGGTAAAAAATCGGAGTGCAGGTTACATTCTCTGGGGCAATTTTGGAGGTGTGCATGAGGAAGCTGGTTTTTTATCCTGAAGTTGTATCATTCATAGAAGAAGAAAAGGATAAATTCCCATATATCAAAGTGCAATATGCTTATGCATCCCCACCAAAACTTATCATGCTGGACAGTGATGGTAATCACAAGGAAACAATAAGGTCAGTCTGATAAATCTATCCATGAGAAGTTTTACTCTTCTATGAGAAACATACCCCGTCCACTAGTAAAACAATGGATCTATCATATTGCGCAATGCTGTCATATGAGATATCTACAATCTTTCATTATTTTTCTGAAAATCTTTTGTTTTTAACAGAAAAGAAAGTGTTTCAGGCAAGCCTTTGATATACTTTCCTAGTAAACATCTTATCTCTAATGCCCATGCATTGTCATATTTGGTTCAGTTTTATCTGTGCCCTGCCATATATCGGTAGGGATTTGACACTCATTGCCCCTGGTATAATGATGTTGCTTGATACCCACCGGTCACTCAGACACAACACTCGTACTTACCTAGTACTATTATTTGTATTCAATATTAGGCTCTTCACACGGGATATTTACTTGTCATGCTTATATAAAATTTCAGTGAGCAATTCTAATGCATTCGGTTCTAAAAGTGCACCTGCAACTGTCCTGTCAAACTTCTCCAGTTATGAAGTATTTGGGCCAACTCAGTCATCAAGTTGCACAAACCTTTTCGATATTTACATAAATAGATCACCTCAAATATGGCAAAATTTAGCCAGTTTATACAGCCGCATGTCTCGCAGGAGGGTGTTTTAGATAGTATGGGCAATCATATCTTTTAATGCTTTTGCCTTTAGCATTAAAGTCTTGTTTTTGGGAGAGGACGATCGGCATGCATCTTCTCTTCTCTATTCCTGCCATCTTGATATAAAACCAGTTAATCAAGTAACCGGCTACTGAAATTTGGAATCATACCAGTCTGCCTATTGAATGTCTTTGTAAAGTAGAAATTCATTATTATTTTCTTAAAGAAACATCAATCTGTTCAGTTTAGTACTTTTTTTCTCTGTGGCGATTTATAACTCATTTGCTTATTTCTTCCATCAATAAACAGAATCGACAATTGGAAGCGTGAACACATTCAACAGTTCTTGAGGGAAAAGGTGAAGCCTGGTGGTGCATCAGCAATATGAAAGTTCCATGTACCAGATCGTTTTGGCTTCCATATGGTATCGAACCGGAAGTTACATTTTGCTAGAAATTATAGTAAAGTGGATTTTCTATTCATGTTGCATCAATCATATGAGTTTCAGTGATTTGTTACTTCTATTATCGTGCTCAACTCCACAATTGCTATAGTAAGGGTCTTGTGGGTATGGAATATAGTGTTAAACTTTTGAGATCTTTCTTTAGTTCAGGCTTCATAAAATAAGCCCTGGATCTGGCAATATGTTCCTATGGATTATGGTCGTTTGAGATGCAACTTGCACGCCAAGTATTTGGTTGCAAAATTATAATCATCTACCACACATGTTTATTGATTTTATTTATGAACTATAAATTTAGCTTTTATCCATCAATAATTAAAAAATTGATAAATCATGTGAAATATGTCTTTTATTACGTACAAATACCTAGGAAACATACTATAAATAAACAAATTAGAAAATTTAAGATTCTAGTAATATGGAATGATATATGATATGTAAATTAAAATAATCAACTTATAATTTAATTGAAGGAATTTAAATTTTCATACGATAGACAAAAATATTAACATATTGGAAAAAATATATTTCTATACCAAATATAATTATATAAAATTATAAATATTGGGTTATGAAAAGATGTATAAATAAACGTTAACGAATTGATTCCTGAAAACAAATTTAACCAAACAATGTTTATAAAATTGTTCGATGTAAATAAATTTTTAACAGAAAATTAAAAATGGCATCTTAATTATTTATATAGATGTTCTTTTTTAAAAATATTAAACAACACTTTATTTTATTTGTAATTTAATATATCCAATACTCTCATGTCCTATTTTGGAGTAGCTACCATCTGTAAATAGGTTTGACCATAGGTGTCACTTATTCCTCTCCTACCTACGTCGAAAGCGAGATAAGCCAAATCTCTAGTCTTTTTTAATTGGCATATCTAACAAGTCCATCGAGCCCTGGGTCTGCATCATTTTTCTTGATCAATTCTTATAAATAAATAAATAAATTGATGAGAAATATTGGATTGGACTAAAAGGTCTTTTCGGATGGATCTGGGTCCTTGGATCATTTTTCTTGATCAATTCTTATAAATAAATAAATAAATTGATGAGAAATATTGGATTGGACTAAAAGGTTTTTTCGGATGGATCTAATGATTAATGCATAAGGTATTATCATATCTGGATTTCGAATCTCGATAAAATCGAGATAAATACATCTTTTATATGTTAGTCACTATTCTAAAGATTATTAGTCGTCCATAATTTACTTTCTTCGTATTGATCTTGTAATAAATCGCCTTTTGTCACTATTGGATTGGATTAGATGATTCTTTCCCGTTCACTAATGCATTAAAAAATTCATCTATTAATTGACTGAAATTGATATTTGAGAAACTAATTATATAAGAAAGATTGCCCTGGGCTAAATTTAGATTATTTTTAATCTGATGGGTGCCGTGTTTAGATATTAATTAGAGTATAGCAGGGCTACCAAAATTGAGTCAAATTTTAATTAAATCAGGACACGTAGTCATTCCTAAACTTTTCTTTTATTATTTTTTAATAAACATAATTCATAATCCATGAGCTAACTTACTTTAAAAATTTGACTTAATCAAACTGAACTTCCAACCTTATTTTAATGATTATACTTTAGGCTAAGCGTTTGTAGTAGAGTATGTTGTAGAAAAACACAACATGTTTTAATTTAGCTAGAATTATAAATGCATAGAAAACAATTTATTCACTATAAAATTTGCACAGAGGGAAAATATATATATAAATCAACCTTCATTATAATGAGTCAACAGCTCCTTCGAACTACATTAGATGGGATGAATATCCACATAAAAAAATAATAAAATAAAATAAAATAAAAACTCCTCTACATCTCCTCTTTATTTCCCCTGTATATATTTTTTTTTATTATTATTTTTTACAAAACCTTCGTGTCTGTCTCCACCGTCCATGGCCGGAGCCTAGTGTCCAGGGCCCTTGGGGCTCGGCCCCGACGGCAACCTCGCCATCCACGTCGCCACCCTCTCCCTCGCCTTGTCGTACATGCTCGGGTACGTCGCCAGAAGTCCCTCGCTGTCGAACTCGGAAGAACAGTCCGGCGCCGGCCTCGCCGCCTCCGCACACCAAGTGCTCGACGAAATGACGATTAGAAAAACCGCCAGGACAAACAGAATCACGCAAGCCCTTCGAGCCTCCATCTCCTGCTGTTTTCTGGAGCTGAGTTGTAGTTGTTTAGAGCGAGAGGAGCATATGCATATATACACACACACACACACGTACAAGACTGCAGGAGAGGCGGTGGGTGGTCGTGAAGCAAAAGTCTTCGACGAACTAAATCAAAGATTTGATTTGAAAAGGTAAATGGTTGGCATGTTGACCAAATGTGAGCTGCGGAGCCGAAAGCTTGAAATGGTCAGATCTCCGGCATGAGGGAACGAGGGCATTTCTTCGAACACATGGATTGGAATTGGAGGCAGCTGCATGTTTTGACCACGCGGTGCAGACGTGCAGTTTCAAAGCCCCCAGCAGCAGCCGACGTTGCGGAGCGCCGTGTTTTACAAACAACGCCTTCTGATAATTTTTCAATGACACAGGGGTTGTTTCGATAAATTCCCCTAGATTTTGGATAAGTTGACGAAGTGGATTAGATAAAGCTTCGACGAATCCACTCGTCTCTCCCATTGCCCGCGGACCACTAATTTGTCTGCGAGTAAAAGGAAAGAAATAAATATTATTGACTAAACAGAGACGGCGGGACAAAAAATTTTACACGCAAAAGAAACTGAAATTTGGGGGTTGGTTTTGAAATTCTCGCACGACACCCGCACGAAAAGTGCGTTTGGTCCAAGTAATATCAATTCGGATGTGTTCGAGTCGATTCGAATAAGAATATTATAAAAAAAAGTCCACTTAATCCTAAAATTTTAAACCGAACTCGAATTCGGGTTAAATGTTTTAAATCCGAACTTCCGAATAATTCGAAAAATAATTTCCTATAATTTTTAACATTTATCTTGATATTTTATAATTATTATACCAACAGATACATAGAATATCTTAATTTTTAAAATAAAAATTAATTACATCCAAAAAAACAAAAAAAAAATCTTTAAATTCTAAATTCGGATCCATCTGGTCAACCCGGATCTAATTAGAGTCTAAACTCTAAAAACTTCCAATCTGAATTCTAAATTCAATCATAATCCAATATTTTTAAAGTTGATTTAGATAAAATTGACAGGTCGGATCTATTTTGACACTCTTAAACACAGTAAAAAATGATAAATCTCGGAGGCTTCAGTATTTTTCCATACAATTTGGAAATGAGATAAATCATGATGCATTATCCATTAAATCATGTGGTAAGAGATGATTCTTTCGTTCATAGAATTTATGTCAATCTAAAGGAAGTAAATTACGAATGACTATTAATCATTAATATAGTTGATCAAAATATAAAACAAAATATATTCACATATATTAAATTTTAATCTTAAAATTTTATATGATAATATCTCTCGGAGAGACAATTCTATCATCTATTACAGCAATAAGAACCGATTGACAATTTACAATTCGCAAGGGGCAAAAATTCAGACATGCCTGATGATCGTGTCATGCGAGCGCACGCATGATCGTTCCAGTAAAAAGGTGAAATCCTCGCCCCCAGGACCTCCATCGATCGGACCCACGGTCATTATGAGGAAGATAAACCGTAACATTCGAGTTAACATGGACGGATCGGATAGGATACAAAACGCACGCATGATCGTGTTATGATACAAAAGTGTTATGCGATTACACGCATGGCAAAACATTTTCCTCGAACGAATTAATTGAGGTGCGACTGGACACGTCATTTGTTGAAATTTTGTGAAGTCAGAGACGAAATTATGCGTATCAGCGTGGCTCTTTCGTACTTTTAAGTTGAAAAAGAAGTAGGTGACAGCGTGTGCACGTTGTCAATGGTCTGTGATGTCTCTTCATGGGAATTTGAGTTCCCATTGGGTTTAAATTTAATATTGTCAATTTAATAATTAACTTTATAAAATGTTTAAAGAAATATTTATTTTTTCAAAATACTCCTCTATCTCTTATACGTTATACCAAATCGTTTTCTTTTTTTACTTGAACCGAATTAAAATATAGTAAAAGGCCAAAATATTATTTATTTCATCAAATATTTTAATCCGAAAATGTTTGTTTGGGTTAAATTTATTGATTTTGTATAAAATAGATATTATTGTGCTAAAGGATTTGAATTTGTATCAAATTGACATTATTATGCTCACAATAATCTCTCAAGTGTGTTTATATCCCCTTCCAATTTTTTAGTCTTTCGGGCTTAATAAATATTTTTGATAATTCTAAAAACTTTAAATGGATTATGATATACTCTTAGTTTTTCTTGATATATATAGGTTTTAAATTCTTTAATTTTATTCAATACTTAGTAAAAAATATTTAATGGATCTAAAGATTAATGAATATCAGAAGTTGATTTTTATAATATTCATGCTATTTAAAATGAGTGAATTGGAAAACAATTTCCAACCACAACTTCAACTTTGCATGCAGTTCCTATATCTAAAAATTATATTTTCACTCCTTAAATATAAAATTTTACTTGCTTCAACTCACTTATGTAAATATCGTTATATAATTGTCCCTCATATTTTTCAGGTAGAAAAAGTTCAAAAGTGAATATAATTTCTCCTAAATTCAACACTTTAAACTATAATCGGATATATTTTCTATCAAATGGAGCATGATTTTTTTTCGCTTAATATAATTCTTCCTAAATTCAGCACCATTTTGTTGGTGCGATTAACACTAACGGTCTAATCCAGATTTTGATGAATGACAAAGTATGTTAAGTTAGTTTCATTGTGATCTAACACTTTAACTAAGTGTGCAGGAGAAACCTAGACTGGTCGACAGGCTGACCGGATGTCTGGCACGAAGTCCAGCTAGGTCGAGGGGCTGACCTGATAGCTGGCACGAAGTCCAGACGAGTCGATGGGCTGACCAGACGTCTGACAGGTAAGTTAAAGTAAGTCACTGGAGGGGAGTGACTTGGTGAGGACGCATTCCCGGTTAGGGAACATAGACGCCGATTCAACTTAGAACCATTTCAGAACTCTAAGTTGAGATCTTGACTAGATTCCGGTCTTGATGAGACGGAATCTAATTACTACTCTTCTTTTATTGTGCTAAGTTTTATTTTTCATTGTGATCTAACACTTTAACTAAGCGTGCAGGAGAAACCTAGATTGGTCGACGGGCTGACCGAATGTTTGGCACGAAGTCCAGCTAGGTCAACGAGTCGACCTGATAGCTGGCACGAAGCTCAGATTGGTCGACGGACTGACCGGATGTCTGACACGAAGTCCAGCTAGGTCGACGGGCTGACCTGATAGCTGGCACGAAGTCCAGATAAGTCGATGGGTTGACGGACGTCTGGCAGGTAAGTTAAGGTTAGGGTGTATACTAAAAGTTTAGTTTTTGTAAATATTTATTTTGAAATAAAGAATCACATTGGTAAAAAAATGTCTACATTTATATGCTGAGTGTAGTTGTTCAATTAATTTATATTGTAGATAACATAGTATGTCGTATCACACACAGAAGATCATGTTATTAGTTCCTTATAAATTATAAACAGTAGCTCACAACTGAGATGGAAAGGAACAAACCATCAGAACAGTCGTAGTGTAATTAGGTATTAGTTTATCTTGACTATATAATTACACTAGTACACTAAGAGTGTATTGAGTAGAATCATTTAAGGTAAGTTCTTTTTGTACTGATTTAATAAAAGAACAATATCTTAGTTATTATGGAAGTGTGTGCTCTTAATCCTAATATAATAACAAACACATATATTTAATATTTATTTCTTTGACTTATCAAAGGGTGAGATTTAGTTCGATAAATCAAAAGGCTCGATAAGTTGGGAAATGATATTACTTATAATGTGTATTGTTGATTATAGAAGGAAACTGTGTCATAGTAATCTTGGTTGAGAATGCCCCCAAGAGTGTTGGTGCAATTTCCAGTAGGTCAAGGTTGACCTAGTTGACCAAGCGTAAACCTTGGTCATGGTTTCGATGTTTGACAATACAGAAAGACATGTAGACATGGACAATGCAGGTGCAGTTGTCCATGCGGAGAGATACTGATCAGGGTCTGATCAGGTTGGATGAAGAAGAGTCAAGTAGGTCAAGGTTGACCGGATACTTGACTGGGAAGTCCTAACTGAGATGTTAGGCAGTTCGGGAAGTCCTGGTGAGTGAAGCCAGGCAGTTCGGAAAGTCCTGGTGAGTGAAGCCAGGTAGTTTAGAAGTCCTGGTGAGTGAAGCCAGGCAGTTCGGAAAGTCCTGGTGAGTGAAGCCAGGCAGTCGGGAAATCCTGGTGAGTGAAGCCAGGTGAAAATCCTAGTGAGTGAAGCTAGGTGAAAGTGAAAGTCCTGGTGAGTGAAGCCAGGAAACCCTGGTGAGTAAAGCCAGGTAAAAGAACTAGTGAGTGAAGCTAGGCAGTTTAGAAGTCCTGGTGAGTGAAGCCAGGCAAGGGAAATCCAAATGGGTCAAGGTTGACCAGACATCTGGTGAAAAGTCCAAGCAGGGAGCTTGGCACGGGAAAAGTCCAAGTATGGAGACTTGGCACGGAGAAGACCAAGATGGAGACTTGGCACGGAAAGTCGGAGAGGGCTCGGTAGCTCGTTCTCCGGACTGTGGTCAGAGAGGGTGTTGGTGCAACATCCCTCAGGTCAAGGTTGACCTGGGTGAGCAAGCTGAGTCTTGGTTTGAGTTTAGATGTTTGACAATAAGAAATTGATTGAAGAAGAGTCAAGTAGGTCAAGGTTGACCGGATACTTGACAGGGAAGTCCTGGTGAGTGAAGCCAGGCAGAAGGAAAACCCTAGTGAGTGAAGCTAGGTGAAAGTCCTAGTGAGTGAAGCTAGGTGGAAGTCCTGGTGAGTGAAGCCAGGCAGAAGGAAAACCCTAGTGAGTGAAGCTAGGTGAAAGTCCTAGTGAGTGAAGCTAGGTGAAAGTCCTGGTGAGTGAAACCAGGTGAAAACCCTAGTGAGTGAAGCTAGGTGAAAGTCCTGGTGAGTGAAGCCAGGCAGAAGGAAAACCCTAGTGAGTGAAGCTAGGTGAAAGTCCTGGTGAGTGAAGCCAGGTGAAAGCCCTAGTGAGTGAAGCTAGGCAGATGGAAAACCCTAGTGAGTGAAGCTAGGTGAAAGTCCTGGTGAGTGAAGCCAGGCAAGGGAAAATCCAGATGGATCAAGGATGATCGGACATCTGGTGTTGGGAAGTCCAAGTAGGTCAAAGGATTGACTGGATACTTGGCACGAGGAAATCTGATGAAGGTCAAAGGGATTGACCAGACATCTGATGGAAGTCCAAGTAGGTCAAGGGAGTGACCAGATACTTGGCATGAATAGAAAAGTCTAAGTGGGTCAAAGGGATTGACCAGACACTTGGTGGGAAGTCCTAGCAGGTCAAAGGAGTGACCAGATGCTAGGCATGATGTACCAACAGGTCAAGGTTGACCGGATGTTGGTTTGAGAGGCTTGGAACTTGGTTTTGGGCAAAAACCAAGTGTTGGATCGATCCAGGAGCTGGATCGATCAGTGGATCGATCCAGGCTTCTCCTAAGCGAACAGAGAGCCTTTGGATCGATCCGTGGATCGATCCGTGGATCGATCCAGATGTTCCAATCGATCAGTGGATCGATTGGGACGCGGCTGCTTCGCGCGATAAGCGCTGGATCGATCCGTGGATCGATCCAGGCGTTTTTCCCAGAGCACAGAGGCACTCTGGATCGATCCGTGAGTCGATCCAAAGCCTCCCCGATCGATTGGGAACATTCGAATCGATCGGGATCCGACCGTTGGCGTCGATAAAGGCCGCAGGCGTTCATTTCCTTCGGCAAATCTCTTCTCCGATTCACTCCAGATTTCTCGCCAGCTCCTCCACAGCACTCACAAAGCTCAGATCGCCAGTTCTTGAAGGATCTTGGAAGTTTTCCAAGTCAAGAGGCGGATCAAAGCCAAGAAGAGAAGCTAGGGTTAGGGTTTATACTCATTGTAAGCTTGTATTTCTTGTATTCTTTCCCTCTCTTCTTGTATTGAGTCTTGTAGGGCTTCTCCGCCCTTGGTAGTTACCATAAAGGAGAGTTTTATTTAGTGGAGGGTGTGTGTGTTGGTGTGGATCCTTGGATTAGTCACCTCTTGTGAGGTGGATACCAAGTAAACCAACCGTGTTAGCGTTGTGTGATTGTTTCTTTGTATTTCCGCTGCATATTCTTGAAGAACAAGCAACGCCAAGCACCGAGCGAACGCGACGAGCTATTCACCCCCCCTCTAGCTACTTTTGGTCCTAACAAGTGGTATCAGAGCGAGGCCGCTCTTCACCGGAATCATCGCCGGAAAGGTCAAGCATAACAAGAAAAGCTAGAGGGTGAAGAAGTTGAAGCAAAAATTGTCAAAGTTAAAGATATCAAAAAGCTCAACTTCAAGATGCAATTCCAAGATGGACTTGGATTTGACACAAGGGTGGCTCCACCATACACTTCCACGAGTTTTGATTCTTGGAAATCAAGAATTGAAAATTTTCTTATGATGGAGATAGAGCAATGGTTTGCTCTAATGGAAGGCTTCGAGGCTCCAAGAAATTCAAAGGGCAAAGTTCTCAAGAGGAGCAAGTGGAGCCAAGAGCAAGTCCAAAGGTGCGAGGCCAATGATAAAGTGACCAAGCTCTTGGTAAATTTATTGCCAAGCACCATCCTTTGCAAAATTGGAGAATTTGAAGATGCAAAGGAATTATGGAGCAAATTGGCCAAGCTTTATGAAGAGATCCCCTCCACTGTATAAGATCATGAAGAATCCAGAGAGGGTGACTTTTTAGAGCAAGACCAAGAGGAGGACTCCGAGGTTGAGAGATGCTCAACCTCCGAAGAAGAGGAAATCCAAGAAGCTTCATCCTCAAGGGAATGCAACGAAGGGAACAAGGAGGGAGCATACTCCTTGTTTCATATTCAAGATGATGAAGCCTCCACCTCTAGGATTGAGGGGGAGCAATCCTTGGTGACGCCGGATCAAGAAGAAGGAGAAGCTTCTACATCCGGGTCAAGAGATGAAGAGATTGAAGAAGCTTCTACCTCCACGAGTCAAGAAAAATCAAATGGAGGAGAATCAAGATCGGATCAAGAGGAAGCTTCTACCTCCGGATCCAAAGGAAAAGATGCCACCCCTACAAGCAAAGGTATAAATATTTCAATTAAAAATAAAAATCATATTATATGCTTTGAGTGTAGGGAACATGGGCACTACAAGAGCAAGTGCCCTAAATTGGCCAAGAAGAAGGGCCAAGTGGCACACAAGGGCAAGGCGAAGCCCAAGGAGATCATCCCCAACACAAAGAAGAGCAAGGAGCATATTATATGCTTCTATTGTAATCAAAAGGGGCATTACCGAAGTCAATGTCCTAAGGGGAAGAAGGTGGTCAAAGCTCAAGGAGGCACCAGTCAAGGGGGAGCCTCCAAGGTAAAGAAGAAGGTATCTTTTATTGAGCCTACCCCCTTACATTATGGTGAAAAGCATGATAGTTCTAACTTTTATCATTTTAATGCAATTTACCATAAGAATAGAAAGCATGAGGGCTTTAAGGAAAAACATGTGGCCCTACATGCCAAAACTACCCAACCTAAGGTTAGGAAGGTAGATAGACACTTGGGCGGGAACACTAAGGAAAATAGACACATGCCCAAGATCAAAAATGCTCATGGACCAAAACCTAAGGATTTAATGATAGAAAATCAAGTCTTGAGATCAAGACTTGACAAACTAGAAAAGACCCTAAAAAGGATGGAGAATATCCTTAAAGGGCAAAATGAGCAATACCTAGGGTTAGGAGCACAAAGGTCATCCAATGGCTATAGAGGTTTGGGATACAAACCCAAAGCTAAAAAGGATGTGCCTAGTTATCATAGGGTTCCATATAGCTATGGAACAAACCCTAAGTCTAGAGGTCAAGTCAAAGATACAAGGGGAGATATCCTAGAAGTATCTTTGCAACCAAAGTGACTAAGACTTCTAAGAAGTCTAAGAAAGTCACTAACAAGGTCACAAGGAGGCTATCCCTAGAGTTGACCTAGAAAATGTGACCAAGGCTTCTAAGAAGCCCAACAAGGTCACTAGGAAGGTATCTAGGGAAGTTATCCCTAGTGAGTACCTAGAGCATCCAAGGAGCACCAATAGGTGTTGGGTTCCTAGGAGCATCTTCTCTACCCCATAGATGGGTTAGAGAGTGTCAACTCCGATTAGAAGGGTAGTTAACCCAACTTTGAGGAAATTGACACTCAAGGAGCATTTTCAAGGTTTTAGTTAACCTTTGAAAATGAAATGGACCTATTGATTGCTCCTTGAAAGAGTAAAATGTGTCTAATGGTGAAAAATTGATTTTATCTTAAAATGACACAAATTGGGAAAACCTTGAGAAATACCAAGTTGGGATTTTGGTATTCTCTTGGAAATTTAAAGCAATCCGGGCCTTGATTTATGTAATCACTCTTGAGGAAAAATGGAATATGCCAACATTTGAGGACATGTTTATTTTCAATTGGCATACATTAAATCAAGAAAATTAAAAATGCCAATTTAGGCTTTGACATTCTCTTGAAGCACTTTAGGGCAATCTAGGTTTAAGTTGTAAGTTTAGCTAAGACTTTAAGGATACTTAGATAGTTAATCTAGGTATATTTTATTTATGCTAAATCTTGCCATGATTGTTTGCCCATCATATGCCATGACATCATGTCTAGTTTTGCATTCATGTTTTATTATGAAAAATCCAAAAATACCATGTCATGACATTCATACATCATGTAGTTATAGAATATTTTTCTTTTGAAAATTATTTTATTTTGATGTATGCCATAACATACTCATGCGTTAAATTTAATTCCTTGTAATTAAGGACAAATGGCATTTAACAACACTTATTGACAAGTGACATCCTAGGTGGATGTCTAATATTTCTAAAATACCTAGATAGATATGCATGATCCCTAGATTAGGGCAAAAACCAAAATCTACATCTCACAAAGACTATAAGGTGACTTGTATGTGATTAGTGCACATTAGATACAAGTGAGATGTTAGGATGATGAACAAAGCTCAAGATGTTGATTTAGTGCATTCTTTTGAGTTTTTAGGTTCATCAAAACACATAGTTATGTGTTTTCCCATCATTGGGAAAGCTAATGTACAAGTCATGTGCATTAAGCCCAAGGAACATGATGGGATATTGGTTTTTAAAAGGTTTTTAAAATGTTTTTGAAAAACCTTGGTGAAGGCTATCTTTTGATAGTAATCACCATTGAATAGTTAGACACAAACTTGAAGAAAACTCTAAGGTTTTTGCAAGTTTTCAAGTTTGTGTCAATCTTTGAAAATATGAAGTATTTTCATAGAAAACTATTTTTCTTTGATAGTATATGCCCTAAATAATGTCTACACGAAATCTCATGATTTTTGGATTTTTGTAGAATTTTCTAGGGGTTTCTGAAGTTGACTGAAATGGAATTTCAGCAACTATCAGAGCTCCGATCGATCCATGGATCGATTGGAGTGCCTGAATCGATCCGTGGATCGATTCAGAAGGCAAGTCTCCCGCGAGCAGAAGCTCGCTGGATCGATCAGCCGATCGATCCAGGTAGTCTAAATCGATCAGTGGATCGATTCAGAAAGGTTCAATCGATTGGATTCCAACTCCAATCGATCCAAGTTGCTGATTTTGGCTGGGAAGGCCTGATTTCAGCATCTTTGAACCATGGTTAGTCTATGCAACCATTCCAAACCCCTAAAATACATTTGTATACAATACAAGGGTGTTTTCATGTTGAAAACAAGGATGGATTGGTTAACGAAGACTAAGTAGAAGTTTAGGTTGAGGTTGTTTCAAATATTGAACATTTAAACCTCAAAACTTCTAAATTTGGGTTTCCTAAAGGTTTAGGAATTTCAAGTCATTGTTGGTGCAATGACAGAAGTTACCACTATGTCTTTAGGGGGAGGGACTCTTTAAAGACATTAAAATTATTTTTCATGAACTTTGGAAGGTGGTCAACCTTCCGTTAAGAACATGCTCAAGGTTGAGCGTTTGAACTTTAATGAGGAGTGGATATCCTCATTGTTCAAGTGGCTTCAAGTGGATAATGCTCAAGGATGGGCATTTGCCTACATTGGGGGAGAATGTAGGGTTAAGGTTAATGAAGGGTATGAGACCTTCATTATCGTGTTGACCACAACGAGTGAAGTTGTGAACAACGATGAGCAACTCTTCAGGGGGAGAGTTTTCAACATTGGGGCATTTGTTGATGTGTACCCAAAATTGGGGCATGGGTTGATGTGTGCCCAAAGATGGGTTGATGTGTGCCAATAGGGGGAGAATGAAAGGACCTATGAATGGGTGTAAGTTAGGCTTTCATTACCTAGAGGGAGTGTGCCCTCGTAGGGGGAGAATGAAGAGCTTAATTTATATGTTCATTACCTAGTGGCATGAAGATTGAGGCTATAGGATTAACCTAACTTACATGTGGTATTGTAAGTGTTATTGTGGTATTATCAAACATCAAAAAGGGGGAGATTGTTGGTGCAACATCCCTCAGGTCAAGGTTGACCTGGGTGAGCAAGCTGAGTCTTGGTTTGAGTTTAGATGTTTGACAATAAGAAATTGATTGAAGAAGAGTCAAGTAGGTCAAGGTTGACCGGATACTTGACAGGGAAGTCCTGGTGAGTGAAGCCAGGCAGAAGGAAAACCCTAGTGAGTGAAGCTAGGTGAAAGTCCTAGTGAGTGAAGCTAGGTGGAAGTCCTGGTGAGTGAAGCCAGGCAGAAGGAAAACCCTAGTGAGTGAAGCTAGGTGAAAGTCCTAGTGAGTGAAGCTAGGTGAAAGTCTTGGTGAGTGAAACCAGGTGAAAACCCTAGTGAGTGAAGCTAGGTGAAAGTCCTGGTGAGTGAAGCCTGAAAGCCTAGTGAGTGAAGCTAGGCGGATGGAAAACCCTAGTGAGTGAAGCTAGGTGAAAGTCACGGTGAGTGAAGCCGGGCAGGAAAATCCGGATGGATCAAGGATGATCGGACATCGGTGTTGGAAGTCCAAGTAGGTCAAAGGATTGTTGGATGTGTACGAGAAATCTGAGTAGGTCAAAGGATTGACCGGACATCGATGGAAGTCCAAGTAGGTCAAGGAGTGACGGATACTTGGCATGAATAGAAAAGTCTAAGTGGGTCAAAGGTATTGACCGGACACTTGGTGGAAAGTCCTAGCAGTCAAGGGTGACCGGATGCTGGGCATGATGTACCAACAGTCAAGGTTGACCGGATGTTGGTTTGAGAGGCTTGGAACTTGGTTTTGGGCAAAACCAAGTGTTGGATCGATCGTGGATCGATCCAGGCTTTGGCGACAGAGCCTCGGATCGATCCGTGGATCGATCCGGATGTTTCAATCGATCGATGGATCGATTGGGGGCTCCGCGCGATAAGCGCTGGATCGATCCGTGGATCGATCGGCCGTTCGATGAGGCGCTCTGGATCGATCCGTGAGTCGATCCAAAGCCTCCCGATCGATTGGGAACATTCGAATCGATCGGGATCCGACCGTTGGCGTCGATAAAGGCCGCAGCGTTCATTTCTCTTCGGCATTCACTCCAGATTTCTCGCCAGCTTCTCCACAGCACTCACAAAGCTCAGATCGCCAGTTCTTGAAGGATCTTGGAAGTTTTCCAAGTCAAGAGGCGGATCAAAGCCAAGAAGAGAAGCTAGGGTTAGGGTTTATACTCATTGTAAGCTTGTATTTCTTGTATCCTTTCCCTCTCTTCTTGTATTGAGTCTTGTAGGGCTTCTCCGCCCTTGGTAGTTACCATAAAGGAGAGTTTTATTTAGTGGAGGGTGTGTGTGTTGGTGTGGATCCTTGGATTAGTCACCTCTTGTGAGGTGGATACCAAGTAAACCAACCGTGTTAGCGTTGTGTGATTGTTTCTTTGTATTTCCGCTGCATATTCTTGAAGAAACAAGCAACGCCAAGCACCGAGCGAACGCGACGAGCTATTCACCCCCCCCCTCTAGTTACTTTTGGTCCTAACAGAGGGCTCGGTAGTTCGTTCTCTGGACCGGACGAAGTCAGAGAGGGCTCGGTAGCTCGTTCTCCGGACTGTGGTCGGAGAGGGCTCGGTAGCTCGTTCTCTGGACCGGACGAAGTCGGAGAGGGCTCGGTAGCTTGTTCTCAGGACCAAGTAGGGTTTAGGGCTGGGAGCTCTAAACCTGGATTGGTCTGGTAACCGATCCAGTGATACGCTGGGTTATCTGATCGGTCTGGTGACCGATCAGTAACCAAACAGAAGTATTCTGTTGCTTATCTGATCGTTCAGTAGACCGATCAGTGATCGATCAGTAGCATACGGTGAAGTTCCTGATCGGTCTGCAGACCGATCAGGAGACGATCAGAAGGAGATCACCTTCGGGAGGGAAAGGTCCTGATCGGTCATGGGACCGATCAAGGAAGGACCTGATCGGTCTCCATGACCGATCAGGGAAGGGCCTGATCGGTCTTGTGACCGATCAGGACCCTTGTGGACCGATCAGGATGAAGCCTGATCGGTCCACATCCTAGCCGTTGCTGTTAGGACCAAAAGTAGCTAGAGGGGGGGGGGGGGTGAATAGCTCGTCGCGTTCGCTCGTTGCTCGGCGTTGCTTGTTTCTTCAAGAATATGCAGCGGAAAATACAGAAACAAATACAACAACGCTAACACGGTTGGTTTACTTGGTATCCACTTCACAAGAGGTGACTAGTCCAAGGATCCACACCACGCACGCACCCTCCACTATGAAAACACTCCTTTTCGGTAACTACCGAGGGCGGAGAAGCCCTACAAGACTCTCAGTACAAGAAGAAAGGAAAGGGAAACAAAATACAAACGCAAAGCTTACAATGAGTACAGAAAACCCTAACCCTAGCTTCTCTTCTTGCCTTTGATCCGCCTCTTGACTTGGAAAACTTCCAAGATCCTTCAAGAACTGGCGATCTGATCTTTGAGAGCGCTGTGGAGGAGCTGGCGAGTAATCTGGAGTTAATCGGAGAAGCGATGCCGCAGCCATCACACGCCTGCAGCTATAAACGACGCCAACGGTCGGATCCCGATCGATTCGAATATTCCCAATCGATCGGGGAGGCTTTGGATCGATCCACGGATCGATCCAGAGCGCCTCTGTGCTCTGGAAATGCGCCTGGATCGATCCACGGATCGATCCAGCGCTTATCGCGCGAAGCAGCCGCGTCCCAATCGATCCACTGATCGATTGGGACCTCTGGATCGATCCACGGATCGATCCAGAGGCTCTCTGTTCGCTGGGACAGGTCTGGATCGATCCACTGATCGATCCAGCACTTGATTTTTGTCCAAAACCAAGTCCCAAACCTCCCAAACCAACATCCGGTCAACCTTGACCTGTTGGTATGTCATGCCTAGCATCTAGTCACTCCCTTGACCTGCTAGGACTCCCTTACCAAGTGTCCGGTCAATCCCTTTGACCCACTTGGACTTTTCTCTGTGCCAAGTATCCGGTCAATCCCTTTGACCTACTTGGACTTTTCTCTGTGCCAAGTATCCGGTCAATCCTTTGACCTACTTGGACTTCCCAACACCAGATGTCCAATCATCCTTGATCCATCTGGATTTTCCCTTGCCTGGCTTCACTCACCAGGACTTTCACCTAGCTTCACTCACTAGGGTTTTCCATCTGCCTAGCTTCACTCACTAGGACTTTCACCTGGCTTCACTCACCAGGATTTCCATCTGCCTAGCTTCACTCACTAGGACTTTCACCTGGCTTCACTCACCAGGATTTCCATCTGCCTAGCTTCACTCACTAGGACTTCCTTCTGCCTGACTTCACTCACCAGGACTTTCATACTGCCTAGCTTCACTCACTAGGTCTTTCATTTTGCCTAACATCCCAGTTAGGACTTCCCAGTCAAGTATCCAGTCAACCTTGACCTACTTGACTCTTCTTCAATCAATATCTTATTGTCAAACATCTAAACCCAAACCAAGACTCGGCTTGGTTACCCAGGTCAACCTTGACCTGAGGGATATTGCACCAACAGTTGCTACGCAACGGCTAGTTTCTTCTGTGTCTTCTTCGCAGGTTATAAAAGGAGATCAAGGGCTTCTACAGCACGGCTACTGCTCTCCCTTCTTCTTATTCCTGCTGAGTTCTGCTGAGCTCTCGCTGCCGATGCTTCGGGTGAGCTTCCTGCTGGTTTTCTAGCTGAGCTTGGATCCGAGAAGTTGCTGCTTCATCAGGATTCCAGTCGGCAACGAGAAGGCAAGCAAAGGGTTTTACATTTCGATTGTTCTTGTTTGCTTTCTCTACTGTTGTACTCCTTATTGCTGTTGCAAAGAGATTGTGGCGAGGTTTCTCCACCCACAAGGAGTATTTATTAGCCGGTTCTCCGGGGACTCATCCACCGACGGATTGATAGGGCTCGTCCACCTTACGGACACGCCGAGGAGTAGGAGTTTATCTCCGAACCTCGTTACATCGACGAGTTTGAGGTTTGCTATTCTCCGTTGTCGTTTCTATTGTTTATTTCCGCTGTGCTAACCTGATTTGTAGAAAGAAACGAACAATTTGGGGTCGGCTATTCACACCCCCCCTCTCTAGCCGCGACCATCGATACTAACAAAGAGGAGCTCATAAGGATTGTTATATTAAACCCTGCAGGTGGACTTAGTTCGACATGACGATGAGGTTGAGTGGTACTACTCTTGGACTAAGACATTAATTAAAATGAGTTGTCAGTAACTCAATTAATTAGTGGTCATTCGATATCTTAAACATAGGGAGATTAACACACTCATTATAAGAAGGAGCCCATAATGTAATTTGTGATTGGTGTGGTAGTGCAATAATAGCTCTCTAGTGAAATGAGTTGTTATTGATGAACTTGAGTTGTGTGTTCGGGGTGAACACGGGATACTCAAGCTCGTCGAGAAGCCAAAACCAATTTCTCCTCTAGGACCCTGTCGTAGCCTCATTAATGCCTCATATCCACCCATGAAAGTCTATCTTGGTGTCCAAGAGGGGGTCGATCCAAGGCTTGGTGACCAAGCCAAGGGCCGTCCACTATTTTCTCTAAAGGGACCGACCATAAGTTTTGCAAAGGGGGTCGGCCACATAATTCAAATTATGAGGGATGCTTTGAATTTTTAAAATCTTCTCTTTGTAGATATCTACAAGTTTTAAAAGAGAAATTTTAAATTATAAAACTTTCCTTATTTGAATTAGGTCACATGGTTTGAAAGAAAATAGGAAAGTTTTAAAACTTTCCTTTTTTAACCATCCTCATGGTTTTTAAAACGGGAGTTTTAAAGTTGAAACTTTTTCTTTTTTGTCATCATGTTAAAAAAGGAAATTTTAAATGAGAAGTTTTAAATTTTAAAACTTGTTTTAAAATAAATAAAATTTTTCTTTTTTTAAACATTCACATTAAGAGATTAAAAGAGAGCTTGTAAAATTTTATAAGAGCTTTCCTTCTTTGCTTATAAAATTTTTACAAATTTTTTATTTCCTTCCTCTTAGGGCCGGCCACCCTTGCTTGGTGCCCAAGCAAGGGGTCGGCCAATCAATTGAATCAATTAAAGAGGAGAAAAAGGAATTAAAAAGGAGGAAAGGAAAAACAGGAGAAAGATTTTAATTTTTTTGTAAAAATCTGTCTTTGTATGCATTGGGCAAGTATTATAAAAGAAGGGGAGGAGAGACCTCATGATATATCAATTGTTATTCTCTTGCTTGTGCTCCCTCTTGTGGTCGGCCCTCTCCCCTTTCCTTTTCCTTTGCTCTCTTTTATTTCTTTGTGATGGTGGTGGCCGGATTTTAGAGATGGAGGAAGGAGCTTTTGGGTGGTTTTTATTTTGGAGGATTGTCGCCCACACGACGTCCAAGAGGAGGCGAGGAATACGACAGAAGATCTCGAGGTTATTAGCATACAATGAAAAGGTATAACTAGTAATTGTTTTCCGCATCATGCTAGTTTTTTCTTTATATGAATTCCAAACACAAGAGACATATGATTCTAGAGTTTCGAATTTGTGATTCGATTGTTCTTTTTGGTTAAACCTAGAGTTATATAAGGAAATTAAATATTAATTTTCCTTAAAAGGCTTTGTCTAGGCGGTGGTGGATGATCCCATACCCAAGAAGGACTAGTGCCTCGCCATGCAGTCCTGGAAGCCAATTTTAGAAATTAATATTTAATTGAATTTATAACATAGGTGGATTTGGATCAATAATGTTAAGCATCGTTTGCGATCCAAATCTAAATCATTAAGAACAGATAAGTTAAATTTGGAATCAATAATATTAAGTTCCGTTTGCGATTTCTAATTTAATTTCTAAAGAACACAATAGGTTGTTTAGGAAAGGTTCGACACTTGTATAAAATTTTCGTACAGTGGAGTCAGTACGATTTTCCTAGGACCAACCAACAATTGGTATCAGAGCTAGAGTTTGCCTCTGTGTATTTGGTTTTCAGTTTAATTATGCACATGTCATATATAATTTAAGCAGTGTAATAGTAGGATGTATTAACTCTGTGGTTGCAGGCTCCAACTATTATGACTTACAGATATTGTGTGTGATTGGACCCTTGGACATGTCAAGGGCATTTTATTGTGTGTGCATGATTGTTATATTAAATATAGCAGGAGCTGTATTAGTTTTAAGATTTTATATTTTTGTTTCGATCTAGATTACATGTACATTCCTTTGTGGAATATAGGATCGATATATGTAAAATTCTATTTTTTGTCGTGGATCGTATCCTTGCAAGGCGTGGTACTATTGGAGGACTAGAAGCGCAACGGAAAAAGGAAGCTCGATGGACCCGACGGTATGAACCCTAGGGGCTGGCAGTGTGTTCGGAATACTCAACTCTCTAGTGGAATGAGTTGTTATTGATGAACTTGAGTTGTGTGTTCGGGGTGAACACGGGATACTCAAGCTCGTCGAGAGGCCAAAATCAATTTCTCCTCTAGGTCCCTGTCGTAGGCTCATTAATGCCTCATATCCACCCATGAAAAACCCATCTTGGTCCCTGTCGTAGCCACATAATCCAAGACTTTAAAAGCGAGATTTTAAATTATAAAACTTTCCTTATTTAAATTAGGTCACATGGTTTAAAAGAAAGTTTAAAAGTTTTTTTTTAACTATCCTCATGGTTTTTAAAAAGGGAGTTTTAAATTTGAAACATTCCTTTTTTGTCACCATGTTAAAAAAAGGAAATTTTAAATGAGAAGTTTTAAATTTTAAAACTTGTTTTAAAATAAAGAAAACTTTCCTTTTTTTAAACATTCACATTAGGAGATTAAAAGAGCTAGAGCTTGTAAAATTTTATAAGAGCTTTCCTTCTTTGCTTATAAAATTTTTACAAAATTTTTATTTCCTTCCTCTTAGGGCTGACCACCCTTGCTTGGTGCCCAAGCAAGGGGCCGACCAATCAATTGAATCAATCAAAGAGGAGAAAAAGGAATTAAAAAGGAGGAAAGGAAAAACAAGAGGAAGATTTTAATTTTTTTGTAAAATATTTCCTTGTATGCCTTGGGCAAATATTATTAGAAGGGGAGGAGAGGCCTCATGATGTATCAATTATTATTCTCTTGCTTGTGCTCATTCTTGTGGTCGACCCTCTCCCCTTTCCTTTCCCTTTGCTCTCTTTTATTTCTTTGTGGTGGCGGTGGATGGATTTTAGAGAAGGAGGAAGGAGCTTTTGGGTGATGTTCATCTTGGAGGATCGTCGCTCACACGACATCCAAGAGGAGACGAGGAATACGACAGAAGATCTCGAGGTTATTAGCATACAAAGAAAATGTATAACTAGTAATTGTTTTCCGCATCATGCTAGTTTTTTCTTTGTATGAACTCCAAACACAAGAGGCATTGTGATTCGAATTTGTGATTCGAGTTTGTGTTCTTTTTTCGAATTTGTGATTTGATTGTTCTTTTTGGTTAAACCTAGAGTTATATAAGGAAATTAAATATTAGCTTTCCTTAAAAGGCTTTGTCTAGGCGGTGGTGGATGATCCCATACCGAAGAAGGACTAGTGTCTTGCCATGCAGTCCTGTAAGCCAATTTTGGAAATTAATATTTAATTGAATTTATAACATAGGTGGATTTGGATCAATAATGTTAAGCATCGTTTGCGATCCAAATCTAAACCATTAAAAATAGATAAGTTAAATTTGGAATCAATAATGTTAAGTTCCGTTTGCGATTCCTAATTTAATTTCTAAAGAACACAATATATTGTTTAGGAAAGGTTCGACACTTGTACAAAATTTTTATACAGTGGAGCCGGTACGATCTTCCTAGGACTAACCAATAAAGGTAAGTCATTGGAGGGGAGTGACTTAGTGAGAACGCATTCCCGATTAGGGAACATAGACGCCGATCCAACATAGAACCATTTCGGAACTCTAAGTTGAGATCTTGACTAGATTCCGATCTCGGTAAGACGGAATCTAATTACTACTCTTATTCTATTGTACTAACTTCTGTTTTGCAGGGTAGTTTAAACTATTATTTTGTCTCGAACTAACTCTTTCTTGCAGGAGAAGGACTTTCTGGAGAAAGGTGGTCCGGGCGTTCGGAGGTAAAAATTCTTTCCTGTCGTCACGAGGAGTGCGCTGATTGGCCGAACCTACATCATGGTCCGGGTGCCCGGAGCATCCTATATAAGGAGGTTTCGCCCCGAAGCAAAATACAACAACGACATCTGCTCTACTGCGCTGTGCCCTTGCGATGCTGTAAAGCTTCTCTGACAACGTGCACTTTTTCCTTTTCTCTATTGTTGTTGGTATTTCTTATTTAAAGTTCTTGTACTCAAATTTGTAAATCTTTTACGAACTATTAGTGATTGTCCAACGAAAGCACTCGACGAGTGAGGGTCTTGGAGTAGGAGTTGACCAAGGTTCCGAACCAAGTAAATTGGTTTTTGTTAGCGTTGTTCTTTTACTTTTCCGCTGTGCACTCCGCTACGAACGTTTTCGATCGATATTCACCCCTCCCCCTTTATCGACTTTTACGATCCATCAAGTGGTATCAGAGTAGGTACTGCTCTGAATTGGTGCAACCATGCACCAATCAGACAAAGGAGGTCTTTTTTAAAGAAAAGTTAGATATCATTTTTTCTTAAAAAATATTCTTACACCTTTCGTTTTTTCCTTCTAAAAGTATTTTTGAAAAATTCATTTTCATTTTTTCACCGTTAGCTAGTGTTGACAAAATATCACGTTTAACAAAATTTGTAATAATATTTTATTTAAAAAAATTATTTTTTTCACTCATATTTCTTTATCTCCCACATTGCTTACCCCAAGACAAAGTCTTGGAAATTGTTTCTTGTCTATTCTTTGCAAATATACCAATGTCTATTCAAGAAGGACGGAGCATCCACGAACCACCACCATATGATCAAGAAGATTTCAACTACTGGAGGCGAGGAATGAAATGGTTCTTAGGAAGCCTAAATTTCGATAATGTGCTGATATTGAGAAAATCTTCTCGAGACTCAGAATTGGACAAAAATATAAGTAAACTTATTTGTAATATTTTACCTAATAATGTTTTATGCAGACTAGAAAAATACAAGAATGCACATGAGCTTTGGATCCAGTTGATCAAGCTACACGAGGAGTCGTTAGAGCTAGAGGATCAAGTCAAATATGGACTCGAGTCAAATCCAATCGAAAAGCCTACTGAATTAGGGGTTGCGCTCAAGGTTAGTAATATTTACCAAAATACCCCTGCTAGTAGTAGTTTAAAAAATATGCATATTAATTTGGATATTTCTAAAAATATATGTGAAAATAATGTATTTGATAATACATGCAAAAATACTCCTAGGATATTATCTGATAAAACAAATCTAATTAATTTAAAAAATTCAGAAAATATGAAAATAATTAATAACCCTAAAAATTCAAATGATAACCAAATCAATTTGAATGACTCTACCTCTAAAAAAAATTCAACTAATAATATTAAAAATATTACTTTACACAAAAATTTAAATAAATTAACAAATTCAGAAAAATTAAATATTAAAAATTCAAATTTAAACTTAAATAAATATGAAAATTCAAATGATAATAATGACAAGATCAATATTGATCTAGATAAAATTAATAAATTATTTAATAATCTAGACAATATCAATTCAGAAAATCCTATCCAAACTCAAGATAATTTAATTAATAAAAAATTAAATTTTAAAGATAACTAATAAAATAAATCCAACTAATCATATCAATTTAAAATGTAAAGAAAATATAAGGATAAAATCAAACATTTTTAAAAAAATCAAAATCAAATTTAATAAATTTAAAATTAAATATTAAAGTTAACATGTTAAATAAAAATAAAATTCGCTCTAAATTTTATTTAAATTAAATGCTTTATCCATTAAATCATGTGTCAGATGATTCATTCGTTCACTGGGCTTCCGCCAATCCAAAGAAAATAAATTATAAATAATTACTAACTATTAGTATAGATAATCTGATAACATTTTATATTTTAACCATCACATCTATCAGGGAGACAATCTTATCATCTATTTCAGCAATAAGAACCGATTGGCAATTTACAATTCGCAGAGCGCAACAATTCCGACATGCCTGATGATCGTGTTATGCGATCACACGCATGACAAAACATTTTCCTCGAACGAATTAATTGAGGTGCGACTGGGCACGTCATTTGTTGAATTCGATGAAATTATGCCTATCAGCGTGGCTCTTTCGTAGTTTTAAGTTGAAAGATAGGTGACAGCGTTTGCACGTTGTCAATGGTCTGTGATGTCTCTTCATGGGAATTTGAGTTCCCATTGGGTTTAAATATAATATTGTCAATTTAGTAATTAACTTTATAAAAAATGTTTAAATAACATGTACTATTTTGATTTATATCACGGTGCATATTTATTTTTCAAAATACTCCTCTATCTTTTATTTCAAACCGCTTTCTTTTTTTTACTTGAACCGAATTAAACTATAGTAAAAGGCCAAAATATTATTTATTTCATCAAATATTTTAATCCGAAAATGTTTGATTGGGTTAAATATATTGATTTCGTATAAAATAGATATTATCGTGCTAAAGGATTTGAATTTATATCAAATTGACATTATTATGCTCACAATAATCTCTCAAGTTTGTTTATATCCCCTTCCAATTTTTTAGTAAGGCTTAATAAAGTAATATAATAATATATAAATTATTTGAGTTTTTGAAAATCTGAATTATTTGAATTTTCTAGTGTCACTCTTATAAACCAAGAATTAATTATTTGGATAGATTCGTCATACTCATACAATAGTGACGCTAGATAATCACTTCCCTATGCAAAAAATTAATTTAATTTAATATTATATTTATCTTATAAAAAAACTAAGAAAAATATATTTTTTAACATTGTTGGCCTAAAATATTTATAGAAACTTCTTTGATCCTAGTGTTGTCAATTCTAAGATGTGGGACTAAAGAGAATTATATTTTTTTTTATATAAAACAACCAGAGAAAATTAATGATGAGAAAAATTCATAATAATACGTCGCAGCTGAGTCTTTCGCTTGTGGAATTACTAATAAATCTTGAAATTATTTTTAAAGTGAATAGAAAAAATGACAATAACGTAAATTCATTTTAGGCTTTACCAAAGTTAGTTAGTAAAGGAGGGAGATTTTTAATAAAATAGTAAGATATAGGTTTTAAATTCTTTAATTTTATTCAATACTTAGTTAAAAATATTTAATGGATCTAAAGATTAATGAATATTCGATTTTTAGAATATTCACCCTATTTAAAATTCGAATCATGATTTGCTCCTCATTTGGAATTCGACTTTCGAGATATCATTGCACTTTGCTAGTCATTTATGTTCTTTTTATCAACTCGAGTTTTTTTTTAAACATTAAACACTTTTGAAAAAAAGGTATTTCATGACTTTAAAAATCTTAATTTTTTGCTAAATAAAAATAATTAAACTCTTAGTATTTAACAAAGTTTGATTCTTCTTTTGATATTCTAAATACTTCGTTAACTAAAAGTATTTAATAATCTAATCCTAGTATACAAATTCCTAGGATTTTGTTATTTTTTTAAAATTACAACAGGTTTGGAAAATCTAAAAGAATTCCCATAATTTTCATTTTATTATATGCTGGACTTCTGGGCCGTTGATACGGGCGCTTTCTAATTAGTTGATATTGTCCTACCGCAGGTTAGTACTTTGAACACCCTTAAATCCTAAACATCAAATTATTTAAGAAATACAATTTTTCTAATTTTATATAATTTTATGTTGATGCGAATGATAAAATCCACTTCCCACATGATAAACACTAATAAAGCAAATTCTCATAATCTCATCCCTAACAACATTTTGTGCCACAAAGACGTTAACAATAGGAAGAAGAAGAAAGTTTAATACCAAAGCCTTGAATTTACTTTGCACTGAAAATGGGTTCAACTTCTGCACTTGGCTGTGTTCTTCTTGTGTACTTGATCAGCAAGCCTTCTGAAGAAAGACCTGGCACCCTCAAATCCCTGTGAGATCAGACAGATCAATTTCTTCATGAAATTAAGATCTCAATAAAGGAAAACTTATGGAACATAATAGCAACAAATTTAAGTTAATGGAACCTGATGTATGGCTCCAAATCTTTCCATTCCCATTTTGGCCTCTCCTTAAAGAGAGAGGCAAAGCGTTCAGCAGGGGATGATGGAAGAGCTGAGACTCTGAAAGCACGGATCCAAGTTTCGATGCCGAGCTTTTCGAATAACACTTCACCCTCGAGCATCTTCAAGTCGGTGCACATCGCGGGAGGAATACCATGCTTCCATTTGTGTAAGAAACTTTCCAACTTCATCATTCCTTCTTTTAAAGTTTTCAAGGCAAAACACACACACACCCTTTTCTCATCTAAGCTCCATAGTTTGCTACCTGAGCTGCTTTCTGTCATAGATCCAAATGTGTCAAGGCAGTGCCGGGTAATTCTGCTAGGATATCCATCGGCTTCCATGACCGGGATTACCTCATCTTCCTTGAGTGCATTTAGCTGCCACTCATGCAAGATCGAGTTGTTTAAGAGCATGTATAGCATTTCTTCCATGGTCTTCTCGTCAATGATCCTCCAGAATCCATCTATCTCTACAGCTGAGAGGGACTTCAATCCATCCCTCAGCTCTTGTTCGCTAGCCTGAATCTGCTCAAGGAGGTCTTGCCATTTATATAGACCATGGTTAGAGAGGGATTCGACTTCCAAATCCTCGTTAAGTGTGTAATGCTTCTCATTAAGGAGGGCTTTCAGTTTGTCTAGTCGTGGGGCAACTAGAACCAACTCCATGATGTTTGGTGCCACTTTTAACACAGATGACACAGCTTCTTGTATTGCTGAAGTATTAGGTTCACTGTCACTGAATGTATCTTTATGATTAGGCTTCCCTGGGGGTATTAAATACACAGAATTGGATGTGCCTACGAATTTCATGATGTAAGTTGCTGAAGGAGTGCAAAGCAGAGCATCCTCATCCTTGTGTCCTCGGATAGAAACTCTAATCACACAAAACAAAGGTGCAAAAGGCATACCCCAAAGCCAAATAGGAAGGGAAAAACTTGAAAGAAGCAGAAATGAAAGAAAATATACAATGAGGAAAAAAAAATGAACTAATCTTGAAAGTGGCAGAATAATATATACGATTTTATTAGGTGAAATCACATGAGAGTTTACACAAAAGCTTCATACTGAAACTACATGAGATCCTACAAGAACTAGTGATTCTTGTGTTACTTAGGATACAAGCAAAAAATATTCACTATATGTATCTGCTTAAGATCTTAAACTAAGTTGGGAGTTCCTAAATTAAAGGTAGGCCATCTGCTCTAGCTACAAGTTTTATGGCCATCTATTTCCATTAAAGCTTACTACGTAAACAAAATATCAAAAATATATGTAGCATGAAAACATGAAAAGCCTAAACTCATATAGTCATGCACATAAGAACCATGAAATAGAAGGCTTCCAAGAGCATAACTCTACAAAGCAGCGGAAATAAAAGATACTTCCAGCCATGGTTGTCAAAGAACAAGTTGTGAAGACACTAAGTCGAGAAGTCACTCAAACTCAATTGGTGGAGTCTTCTAGCGGATGTCTAAAGGAAATTTATGCCATGAACTTAATGGAGAGCCATACCCTTTATATATACTAGACTAGGGAGCCTCCATATGCTACAAACTTTAATGCTTTTTACCATCAAGATGGCATATCTTGGAACCCCAAAAGGATTAGACATTAGAAGACCGTATGTCTATTTTTTCATATTCTACGACTTGCCATATTCCAAGACTTTATAGCTTTATTCATGACTAATGTTATCATATCTTCAAATTCCAAACATTGAATGTATGGCACCACTTTAATAGATGAATAATGTTAATTATTCTAACACACTAGTCATTGAGCTTCAGATATTTTGCCAGCACGCATATGAGGGAATTGGTGTTGGTGCCCTTTTTACCCTATCAGCCTAAGTTTTGTGCATGAACTATTAGTTACCATAGTTAACCATTTACACTTTCCAGACATATAATTTATCTTAGGAACACCCATGAACAAATTAATTTACATCATCATTACTTCCCAATGTTTATGTCCGTGTTCGCTTAAACTTTCTATTCCAATGATTGGAATATGGAATACAAACAATTTGGAGTTAAATTTAACATATTGTCATTATGTAGGCTTACTTATGATCAGGTTATAATTAAACCTTGTTTTGGGAGATTATCAGCCCTTATGAAGTGCATACTATCTAACTGTTAAACTATTTGCATGAATAAATTTGAATAATATATAATCGAATCAACTATTATGCTTGGAAAACTGGAAGAATATAAATATACACATCCGTTTCTTCCCTAACAGCTCAAGCTTTTTGGATGAGTGATTAGAGAATCAACTTTAACAACATGCAGGAGCTCATGTTTTCAAATCTTCCAGTGTCAATAATATACCAACCAAAAAATGGATGGGGTTTGTAATACCAACATTGGGTTACCAGGAAATGTGGTTAGACTTGTACCACATGCCATTTGTTGGAATGGCGGACCTTATGACAGTTAATGGGATATGAAACAAACTATAGATAACCTGCTGGAATTTTAGACACAATGGATCAGGCCTTTCAGTGATTATATTGGATTCTTTTTAATTCTCGTTCTCAAATAGAGAAGATATCTTTTAAGAGAAAAATGAAACCTGACTTCTTAGTTCAGCGCTCAAGGTGAAATCGAAAGCACACCAGTTCAACAAATTGGAAAACACCGTACTTTAAGGGTAAACTAGGGTTTAATCTTGGAATGACAGAAAATCACAAACTAAAAAAAAAATGTCAATAAGAACAAACTGTATGGTGTTTGAAAACAGCAACTACACATGGAAGCTCATGTAGGGCGAGAAAAGAAAAATTACCTGTTGTTGAGGATATCAGGGAGGAGGGCTTCATCGGTCTCGAGGAGAAGGAGATCGTCATGGACTCCGAAAAGGGGATGGTAACGGATGGAGATGGAGGAGCCTGGTCCGAGACTAAGCACGGATTCAGCGCCGCCGCCGCCGCCGCCACCGCCGCCGCCCCATTCCTGCTGTCCTTCCATTCTCTCTGTCTTTCCCGCGCCTTTTAGCTGTGTTATTATGTCAAGCAGGGCAATTGGCGCCTTTGTATTTCTAGGAAAACCTTTTGTCTCAAGTTAATAAATAAATAAATAAATATTTTAAATTCGGATATTTGATTATATTTTTAATATTTTTTTATAATATTGAATTAGTTAGAACAAGCTGTAGACTTATAATTGTTGGCTTTCCAACCAAGCGAAGTGATGTCAACCGTAATTAACCCATTTTAATTAGGAGCACTAAGCGTTCGAATAATCTTTAATCCATCTTTTATTTAAGCCATAAAACCCACCAAAATAGGCAATTTAAGGTTTGAACTCCCATAATGCGCCTCCGATAATTTTCCTTCGTTCCCAAAATGTCCTTCGACGGCGAGGCGGCTCTTCCGCCGTCAAACCGCGACTGGTTCTTCCCCTCCACCGCCCCCACTCTCCTAACTGCACCATCGCCCTCCTCCTCGTCCTCCTCGAAAGCCCTCAATTCTAGGCGTCCCCCGCTCTTTCCCTCCACGCGCAGGAACCCTAAGCCCTACCTCGGTCAATCTCGGCCTCCGATCGCCACGAAAAGCTTCCCCTCATCCTCCTCCGCCCCTTCGTCGCGGTCTCCGTCGCCGCCTCCAACCTTTGTCGCGCGAGGGGACCCCAGGTACGCTGGGATACGACGGAAGGCGAGCTTTGATTCTGCGCAGACCAGCGAGAATGCAAGATCAGTGGGGAGAGAAGCTACCCCTGGTTTGAGGCCATCTGCAGATAGTTCCAGCAGAACAGTTTCCTCCAGATCTCGGATCAGGAATCGGTGGTCTTTGGTGGTTTTCGTTGTGGTTAGTTGACTGATATGGGAATTATCATCCTTCCATTTTTGTTGTTACCTGAATTGTTTACTTGAAAGTTTGGAATTCCGAAGTTACTTTTGACTATTTTAATCCAACATATGACTGGGATATTTGAATGGAATATGTATCACTTCACCTGACGCATCATCTCCTTGACCCATTAGGAAAACTTAATGGCTGAACAACCTGTAGAACGTGTTGGTGTTCCAATTCAACACAAAAGAAAAACGCTTCTTTTCATTACATGCCAGAGAACTTGTTTTCTTCTTTTCACCCCATTTTATTTTCAGCATCAAAGTTCCAACTATTGGGATTGTGTACATGCACACTCTGTTAATCAGCCAGAAATAAAGTCAGCTTTAATCATGGTTTGAAATAAAACTGCTAATGGTTGTCATTGAATTTCCTCCTCTGTACCATGTTCCTATGCAATCTCAGCTCTTACTATTCTTTCATTCTTGAGTTGGGAGCAGTTGGAGCTTGGGAGGTGCAGGATTTTGGTTCTCAAGGATCCTGCTAATCATCTACCTTAAAGATATCTGCCTTATCTGTATGAATCTTCATAGTTGATTTGGTTATGTCAAACGGAATCCTCATATTAAACCATTATTTCAACTTCCCAAAAGCAAGTTAGCTGTAGTTACACTGCCTTTTAAATAGCATAAAAGTAATGAGTGCAACAACTTATTTAATCTGGTATTTTTAATCATCTTCTTAATATTCAACATCACATTGGCATTGTAGGTAGCTCTGACATGCCTAAGTTCACTTCTTCACAAGAACTTTATGTTACAGAATGAGATTTTGCATTTACAGGTTAGTAAAGTAGATATGTTGACGTTGTTATTTAGTTCTTAATTATTATAGTTATAATTAACCTAATTTCTGTTTCAGGAGGAGCTATCGATTCTTCATTCTAAAATTCAATCGTGTGGTGTGTATTCTCTGCTGGCTTTAAGAAATAATATCCCAGTACAGAGTGATGAGAAACCAAACAAAACACTCAAAACTTCAGCAATTTTTGCTTCACTTGCTATCATCTCTGTATCTCTCATTGCTTTTAAATACATAGATTATCTTTCACGGTTAAGGGGAACAATGAATTCTGAAGCAGTTTCTCTCAAGAAGCAGTTAGCATATCGAGTTGATGTATTTCTATCAGTCCACCCCTATGCCAAGCCATTGGTTCTACTGCTTGCAACTTTTCTGTTGATAGGCCTTGGTGGTCTGGCTCTATATGGAGTGACAGAAGATACTTTGGCAGATTGCCTGTGGTTATCTTGGACTTATATAGCTGATTCAGGCAATCATGCTAATTCTATTGGCTTTGGCCCCAAGTTAGTTTCACTTTCTATAAGTTTTGGTGGAATGCTTATATTCGCTATGATGCTTGGGCTTGTCTCTGATGCTATCTCAGAGAAATTTGATTCTTTGAGGAAAGGCAGGAGTGAAGTGATCGAGGACAGTCACACCCTTATACTTGGTTGGAGTGACAAGTTGGTAAACCACATCTTGTTATATTTTTTGCATTTTTGATACAATTTATTTACTTGATAATCAGCATGGTTGTTTTTAATTGTCAATATTCTGTCATGTTCAACTTCAAAGTTGTTTGGTTTAGTTTGAAGACAGCTAACAAATTTTCTCAGTACATAGTCTTTTAACACAAACACATATAGGTCTTTTCCCATCACTTAACAATATTTATCTGTGTTTATCTTCATCTTCTAACTCAGTTGTAATACACAAAAAAGTTGTGTTATTTTGGACATCTTGAAACTATGTAGACTTTGCTATGATTATCTACAAGTAAGATCTTATTCAGGAAAATTCTCAACCATCATAGAAGTATATGCATGAATGATCTTGGCTAGTATAGAATTGAAGGTGAGAATGCTAACATGGACAATGGTTACCAAGATTTAAAATCTCCTTCCAAGACAAAAGTTTCAATGGTTGACCAAAACAATATAGATTAATACTGTGCTGTAGTGCATGAACCAATGGTGAATTGGTGATGGAGGGAGGAAGATTTGAGGCCTTATGATTGATTTGAAGGAATCACCTTCCTTTTGCCCCCTATGATTGATTTGAGTCCCTCCATGCTTAATGATTCAAAAGGACGTTCACCTAATAACTTTTTCATCTTGGACTGGATTAGGCTTTCTTGTTATTTCATGTGATATAAGATGTAGCTCCTCACCTAAGTGATATTGAGATTAAGGAGGCTGAGAAAATAATGAAAGATAACCTCCTCATTTGGTACCATGTGGTTAAGTGAGGCCCTCTTGGATATGCTTAAGCATCAATGGAAACTACCTATCTTCCTTGAAATTTTGGGTTGGATTACCTATCTTCCTTGAAATTTTGGGTTGGATTGGACTACCTTGGGTTTTCACACAGTGAAAATAACATCATACCATGTTTGAGTTTTGTTTTCGTATTATTGTTTTTTATTCTTTCCTCTGGAGAAGTAGTTTTGGATGGCCCTCATATACAACTCTTATTCTATCAAAATATCTTATGGGCAACTTCATAACTTGGTTAAACTGTTTTACTTATTCTGGATGATTGTTATAGCAAATTGAAAATTACCCTCTAAGAATCATTTTCCATTGTCTATACCTAAATAGGGAGTTTTAAAATTTAAGAAGCAGTGGTTGTTGCACCATCTTTTTTTTGTTGCATTGAGCAGGAAATTCAAGCACTGTGAACTTGCCATATTATTTTAGCATATTCACATTTTATTCTTCTCTTCGTAGTCGAATGATTTTTGATTGATGCAGGGTTCCCTACTTAATCAACTGGCTATAGCCAATGAAAGTTTGGGTGGTGGCTCTGTAGTTGTTATGGCAGAACGGGACAAGGAGGAAATGGAATTGGATATTGCAAAAATGGAATTTGATTTTAAGGGGACATCCGTCATTTGCAGAAGTGGAAGCCCTCTTATTCTTGCTGACTTGAAGAAGGTCAGCTTAAGTTCGCAGATTACTTCTCTCTTTTACTATACAAATTTCCCTACTCTAGATTCTTGATATACAAATATCTTTATAATGCTTTGTCATATACACAAGCCATGGTATTGATTCTTTCCATCATTCCTATGTAAACTTCCTTGCTCTATCGTTTCCCTTCCTATTAACAGGTTTCTGTCTCTAAGGCTCGTGCCATTGTTGTCCTGGCAGAAGATGGAAATGCTGACCAGGTAATCCTTTAACCAATTTTGAGGTTATCAAACCCAGACAAGTGAATGACCTAGATAATCCTACAGAGTGATGCACGAGCATTAAGGACAGTATTGAGTTTAACTGGAGTCAAAGAAGGTTTGCAAGGACATATAGTGGTCGAACTCAGTGACCTAGATAATGAAGTTCTTGTAAAACTTGTTGGTGGAGAACTTGTTGAAACTGTTGTTGCCCATGATGTAATTGGCCGCTTAATGATACAATGTGCTCGACAACCTGGCCTTGCTCAGGTTGGTGGTGCATCATGCTGTTCTACCTGTTTTCTTTGTGAAGTTTTCTACATTATCCAGATTATTTGCTTTTAGATCAATTTTCATGTGTATCTTTAGCTACAACCCCACTGAAGTAAATACCTCTTTTTATAGTTTAAGAAATTAACAAGTTAATCATTTTGAAAATATTTTTTCCATAATGATTTTCAATTCCCAAAATACAATATTCCAATTTTTTAATCTGGATTTATTCCTGCTGTTTCATTAGAACTGTGAACATGGATTTAATTTTGAAACTTGTCTTACATTATGAAACTGGGATATATGTAGTCACATAATCCAAATAAAGGCCTAATCAAGTTATCAATGCAAAGACATTGGATATATGTAGTCACATATTTATCAATAGCAAAGTTTATTTTCTGATTCATGCATCTCAGATGCAACAGAGGCTACTGCGCTTTAGTTTCTAAACCTACTGTGGATGCTTCACTGTTATTGGTTTGTGCATGTTCTCTGGGCATCTGAAGCAATGCATGATCAGGTAGCAGTGGCTGACAAACATTATTTCATTGGAGAAAAAATAAAGAAAATCATCCCCCCTCCCCCCTCTTCACCCTTTCTTTAATACTGTGACACTTCTGTAAGTATGGAAATTTGCTATACCATTTTGGCACCTTTTGGAGACCATTTAACCTTGATAGATACGCTACATTCTATATAAATTAACAAAATAGTTGACCATAATGTGCCACTAAAGTGGGAACTAGTGACCTTTTTGTTGTTGATTTGTTAAGTGAATTTCAAGTTGTGATTTATAGAGAACTTCTATTTTTGATGAGACAGCTATAATGTTTTAGTAATTTGATTAATTTCTGATTTGGGTTTACTGGATTTTTTTAGATCTGGGAAGACATTCTTGGCTTTGAAAATTGTGAATTTTACATCAAAAGATGGCCCCAGTTGGATGGAATGCACTTTGAGGATGTACTTATCAGCTTTCCAGAGGCCATTCCGTGTGGAATAAAAATGGCATCGTGTGGTGGGAAGATCATATTGAACCCTGATGATTCATATATTCTACAGGAGGGGGATGAAGTCCTTGTAATTGCAGAGGATGATGACACCTATTCCCCAGCAAAATTGCCTATGGTGAATTCCCTCTCTCATGAATATTCAGAAACTAAGTTGATACAATGCAATAGGTTTTTTTTCCTAATGCAGCAATAATTTCTTTAATTTGTGTTAAAAAAAATTTGGATGTGAGATCATGTATCACTCTGGAACTTGTTTCTACTTTGAGGAAATTTATCTTATTCTTACTCATTTATCTTAATACTTTTTTTAATCTTCATGCTTCATTGTTTTTTTAAGGTGATGCTCTTCAAACTGTTGAGTTTGATTTAGTTCTTTTGCTGTTTGGTGTTAGTTAGAACTTTTTTCCAATTCGTAATTTGATAGTTTATCTTATTATTTATGCGATACAAGCTGAAAATCTTGGTAAACACAGATTTCAATGAACCAATGAGTTGCTTTTACTTGGATTCAAGTAATTATGGTAGAATGAGAACATGATATTCCTTTTGAGGGGCTTGGCTCTTGTAAAATAGCGCATCAGGTCTTAAATGAGTGTTTTTGAGGATCTACGTAGTTTTTCCAAGATATTTTTAATGTCATTATCAAAAAAAAAAAGAGGATGTGTCCTTGGTGTTTTTCAAAGATTCTACCCTCCGTAAAAAAAAATAAAATAGAAATCAATAATTGGTAAGCTGTTCTAAGAGGTGGTATTTTTAGTTTATGCATGTTGATTGCTGAGTACTAGATTGTGAAAGGATGCACCTGTAAATGTAAAGCTTTCTTAGAATGTGTAAAAACGAATATTGACACCTACCTTGGGTGGAGCTTTGAAAACTAACCAAAATCTGTAAATCTTGAAATTTCCACAGGTATACAAGAAAATAAAGTGCTTTAAGAAGTGGTCACAAGTTTGATATTGCATGAATAATAAATCATGCTTAAAATATGAAGTTTCTTGGAAGTTTTCATGCAATTGTAATCCTTATTCACCAATTCAGACTATTCAGTTAACTGCTGAGATCCCAATTTGTTTCGTATGATGATCTGATCATTTATTAGAATTCATATTTGCTTAATTTATGCACTTCCTTTAGGAAGTTTTAACTCTTGTTGGAAGATCTTCATTAGTGAAAATTGTTTCATGTCTCTACAATCACAACACTTCGACACATAGTTCAATTGCAAAAACTTACCTTCTTATTGAATGTTCATTAGCCTTCTATTTTGAATCTCTTCAAGTACTACTGTTCTTTCTTGTTGAAGTTTTAGTCTGAAGATCATTTTTGGATTAATTAGTCTAAAATGGACAAGGATATGCAATTAATACAAATAATTTTTTTCTACTTTCTTCCAGTTATCTAACATTGTTGAGGTCCACTAGTCTGAAATTCTAGTATGATGTATGAATGATTCATCTCAGATAAGTTGTTGCTTAAACATTCATATAAGGTGTACCTCCTACAATCTCACTAAGTCACTTATCTCTGATGCTTTTTTCTTCATTAGAACCATCTAGCTTTAGTATTTAAATAACTACAGCATAGAAATCTTAGTACTAAGGGAAGTCTTACAAGAAGCTACAGAAGGGGATACATGCTTAAATTAACTCAGTAATGATTGAATATATCTTACCTTGTTAAGGGTGAGCCTGCATTGCATGTCTCAGTTTAGTCCAGCAGAACATGTAACTGCCTTGAAGGCACCTACTTTAAACTCTCATAAGAGTAATTAATTTTATATTCAGGTCAAAGAGGCAGTGTACATAGACATTGTCCGGCCTACCAGAAAGCCACAGAAGATTCTACTATGTGGATGGCGACGGGATATAGATGATATGATAGTGGTAAGTTCATTATTCGAAGCCCCTAATTTTCTCTTTTCTATCACCTATGCAGGTTGGAAGAGGATATCTACCCAAAGACTTTACTGTTCCAAAATCTCCAGAAAGAATACTATTTTGTGGTTGGCGGCGTGATATGGAAGATATGATTATGGTAAATTACAAGGAATCAGAATTGATATTCCCACCATTATGTGGATAAGAATGTGTTAGTATGTACTAAAGGTGGTTTATTTGAGAATATGTGTTTTCAAATGGAAGATTAAAGGCTACTTTAATTTTGAGGAAATTAGAGTCTGCTTTTATTATCTATACAAGTACATTTTTCCACTGTTCTGTCTCCAACACAGATGTACTCAGATGAGTTGAACATTTAATCTAAAGTGTAGATATTATGATTGTTTGAAAACAGTCTGAATATGGTTGAGACAAAATTGCAACCATTTGGTTAATTCCCTCTAGTTGTATGTCTTGGGATTTCCTTCCATATTATCATGGTACTCAAATCTGTGAAGTCTGAACTGTGACATCTATTTATTAAGCTGAAGTGAACTTATTAGCTTTCTTGGTAGGTATCTATGTGACTTTCTAACATTTTGGAATTTATTCAGTTTCAAAATTGCTTATTCTGATAAAGTCTTGGTAGAGTTGGTGCTGCCTGTCTTTGGTCTTTCCTTGTACAAGTCTTAATTTAGTCTCGCTGAAAATTCCTTCAGGTGTTGGATGCTTTTCTAGCTCCAGGATCTGAATTATGGATGTTCAATGACGTTCCTGAGAATGAGAGAGAGAGAAAACTTACAGATGGTGGTTTGGATTTCAGCCGGTTGGAGAACATATCTTTGGTCAACCGTGAAGGAAATGCTGTCATCCGCCGTCACTTAGAGAGCCTTCCACTAGAATCATTTGATTCTGTGAGTTGAAAATTCAATCTTAGATAAATGTTTTTTCTCTAATGCTTGTTAAAGGGACCATTCATAACATTCTTCACAGATCTTGATATTGGCTGATGAATCTGTTGAAGACTCAGCAATTCAAGCTGATTCAAGATCACTTGCTACATTGCTGCTAATCAGGGATATTCAGGTTGTGGATTGATATTCCATCTTGATCTTGATAATAATTATTCAAAAAGTAGTAACTTCTCTTTTATTCTATTTGCAATTTAGGCAAAAAGGCTTCCCTATAGTGAAGACCTAGTTTCATACGTTTCAGGAGGAAGCTTTTCCCATGGTACATGGATTGGAGATATGCAGCAGGCCTCAAATAAATCTGTCATAATTAGTGAGATTCTTGATCCCAGGACCAAAAATTTGTTGTCCATGTCCAAGATAAGTGATTATGTTTTGTCAAATGAACTGGTGAGCATGGCATTAGCAATGGTTGCTGAAGACCGGCAAATAAACGATGTGCTAGAAGAACTTTTTGCTGAAGAGGTAAGTTAATAGATCTCTTGGAATTTATAATCTCATGTACTGTTCAAGTCTATTATGGCAATAGTGTTTTTTTTTTATAAAAAAATTTGCTTAATATTCCATTATCATCACTGTTCATCATAAATTCATATTTATCTCAACTATTTGGATTGGCTACATGACTTTAAATTAAATTAATATACCCTTGATTCTCATCTAATTGCAATTCTTGAACTGAATTATTTTCAGCTTTGATTAGTTCTATTATCTATTTTATATGGCAGGGAAATGAAATGCATATACGTTCAGCTGATCTTTATGTTTGTGAAGATGAAGAAATGAATTTCTATGAAATTATTCTTCGAGCTCGACAGAGAAAAGAGATTGTAATCGGTTACCGCCTCGCGGATGCCGAGAGAGCGATCATCAATCCGCCAGATAAAGACATGCGACGGACATGGTCAGATAAAGATGTCTTTGTTGTCATAGCTGAGAAAGAATGAGATCATTTTGCTTTCAGTGCATCAAATTGTTCTCAAAGGGAGAAAAATAACAAGTCAGTTAGAACCATGATACTCAAAGCAGGATCGAGAATTGAGGCACTTGAAACAAAGGTGTGCCATCCACTGAAATTCAAGCCAAGTGAAGAAGTGAAGTAGTTCGAGGCATATCTGGTTGAACGACAAATCAGTGCTTAAATTATTTTCGATCGAAAATATTTGTTTTCCCAGCCAAAGTTGGTGATCATGATGAGTGCTTAAATTTTGTGAACTGATCCTGTATTTGTGAACCTATTCATTTTTGTATATTTGACTAAAAAGGGTTCTATTATGTATATATATGTATACTGAGATCAAAGAAAATTATGGTTATTTGTTTTTATTTGAGACTTTTTTATCTTAGATTCCCTGAGCTCATCAGATTCCAGCAACTTGAGTGGGCTAGGAATAATATCCTCCTGGGCCTTTACTATGAAGAAATCAAATCCTATAAAGTAACAAAAAGTAAAAAAAAAAAAAAAGTGGTAGGAAAGTAAAGTTAGATAAACTTTAGTGCATGACATATATGCCAAGGGCCATTTTAAAAGTTTTTATCCCATTATTTAAGTAATCAGTAGAGTTTAATGATTTCATTCTTTATATGATGAAATGTTTTAGTTACTTGGATCTTAAATATTATTGGAGACATTTATTGGACGTATTATTTGCTTTTATAAATGTCCTCAAAACTTCCATTATTGCTTAGCTCGTGGCTTGTGATAGCCACTTCCCACCATCCAAAACACCCCAAGACGTTAACCACCGCAGTTAATGATTCAAACCTGGCAGAGCAGTAGGTGACGTTTGGCTTCCTTCGATTAATTTTACATGTAAATCTAAAATATAATTTATATATATATATTTAAACATTAACCTCTTGGATTTTTTCCCAAATGAACGAATTCGGTTGTTAAAGTGTGAGTTTCAATGATGCACATGGAAGAGTGGGGCGTTACGACACGACGATGACTCATTTGGCACACATATATATAGTGATAAGGCGACAAAGGCTTCATGATATTTGGAAGTTTCCTTTGTATTTCTTTTGTCATATATATAATATTACATGATATTATATATTTTTGTAATTAATTATATTTAGGGAAAATAATTAATATAGGCTGCAAATGTCCTTTTAAAAAACATATTTAGTTTAATTAATTAATATTAGTTTAGAGAAACGTTGAAGAAAAGTACAACCGCAAGCATAAATTATTGGATTTCCGTAGAATACTACTGTACATGCTACACTGAGTCTCCGCCCTTTTTTATTAGAGAATTTACTTTCCATATTTATTTATTTTAATAATTTAGAGGTAGTAAATTGATGGGTAGCAAAAAATTGCTGCAGCTCTCTCTCTCCGCTAGGTCTTTCCTTATTTCTACTGCTCTTTTAACGACACACATGGCACAGCAACCGGATCGCTGCTCTTGTCTGCTGCCCTCCAATGGACGACGACACGCATTGCACTTGCGACCGCCCATAAGCGACCCACGCACTTGCTTTCTTCCTCTCACCTTTCTCTGCTCGTCCCTCCACCCCCGGCGATGTCAGCTCCAGTCTCATCCCGCAGCCGGAGGGCGCTCCACGTCCCTTTCTTTCCCTTCTCTCCGGCTGAGCCCCCTTCCGGCTCGCCGGCCAACTCAATTCCCACCACCCCTTTCTTCCCCTCCTACTCCTCCCCTCCGCCTCCTCCTCCTCCTCCACTGGGAGTGGGCTGGTCGTCGCAGCCGACATTCCCCGCCAACATCTCCTCCCTCACCTTCCCTGGCTCACGCTCCGCGCCTCGTTCTCGACATAGCTCCGGCGCCGTTGCGATCGCCGTAGTTCTCCCACTCCTCGCTCTCGGCGTGCTCGCCGCTGTTGCTGTTGCGTTCTTCGTACGCCGGCACAGGCGGCGGTTCCCTGGAGGCGGATACTCGGATAAGGACGAGACTCGCTCCGTCTCGGATCGTTTGTTCCCCGCGGATTTCGCCGCTTCCGATGACGGCGCTCCAAAGTCATCCGCCGCGGCGTCCTCCGATTTGTTGTACCTTGGCACCTTTGTCGACACCGTTCCTGTCGGTTCGGTCCGAGATGGCGGCCGCCCGACGGCAGATCCGGTGGGCGGATCACCCAACGGGAATCCAGCGTCGCCGGAGCTTCGGCCACTCCCTCCTCTGCTGCGCCAGTTTCGCCATATGTATGAGAACGGGACGGTTGGGAGCTCGTCCGAGGAGGAGTTCTATTCGCCGAAGATGTCTTCGGCAGGGAAGGAGAGCTCCGGGAGGGCGGTCGGTGGGCAGATGTCGAGCTCCCGACAGACCTTTCCTTCGATGGTGGAGAAATCTGAGTCCCAGGGACTGACGATGAGCACTCCATCTTATCCTTCGTCGAACTTGCCCTCGTCTCCTCAGTCGTCACCTGCAGCTTCAGTGTCGCGAGTTGGATCAAGCCCTGGTCATCAAAATGGTGGATCCTCGAAATCCAGATCTGAAAGGAGTGCGGACGAAAGTATCGAATTCGAAGCTCCACCACCGCCTCCACCGCCGCCTCTTTTAGGACCTCTAACACCATCTCCTCCAAAACGGAACCCGCCTTCGCCTTCACCACCTTCTTCCCCAGTGGAGAAACAATATGAAACGAAGGTGGAAATTCGTGATATGCCAGCACCAAATGTACTGTCTCCGACGAGAAATCAAGCCCTCTCTCATAATCCATTTATTGTAATTACTCCCCCTGGACCGCGACAGAGACAAGCGCCGCCGCCACCTCCACCACCACCGCCGGTTGGGTACTGGGACAGTCAGGTCCGGAAGCCACAAGAAACACATCATCCGGTCCTTGCGAAGTCGAAGCCAGCTGAGGTAATGATCTCCTCAGCCATGGCTTACCCCACAGATCCAAGAGGGGAGTCGGAGGCCATGGAGAAGAACCAGGACACCTCTCGCCCAAAGTTGAAACCTTTGCACTGGGATAAGGTGCAGGCGAGCTCGAATCGAGCAATGGTGTGGGATCAGTTGAAATCCAGCTCCTTCCAGTGAGACTCATTAACATGATAGACACGAATTGGATTTTTTTTTTCGCCCATTTCCGTTGAGTACTATTGTTTCTTTACTTGATTATTTGGCAGGGTAAACGAGGAAATGATCGAGACTTTGTTTGTTTCTAAAGCAACAGATCCTGCACCAAGAGAGACCAACTGGCGGCAGGTTCTTCCTCCTCCAAATCAAGAGAACAAGTTGCTCGATCCAAGGAAATCTCAGAACATTGCAATTCTACTGAGGGCATTGAATGTGACGACGGAGGAAGTTTGTGATGCCCTTCTCGAAGGTGAGATTCTAAGACTCAAACTCCTTGTATTTATCTGGAGCTGAACAAAAGAACTCAGTATATGGTGTTCTGATTCATTTCCCATCATTATCTGCAATGTTATCCCAGAATTACTCAATAAAAAATGATGATTTAGAAGTCAAAATGCTCAGCCACTTGCCTCCCTCGACTGTTTTGTATTGTTTAGCTAAAACATCACTTCTTTACCCAACTACGTCCTCTTCAAGGCCAAGGGTAATTTAAAACTGTGTGTTTTTTTTTTCCAGATGCAGTACTTGTTCATTTGACACTCATGGCCTAAAATAGTAACTAAATATCTATCCATCATAGATGAAAGAAGCTAAGGTGTTTAAGAGGATGAAGTCATTAGAATTATGAGCTACCAAATTTCAAACAGAAAGAAGGCTTGAACAAATTTCACATGCAGCGACTTGTTATCTTCTCCGATATTTTTTAATCATTATTGCTGAAAGCAGGTAATGCTGATAGCTTAGGAGCTGAACTGCTGGAGACCTTGCTAAAGATGGCTCCTAGCAAAGACGAAGAGCATAAATTGAAAGAACACAAAGATGATACCCCAACCAAACTTGGTTCACCAGAGAAGTTCCTTAAAGCTGTGCTTGATATACCATTCGCATTTAAAAGAATTGATGCGATGTTCTATATAGCTAACTTTGATTCAGAGGTTAATTTTCTAAAGAAGTCCTTTGAGACTCTCGAGGTAAATTACTATATTTCCTAGTCATTTTCTTATTGCCCGATATATAAACCTAGTTAACAGCTAAACCTAGTTAACAGTTTCTTCATTTTTGTTTATTTGTTTGTTTAATTAGTCAATCTTTTTGTTCTCTATCAAATAGGTTGTCAGTCCTGTTTACTTTGTCTCTGTAACTTTCTAAATGTAGGCACTGATGGGCAGAATATGAAATGTTAATTCATATCAATGTGAAGCATATTGATTGTTGAAATTTGGAAAGCCTTTGTGAATACTGTAATTGACCATTTTGTGCAAATCTAAGTAGTTTGTTTTATATGAGAATAACTGACAACCTGAAATCTGAATTGCCAAGTGTAATAACCTGCTTACTACACACTGATAATCCACTGCCGATTCATGTATTCTCCAAATGATACTTGGCAGTTGGTTTTTTAAAGTTCTCATTTTAGAACACAATTTTATTTGCTTAGACATGCTCATATGTCTACTTCACCCTCCCTGGGCAATATCCTTGAGGGAATGCCAACAATTCATTTACCGATATTCAAGTCATATGAACTGCTATATTTTAATTTATACGAAACTAGCTGAACTTACTTTGATAAAAGAATGTACAAATTCACCCAATACTAGTCATTCTTAGCCTTTTAGCTTGGTCCACAATTCACAGGCTGCCTGTGATGAACTGAGGAACAGTAGATTGTTTCTGAAGCTCCTGGATGCTGTACTAA